>NC_056619.1:9070593-9740593 GCF_018340385.1 Cyprinus carpio | reverse complement strand
CTGTGTCAGAACACGGTTCTGTTTTAAGAATGTCAGCAGACATACAAAGTCAAAATAAAAAAGTTACTTATTTCCTGCAGGGGACATTTAAGGGCACTTCTCACACCAAAATAAGTGTTAGCAGAGGCTTACAGTAATTAAAACAGATTAGAAACAAATGTTGAGCATTAAAATGTAAAATACATATGAATCTAAGAGATGCACAAACATGTTTTGTCAACCTGCTCAGTGTCTGATGTTCAAACTTTGCTGTTTAACACGACGTGACTTGTAATGAATGAACTATGTTAGAAAATATGATTTAAATAATCTCATCAAAGCTCAACAATACTTCATTCAAAAACATCAAAAAATAATATAAAAAAAAAAACAGTAAAAATGTGAAATATTATTACAATTTAAAATAACCGTTCTCTATGTTTATATATTTAAAAATGTAATTTATTCCTGTGATGCAAAGCTGTATTTTCAGCATAATTTCTCCAGTCTTCAGTGTCACACGATCCTTCAGAAATCATTCTAATATGCTGATTTGCTGCTCAGTTTGCTGTGTAATATTTTTGTGGAAACTTTGAACAATTACTGTTGCTTATGAAAGTAATATTTCTGGACATTGTTTTGGACAGGGAGGGTAATGAACCTGGAGATGAAAAGACCGTGACATACAGAGAACTGCTTCAGCAAGTCTGCAAGTTTGCCAATGTCCTCAAGTCGCAAGGTAAAACACAAATGTTGGTATAATAGTGACCAGCAGCAGGTTAAAGATTTGACAGTGATGTTGTGTATTAAGGCGATGTCCGATGTCGGTCCCTTTCTCTTTTCTCTCTCTCTGACCTTGCAGGCGTGAAGAAAGGTGACTGTGTATCTATTTACATGCCCATGGTGGTGGAGCTGGTGGTGGCCATGCTGGCCTGCGCTCGGATTGGAGCGGTCCACTCTATAGTGGTCAGTCATGTCTCATTTAGATCTTAGCTGTGTTGACCAACCGGCTCTTTATAACACACATAAAAACAAAATACCCATACTTACAAACAACATTGTATTTACTCTATTTTTGTATTGACAAACCAGTTTGCTGGTTTCTCCGCTGAGTCATTGTGTGAAAGGATCATGGACTCTCAATGCTGTATTCTTATAACAGCAGGTAAGGAAAGCATGCCAAGAAAATCAGAAGTCATTTACTCAAAGTGTGTAATCTTAAAGCAGCTAATCCCAAAGTTAATCAGCTGCATTTCCATTTACTTTCCATTTCACATTGTTCACAAATCTAGGGATTACAGATTGAGTTAATCGTATTGCTATCAAAAGCTGGTTAGCCTGCGGCTGTGATTTTTATTTTTATTTTTGAGAAGTGACAGGGAGCTAAATGCTGAGATTGGCAAGTTTAGAAAAAGTTTTTGGTATAAATTTGACTCCATAATCCATCATTAAGTTGTTTTTAAAGGCTGGAAGGTAAATTAATACGTTAAGTTCATGGGCTCTTCGCATGGTTTATATATTGATCCATCTTGTTGCCAAATATCAGGATGTTTGCATTATCTGATTGTAATTGTAAAAGAGATGTTCCACTGAAATGATTAGTCTTGATATTAGACTTTTAGGTAGAGATTAAGTCTTTAAGATTGCATTGAGGTTGACACACAGTTCATGAGCTTATTAGAGGATTGAGAGTGGATCATAACCACAAAATACACATCTCAGCCATGATAAGACCAGCAATAAAAGTCTTTGTCTTTTCAGGATTATCTGTGAATATTAGATTTTAGGTAAAAGAAAAGTTAATAAAAGTTGTTTTATTGTGTGTTTCCCAGATGGCTTTTACCGCGGTGATAAGCTGATCAATCTGAAGCTTATAGCTGACGAGGCGCTACAGAAATGCAGGGACAAGTATAATAACCAATAGTTAACTAGTAAAAATAAATTGTTGTACAGTGCTTATCATATGTGCATGTCCTCACAGTGGCCACTTCATTAGGCTCAGTTTGTTAAACGTGGAAGAGCAGAAGTAAAGGACCACCAAAAATGATGCTTGTTTCCAATTTGGTTCACTAATACAGTTCTGATTCAGTTCCACTTTATAACTTTGGTCCCTGAATGATTCTTTAAAAAAAATATTTCAAGTAAGAAATACTGGACTGGACAGTGTTTGGAAAATGGCATTTACTAATCCTTTTAGGTTTCAACACAACTAATAACAAAATAGGAAATATTATTACGATTTAAAATTACGGTCTTAAGTGATCCTTCAGAAATCATTCTGTTTTGAAATACTGGACACCTAATTAAGTGGCCACTGTAGCAGTGTATGTGTCTCTTTTCAGTTCTCTTAATTCTTTCGTGTCTTTTACTGTGGCAGGTCTTTCACAGTGGAGAAATGTATAGTGCTCAGACACCTCACAAAAGAAGATGAGGTTTTGTCTGGGTCGCTGTCGCCCCCAGTGAAACGCACATGCCCTGATCTGCAGGTGAGCTTAACCCCTGCACCACAGCTGTACAGCTAACAGCCTTCACACTTTCCGATTTTTTTTTTATCTTAATTTGTTTCTTGCTCATTTGGATATCTCCACATTGCTACAGGTGTTTTTGTAAGAAGTCCTTAAGCTCACCAAGGCTGCATTCATTTGATCAGTAAAAACATTAATATTGTGAAATATTATTAGAATTTAAAATAACAGTTTTCTATTTTAATGTATTGAAAAATTGAATGTATCCATGTGACGGAAAAGCTGAATTTTCAGCATCATTCCTCCAGTCTTCAGTGTCACGTGATCCTTTAGAAATCATTCTAATATGCTGATTTGCTGCTTAAGAAACATTTCTGATTATCATTGCATCATCAATGCTGAAAACATTTGCGCTGCTTAATATAAATTTAATCTAAGTTTTCCTCATGAGAATATGCGCTAACCATTAGATTTGAATTGAACCACTTTGATTTGAATTTAAACGGTTTTGAGTTGCTAATGATGCGTTTTTACACCAGAGCCCTATGAGCTGACTTTCTAAAATAGGTTAAAAATGCTTTATGAAAATAAGTAGGCCTTCATGTATTATAACACCTGAATCAATGGAGAGCTGTCTATGTAAATGGGGAAATAGATTCAGATGAAAAAGTACTGCAGTATCCCTTCGTTCTGATTTCTCAAATGTTAACTCTTGTCCTGTGGAGTTTTGTATCGTCCTGAGTGTTACCGATATCTCTTGCTTATTTAACAAAGTTTCGTCACTGCTGTAAATCCATAAAGGCCTGGTGTGATCTCTCTGAGCTGTTGTGCTGAAGACCTTTGAATGTAGTATGTGTGACATTCCTCAATGCAAGATGACCGGTTTTAAAACCATAATTCTAATAATGTCAGTTGGACTTTTATGTGAAATATCTTTGGCATTTCATTTCCTCCTTCAATGTGGGTCCATGTCTGTGTGTCCTTTTCCTCTTTCAGTCTAAGTAACCTCTGCATTAACCCCCTTTAGCAGGAGAAACAGAAAGAAAGAGTAAGGAAGGTCCGTCTCCCCCCACAGGTATTTCATGTCTCCTTTGTGCATAACTTGTTTTGTTTAAACTCCTCCTGTCTTATTAACACGGGTTTGTGTGCTTTGGATGGCTTGAGACTTTTATTACTATCCTCACATTCTCACAGAACACAATGTGTGTGTGTCTCTCTGTGTGTTTGCTTTTGCAAATGCAATTTGCACCATTTGCACATGCATCAGACTTGGTGTTCAACAATAAGCATATTCTGATCCATAAGCTGGCACTGAAAACTGTTCACTGTGCCTAGTAGAAGTACTGATAGTCACATGTTTTAAATGATCTCCTCACCTAAACTTCCACTAGTGCATGATTTCATCACAAATGTATCTGGAAAGCTTTTATATCATTATAGTGAGTAGAGACTAATAGCTCTCTCTTGTCTTGTGTTAGCAGTTGTATGTGCTGAAACTTTTTCTGCTCAGACTGTCTAATGGATTTGATAGTTCTCTCTATGTAGTCAAACACTAACTCTCTCCTATGAGCTTAAATGAACTCGAGTGCACTGCTCACGTAGTGTTCCCTCAGTCTCTGAACTGTATGAACAACTAGATTTGTAGAGTTGTCTGTTACGTTCATGTCTCTTTTTGTTTGTCCGTTAGTGTTTTTGTGTTTTGTGTTATTAACTCAACCTGACATATTCATACTCTTTCACTTTCACTAATGCCAATGACTAAAACAAAAGCATATCTCTTCCTCCCCTCCCTTCACTTTGGTTAGATTGATCTGAATGAATCAAATAAGTCTGACTGACATAAATGCAAACATGAGCCTCTAAGTAACATGCTACATGCATTATTTGCATACAACATCCTTTATATTTCATCGTTTTGCTGCTTTCAAGTCATTCTGGAATGAGTGTATTTACAAGGTGAATGCATTTTTTTCATCTCAATGACTTTTCCCCTATACAAAAAAAAGCTCATTGTAATCTGAAAGGGTTAAAAAAGTACTTTTTTTTTTTTTTTTTTTTTTAAACTGTGTGGTTAAGCAGTCTTATGGTCACCTAAAACTTCAAAATTATTTCTGATAAATATATTGAGGCTGCAACTAAATATAAATATTAGTTATGAAAACTTGAACTAAAAAACCTTAAATGAAAATTAGAAAAGCTGTCTTGGCAACTGATTTAAAATGAAAACTGAACATATACCTAAACAGAAAATAGAATAAAAATAGTTAAATAGAGATAAAAATGGCAAAAGAACATAGAAATATAAAATAGAAATAGAAGTTTAAAAAACTAAAATGATAAAAGCACATAACAAAATTACTAAAACTTAAATTAAAATGAAAATGAAAACAACATGCCTAAATAAAAAAAAAAAAAAAAGCTAAATAGACAAAAAAAAAACTGTGTTCCCACGGGTCCTTGAAATCTATGAACATTTTTGAATTTGAAAAAAAAAAAAAAAAAAAACTCAAGGCCCTGGAAAGTTTTTGAAATACACATACATACAGGTCCTTGAAAGTGCTTGAATTTATTTTGTGCAAGTTTTCTGGAAAAAATTCCATATTATTCCCCCTGGTCCGCTAATGTGTTATTTCGCCAACACTTCATGGCCTATGCATATTAGCTTGCTTGATTTACATTAGTTACACGTATTTACGTGTTACATTAACTGTTTCCCGCCTGAGGTACTTTGACATGACATTTAAATTACGTTTACATTTAATCATTTAGCAGATGCTTTTATCCAAAGCGACTTACAAATGAGAACAATAGAAGCTTTTAGGCTCATGACGTTCACACTTGCACGAAACTACTATGATGGTACCTCAGCATTTCACAGACACGCCATGAAATTAATGTTGAATTGCTTTGCTTCTTAAGATGTTAACTCATGAGGCAAGAAAAACATAAAAGCATATTCATAAATCTTAAATCTTCTGGTTACATGAGCCTAAGCTCTTCCCCCATAAAATCCATGCAAAATAGGGTTGCCAACCGTTCTGTATAATACGGAATTGTCCTGTATTTAAGGCATCAGAGAAGCGTTCTGTATGAAAGCTATAAGAAATGAAGCTTAAAAAGACCAGTTTTCAAAGTTTATAAAGGTCCGAACCTGAATTCTTCAATATAATAAGGATTCAACTTTATATGCAAAATTGTTTTTAATAAACATGCTTATAACTTTATATAACGATTCAACTTTATATATGCAATCATATTCATTGTCATTAAGTCGTAATTGCATTTACTCTCTGAACTGTTAGCTACATAAAGTAGCCTACTGCATTTTTATGCAGCTAAATGCCCAATGAAGCAGTTCTCATGTACATATTTTCTGTTTCTGAAATAGTACTTCAATGTAACCTAGTCACTTCAACTTAATTGCAAGAATCTTGAATTATAACTGCAATACGCTGTTACAGCAGTGAATTTATATTACTTTATTTATATCATGCAGCACAAACGTCCTTTGTGTAACAAAATGTGTGCATATTTATGCCTAACAGTTACAGACGAACTACATTCATGTTCATATGCTGTTTTGTACTCATTTATTCACTAGTCTGTTGTGGCTTAGTCAGTTGAATGCTTTTTTGCATGGTTGTGTTTGACACATGAAAACTGTAACAATGTATCTTACAAGGCAACACAATGTAACCTTGCTCTCACTTGAAATGTGTCCCCACATTAAGTCCTTGAATTTGAGTTAACCAAAACTTGAAAACCCTTGAAAGATCCTAAAACTTTAATATAACAAATTTGTGAAATGCATGAAAAAAAAACAAATGACAAAAGCACATAACAAAATTATTAAAACGTATACTAAAATTAAAATGAAAATTCAACATATCTAAATGGAATAAAAATAGCTGAATAGAAATTTAAAAAAAAACTTATAACAATGACAAAAGCACATAACAAAATTGCTAAAACTTGAACTAAAATTAAAATTAAAGCTGAATGTGTACAAATAAAACTAATTTAAAATGTATAAAAAAAAGTGAAGTGGCACTGATCTGGTTGTGTAACACCAACATAATTGCTGCTGGTAGAGATTTCACTGTATAAAATGTGTTTGTAAATGGGGAAGTAACTAAAATGACTTTTTATAGATGATTGTGACATCAGAAAATATTACTCATTTAGCCAGTTTGAGACGGGCTACCAAACTACATTTCCTTTTATCCTCTGTGAAAGTATGAGAATGATAAAGCACATATAAGTATTTACACACTTGATGTACATACTTGGCTACAAGACACAACTGAAATCACTTGAACACACGTAATGTTACAACTACAATTTTGAAACAAAGTAGGGACTTCTCTTGACTTGAAAACAGCATTTGTTCTGTTCTTCTCAGACTGATTTGATAACATCAGGATCCTTAAATTTGGCATTGTTCTCTGAAGTGTGACACCAGCGAGAGTAAACACCAGTTATACGGGACGAGCTAACTATGAGCGCTCTCTGTGCTGTGATTGGTGCAGGTGCCGTGGAATCCTGAGGTTGATTTGTGTTGGCACTCTCTGATTGGTGGAGCATCAGAGGAGTGTGAGCCTGTCTGGTGTGACTCAGAAGACCCGCTCTTCATCCTCTACACCAGCGGCTCTACTGGGAAACCTAAGGTAGATCCTCCAAACAACCCAGTCCTCCTTCAACTGTGTGATATTTGCTTTTCATATACATCTCATATCTTTTTGTACCACTCCACTAGGGTGTATTGCATACAGTGAGTGGATACATGCTCTACACTGCGGCCACCTTTAAGATGGTGTTTGATTATCAGTATGATGATGTGTACTGGTGCACTGCAGACATTGGTTGGATCACCGGTCACTCATACATCACATATGGGCCGTTGGCCAATGGCGCAACAAGTGTGTTGGTGAGGGGGACGTCCTGATAAGCAATTTTTGTGTCAGAATTTGCATTTTGCCTTGTTTAGTCACTTTCTTTAATTGATTAAAACATATCGACTCATCTACGTAAGCATTTATCGTTGTATAATATGAATTTTTAATCTTCTGTTTTTAGTTTGAGGGTCTTCCCACATACCCGGATGTGAGCCGAATGTGGGAGATTGTTGATAAATATCACATCTCCAAGTTCTACACAGCACCCACCGCCATCCGGCTCTTGATGAAGTACGGCAGCGAGCCCGTTCAGAAGTACGTTTGGTGTCTGCTGTGTCTGTCCTAGATTTAGTACACTAGAGAGGCTTTCCACGGTTGTGAAAATGTGGAAAAAAATAAAATTTAAATTGTGATTTCTGAGCCTGAAACAGTCATGGAAATTAATAAAGCCTAAAAAGTAATGGGGGAAAAAAACGTATGCATATAGGAACATATAGGAAATGAAAATTACCATTCAAAAATTAGTAAGGGGATTTTTTTTAAATAGAAATTAAACTGTTATTCAGCAAGGTTGCAAGGCAAGTTTATTTATATAGCACATTTCGTTCACAATGGTAATTCAAAGTGCTTTACATGAAAGTAAAATAATCATGAAAAAAAATCAAAACAAGGAATTTAAAAACTTTGAAAATTATAAAAAAAAAATGATTTAAAATGAATTTAAGACAGATAAAAATAGAAAATTATTTTACATAAAATACAGTTCAATACATATACAGTGCAATACATAAAATACAGTGCAATACATAGAATACAGTGCAATCAGTTCGGACAACACACAGTGCTCATTCAATAAATGCACAGCTAAACAGATGAGTTTTGAGTCTAGATTTAAAAGTGGCTGATGTTTTAGCACATCTGATCTCTTCTGGAAGCTGATTCCAACTGCGGGCGACAAAGTAACTAAAAGCAGATTCCCCTTGTTTTGTGTGAACCCTTGGTATTTCTAACTGACTCGATCCTAATGATCTGAGTGGTCTGTTAGGTTTATATTCAGTGCATTAAATTGATTAAAAGTGACTAGAGACTTTACCACTGTTACCAAAGAGTTCTATTACAAATAAATGCTGTTCTTTTTTATTCATTATAGAAAAATGAAGAAAATCATATTACAGTTTCCACAAAAATATTAAACGGCACAACTGTTTAATATTGATAATATGAAAAGTTTTTGAGCAGCAAATTAGTGTATTAGAATGATTTCTGAAGGATCATGTGACACTGAAGACCATTACAGGAATAAATTACATTTTTACAATATATTAAAGTAGAAAACGGTTATTTGTATCTTAAATAATATTTTACAAAGGCTGCATTCATTTAATAAAAAATACAGTAAAAAAAATGTGAGCATTAGACAATATAAAGGCATCTTTCAAAAACATAAAAAGATCTTACCAACACCAAACTTTTGTTGTTAAAGGGATACTCCACCCCAAAATGAAAATTTTGTCATTAATCACTTACCCCCATGTCGTTCCAAACCCGAAAAAGCTTAGTTCGTCTTCGGAACACAATTTAAGATATTTTGGATGAAAACCTGGAGACTTGAGACTGTCCCATAGACTGCCAAATAAATAACAGTGTAAAGGCCCATAAAAGCTTTGAAAGTCGTCGTCAGAATACTCCATCTGCCATCAGACGTGCAATCTGGGTTATATGAAGCAATGGGAACACTTTCTGTAAGCAAAGAAAACAAAAATAACAACTTTTTTCAATAATTTCTTTTATTTAAATCATCCGCGCCACAAGGATGTGCTGTGTTCTTTCAAATAAAAGCTAAATACACGTAGAATCAGCGTATCCTTGTGGCGCGGATAATATAGAAGAGCATATGGTGATATGGAGAGACACAGAGGAGACTGTTGACAAAGGAATTGTTGAATAAAGTCATTATTTTTGTTTTCTTCGCTTACAAAAAGTGTTCCCGTTGCTTCATATAACACAGATTGCACGTCTGATGGCAGATGGAGTATTCTGACGACGACTTTCATACCTTTTATGGACCTTTACACTGTTATGTACTTGGCAGTCTATGGGACAGTCACAAGCCTCCCGGTTTTCATCCAAAATATCTTAAATTGGTGTTCCGAAGACGAACGGAGCTTTTACGGGTTTGGAACGACAATTTATAAATCTAAAAATGACAAAAATTTAATTTTAGGAATTAACATCCACTTAAAATAAGTTATTTATATAGTTTTTTTTTTTATTATTAATTAATTAAATTTCATTAGTGGAAAAGAAAAAATAGAAAGCTTGATAAACTTGCTTGTAGAATGTTTATTTTTAAATAATGTAAAATATTTTCATTCACATTGTGTACATATAGTACATACAATATCGTGTTTACAGTATAAAGTATAATGTTTAGGAATAAGTATTGACAGTATTATGAATGTGTATTAGTTATTGCCATTGCCTGGTAATCTGTTATGCATCTAGGACACTTTCTCCCATTTGATGATAAGACTTGATGATAATGATCATAAGTACGATTAAGATACTGAATAGTAACACTTGATAGTAGTCATCTTGTGTTTTATGTGATTGCTCTGTATTCTGTTTTGTACTCTGTTTGCTTACAAAGTCTGTAAACAGAGCAGCGTTTGTAAGTCCATTCATTGTGCATTGTGTGCTTTTGCATACAACTAGTGCCAGGATGTGCCATCTTTCTGACCTCAATCAGCAGTACACAACCTTGATACAGTATCAGATACATCTACTCATTCTTAATGACTTTTTCCCACATTTTACAGTAATCAAGCTTTTTTTGGCCCTGCATAAACAACTTTTTTTGTCTTTAAGACTAATCGATGTCATTTAAACTTAAGTGTCTAGATCATTTTTGATACATTCAGGTGTGCCTTAATTTCTGACCAGTTTTCATGTTTGTTGTCATCAGGTATAAACGGACCTCGCTGAAGATTTTGGGGACCGTAGGGGAGCCCATAAACCCAGAAGCCTGGCAGTGGTACTACAGCGTGGTGGGAGAGAAGAGATGTCCGGTGGTGGACACCTTCTGGCAGACTGAGACGGTATGAACTGGATTCTGACCTCTCAGAACAGAGCAGTAACATCAGTGTTGTTTTGAAACTGTCTACTGTAAGGTCACTTGTCTTTTGTTTGTATCTTCCTCAGGGTGGGCATGTGATGACCCCTCTGCCGGCCGCTACTCCCATGAAGCCTGGCTCTGCTGTGAGTGAACGTGATATGAATGAATAAATAAGTTTGGTGTTGGTCAGATGTGTTTGTATTTGAAAGAAGTCCCTTATACTCACCAAGTGACTCCTTTCACTAAGAGAAATCATTCAAATACTCTGATTTGGTGCTCAAAAAACATTTCTTATTATCAATATTAAAAACAGCTGGGCTGCTTGATATTTCTATGGAAACTGAAAATAACAGCATTTATTTGAGATAGAAATTTTTTAACATTATGAATGTCTTCATTGCCAAATTAAGCATAGTGTAGTACAGTATAATTACTTTTATTAATTTCTGTATGGTGATTGATGTTTTCACATATTGTAGACATTTCCCTTTTTTGGGGTTGTACCTGCTATTCTGGATGAGTCAGGGGAGGAACTTGAAGGACCAAGTGAGGGCTATCTGGTAAAGTGAATTTAGTGTTTTAGTTTTTCATGGTTTAAACTTCTTAATGCTAATGAATCGGTTAAATGTGAAATTCAAGTTTAAAACACAAGCGCCTCTCTTCCTCAGGTGTTTAAACAGCCTTGGCCAGGTGTGATGAGAACTGTGTATGGGAACCACGAAAGGTTCGAAACCACCTACTTCAAGAAATTTCCTGGATATTACGTGACTGGAGATGGTAATTCATATTTAGTTTTACTGTAAGTGGGCATCATATAACTGTGTGAAGTGCTTTAGTTAATGATGTAATGTGTCTGTCCAGGTTGTCGTAGAGATAAGGACGGGTACTACTGGATCACCGGAAGGATAGATGACATGCTGAATGTGTCTGGTGAGTAGAGGATGAGGACATTCGTTTGTTTATTGTTCTTTTAATTCAATTACATAATCCCAAAATTTCTCCTCTTTTGTAATTTCCCCAATGTGGCCTGGAGCTATAGATGCTGAAATAATGCAGATTAGTGAGTTTCGAAAAAAGCTAATGATGAAATTCAGGCCACACTTTCCAGTCATTTGTCTCTTGCCTGTTTTCTATCTCTACTGAGATTAAGAAAGCAATAAAGTAGGCTAATTACCAACAAAATGGCCTGTAATAGAGCAAAAGCTTTGATATATTGGTGGTGGATCTATTTCTTCCAGGGCACTTACTGAGCACTGCGGAGGTGGAGTCAGCTCTGGTGGAGCATGAAGCTGTGGCTGAGGCAGCGGTTGTGGGGCGGCCACACCCTGTTAAAGGCGAGAGTCTTTACTGTTTCGTCACCCTCAATGACGGAATCAACTACAACCAAAAGCTGGAGGGGGAGCTTAAAAAGCAAGGTGTGTTTACTTAAAGGAATATTTCATGCAAGAATTACGATTCTGTCATCATTTAGTCACTCTCATGTAAAACACTTTTCATTCCATTGATTATTCATACGCATTCCAAAGTTGGGTGAACGTTTCCCTGCGAATTCGTATCATATGAAGACCAATAGAAGGTCAGCGTGGACTCTTAGCTGAATTTTAAAAAAAAAACACTAACTTTACAGTAAAGTGATGTAGATTGTGTATTTTTACTTTTTTGGATGAATTATGTTTTTTAAAAAGATGCTTGGAAGTATGATGTCATTACGGCCTTTGCATTGTGTGGAGAAACTTTGCACGCACAAAATCTAGTGCATTTGAACTGCTCTTTTCAATACAACAAAAGTGATTTTAAACTGTCAAACCTTAATAAGGATAAACAAAAGTTTGTGTATACTGTATAATTGCTGTCAAAATTAGCGTGTTAACACAGGCAATTCATTTTTCCAGTTTAGCGACGTTAAAAATATTTAACGCAATTAATGCAGGGGCGGAGCTAGGGTTGGCCACGCCTCTCACAACTGCTGCTTCTTTCTCTTTTTTTCTTGACAAGAATTGCATTTATTTAAACGTAGAACATCGTTATGACTGCATCAAACAGGAGACTTTACAGACACACTCTCTACTTCGTAATCATTTCATATTAAAGCACGACTGAAACTACCAGCATGCATGTCAGATCCACGTCACGTTCAGCAGCTGCAGCTCTTAAAGTAATAGCAGCCAAATAACCTACTAACCAGCTGCTGTGATGTCTGTTTATCAAAGAACAAAAGAGGAAATTAACAACATCTGTAGCTTTAAGGATTCATCTATATTTAATATAGAATTTAGTGTTTAATAACTTTATATATTTGTATATTTCCTACTTGCTGAAGGACACAGGTAAATATGGCATTTATTATAATGGGTTTATGTAAAGAGGGTTTTTTTTCATGAATTACAAATAATGGCTTTCTTTTCACTTCCCTTTTTTCTCAAACAGTGAGAGATAAGATTGGTGCCATAGCTACACCTGACTACATTCAGAGTGCACCCAGCCTTCCAAAAACCAGATCAGGTATTAATATTGAGCTGTTTATTATTAAAGCCTTAATTTTTATGATGTTCAAGTGTTGTTCTTTGTTTTATTAGGTAAGATTATGCGTCGTGTCTTGCGGAAGATAGCGCGTAATGAGCGGGATTTGGGTGATGTGTCTACGTTAGCAGACAGCTCTGTCATTGAACAGCTGTTTGAGAACCGCTGCTGTACTGCTGTGTGACCACCAGGGGCATCCAACACAACGCCACCGTCCGGCCCCGACACCAGCTTCAGTTCTGGAGGGAAGAGGATGAGTCTGAGCTGTGGAGTTTAGGATAATGCTAGTGGGCAGACAGAACGAAAAAAGCTTAGAGATGTATTATTCCTAATGCAATTCACCGACTTAAAGTAATCTCTTGGAAACCCCAAGGTTTGGCATAGAGTTTTAAGGACCCAATTGTATGTTAGAAAACATTGTTCCCACCCTCCACCGAAAATTTATTTTTATTATGTTTATAATTTCCGTCTCTGTCTCCATGCATCAGTTCATTAATCTTTATATGACTATACTGTCTTGCTTTCAATGTGCCAACATAACCTCAAAACAAGTTTTTTGTTCATTTTTATTTTTTTTTTCACTACTAAAATGGGATTTAAGACTGTATATGTTCTAATTTTGTTGTGTACTATGTAATAGCGCTGTTTAAAATCTCTCTGCTTTGGTCAAAGGTTTCATTTTAACATTTAAAGCTACACATTGTATAGAGCTCTCTATACAAGCCAAAGCACACATTAATATTTACCAGAATAACATGGTATCATGAAGGTGTCACCAGTGTTAAAACTTAACTATGGATATTTTATTCCTGGAACAGTTTGCAACTTTGTGCTAAAAGTTTGTGCCTGAACTGATATTATATTTCTTCAGGAAAGTTATGAAAGCCCTACGATTGACTGCATAAAGGCTGTGTTCATTTGAAAAAAGGCACTTAACAGAAGTAAATGACATTTCCGACCATTATGTTGGTCTTGTTGTAGTCCTGATACTTAGACCTGTTCAATGGGCTTTCCATTTTATCAAATCATATTTCAAAGTGTTAAAATCAGTTTTTTATATTGTGAAGGTATCCTCTCAAGAAGCTTTTGTAGGAGAAAAGTGATCAAATTCCAGCTGTTATATGAGTGTAAGGTGCTCTCATGCATCAGTACTGTATCTCTGGACTGTGTTTGTTACTATTATCAGATTGATTTCTTCCAGCTTGGCATTAACTCGAGTTTTGGATATTTCATAGCTCTTAATGTGGATGAGTATTAGCTGTCAAGGCTTTTCTCAACCCTGTAAGCATTCACTAGCCTACATGATGAGCGACTGTTTATTTTCCTTCTCACTCATTTTCTTATAATCATTTGAGTAGAGCGATGTCTCAAACAGAACTGGGTGCATTAAAGTGCTGAAATTTTAAAGTGGTTTTTGTTCTCTTTCATGTTTATGGTTTCTGCATGTGTCCTTCCATTCTAGTTTTTATTTTATTTTCTGGAGGAGTTGCTTAATAAATTAAGTCATATTGACTTAATAAATAATCATTATCTGCTGATATTGAAAGAAAATGATACTTGTATTAAGCAAAGATAAAATGAACAAATGTGACAGTCAAGTAAAGGCAGTTTTTTTGATTCATCAAAGAATACTGGAGAAAAAAAAAGGTGTGAAAAACAAAATGTATCACAGTTTCCAGAAAAATATTAAGCAGCACATCTGTTTGCAATATTGATATGTTTCTTGAGCACCAAATCAGCATATCAGAATGATTTCTAAAGGATCACGTGACACAAAACTAATGGCTCATGAAAAATCACAATCACATGAATACATAAAAACAGAAAATAGCTATTTTTAATTGAAATAATATTTTAAAATATTCTTGTTTTTGCTACATTTTGGGGCAAATTAATGCCCCAAAGATTTGAATATCTTAGAAGATCTTACTGACTGCAAACTTTTAGTGTAAAGCGTTCAGGTTTCTGACCTTTTCAAACAGTTTGTTTACCAACCTAAAGTAGCATTCTTATATATTATTATTATTATTACAGTTCTTTTATATTATTCAACGTTTCATGCACCAAAACCACCCTTTCTCTGAATTCTGTTTTTGCTGCTGTACCTTTAAGACTTAGACTTCCATGTTGAATGATTTTGAACTGAATCAATTAATGATTCATTGTTTTGGGCTTTTTTTAATTAACCGGGTGATTCAGATTCTAAATTCAAACTGAATGATTCATTCACAAAATTCGACTCACTGAATCAGCCTATGGTCAGTTAAAAGCTGAACTTAAAGATTATCAGTGAATAATGACTAAAATGGTCATACAGGTTTGAAACACCACGAGGGTGAGTAAATCATGATTTGCTCTTTGATATGCATGTATACCTACGTACTTTACTATATTTTTGTACATATTCCAACTAAGTTACACATAAGGTCAACAAACCTCCACAAGATGGCAGTGATTCCAAACTGTTCACTTCAGGAACACAAAAAGAAGGTCCTCTCTTTCTACCAAGTATCCACAGCAGGTTTAATATAATTTTCCATTACATAAAACCCCTTTTCTGCATGAACTACACACATGTCCAGTTAATGAACCCATAGGTTCATGTTTGCTGGTCTTTTGCTGGGTGAAAAGCCCACTGACCATCTGTTATTCAAGCCGTGTGAAAGTGATTGAATAATTCATGCCAGACTGCTCAGTTTGCTGTCTGGGGATCGTGAGGATCAGAGGGTGTGTGTGTGTGTGTGTGTGTGTGTGTGTGTGTGTGTGTGTGTGTGTGTGTGTGTGTGTGTGTGTGTGTGAAGGTAGGGAGTGAATTAATGTTACTACTTTACTGTCCTCACATATGCGTTATAAACAAGAGATGATGAAGTGATATTTATATAACAACGTATGGTTTGATAATCATTTTAGTAATTGAGGAAACAGGTGAATCCATACATTTGGCTACAAGAAGACTGAGTGGCACTGAGCTAAAGTTTCTCATCCTATATTCAGCGAGAATATATTTAATATACAACATTTGTCTGCAGCTGGTGAACTCGTCTTACTGTCTTCACGAACCTCATGTTGATGTTATTGATTTTCATAACACCAGGCTGTGTGTAATTCTGCCCTGTATTCAGTTCAGTCCATTTCAACAGTATAATAACACTCTTTTACACACTTACACTTCGCCCTCTTCAACAGGTTTCATTTTCTAGTTTTTTTTTTTTTTATTATTATTACCACTTTATTTCTACTTCCTTTCATCTTATTGATCTTTGTTCTACTTCAGGGAGGCAAGAAGCCCTGTGTCAGATAACAGCTCAATATTCTCCAGGAGGTTTTGCTGTACGGCTGAAAGCTCTGCGGCGTCCTTGTCTTTTGTGTCTGTATGGCTGAAGGGCGTCAGGTCTCGTGTTTGTGTGGACTGGGATGCACTGCAGCGAGAGGCAGGTGAAAATCATACAGTTTAACATGCAGTCTGGTTTGACCTGAGGCTATTTCTTTGTTGTTGGTGGTGTTTTAATAAAAAAGAAAGCCCTTATGTTACTTCATTGACAGTCATAAGCAATTAAAAGCACATTCATTTTGGTATTCCATGTGGAAAATAAATGTCATATATATTTGTATATTATATAGTATATATATTTATATATAGGCCTAAAGTTTGGCTCAGTAAGTGATATTTATTTTGATACAGGTTTTTTTTTTTTTTTTTTGTAAAATTAATAAAAAATGAATGAAGAATGCATTAATTTGACCAGAAGTGATAGTTAGTACATTTAGAGTTTTACCAAAAAACTGCATAGTGATTTCCAAAAAAAATATTAAGCTGTACAGCTGTTTTCAACATTGATGATAATAAGACTTTTTTTTTTGAGCAGAAAATCAGGCTATTGGAGTGATTTCTGAAGAACCATGTGACACTGAAGACTAGAGTAATGATGCTGAAAATTCACAAGAATACGTTAGATTTTTAAAATACATTAAAATAGTAAACCTTTAAAATTGTAATAATATTTCACAGTATTACGGTTTTTACTGTATTTTTGATCAAGTAAATGCAGCCTTGCTGAGACTTCTTTCAAAAATCTTTTATATAATCTTATGTTATACAGAAACAATTTACATATATTTTTAATGTCTAGTTCATCCATAAAATAATTTTAACATTAAAAATGTGTAAATCATCCTTTTAGCAATAAGACTACTGTTCCAGATGGAACTGTAGCCCTATTAATACACAAAGAATAAAGCATAATTTGTCTGAACAAAATTTCATATATTTATAGTGTCATATATAAAAAGATAAATATGCACACACACACACACTGCTAGCTAGTGGGTGAAAAAAAATCATACATCAAAAGTAACATAAAATAAATAAATAAAAAGAAATGGGCCTACAGCGCTCCTTATCAGGCATCATGATAAGCACAGTTGTTATTTATTAATAAGTTCTTTATTATGGCGAGTTTCCCCCGAATCTTGACCCTGACTGACCCCTATGATGTCACTCGTCACCTGGTCAGTGTCTGTCAGTCAGTTACTCCGACGTCGAAGATGTCTGACAAGAAACGAAAATATCTTTTTGGCCATGAAAAACGACAAAAGAAGAGAAGCAAGAAGTTAAAGGTACATAAACCTGTAGGCTTAATTTTCCGATACCTGTATGGAGAATCTGCAGTCTAAAAGTCTTATATTGGGATGCAAACACTTACAGGGGGACCTATCAATGCGGTTTTGCGCTTGTGTTCTCCGACTTCGCGTGCAGCCGTGCTCGAGCGCAAAACCTCACAACACCCTCCCCTGTCGGTGATTGGTTGGAACACTATTTGTTTTGGTTTTGACTGGTTGGTGAAACCAGTTGTTTTTGTGTGCAGATCTCAGAGCCTAGGCTGCCTACAGAGACGCGTTTTTTTATGGCCTGCTTATGGGACAGGCAGCTAGCGGATCGTTAGGAAAGATTAGATGAATGTGATCATTTATGGTTGGGCCTTTTTTGGTCCTGAAATCGCTGATACAACCTTTAATTCAATTTTTTTGTTTTTTTAGCAAATTACTTTTTCCCAAGGAGACCATGTATGCATGTGCACGCACACAAATACACAAGTTTGGATTTTAATAGTTCTATTGAAATGTTACCTAATTCTTATTATTGTTACTATTAATCTTGTTTGTGGTGTTTTAGATGTTATTGTTAATTTTGTTTATTTGAAAAGTTCAAACCTTTAAATGTTCTATTTATTATTTATTTTATATAATATTTTATTTAAATGCTATTCTATTTGCTCTATTTCATTTACATTATATATAGGCTGTTGTTTGTGCCTCTTAAACTCTGGTGTCAATTAAAAATGTTTCTTTGATGGTCAGTGAAAATCACTTTATCAGTCTTTTTATTCAGCAAGTTCATCAGCGTGTGTTCGTTGCACTGCACTGCCATTCAGCTCAGTGGTGTCATAATTTTCCTGTTAGACATCAAACATGGAACACAACTCAAGAACTCAAGGTCTTTTATTGTCATTCTGTACATGTTGCCACATAAGAACGAAATACTTACTCAGGACCAGCAGCGCAAAAAAGATAATTAACATACAGCATACATAGAATAATTAAAACATAATTTAATAGACTAAAAAAATGTAAAAATAACATAGTAGATATAATATGTACAGTATAGTTATAAGGTAGTCATTGCTTTTCTTTAGGCCTTACTTAAAACGGTCAAAGGGGCCTCCTACCATATTTTGCTTAGGGCCCCCAAAGGTCTAGGGCCGGCTCTGCACACACACACACACACACACACACACACACACACACACACACACACACACACATATATATCTTTTGAATGTTTTCTACCATTAAATGGGCCACTTTGAAGCATATAGCAGTAACACAGATTTCTACAACTACAAAAGAAAGTATAAGTTGATAACTTAACATCCATAAAGATTCTTGCATATGCATTGATCAGATTAGCTGGCCCTGATATTAATCCATACACAATTAATTCATTTTGACATAAATGTCATGGTACTGTTGTCAGCTTCATGGAGGCCCCTCCACACCCCATATATATCTTCAGGTTGAGCCTCCTGTTGAAGCTGTCTGCATCGTTTCGTCTGGCAGGCTGTGGGACACCCAGGGTGGTCTCTAGGGTGTGTGTGTGTGTGTGTGTGTGTGTGTGTGTGTGTGTGTGTGTGTGTGTGTGTGTGTGTGTGTGTGTGTGTGTGTGTGTGTGTGTGTGTGTGTGTCTGTGTATGTGTGTGTTGGCCCAGCTGTCGGCAGCATTTGACCACTGAACATATGCGGCACGGATCTGCTGCCATTGTTTCTCCTAATGGGCCTTCATTATACACACACTTGTCACACTCTGGGATACAGACAGGCCTGGGACAGGTGGGAGAATGGAAGGTGGGAGAAAGCCGAAAAGATACAGAGCAAGGAACAAAAGGAGTCATGAGGGATGCGAGAACATGTACATGCTAAGAATGACAGAGATGGATTAACAGTGAGGACAAAAGGGCAGAATGATGATAAAATATAAGCTTTTCAGGGGGGAAAGCAATGGATAATTTGTTAAAATAGTATAATATGATAAGATATTGCTCCTAATAAAATGACCAGACTTTGTTGATTAATTTTGAAAAGGATAAATTGTCAACAGATTTTTATAATACACAGTTTTACCAAAAAAGGCCAAATAAAAATTACACAGGAATAACTGGAAATAATAGAGATGGATTAAAAGAGCAGAACAACGACAAAAATAGGATTTTTTCCACTGAACAAAAATAAATAAATTTGATATGATATAATACAACAACAACAAAAAATTATTTATAAACATAATATTTGCATATTAAATATCATTAATAGTATTATTTACAATAAAATGATCAGAACTTTGTGGGCTAATTTTGAATAATAGATTTTTAAAAGACATATGTTTTAACAAATTGTGATGGAAACACAGAAATGGGTTAGCAGTGAGGAGAAAAGGGCAGAACAATGACGTTAATTTTAAATAAAATGGCCTTGTGGAGTCATTTTGAATAGAATAAAATGAATATTTATAAAAGACATGGAGAAAAAAAAATAACATAAAAAATGACTATGTGTGAGCCTTTTTCTCATGAGAAAAATCTGTTTGCTCTCGATTTGGTATCATTACTGTCTGCAATCACTTAAGATATTAAAATGATCTAATTTGTTTTCCAGTATCCAGGTAATCCCCAGAAAGTCTCCAGTGGACTTTCCCATTCATTTCCCGGGACAGGGTGACAACAAGAGTGATGATATTCCCTCTAAAACCCACTTTCAACATGAGGAGGAAAAAGCGCCATTACCCATGACATCTTTCAGTTTCCCCTCTGCTTCTCTCCCTCTGTTGGAGTCAGAGGGGAACTGAAACTGAAAATAAGGCTGATAGAAAGAAATAGGGTAGAAATGGAGAAGAGGAGAGAGAGGGGTGCGTATGCTGCAGTACATAAACATGAGAGCAGCTGGTGATCTCAGCTGGAGATCTGCAACCCCAATCACAGCACAGACTGTTCACTTCACTGTCTGCCATCACTGACGGCCTTCCAGCTCACTAAACTCAACCGATACCGCAGGTGTTTCATAGCTGCTTTTAGACATGTAAACACTCCTGTAGCCCTCGTGTTAAATTACTTATCTGTAACTCTAGTGTCAGTGTAGACAGCTTTGTTGACTGTAATGTGATGAGCTCTGTTGCATCATTATGTCTTTAAAGGAAATTTCTGGATCGCTACATTCATAAAAATGCAAATGCAGTAATGCATTTACAATGAAAGTCTAAGGGGAAAAGCACTGCACCTAAATAACATTAAAATACCAGTTTCCTAAAGTATGAGTGTGATAAATTTACTCACAAACCTTGCAAAGTTAAATGCATTGTTTCAGCTGAACATGAACATGTAAAGACAGTAGGTAACCTAGATGTTACAGCATCTGTGCAAACTTACCTGCAGTAAATCATGATGTTTCCTCTCACTCTGAACCTGATGAATCAGCAGCTTCACTTTTGTGTATTTATACTTAAGAACAGACCCAGAGCTGTTGAAAAGTCTTATAAAAAGCTAAGAATTCAGTCATTTGGAATATGTGCTAATAAAAAGACGAGTGATTTATTTTAAATAGTTGCACTTTGGGTTCCCTTGCTGGGTTTCCTTTTTTCTCCTCACTCTGGGAGAAAGCGACCTTCAACGGCCAGTTGCTGACAACATAGCTATTCCAATGTGGCTATAATGGAATCATCTAGTTGGGAATTAGAGACAACCCCATAACCCAGACGCTTTTGCCTATGAGTTTTAGAAAGCATTTGAGTATTTAGGACATTTTCCACTTTGTGTCGGTGGGCAAAAGTAACAAAACCAGACCCACAAGAGAAGCTGGTTCTACTGTCTCTGTACACCTGCACAAAACTAACTGGTCTAGATGGGAGGAAAGTGGCAAGCAACACTTGCTCGGGCACATGTGCATGCAAATTACCCACAAATAAAGGGTTTTCACCTGAACTGTAAGGTGTGGTAGATTTGACTGTTCTTCAAAGACGATTCTTGTCAGAAAGCTCTGACCTCACAGTCACTGTGTAGAACTGACAGCAGCTGAGTACAAATTGTTGTCACAACTGTTTTATCTGCAAAGAAATCAACCCCTTAAGGCTGGATTTTATACCCTTACAAAAAAGAAGTTTATTCATGTGTGCTATTAGTTTACTTCTTTTAAACTAAAAATAGGAAAGTATGCTTTTAGTTTACTTTTTATGTACTTTTCAGAAATGGGCTTTATGTACTCCTCAGAAATATACTTAAAATGACATTTAAGTATACCGGACTTATACTTACAAAAAGTCTAAATATATTTGAGCTATACTTGTGCTCCTAGAATCCGTGTTTTCATTGTTATACGGTAGAGGGCGCTAGTACACATCTTCTGCACAGAATTTCCAAAAAAACACAAGTGAAGAAGAAAAAGAAACAACAGATACTAACACATGTAATCTAACACGATCATCTGACATTAAAAAAAGAATTGCTGAAGCTATAATAAAATGTTTTTCTTTACAAGCAGATGCCCTGTTCTTTCTTTGGATGTTTTGTATGTTCAGATATTCATAAAACAAAATATATACAAATCAAAACCTAAATAGGAACATAGTAGTATACTTAAAGTATGATGTAAAGTTCACTTAAAGAAAACTTATGAGTATACTTGCAGTATAAAACTACTAGTAGTTTACTGAGACTATACTTCAAAGTATAAAAAGTATTTAATTAGTAAACTATCAGTATATCTATAAGTTCACTTTTAGTATAATTGCAGTACAAACTACAAAAATAAAGGTAAACTAGTTGTGTACTCAAGGTTTGCTACTGTTATACTTAAAGTATACTTAAAAGTATACTTTTATATACTAGAAAGTGGGCCAATTTAGTCCCAAGGAGTATTGAAACAGTACACTTACAATTATACTACTAGAACACTGATATTTGTATACTTGCTACATAAAGAATACTTAAAAATATACTTGAACTTTACTACTTTTTGGAAAGGGTAGTCTGGACAAGTTGAGGCTATTTGCCAAAAGTAAGAGCCAGTCTGCAGGTTTTATTTAACAAATTTCATAGAAAATCATGTAGCATATAATCACAGACTTCACAGAACATTTTTGCTTTTATTATCACAGGACAGATCAGACATGAGAGGAAGCAAAGTGGAGAGAGAGAGGGGGGCGGGATTAGGAAAGGTCCTCAAGTCGGGATTCGAACTCAGGACACTCGTAGTGCATCGGCGCTGCAAGGCTTTTGGCAGATGATTTCCGTTCGATCCTATGTGAAGTTATTTTATTTATAATTATAAGTTTAACTTGTCTGAATATTCTCCAAGACAGTTTTTTAAAGGTGCACTCAGTGTAATGTTGAACACGCTATGTTATTTTGTCGCACTGGTTGATGTTATGTGATTAAACATGACTTTAAACATAGTTCAAAAATAGGCCTACTATTTATTTCCTTGTGTAAAATATTTGTAATTACAAAAAGAAAAAGTATCACGGAATATGTATGCAATACCATTTAAAAACACCATTACTGATGATCAATAGAAACAGATTATTGATCTACTGTATTGAACTCTGATATTATGAATGACTTCCAGAAAGTTTAACCTAGTGACTGTATGCAGTGTTACAGACCCAGACTAAGCCTGCACTATATTGACTGACACAGACATGGAAGCCCAATGCCGTGTCAGGAGTAGCCCTACTTATATCCATCCGACGTTTCTTACAAACCGTTCCAAGAAAGAAAACTTCTATTCTATTGCACCATCCATCTATTATTTCCAGCTTTCTCTTGTTTACTCTCATTGGTCTGTCTCTTCCTATCCGTCTCCTTTCATTCTGACTTCCTGGCTCATTAGCTCATGGGAAACATCTCTGGCTGTCAGCCTTAAAGTTGTCCATGCTTGTAAGAGACATTCCCTGGCTAGGAGACTCTGGTGTTTCAAGGCAATTGTTTCAGACAGCTTGAAGGCTGTGAAAGAGAGAGAGAAATAGTGCCTTTATTTTATGTTTTTATTATTATTATACATTTTTTACTTGTGTCTTAACTGTCACTTTTCATGAATGTATCCTTGCTGTCGATTTACAATGAGTATGTCAGTGGTTTATTTTACTAGACGTGTTGGAATTATAACAGTGTGTATGGAAGCCCATTTCCACCCCTAAATAAAACCAGGTAATTGCGACTTTTTATCTCAGAATTCTGAATTTGTTTTATTTTTTATTCAGTGGCGTAAACGTGCTTCCATAGTTGTGTGTGTGTAAAGAGTTTAGCAGATGTCACTGGTCACTGAGTTCATCAACCCTGTAATCGTCTCTGCAGCCAGTCAGCAAATTAAAATGAGCAATTATGTCTTGTGCATTGACTGGGACACAATTTTGTAATTAGAAATATTTATTAGTTTTCATACAGAGAAACTACTTCATCTGAAATGTTGCTGTGCAGTCTATGCCAAGTCATACTATGCAATCATGCATATTTATGGTGTTTATTTGTGCTGTACTTATACTTTAATAATCTTAAATATTCAGGATAGTCTCAGCAATTCCACAAGGGCTCAAGTGTGACTGTCTGTGAAGGTCGTTGTACTTCAGGAATGGGAGTTGATTTTGGCCAGAGGCAGTATGGGGCTTTGGCTTTGTTCCCTTTAGAGGCCTGTGAGACAGAAGTAATTAGGAATAGATTATTACGTTGCCTTCATGTCACCTGCACATCTGTCTTTGTGCATGTTAAGCCTGAAGCCATCTACATTTGCATGTATTTACCTCCAGAGGGTGATTTGATTGGACAATGGACTGGAAAGAGTGTTCAGGACTAAAGATGTCTTTGTGGCTCAGGTGAGCCGAGCTTCTCGGAAGTGTTTATGAATTATGGATGGTGTTCTTGCTGAAAGAACTAAGAGTGCTGAATTTTATCTGGCGTGAAGTAGACTGTCTGCATATCAACAACCGGTATGGGTCAACTATCATTATTTTTATTTAAATATATATCAATAAGTGATTTTTATATATATATATATATATATATATATATATATATATATATATATATATATATATATATATATACATATACATATATATATATATATATATATATATATATATATATATATATATATATATATATATATATATATATATATATATATATATATATATATATATACATATATATATATATATATATACATATATGTATATATATATATATATACATATATATATATATATATATATATATATATATATATATACACACATATATATATATATATATATATATATATATATATATATATGTGTGTATATATACACACATATATATATATATATATATATATATATATATATATATACATAGTTTCTCTCCCTATTCTTGTTGCCATTCTCAGTCCAACTTTTTTTCCAAAATGCTTTCCATGACAAATCAAATACTTTGCCATATATATATTATATATCATTAGGAATACGTTTGCTAATTTTAAAACTTTGGAAATACTAATTAAAACCCACTTAGCAAGACATAGATGTAGCTTGTCCTAATGTGTTATATGCTGTCAATAAAAAGTAAAAATTTCTGTTTATTAGATCAATTTTGTCAGGGTGTCTGAGCCAGGTGCTGTCTGTTTCTGTGCCATTTCATTTTTGTTCCCACTGTATCCATTTTTATATCTCTTTAATGTATCTCTGTCAGTTTCTTTTTAAACATCTGTTTCATCCCCATCAACTCATTTCTCCTGTCATTAACTAGCTTCACTTGGAAATCTGTCTGCAGTCTGAGTTTGTCAGATTCTGATAATAGTGCTGAGACAAGAAACCTGAATTTGATGTGTTCACACAATCACAACTCTGTTTTCCTTTGATTTATTCCTGTTTTTATCTTGCATGCCTCTGTATCTGTTGTTTTAATGTCGTAGTCCTTTATAGGATGTTTGAATCATGGATATGAAATGGTCCCATAAGCACTGAGCTGAAATCTCAACTGTAGCATTCATAGTTTTGTACAAACTGACAATTCTCAGTATGGCTCAAAAGATATTGATAAATTAATAAAACGTGTTCTTTTAAATGTATGGGACATCAATGGACCTCAAAGGGATGTAGTTTGAGAAATCTCTCATTCATTTTAATGCCAAGTGAAAAGGTGAAGCCATAAATTCTCAGTCTTCCCTCACAAACATTCAGATTGTTCCAGCTTTGGCCTAAAATTAAGCCTGACCAAAATGAAACAAGGCAGGGATGTTTATTGAAAAGTTCAGAAAGAAATAGAATTGTCAGATTTCAACATTTTTTTACATATAGCTTTGTGATAAATTATTGAGACAACTGATAAGGCATAGAAATTTTGAAATGTCTATACAACAGTGGTCAACGGACTCCTTGTTAAATTCTGCAGTCTGTGAATAAAGAATTGGCGTACTCATAAGTGTTTTAATCTGTCATTCTGTTTCATATACAAACATATGTGGGAGTCCAAAGTCTGAAACTGCAAATTTGAAAATCAAAATTAAGCCAAAGTGCTTAAGTCATTAAGCAAAACAAAAAAAAATAAATAACTCTTATATATGAGTTTTTCATCTGTAGGAAATTTAAAAATTCCTTTATCCAAAGTCCTGCCTGCAGAGACCAGTTGTCAGAAGAACTGAACTGTTGCTTTCAACCGAAGGTCATTTTGTTATGTTGTATATTTTGTCAGTAAGATTTTCTCTCTTTTTGAAAGAAATTAATACTTTTATTCAGTAAGTACACATGAAATTGATCAAAAGTGACATTTTTAATGATACAAGAGATTATATCTATTCATCAAAGAATCCTGTCAATATAGGAAATGTATCACAGATTGCACAAAAAGCATTTTTTGATGATGATAATAATAATAATAAATGTTTCTTGAGCAGAAAATCATCATATTAGAATGATTTCTGAAGGATGATGTGACACTGAAGACTGAAGTAATAATGCTGAAAATTCAGCTTTGCATCACAGGAATAAATTGCATTTTAAAATATATTTAAGTGGAAAATTTGTAATAATTGTATTCATGTTTCATAGTAGTACTATTTTACTGTGTGTTTTAAGAAATGCAGCTTTGGTGAAAATGAGAAACTTCTCTCAAAAACTACTCAAAAGAACATGTTTAATAATAATTATACTTCTTTATCATTATTCATGCTGTTGTCCTTGATGAGATCAAGTTCATTTACATACCAACAACAGCACTCGGATGTTGATGATATCTGCCACGTCTCCTGTCTGTGTTCCTTTAATGGCCCTCCTCACTCTGAAACTGTGAATTATCCTGCAGCTGAAGGGTTTTTCTGACACTATGGGATGCAAAACGAGGGGTTTTGGGTAATTAGCTAATTGTGCAACTGTCTGCAGCGCAGATGTGAGTCCTGAGAAAACAACTTTCCCTTTATGCACAACCAGGCATGTGTGCTGGGTTTGGTTAACTCTCTCTATTCAGCAATCTCTGAAACATTTGTAGTTGTTTCTAAAGAACAATAATAGGAACAAAAGCTGAGCTGTCATACCGTGTGGCACAGATAGGGGCTGCTGCAACTCTGAAGTTAAGTTTATTTGAAATGAATTTTCTTTTGTGTTTGGTTTAGGAAAAAAAAATGGAGTGAAATGGAGCTTGAATTGTGCCAATTGGATGAAATAACAGTGTTTAAAATTATGGGCTGACACTGTGAAGTATTGCTTGATGACAGATGCTACGTTTCCATTTCCTCTCTCTTTCTCTCCTCCTGCGTGAAGCAAAAGGCATTTTGCACAGGTTAGATCAACTGTCTGCATTAAACACATTTGCACCAGATATTCCCAGCAGCGGTGCCATCAGATATTGTGCTATGGGTAATCCTTGATATCACATATGAGTCTCTTAGAAACTGCAGCATTTATCTCAGTCAAACAAACGGCTGGGCTGGTGATTACAGTTAGAGGAGCTCACCCGTGGCAGCATGTCCTTACATGGACGCAGCTCTGTTGTTCTGCTCACTCACAGACTCTCAGCTAGAGCGTATGGGGTTTGTGCTGTTCTGTTGATGTTTTGTTATTTTGGAGGTGATGTGAACTCTGTTTTGGCCAGAAACAATGTAAATCTTTGTCTCCCTATCTCTCTCTCACTCGCTGTCTGCCTTACACACATACACACACACACACACTCACGAATGCATCAGATCTCCTGCCCTGCCTGTCTAGAGAATGCCAGGCTGTTGCCATGGTAACCAGGACACATTTGTGCTGCAAGCTCCTCCATCCCTGCTGAGCCCAGCTGTACAGAAAAAGAGCAAGACGGTATAGCACTACACCAGCGGAAAAACCTAGAGAAAGACCCATACAGAGTCATGGGAGACCATCAGAGAGTGTTTTGCCTGTAGACTCACTGCTGTTCTGTAGTGTATATAGTAAAAATTCTCATTGTTTATATATATATATATATATATATATATATATATATATATATATATATTTTATTTTTTATTTATGTTTTTTTTTGACATGGCACAGCAAAAATACCATAAAAATTTTCATTTATGGATTTTGTTAGAGCCATGAATGACTATATATTTTACGTATTTTTTTTTCTTTATATTAAGAAAGATTATTTTATGATATCATGTGAATTTGGCTAGAAGAAGAATAAGAGAGATGGAAGCGTTTTTTTTTTTTTGCGTATAATGAAAAGCTCAAATTTATGTTTTTGGAACCTGATTATGATTAATTGTACAATAGTTTTTGAGTTTGATTTATTTTATAATGTAACAACATTATAATAACTAGCCTACCTTACTAAATATTTAATAAGCAGCTAATTGAGTTTGAGGCAAAGGTCGTAGTTGATATTTATTAGTGAGAATTGACCCCCAATCTAAAGTGGGACCACTTTTATACTACAAGTTATTGTCACTTATCAAATCCTTTGTGCAACACCCTTGTGCAAACTGCAACGAATGTGAAACGGCTCAGATCACCATCGTAAATTTGGTTATTTGTTTATTAAGGTCTTTATGATATCTAAAATTTTGATACCGTATAAATTTAATAATTCTTGTCACCGGTGTCAACATTTCAAAAAATACCAGCCTAAATTAAAAAAAAAAAAAAAAAAACTTATTGCAAAAAGAAAAAAAGAAACTAATTGCAATAGGACAAAAAAACAGATAGAACAGATAAAAAAATGCTACATACATTGTATAAAGTAATCTAATGTATAAAAACACAGCACTGTGTAAATAAAATGTATATTTCTTCTTATTAAAGTTACAAAAGTGATTTAGTCAAGAGCAGTGAGAGATTTTTTCTCTTTTGTTGTGTGATTGACATAAATGACAGACAGCAGGAATATTAGACTGCTGTCACTTTAAGAGCTGCCTGTATCCATTATGCTGTTACACGTGTTTTCTTTCTCAGCTGTTTCACTCAAGACATAAATTGCTGTGTTTACGAGGATACTTCCAAAGACTGCATTTTGACACATACAAGCGTGTGTATTTAACCGTTCAAGTATAAAGTGGCAAAAATAACTCTGATAGTCTCTCAGACAGCGTGCGCATATAGCGAAATGAGTTCTCTTTCGCTGCTAATTGCATTTCAACGGCTTAAAATCACTTGTTTTTAAACCACGATGCTTAAAACTAAACAGTATTTATATCACTTTTTACCTCTGATTCACACAATGTCCGAACTGTTAGAACTCTTGTGAATATCACAGCAGCAGGCGCCTAAGGCTTCTTCTTTTTCTTGCTTGCTTTATGGTGGATCGCAGACTTATAAGTGCATTGCCGCCACCTATCTCTCAAATGGACCATTGACACTCTATCTACAATCTCAATTGGGAGTGTCAATGGTCCACTTGAGAGATAGATGGCGGTAATGCATTTATAAGTCTGCGATTCCACCATAAAGCAAGAAGAAGAAGAAGATGCCTCACGGGCCTGCTGCTGTGAAGTGCGTTCACAAGAGTTCTAACGGTTTGGACATCGCGTGAATCAAAGGTAAAAAAAAAATATATAAATACTGTTCAGTTTCTTGCACAGACCAATTGTTTTGTTTCTTTACACATCAATGTATTGTCACAAGCCACAGGGTTTAATTTGGATTTGTCTGTGCATGTTTTTTTTTTACTCTCATAGATTTTGTTACCATTGCCATGCATTATACGGCTGAGAGACTGCAACGGCTGGACTTAAATATCATCATTTGTGTTCTACTGAAGAAACAAAGTCACCTACATCTTGGATGCCCTGGGGGTATGCAGATAAACATCAAATTATTATTTTTGGATGAACTATCCCTTTAATTGTGTCTACCAGTATATCCCACCCTTTTTCAACACTGACAAAAATACCAAAAGTCCCACGTGGCACCTTGGTGTATTTTTTAACATGTATTAATATGGCATTCTTTAAGGCATCTTGATGTACAATGTAAATTTGTTGTCTCAAAACGATTTTTTTTTTTTTTTTTTTTTTTTGATATGAGAACGATAATACCATGTTTTTTTGGACATGTACTTTGGACAAGTATTTTGGAGAAACATAAGTATCATGGTGAATTAATATATTTTAAGGTATTACCATCTGATATCACTGTATTTGTACGCTTAACGCCAACAAAACACAAGCTTCTGTCTTATACATACAAACCAATCACAAGCCGCCCCTTCCATGATTTGCTTCTGTGCCATTTATACTGGAGTGGCATTTAGTCTTTAGGTTATAGCCTGGGGAAAATCATAAAGCTTAATAAACGCTGATGCAATTTCATCCTCTGTCAACTCAGTGCTGCGAGAGTGTTTGGTAAAACATGTCAGCTCTGATTGTGCAAATGAGCCACGTAATAGCCACAGGCAAAACTCAGAGATGAGAGTCATCTCAGCTTCACTGAACATCACTAATGTCTACCTGTACTCCACCACCAGTCTGACAGAGATTTATGACATGACAGAACCGAAGCCTGTTAGATCAACACCTTCAACCATTTACAACAACGTACACTGCGTTTGTGAAGCTGCATTATGGATTTGATCTGAATATGGGCTTCTAAACCCTCCCAAGTGCTCTGTTTATCACAACAGTGTGCAGCCGTCAGCTGAGCCATATGGCTGTGCAAACAATCTCATGCAGACGGCTGGAACGTGCTATTTCCTATTCAAGTCACTTGTCACCATGTCTGTGTGCTATTCAGATGCTGCTTGTTTGAGAAGAGGAGGCGGATCCCAGTCTGTCACTTAATTATTATTGCCTTATGAATTGCCATTTGTTTTGCTGAGATGTTTGCTTGAAGTTTCATATTGGGGATGTCATTGAAATCATGGCACTCTCGTAGTCTAAATCAAGTTGTCATGAGATGTATAATTGTCTCAGTGTCCTGCTGGTGGAGCTGGGTTCTTTAAGGGTTCTTGAAGGGTTAATTATAGACACAATGTGTTTCATGAGCCTTATACAGGCCCATCAGGCTGTCTTCTCCCTCTCTCTGTTCTTTTGTGTTTCCTTTAGTTTAGCATGTTCCCTGGAGTGGTACAGTGCAAGGTCAGCAAAAATATAGCTGAATCTTTTACGCTCACCCACCATCTTTCCCCTCTCTGCTTTCTCATACAGCTCTGACTCTTGACTGTGAAGCATTCAGGATGCTGTAGGTTTTAGCTTTCAGTTATACTGGAAGGCTTTTTGTGGGGAGAACTATGGGAAAGTCCTATAAACACATCCAGCATCAGCCCAGAGCTATATTAAACTCAAGCGTACACAACACAAGGGTGGAATCATGAAAATTTATTTATACAAGAAATAAGTGGTGTAAAAACCAACCCTCAGTTAGTGCACATGCACTGACACATTGAGTCGAGGAGCTTGTGTAAATGAAGGCTTTGACGGGTAATACAAGTTTGCATCTGGCTTGCAACATTTCCTGAATCCTTCTATTTTGTACCTTTACATCAAGGTTCTTAAACTTGGATCTGTGTATCACCGGTGATATGTGAAGGAGTGCATGCTGTTGGCTTATTGAAATAAATTAATTATTATAATTAACACAAAAGCACCAACACTGAATGTATAGCTTATAACACACACCCGGAGCAGTGGGTAGCCAATGCTGCGGCGCCCGGGGAGCAGTTGGGGGTTCGGTGCCTTGCTCAAGGGTCTCACCTCAGTCGTGGTATTGAAGGTGGAGAGATCGCTGGTTATTCACCCCACCCTCCTCCACGAACAATCCCTGCCAGACCCAAGACTTGAACCCACAACCTTTGGGTTACAAGTCTGACTCTCTAACCATTAGGCCACGACTGCTATAAAACTATATATAAAAAAAAAAAAAAAAATAAACAATTATAATAAAAAATAAATACATAAAATAAAAACATTTTTGGTAACTGAAATAAAGCCAAAATAAAATATAAATATTATGAAAAAGATTAAATGTTGGAATAAAACAACAAGGTTAAAGTAATACAGTTACAGAAAAAATAAAGCTAAACAATGTTATAAATATAAAAATGACTAAAGCACATATCAAAATAACCAAAAAATAAATAAAATAAAGATTGAAAACATAAAAAGATCATTCAAAATATTAATAAATATTATAATAGTATATTCATAGTAGTAAAATAATACTGAATGAGCTAAATTTATATTAAAGTGTTTCTGATGACTCATCAATAACTGTTACACTGTCAGTTATACATTAATGTTTATGTTTGTTTTAATTATATAAGAATAAACCAGCAGTCATCAGTAAAAGACTATTTCAAATTGTAGAGAATTTTATTTGGTCAGTAATTGTTTTGAGGTGGTTTTTCCTCAGTTTGAAGTGGTTGTGCCACCTGCCATTAAACAAGTGGCAAAAGGCTTTGACTGAATGAAAAATTGGATGTATATTAAATTAGCTTCACAACCAAAGGCAGTGTTTTATATACTGTTTATTGATAATTTACCACTATTGAAAGTCAATAAATATTCCTGCTGCTTTATAAGGGAAATCAAAATGAACTCCAGTGTCATTCATTAATGGCCTGTAGTGAACCTTCCTTGATCAAACACCCATAAACATACATTTATGTGTAGATATTAATACAGTGACTATGATGATGGACTCCAGCACATTCCAGATCACGTGAACTGTCTCCAGGTGCTTTGTTATTTTTCATTAGGCTTCTATCATGTTGTGTCTCAGCATGTATGATGCCTCTGTAAACGCCTCTGGATTCTGTTGTGTGATACTGGCCAGGTGCAGAGACAGTCAGTGGATTAATTCATCTCACAAGCCCTGCCTGGCACTGAGGTACTCTTTTTTTCTCTTTACACAATAGTAGAGGAGAAGTTTACCTCTATATACTTCCATTTAAGGAATCCTCCCTTGCATCTGGTCTAGATTGTAAACGCAGTGTCCACTGCTGACAGCATGATCATCAATCTCTCTAGGAATGTAGGATCCACACAAACTGTCCCTTAGACCTGGAGCAGCTGCAATATAATATGAAACAGTTCATCATGAAAGTAAGTTCTTGGGTGACTTCCAACCACTAGTAGCTTTGTATTGTTTGCAGAGAATCACAATTTGAACTCCTCCCCAAGTGAACATGAAAACACAGCAGCACGTTTATTTTGTTTTCATCTGAACGCAGCTGTGTGTGATTTTTGAGGGGCATCAAGGACACACTGATGCTTTCTGCTGATGAATAGACATGATTTTGCCACACACTCTGTTACATAACTGAGCACAGCATCTCTGTTGTCTCTGGAAGGGGTGAGGCTGTTGAGGTCAGTGCTCAGCACACACAGGGCAGGACACAATGTTATCTGAAAGACAGCAAATAAAGACACAGACATCGCCCTGTAAATTTAGGATGGCATTGCCCATCAGCAGACCCAGATGAAAGCTGCAGACTTTTCTTTTATTTTCTGCTCTGTCAGAAAAATATAGCTTAAAGGGCCTGATATGCTCACAGTTAAGTTCTTTATTGTTCTACGCTTTGGAGTAAATGTAAACACCTTTGCAGTGGTATACTGTTCCCCAGTGAACATCCCAATGCCACTCATGCTGCAGCATGTAAATGTGCGGCGCACTTTCATTTCAGTAACAAATAAATACACAACTAACATGACAGTGGTGAGAAAACAGCCAAAGAAAGCTTCTGATCATAGTAATCTGCAAATATTTGCACTAGCTCTGCAATTCGGCACGCCTATAAAGTCATGCTTGTTTATATAGCACTTTATAAATATAAATATTAAATAAATTGCTTTAAAGTAAGCAGCTTTAAATGGAAGCCCGTTTCCACCACATAATAAAAAGTAAAACAAGGTAATTGCGACTTTTTATCTCACAATTCTGACTTGTAAACAAGAAAAATTTTCGTAATTCAGACTTTTTTGCTCCGAATTTGCGAGATATAAATTTGCATTTGAGTAATAGTCAGAATTGCAAGTTTATATCTCACAATTCTGACATTTTTTTCTTGCAATTCTAACTTCTTTTCTCAGAATTGTGAGGTAAAAATTCACAGTTGCAAGTTATAAAGTGCAATTCTGAGGGGGAAAAAACTATTTTCTTAGAATTGCGATTTATACTGTATATTACAATTTTGACTTTATTTCCTTCTGAATTGCAAGTTTAAATCTCGCAATTCTGACTTTTTTCTCTTAATTGTAAATTTATAACTTGCGATTCTGGGGGGAAAATTAGAACTGGGATTTTATATCACACAATCATTCTTCCAGAGCTTTACCAAACCAAAACATGACAGAAAACCAAAAGAAAACACACAGCACTAAAAACAAACCAAACAATAAAACGAACAAATTTAGAGGTACAACAGCTTGTCACTGGGACAGTACAAGGACATCTATGTACCATATCTACCCCTAAAATCTGCATATTTGTACATTATGTACCTTTAAGGTACTGTTAGCTAAACAAAACAAAACAAGCACACAAGGGCTGAAAGATCTATATTAGAAAAATAAAGTAAGAGTATTTGCTGCTCATTCAGTAGATGTGTTGATGCATTAAGGACTTCTGCATCAGTCACACATAAAACCACCATCACAAAGCCTCAGAATTGCTTGTTTTGGGTTTTGGTAACTGGCATTTAAATGAATGGGGCTGATGAAAGCTCACATTACTGCTATAACCACCATCTCTGTCCTGCCTTGATGCTTTGTAGTTTTGCTAATGGGATGTTTGATGTGTGTATGAACAAGCACATTTCCCTGTTTATGCAAAACCGCATAAAGAGTTTGACTGTGGTAATTTATTAATATGTGAGCTTTTCTCTCTCTGTTTCTCTTGAAGGTTAAAGGATCTGAATGTATCTTGTACTGGGATGGATGTAGATCAGTCTGTGTCTCTGGCCTTTCCCTCCAAGCTTTTAATAATTAATAGTGTTCTGGCTGATCAGAGAGCAGTCTGCTGCTATAAATGGCCTGATCGTGAAGCTTTACCGTCTGACCAGCTCTGATTGATACTGAAGCCTGGCTTTAATCCACGACCCTTCACCTGTCAGGCTGTCCTGTCCAGGCGCTCTCCATGCCTCCCTTGAGTTTCTTCATGCTGTGCTCTGCTAGATGTCATGGCTCGTCAGTTTAGACCGTTTGTGCATAAATCACTGTGCGTTTGATTTCCGCCTCCAATCAGAAGACATTATTTACAAATATTCATTTAAACACGCTGTTGTGACAGTTGGATTTGCTAATCTGTGTTGACACACCAGACACTTTTTGAGCAGAAGGGCAGATGATAATCATGTTTTTAAGATTCTTTCACTGGCACAGTAAAGAAGGCTTTTAGGGGCCATCCAAAGCTCATTTGTGTGTTTGAACAAAGGAGCTGCTCTGTGTTTTGGAGGGAAATCTGAAAGAGGAGCTTGACACTGTGAGAATCTGAGCGTTTCACCAGTGAATTTCAAAGTGCGCTCAGTGCTTCTCACAAAACCACTGCTGCTACATTATTAGTTATACAGTTATATTTAACTTTATTGAATGACTGTTTTAACAATACATTTCATTCTTTCAATATTAATTACCCATAATGTTATACACATACCACATAGGATATACTTATTTTACAATTGTTTAATTTATATTTTGTTTTTCAGTTGAATTATAAAGTTCTGTGAAATTCACTGTTAAAAAAATCTGATTTTTTTTTTAATTTTTCAAAGTTGAGTGATCATGTTAATGCCAAAATTTTATACCACAATGTGAGTAATTTTATTTCACAGTAATGATCACAATAAGCATCACAATATAGTAATTTTTGCTTTAAATAAGGTCTTTGTGATATCAAAAATTTTATTCTATAGAAATTTCAGAATTCTTGTCACTAGTGTTAAAATCACAAAAAAAACCTAATACTAGTTGAAATAAATAAAAAAAATAAAATAAAATAAAAAAAAACTCACTGAAGACAAGCAAACAGTCAGCAATTAAATACAAAAAAAAACTAATTACAAACAATAGGACAAAAAGAACTACAGTTGAACAAAAATTAAGAAATGCTACATACATTGTATAAAGTAATCAAATGTATAAAAACACTGCATATTCTTCACTGTGTAAATTAAAATGTTCTTACTAAAGTTACAAAATTGATTTAGTCAAAAGCAGTGAGAGATTTTCTCTTTTATTGCTTTATTAACACAAATGACAGACAGCAGGAATATTAGACTGCTGTCACTTTAAGAGCTGCCTGTATCCAATATACTGTATTGTCACAGATGTGTCTTCTTTCTCAGCTGTTTGGTTTCATTTGCAAAGACGGGCATTTTGACACATATAGGTGTTTGTATTTAACCATTCAAAGCTTATAAAGCAGCGGAAATAACTCCAATTATAATATATAATAATTACATATCCAAAAATAAAAAAAAAACTTTAATACTCCTGTGCTCTGAACACCATCTTCACGTGCGTGTGCCTCTCTGACAGTGTTTAGACACCGTCTCTCTGACAGCACACGTATTTAGGGAAATGAGTTCTCTTTCGCTGCTGATTGTGTTTCAGTGGCTTAAAAATCACTTGTTTTAAAACTGCGAAGCTTATAAACACTCTTACTGTTGATGGTTAATCGTGTCTACTGATATATCGCCAACCTCGTATATATATATGGGTCAAAGAAGTGTAGATGTCCCATTTTGGTGTCTGTATCAAATAACATTTGCAAAAGTGGTTTTATACAGTATGCATATTAAATACAGGTAAAGTGTCTACTTTAATGTTTTAAATAAATTTATTTTATTTAAAAATGATTAAAAGCTTCTGGTTGACAAATGAGTAAAACCTATTGGTATTGTGCTGCTATACATGTGATATTGCTCATATATAATAATGAGTATTTAAAATGCAACCTACTGTATATAAATTTGCATACCACTGCTATATGAGCAATAGCAGGTATCACTTAATTTTTCTTATTAAAATATATAAAGGTTTATTTCACAGACCATAAGCATCTATTAAGAATAAATGTGTAATTTGTGAAGAGACTGTGATGCGAATTACTGTATGATGAATCATATAAAGTATCATTTGGAGTCTCAGAATTGTATCAGTTAATCAGTCCCAGTAGTGAAGATGATTCCCAGAAATGCCTCTGAAGTTCCAGTCATTAGGTCTGTCTCAGAGGTACAGTACAAGCCTGTATTGAACAGCCTGTGTGTTTTCAGCACTTTGTCTGATCTTCCAGAGGAGCATGGAGGAAGATAAATGTGAGGAGCAGTTCAGCAGTAACATATCTCAGTCTAATAGCTCCTACTGACCGCTGAGTGATAGCGTTGTTAATGTCTGTGTGGGATAAATAGCCAGGAAAGGGTGAAATTTACTATCTATTAGCCACCTTTCTCGAACAGTGATGAAAAGCCTGGTATTGATCCTACCTGGTAATCCTGTACAGGCATGCTGTAGTTTAAAGGCTTTATACCTGCACAATCTCTCAGGGTTACAGTATTATAGAGATCGCTTGATTTGCAGTCTGTTACAGTGTGTTTAATCTCGCTCATTTTGCCACTTAAACAGTCTCTGTCTTTTACAGTACATTAGCGGCATACAGAACATGTGAGCTTTTATATACCTCTTATAAATACAGTGCATTAAAGTCTTACTTTCATTTAGTAAGGGAGCATTAAAAGTGACATTTATAATGTTACAATAATGATGCTGAAAATTCAGCTTTGCCATCACAGGAATAAATTACATTTTAAAATATAATAAAAAGAAAACAGTTATTTTAAATTGTAAATATATTTTACTACATTACTGTTTTATTACTGGATTTTTAGCATATAAATGCAGTCTTGGTGAGCCTATGAGACTTCTTTCAGAAGCATTAAAAAAATCCCCAACTTTGAACGGTAGTTTATGTTTGATTTCATGCTGCTTTTAGTAATGGCTACAGGCAACCCACAAATGATTTCATAATTCTTTATTTCATAATCATATTTTTAGAAAAAAGCTCATAAAACCAATCTCAGCCAGCCGCATTATTTGAGGTATCATTCATATCTGTAGCTAAAATGGTGTGTGATGTGTTACAAGTTTAATGCTTCGAGCTAAAGGTTTAGAATAATTAATAGCAATAATGAAGCTTTTCTTTAGAAAATGCCACTAATAAAATCTTGACCTTGACCGATGCAATAGGCTGATTTCATCTAATTAAAGAGATTTATTAAAAGAGAAAAAGCGAGCAAGAGGAATATTGAGGTACCATCTGTCTTTATTGCATAGAAATTCCCTACTGAATGTTTGCCAGCAAAAACTAGAGTTCAGAGAAACCCAGACAGATGAAATAAAAGAGAACAATCCCAGCTGAGAGACGTCAGTCCAGCTCCCCTGGTTCTGTTATTGTTGTTTGTTCTGTTTTAAATGGTTGAACAAAATTTGAAAGGCTACCTTTGAAAATTGCAAAAGAATTCATTTACATTATATTTTAAAAGATAAATTATTGTATTATTTTAACTGAAATCATTAACTTTCAAAGTGCATATTATCACACTTAGTGCTGAAGGTCATAGTGACATTGAAACCCATTTGTGCTCGCTGTCTATTGATCCTGCTTGAGTAATTAATATGATATACATGTCTTTTTAGTAATGTAGGATTTGCAGCTGTAGATTGCTATGCTGATATTTATATTAGAAGTCATTGATAGTATAAATCTATGTGACATTTTATAGTGTCCTATTAAATTGTGGTTTGGTGGAACATTGACTGTGACTTAAGAATGGAGAATCAATGCTCTTTCTCTCTTATCCACCATCCATATTCTACACTTTGTCCCACACACACATATTTTAGAGATAAGGATGTGCTGATATTAAATGCTGAAGAGCGTGTCTTTCATGTCCAGTCAGTGGTTACTGCGGACAGTCACGCAATCAAAAGGTCAGTGACTGTCAGACAGGCCAGCAGCTGCCTGCACACACACACACACAGAGAATGTGTCCTGTCCTCCAATCAGAGCTCTGATCTGAAAGCATCACTGGTGTAGTGAGGTCAGGAGGGGTCGTGCTTCTTCAGTGCATGTAGATGACAAGAGGACGAGTAAACAAAAAGATATCAGCCAGTTTTATTTTATCTTTTAATTTTAAATACACTCACTTCATAATAAATAAATTTAAGTTTAACTACACGCGTTTGGTGAGACATAAAAGTGTGTGTGTGTGTGTGTGTGTGTGTGTGTGTGTGTGTGTGTGTGTGTGTGTGTGTGTGTGTGTGTGTGTGTGTGTGTGTGTGTGTTTCAGCAGTGCATTAGCACAGCCCAGCTGGTGGTGAGGACACCGTAAGAGGGACCTGAGGGGCACTTGACATTTTCACTTCCTGTTCTGACTAAAATATTCACTGCAGAAAAAGGTGTACCATCTTATTTAACTTTATTGCAAGTACTACATAAACAAAACAGACACACACACACACACACACACACACACACATACAGTGATGATGGCTACTAAGAAAAAATAAAAGACAGACTGATGCATGTTTTTTGTTTGTTTTTTGGGATAAAATTTTCACTTTTGTCTGCTACAATTTACAATTTTTACAATTTAACATTTCTGATTATTATTTATGTTGAAAACAGTTATACTGCTTAATATTTTGGTGGAAACTGGGATACTTTTGTTTTTAGGATTCTTTGATGAATGGAAAGTTCAAAAGATAAGCATTTATATGAAAGAGAAAGATTTTGTAACATTATAAATGTATTTGTTGTCATTTTTTTATCAATTTAATGTATACTTGCTGAAAAGTATTAATTTCTTAACAAAAAAAAGTCTTGTCCCTAAACTGTGTAAATTAATGTGAGATACAAAGCCACAACTGGAGTAGATGGCAAAATAGGAAAAAAAAGTGCACTTTAAATTTTGTGAAATATATTATGGTTATCAAATTTGCTTTTAAAACATTATTAATACATTTTTATAGGTAAAGTAGAAGTAAACTGTAAAGTGTTACAACCCTCTCTGACTGCTCATTTATAGTATTTATAGGTTTGTTAACATCTAAATGAAATGTTGTTGATTCAAATCCTATGTAATTTCTGCCTTTTGACATATTCAAAAAATCAATTATAAACCAGACTTAAAATTGTACTTATCTTTTACCTCAGCTGATTTTATTTTGAGGTTGGAGCTGATGTATGATGTTGATTTTACCCCTGCAGCCCGTTTGTAATTGTTACAACACTCGCCGCTCCTCTCTACAGGTGTTCAACATAAGTATCTCTGATCACACAGAAATAATGACTTTCATAGGAGAGGCTCGTTTATCATTTTTTTCTCACCTGTCTTAAAGCTCTCTTTCCCTCCCATGCACACTCTCAGATTCTCTTTCATCTTCAGCCTGTCTTATTCACCCGTCACCTTTTGCGGTTTCCGTTTCTTTGAGCTAAAAAGGCTTTCAGAGCTGAGCGTGTGGGGGCGATCATTTGATATATAAAAGTGCCAGATTACCAGGACTCTTAAGGAGACTTCACTGCTCTCTTATTCAGCATAAAAACAAGAGAGCAGCCCACACACCTCCTACATTTCTAACAGTGAAAGAGTCCTTACAGCTCCACCTCATCTCTGATGTGTAATTGAAGTGAATGTTGAATATCAAGTCTCCTCTAGGTATTATGCTCTCTTGTCTGATCCATCATTGATTGGATGAAGTCATCAGAGCTTAAACTTGACCATCACTCAATAATTTCTAATCAGTCACGATAGAGCCTAGAGATTTAGACTGATGTGTCACTTTGATTTTTTTAATGAGTAGGTGGATTTTGTAGCAATAGTGTCTGAATGGAGTGTGTGTAAGGACTGTTCATGCTTGATAGTAATTGATATTTTCTCTGTTTTACCTACAATTATTGTACGGCTTACAAAATTAACCCCTTACAGGTAGTCGACTTTGTGTAAACATAATGATCTCATTTTTATTTTCTGATAATTTGTTCATAGGTTTGGGTTTGGTAAGGTTTTTAAAAAAAATTCTCTCAAATTTATTTGATTTAAAATACAGAAAAACCGTGATATTGTGAAATATTATTACTTTTTGAAAAAAAATATTTTTAATTGTTTTCTTTTCTTTTAATTTAAAATATAATTTATTTCTGTGATGCAAAGCTGAGTTTTCAGCATCATTACTCCAGTCTTCAGTGTAACATGATTCTTTAAATATCTTATATGCTGATTTTCTGCTTAAGCACACACACAGTATAAAAAGCCAAAGCACTAATGTGAAGACATGACTTTACATTTCAATTTAATCTTAATTTGAATATTTTAAATAAAAAATACAAAAGCCAAGCACGAATGGACAGTCATTGTGTCCTTTATCATGAGAAGCAATCTGAAGAATAAATTTGCGTTTCAGTTCTGCAGTGCATTATTCAGTTATGTTATTTTTTGTTTACTGCACTGCAGATGCCATTAATTACTGAGATGCACTCATAATTAAAATCACTGAATGTTTGACTACCAACAAATAATGGAATAAATGAATGCATTTTAAGTCACAAGTGCTGTGCAATTGCATTTTGCATTTATGGATAGAGTTAAGTGAATATTATACATTTCCAGAGAGCTTTTGAAAATGTCAGATTTTATTATTATGATTATTAGTGCCTTTATTATACTGTTAAAAGCAGTGTAGGTGTAGCAGATTTTGATGTGTAGGTTATTTTAAGGTCATGTGGAAGGTGACCTGACTTACTAACGACGTTTGTTAAGGTGATGCAGCTATTTATCATATCGTTACCACCACCAATGAACGGGCTCGCACCGACGAATCCCCTCATGGGATTCTCCTCCATTAGCACTAGTGCATGCTGGGAAATATCTGCTGCTGTATCCTGCCACGTTGCTCCCTCCACGTTGACAACTGTTTCCATGGAAACAAGGACAGGGCACAGGAGGGAAATAGATGAGGGGTGCACAAAGAAAGAGAGAGAGAGAGTAGGGCTTATGTTCAGTTCCAGAGAAAGCAATCCAAGGGCGGCAGTATTGAACTGTGAAGTGGCTGCTGTTGGGTTTTCGTAAACAAAAGATGTGTGCGAAATAATAGTGTCTGGGGCAGGTCAGTAATTATCAATCATAAAAATAAAAGTCTATATATATATATATATATATATATATATATATATATATATATATATATATATATATATATATATATGATCATTTATTATTTAGCCGAAGAGCTCAAGATAAGACACTTAACTTATTTTTCAATTATGGATCATAATTATCACCAAATATTTCCCAGTTACAAATGTAAGTGAGAAAAAGCTTTTCTCACAAGACTTCATGTTTTTGTATGCAAACAGACGTGAGAAAGGACATGGTTTCTTTGCTGTAAAATTAGTTTCTAGGTACATTTCCACATGGATTTTTTTTTCCACATAGTAATTAACACTGTGTGAATGAAACCCCTGCAGATGAAAGCGCCTCCCTCTCGGTTTCCACACAATGTGCACACACACAAACACAGACTAGATTCCTGCTGTAAGTGAGAAGCTTGTGATCCAAAAGTGTTGACAGTGTGAATTCTGCTTTAGCACGGACAGCTGAAACATCTGCTGACTCCCGCTCCTTAACCTGTTCTCATGTGTGCAAACATAAACAATAAACTTAAAGGGCATTAAAAATTAATTAATGTAGAATCAAAGTAAAATATCATCACATTATCCGTAAGGTCAAATGAGGTTAATAAGCGTTATATCCTAGTGGTTAGTTATATGACCACTAGGATTTTTTTTTGTTTGTTTTTTTACTAAACACTTATGTTCAGTACTGTGAAACCTGAACTGTTGCTAAACCTGAAATTCTAAAACCACAAGTGCTGTTTATTTACCATAAATTTCAGATTGTAAAATTATAAAAAAAAAATATATATATATATATATATAAAAATGCCTTTCTTTTTGAAGTGTTGGGTTAAAGGTGCTCTCTGTGGAATCTTTCTGTCTGTTTACGACACTTAAGGTGCAAGACGTTGAAGGGTGAAGAAAATGTCAGAGAAAGAGAAACCGTGAAATGATTGCTGTTACAGTATGTGAGAAGACTGAAATGACGTGTTTAAAACACGGAGATTTGTAAGTGAGAGATACATTTCTGCATAGCATTTCTTCTTACTTTTACTTCTTGAATTCAATTCTAATGTAACACAATAACACCTGCGATACATTAATGGGCTGATGAACATTTGCATGTTTTGAAAAACACTCCAAAAAACCCAGTGCTACAGGGAACACACACTGGGTGTATATGAAAGTTTTAGTTAGTGGGTATTCGCCAGTAATGAGCTGTGACGAGTGTGTGTGATGGATGGGAGAGTCCAGGGACGGTTTAACTCACGGGCCTAACGGGCACGTGCCCAGGGCACTAGACTAGAGGGGGGCCTAGAAAAAATACTGCTCCTCCAGGAACACGATTTCAGCTGTGCCCCCTCAGGATTTTAAGCAAAGTTTATTTTGAATACAGCTTCCAAAAGACCAAAAATGGCTGAATAATATATTTGATACGATCAGAACGTTCAGTGCGGCACAGCATCAGCTGCCAAATTCAAATATGCATTATGCTTTGGCTGGCGCATAGCTAGACGCGTTTTTACAGTGCTGCGCATTATAACCAATCACACAGGATTCTGTTGAGTTTATGAATGCAATGGCCAATTTTTCAATTCAATTCAATTCAATTCAAGTTTATTTGTATAGTGCTTTTTACGATACAAATCATTGCAAAGCAACTTTACAGAAAATTAAGTTTCTACAATATTTAGTAGTAGCTTATCAGTGATGACTGTCAGTTTATGTGCATACTGCAGAAATCTTCAGAAAAATCAATAAAAGACGTAAACAAACAGATGATTAACACTATTAACAGCAATTATGCAATCAATCAGAGGCATTCAGATGAGTCTTCGCTGAAAAGCCCGTGTTTTGTTCAGTGCGCGTGCTCGCTGACTGAATGCTCATCATAAACAAATTGCAGATGTGTGTACAATGTAAGATATTCAGTCTCATGTCTCCTCTGCAGAGCCTGAGATTGTCCTACTTTAGCTGTAGCTATCACTCCTGCTATCTTTCTTTGATTCACTCTGTTATCAGCCCCAGGCTTTAGCATTGCTCGAGGTCAGGACAGAGTGTTGTATGTTGTCCTGTTCAGAGACAAAAACTGTACTGATGTGACATTGACAAATGAAATTTCTCTAATGAAGAGGGGTGATTAATCATAGTAGATGGCTGCAGGCCTGGTAAATGTTGATATCAGGTTTTATTTTTTTTGTTTTGTCTGGTGTTGGCATGTGTTGAAAAATGTAATTGTAAAATGAAATGCAAATGTAAAATTGCTGAATTCAAATGGTGGAAAGTCCTAATAAAAAATGGCTTTTTATAAATATTTTTTTCATAGTCCATTTCTGTCCTGTGACAGAATCATTTCAAGTCCTCTTGTCTCAACCCAGATACTTCCACTTGATTCTTTGTTTTTAAATTGTGATCGTAAAGCCATTAAAAGTTTTGATGGCAAGATTAACCAGAATTTTTTGTTGTTGTTTTTTGCTTATGTCTCTAGTACTATGACTAAAAAAAAAAATTTGTTGGCCCTTAAACATCTTGCATATCCATAGTATTTATGGAAACCTTATAAACTCAGCGAGCCTGAATGATTCATATAAAAACAAACAGATTCAGATGAAGAAAGAATAAACACATTATTATGTAGACTAATAATAGTTTATTATTTTAAACTAAATGTTTAAAAGCTAAATGTCAATGAAAGCATTTACCTTTTTCAAGATTTATGAAAATATTCAATTAGCAATGTTAACAAAAAGACTAAAACCATGTACAATGAAAAAGGCCAAAGCGTAAAGAACATTGTTTTTCATTATTTATGTCATAACAAATGTAATGCTCAGCATGGAGCGACTGTGTTTGTGACCGGTTCTGAATGACACTGTTAACAGGGTTACTGTGTTTATAAGGTGTCCCCCAGGGATCAGCTCTCGGCCCCCTCCACTTTTAATTTAGAAGCTTCAATTTGGATGAATAATCACATCATAGTTTCAGTTTCTATTGTTATACTCAACTTTTGACATGCAACTCCGTTATAAATTAAATGTAGGCATATTTTATTATTTAATAATTATTTTATTTACCATAAATAATATTATAAATTTAAATTTAGTATGTATTTGTTTGTTTGTTTATAGTTTTTTTTTTATATAAATGCAAACAAATTTACTGTTTTAATTATAGAAGAGAATATTGTTATTACAAATTTAACAGAATTCCAGGTGATGTAGTTCGTGCAAAGCTGATTAAGGTTATGATTTATATAGGTGTAGAAGAATGACTGATGTGGTTCAGCAGACTACAACATAGAGTTGACAGAGAGATGGATTTATCACACAAGCAGCTTCATGCCAGGTGCTTTCGTGGCATGAATGGACAGAAAGAGAGATGATTTAGGGGTCAAGGGTGGGTGAAACGAGCGTGGGGCTATAGAGGAGGGGAGATTAAACATTTCCTTTATCTTTTCGATGAGACGTAGCCCCCACTGTCACCTTCACCTCCCCCTCCTCTTTATCTCATCTTGTAAGTCAGGGATATTCAACATCTGAATCCAAAGCTCAAGGCCATAACTGCTATTCAGATGTTTAAAAGCAGGAATGCAATGTGAATTTGGCTTCATTTCAGATTTTTCAAAGGACTTTGGTGTCATGCAATGAAGTAAATATTTGTATGTTAGGTTAGTAACACATGTAATTTGAAAATACAGCACATGTCCTTCATGCCTATCTGGATTGATAATGACTTCACACTTATAAAGCTCTTCAAACTAAGAAAAGGAAAAGCTACAGCATCACATACAGCTACATGCTGCTGTTCACTACTGAAGCATTCAACCCTCAGAAAAGACACTTTAACAGAAAAATATAAAAAATAATTCACTCTTCTCATTTAGTCTTTCTGACTGAGTGGCCTTTTTGCAGCTGTATTTCATACAGCAAATGACCCTCATTCGAATGAAAGGACAGTGTGGATTGGGGATAATAACAGTTGAGTGTGTCTGTGAATTTGTGTGTGTGTGTGTGTGTGTTTGTGTGTGTGTGTGTGTGTGTGTGTGTGTGTGTGTGTGTGTGTGTGTGTGTGTAACGCACTGCAGTTCAAAGCAATTAAAACAATCCAAAAAATATAACACTTCCTTTCCCCTTTAGTTTAATTGCATGCACAAATTGTAGAGGTTATAGCTAATTCTGCATTTGCATTTTGCAGCTTTGTGTGTCTGTATTAGTATGCGAGTGACCATGACAAGGAATGTCTAATCCATGTGCAGCCTAGATCTTTAAATGCCCGCATTACTTGAATTTTGTATTTATCGATAACATATTGTGTCAGCTCATGCTCACAGAAAGAGAGGAGTAGCATCTGAAAACAAATTAGAAGTCATTAAAACACTGTCATTATTATCATCATGACCATCCCCTTTTGTGTCTCTCTATTGAGTTTCAGTCTAAATATGTCCACAGCAAACCTGTGATGAATTAATTATAAGGAACAGCTGGCAGCTCTCTCTACAGACTGTAGTCTGTGCCACCCTATCACGTATAGAAACTGCAGTATGTATTTATACATGCATTACTGTTTGAAAGTTATGGTCAGCAAGGTTTATTTTTTAAATGAGGTTGGAATGAGGATGTGTGTTCATAAAATGAGAGAGACACATATAACATTTGTACAATGTCCAAATATCTTTTCATTCGGGCACAGCTCATCAAATGTTAAGCAGTGCTCTGTTTCACTATTATATAATGTCCTTTCACTGAGTGTATAGAACAGAGGTGGTGTCAGCTAAATACATTATTCATTAAGATCTAATGTACAGCTCCACATGATCCAGAATGAGTACCAGAACCAGGGATATTAACATAGCACACTAACATAGTATGCATACTATTTCTACAGTAGGCTATATAATAAAAGAAAATTATGCATTGAATATCCATTTACCATAATAGCAAAACTGCATCACACAATGCGATGCACTTGACCTTTCATTCCAGTGTGATAGTTAATATACGTCCTGATATATTTCAGAACTTGACTCATTACAGCTAAAAATGTTAAAAGAATAGTTGACCCAAAAATGAAAATTTGCAGACAATTTAGCCACCCTCAGTTCATCCTGTGATTTAGGTAATTTTGTTTGTTCATCAGAACAGATTTGGAGAAATATAGCATTACATCATTTTCTCTCCAATAGTTCCTCTGCAGTGAATGGGTGCCGTCAGAATGAGACTCCAAACAGCTGATAAAAACATCACAATAATCCACAAGTAACAAGCACTTTTTCTTTTCTGAATTTACAGTATGAACACACTATTCTCACTATTTATCCTAAAAACTGACACAAATAGTGCATAAGTACAAAAATTAGGATGCACCTAATTTTCAGCAGATCTTCATTTTTGGGTGAATTATTCTTTTACACCAACATGCATTATGTAAACTAATTATCAAGCTTGTTTTTTTGTTTTTGTTTTTTTCCACGATACTGGATGCCTTATTAATGCTCATTTATAACATGATAAGGTCATGTAGCGTACTGTTTAAAACATTAAATAACAGAGTAGAATCCCTCCTGTTTATGTAGTGTATACTGAAAAGTATTTGAAAACGGTATTTATTCATTTGAATTCCGGATTAATAATCAACATCTAATATTATTTTGGCATATAACTGTTTACTTTATTTATACACATACAATATTACTCTGGCTGTGTTGAGTACTTAATGTATTACACAGAACAAATGCAATCCAGTGCCGTTTCTTGCAATCAGTGTGAGTGGGAGACACATAACTATGTGTTGCTTCATGTGATAATTGCATGAAGAAATGTAGATTTCCTCTACTATCCTAAGAGCCTCAAAGTCCCCTAGAGAGAGACAAGGATCTGTCTTTCTCTGGTTCTTGTTTTTTCCGTCTGCCACTTTTGCCATTGACCCAGATTTCCTGGCACAGCATGATGGCATGTTGGCAAGAAACAGAGAGAGAGAATGAGGGAGAGAGACAGAGGCAAAGGTTGAGTGAAGTTCAAACTAGTTTAATCCCTAAAAGTGATGGTGTTAACATATGGTTTATGGTTGTACCCTAACCTCTGGAGTTCACTTATGTAGTCTGAGCAGGGATTGGTCATGTAGATGCTAAACTGTAATCACACAATATAAGATCTAATTATGGGATGACGTTAATTACCATCATTTTGGTCTTGTGGTGGAGAATGAGTTGTTTTCCTGTCTGGGACTCTCCGGATTTCATAAACTCTCCATATCTGTTTATGCTGTTTTGTCTTTCCTCTGTCTTATCTTTTTACTCATCTGACCTGATTTTTAATTTCTTTTTATCACGCTCTGTTACAAATGAAGTCCTAACTAGTGACACGATGGACACCCAAAGGAAGATCTTTTTAAATAAAAACATTGTTTCTCTTAGAGAGTAATGACATTATATGGAGGGCAAATGGAAACGTTTGCCTTTCGGATTAATCTCCTGAGGGGAAAAAAAACACTATAGAGATAGAGTCTCTGAGACATTCTTGAGATCTTTCTTGTTCTCCTGAATCTCTAGGAGACTCTAAAGTGCTCAGGTTTGCCAAAGTATATCAGTATTATTTTTAGCATTATTTGTAAACTATTATAGTTTTTAATTAATTTTGAATTAGCTTGTATTTTTAGGTTTTCAAATTTTGTTTTATTTTAGTTTAATTGTTCATAATCCTATGTGCTTGTGTCATTTTTTTTTTTTTTTTTTTTTTTTTTTTTTTAAAGGCAAGTATTTTACTAGGTGGTGATTTGAATTTGTATGGCGTGATTCATATGAAAACATTACTTTTAGTAAAAAGTACAAAAAAAAAACATACAAATAAGATTCAAATAAATTACCCCCTGGTTCACCAAACTTAAAAAGTTTTTAGTTTAATTTAACAGACCATTCATCTGAGCTATGTAAAAACATCCTTTATGCCATAAAATGTTCCTCTGAGCATTTTCTATTACACTTTCACCTAACAAAACTGTTTTTAGTCACTGTGTTGTTGTGTGGTTAGCAAGCTTGTGTTTACTGAGAGCAGGTTTGATTTAGCACTCTCATACTTCATTTTTTTCAGTAAGTCTACTCAACCTGCTTGTTTTTCCCCACTTTCACTCTTAGGAAACACACACCCTTCCTTCACACAGAGCGCTGTGGCCAAAACACACCTCACAACTATCTCAGTGCACATTCCCTCAGAGTGGTGATATTTCCAGCTCAGGTTGGCTCATAATCTGCGGCGACTGTTTGCCTGCATCCTGTGTTTGTATTTTATCTGCCTTCCATCAGTGTGACGGCTGACTGATGTGATCTGGCAGAGTAATTAAAGCCGAATGGAACTGTTTCATACACACAAAACCCACTGGCTTCATTTGATGCCTGCCGTTATTTATTTGCTAATTCATTCTCCTTGTTGTTTCTTTAATTGTTTGCTTGCGAACATATGTAGACTTCAGATGCAAAGCAGACTGCAGAAGAAACGTTCAAGACTCAGGCCTATACATGCTTCTGCTGGCTCTTTTCAGTAAGTTTGCTGCAGTAAACAGGGACGCTCTTGTTTCTCCAGAATGACCTCTGCATTAGTGCGGAGTATGATTGATTTGGGTGGGGGTTTCAGTCTTGTGGGATCTCTGCGTAGCGGTTCAAAGCACTGAGCAGCTAAGCTTGAGAATCAGGTTTGGTCTTATGGGGTTTTACAGGCACGGCACTCTAGGATTTCAAGTACTGCTGCCTTAAATCTATGATCATTAAGTGGAATCGACAGATGTTTTTGCACATATTTATTCGTTTCTCTAAGAGTGACTTATTCTGTAGGTCTCTTTTCATCATCCTAGCTGTTTCTGATTCACCCTTCATTTTCCTTATGTTCAAGGGCACTTAAATAGCTAATTTATTTGCAAAGAGAGAAACAATTTATAACCAGTGGGTTTTAGTTTTAAAAGCCCAGTCTGACAAAATCAGACTTGACAGCTTGAACATTTGTCGAAAGTACTGAGGATGCTTTCAAAATGAATTAACTTCAGCCACTTTCCCAACCATTTGAGGGTTAAGAAAGGAAATAAAGGATGAATTTAGTGTTTACTGAATGTTATACATTTAAAAGATAAATGCATCAATCTGGGCACTTTGGGATCAAAAATGAAAATTTTATGTTTATCTGCTTACCCCCAGGGCATCCAAGATGTACAGTAGGTGACTTTGTTTCTTCAGTAGAACACAAACAAAGATTTTTAACTCAAACTGTTGCAGTCTGTCAGTCATATAATGTAAGTGGATGGGAATCACGGCATTTGAGAGTCAAAAAAATATGCACAAACAAAACCAAATTAAACCTTGTGGCTCGTGATGATGCATTGATGTGTAAAGACACCGAACGATTGGTCTGTGCAAGAAACTGAACAGTATTTATATAGTTTTTACCTCTGAATTTCACCGCTACAGCCGGCGCCTGACGTGACTTATAAGTGCATTAACGCCACCTATCTCTCAAGTGGACCATTGACACTCCTAATTGAGATTGTAGATAGAGTGTCAAAGGTCCATTTAGCTTACTGCTTTACATTTAAATGGCTGGTTAGCATTCACTAGAGCAGTTCGGAGTGTGCAGTTACTCTGAAACCCTCCACCTCCCCAGCTCCACCTGTATAGATCCACTATGGCTATATGACTATATGACTATATGCTTTAATTTATTTAATTGCATTAACATTGTCATATCCATTACCATGCTAAAATCTTTCTAGAGTTGTCATGATAGAAATATATTTTTGGTTTGTTATGTAGCTGGCAGAACAAATTAGACTATTATGCATTCTCCTACTTAAAGGTAGGAGCATGTATTATATCTATACCTGAACTATCTATGCTATTTGAGAAAGAAAATTTCAGTGCATTTTTACCAGGGCTTTGGCAGGGATTTACAAGATAAGCAGTATCATTCTCTTCTTACTCGACCTACAGGCTCCAGTGGCCACCTCAGCCAAGCTACTGATTTCCATCTAATCAGGTTGAGCTTACAGGAGATCTGACTCAGCATCAGAGCCAGTGAAGAGCTTGACTGTGCTATTTAAGGGGTTTATGTGGGAAATATAATTATCTTGAGTTTTGTGCATTCTTGTTGCATTTAAAATAGGTCAGGGTTTAAGATCAGTGCAAAATGTCTAACGATGGCCTTAGCTACCAGATATCATTGCACCGTCCACACCACATAAAAATAAACAAAAATATACCTAGGAAAAATATATATATATTGGGGAGGTCAATATATCCCTTAAAATTGCCAGAAAGATCAAATTATTATTTTAATGATTTAATAACTATAATTTAAAAATTATATTTTCAGTAACAACATAGTCTCCACTTAGATGATAATGAAACTCTAACAGTTATTTTGTTTAAATAATTATTTTCACAGGAGGAAATGTCACATAATGTAAGTACTGTATAATAAGGCTGAATAGACAATTTCTGCATTTCTCAGAAAATGCATTAACTATTTATGTATTTTTGTGTTTTAAGCGTGATATTTAATTTCGATAAAAGGAGAACTTAAGTCGAAATCATTGTTTTAATTCTAGATATTTACTAAATAGCTATAGCTTTTAAAAGTAAAACTCAGAAAAAGGCCACACATTAATTCTAAAATGTAGAAATGAACACAAATACAATCACTGATTTCAGCTTACTAGATTGTTGTGCTGAAGTTTGTATGGGCGAGACAGCTCTGGTTGCAAACTGTGTGTGTGTGTATATGTTTATGCTCAGCGGAGAATGAAATGGAATGTATTATTGCTATGCATCACAGCTTGAAAGCAAATACCCTCATGTGACATTCAGAGCCACAGCTTTTCCCTTACGGTTTCTTTTTCCCTTTTCTTCTCAGCCTCTTGTGCTGAATCACACCATGAATGTTAATGCCGGTGTCATCACACTGCGACAGGAAATCTCTCTTTTTGAATGATGCAACTGTTTGGTCACATCCTGTATCTGTGTCTCTCTCTCTGCACTCAGATTCAAATGTAAACTAGTTTATTTTCAAAAAGCGGGGGTGGGGGGATCTTGGCGGGGAGGAAAATGACCCTGAAGAAAATCACAGATGTTCTTCCCAAGTGAACCCGACACCATGCACACATGCAGCATTACAAAAATGATCGAGAGTTTCCTTTCGGTGGTCCCTTTATCAGCTAGCGTTGTGTGTGTGCATGTGTGTGTGTGTTATGTAGGAAGAAGAAATCCAGCTGGACTGAGACTCTCAGTCCACAGCTGGACATGAACCATTATATCCTAGAAGCTAGATTTAACACACCACTCCGTCACTCTTTCTATCCGCTACATTTTTTTCCACCATCTTTATTCCAAAGGGGAATAAAGAGATGAGTAATTTTCTCCACAACAGATGCATATACTTAAACACATTTACGCTTAAATTAAAAGAATGTGCTCAGTTTAAGACTCGATAAAATGACTTGACGAGTGCAGATTGAAAAGTTAAAAATAAATCACAAAAATAATTGCATGAATAATTTTAATGACAGCTGGTTTATTTAGTCTGTTGTACAAAAACAAAAAATCTATGCTAATTACTTTTGTCATAACATTTTAGATAACATATGAACAGTTATAGCAGGCTGATTAATTATCAGCTAATGTTAGTTTGTGAATTGTGAAAAGCAGCAATAATCTATGTAGTTCGCAAACAGATATAAAAAAGGACAAGAAATTTTCAGCACTTTTATTTTTAAAATGTTTCTATTTACACAAAATCTTCTCATGTGTTTAATTCAGGTGAGGAAAGGTACAGAATTCAAGCTCAAGTTGGCAGAGACATTCAACATTTCCTACACGAGGATAGAAAGAGTACAAATTGTGTATTTATTTACAGTATATTTGATTTCAAGTTAAAACATTTAGAAAGGTTTCTCAATGTCCATCTGTCATCATCTTTTTTCATTCGAAAGAGATTTCAAATGGAAACAGAAAAGAAATATACACGCATTCTCTTTATAATAATTTAGAAAACAATATTGACAAGAATAAGCAACAAGGTGTTGTATATATTGCTAGGCATTAAAACAGGGTGTTGTGATGACACAGACCAATATTGTGAACAGGAAGGCCAATCAGAGAGTTGCTCCCACGAAAACAACATCTTTAAATCTAAATCCACCAACCACATGACCTTTTAAACTTCTGTCACTGGTTTAAGAATTGCTATAAAACTGTGTGTAATTGGTAGCATTTACATTCTTCTGCTAAATTTTGGGAAATTTTCAAACCATCAGTAGGGTTTGATGTAAGACTTTAGCATTATGGGAGCGCTCAAATGAAAAGCTCCTGAACTAAGGTCATTCCCCCTGTTTTTTTCAGAGATCATGTGACAAAAAAAGAAGCATGAATACCAAGACTAAACGGGTTAAGGGGCACTTGAAGGGATGGTACACCGTTTGTCTGATATGTATAAGTGGGCAAAGCTACATCATTAGACTCAACTCAGGAAACATTCAAACAAGTTAAAATGGCTTATAAAGAAGGGTTGGACTGATTATATTAGCAGATTACACTCTTAGATGTCCTCAAACTGTATTTTGGCTTCTGTAATAAATTACAATATACACTCGAGATTGAATTTGCATTTCATTTAACTTTATGAATACAGACTTTGTCTCTTTTTTGCCTTTTTTAAAAAAACAGAGGGGTTCAGTAGCTAACAGCAGTCTTCTGAGAACATCTGTTGTATCACTGCCATCATTAGATGGTTCCTCATAAACCTACTCCTAACAGATATCTTGTTGCTTTAATTTTTTTAAAAAGGCACTCTAGTGACCTTCCAGATGAAACATGAATGGGTTAAACATAATGTAAGATACAGTTTTGATTTAAGAGGTAGCTGTGGGACATATGGCAAGGCTGTGACAGATAAAGAGGAGACATTGTCTAGGAAATAATAGGCTAGGTTTATAATATCTGACTGTTTTTTTGTTTGTTTGTTTGTTTGTTTGTTTATTTTTTCGCCAGACATTGAGAAATTGATATTCTAAAACTTTACTAATGCCCGATTTATAAGATGAATCACCAATTCCTTATGGCTCGAGAAATGCATACAAAAATGTTTCCTCTAATGTACTGTCATCAAATCTAAAATAAGCACCAGCGAAAAAGACTAAACTTTCTGCAGCACCACTCCAACTGGAGATTGGAGAAAACACATTACAAACATACTTGATGCAGGAGCAGATACAGGGAGGCACATACTCGTATTACGGTAACTGCATAGCTACATGAATAGTCAGATTATGGATTATATTTTGGGATTATCTGATAAAATCGTACTAATCTCAAAATCTCACTATGGCCAATTAATTATCATTCAGTGTTTCAGTCTTAAACATATCTCTGTTTATATATGTAATATCTGCATAACTGGTATATTGTGAGGCTTTCAAATGTGTTCTGGAAAATAGGATTATGGGGTTTAGTCAGGGTAGACGACATTCAATTTGGCATGAATGAGGCTGTAAGAGATTGACATACTGCTGCAAATGCCGCAATAGGGCATATAGGGTGTCCCATTTACCATTTTAGGTTTCAAAAGGGTGCTTACGAGCTCCCCTTTAGGCCAATAAGCATCTTTTATGTCCACTTTTGCTGAGCTTGCACTGATATAAACTATACAGGTACTACCTGACAGTCTATGCAGCATTATTTAACCAATACTATGCCTTAAAGGTTGACCACAAGCATTATATTTAGAACAAGGTCTCAGTTCAATAGGTTTTCTACAGTCACAGCTAATTTTCCCAACTCAAGTTGTGCAGAGTTTTTCTCATGTTCTCATGTTTTTCATTCCCATCAAATGAAAATTGGCGCCTACCCTGACTGAAGGTCCACTAGGTTTATTTCAGCATAATGATAGAGGATGAAGAGGTAGACACACAGAAAATAAAGAGGAGGATTGCAGAAGATGCACCTGGCAACATGTCTTCTGTAGAACTACAGGGTAAGAATAAAAATGACAATTACACTTTAAAATTCATGAGGACATCCTAGCCAGGGAATGGAGATTTACGTGTTAATGTAAATGTTCAAACACTTTAAACACAGTACTAAGTACCAAAGCAAACTGCTATCCTCCTACTCTACAGCTACCAACGTGCTCTTCGTAGACATCTTCAGACAGCATAATAAGAATATTACGTTTTAAAAAGGACTGATCCATAATGCAATATGATCAATCATATCATCCAGTCCTTTTTTAGAGAAATCCAGGGGTAGATTCAGAGTTTCATATTTTGGCTGGTTTGAAAATGGAACATGGTCCCAAGTAGTTGCAGAGTCTATATAGTGGATGAAACAAGCTAGTTTGATGATTGTGTTTAGAGAACATAAACTTAATACCAAATTGAGACCACACTTAATTTGGGTGATAACACCTTTCTTAAACACTGAAGGGAAAAGTGGTCCATTGTAGACTCAAAAAGTTGTGAATTTGTAGAATCCATCAAGGGCTGGTTACAGGACAATTTTACAGCTACTCCAAGCAATGCTGTTTGTAGTCAAAAGTAAGGGCCACTGGGCAGTTGTCAAAAAAACATCATGATCTTACGGAAGGCCATGTTGAGGTTCTTGGTTTGTGTAGTTCAGTTGCATGCTTTATGTTCCCTTTATATTTACATGACTTCATTAAGATCTGGTGTTAACTTGGTTTGGATTACTCAAGTTCTTAAACGGGGATTGAAATGGCTGGCTAAGCTGTCCTGGTGGCTGGACGAAGAACAGAGGAATGGCAGAGTTTAAGAAGAGGTCTGACTGGATGACTGTAGAATGGTGGACTTTAAAGGCATGTCTGGCTGGTTTACGCTGGAATGATGGACTTACAATGTGGAATCTGGCTGGTTGACAGTGAAATGGTGGACCTAAAGGAGAGGTCAACTCTTTCCCCTTCCTTGGCATTAAAGTGTGCTGGTTAAACTGAGATCTGGTTTGGAAACTCCAGATGCAGGAATTCTTCAAGGTCCCATTGTTGTAATCCTGAAGACTTTTATTGAAGGTATGAAGTATGTATTTGTTTGTTTAAGGGTGTGTCTGTGTGTATTGGCGTGTGTGGCAGTGTGTGTGGGGTGGGTGTTGACAGTTGTCTTCTTTGTGTACTTTTTGGGTGTCACAAAAGGTCACCCTCATTCTCATTCAATACTGGTATCGAATCGCTCCTCAGTTCCCATGGGTAACTCTTGCACTCGATGTTTGCACTGGCCATGGGTATGTCGTGTGGTGGAGCGGGAGTGGCGGGCAAAACAGGAAGTGGCAGTTTGTGAGCTGCAGTCACAAACTGAATCCTGCAAAGAAAAAAGATTTGAAAGATTTTAAGATATTTGCTTGATTCAGGGTTTATGCTTTCGAGGAAGAGGGGAGTTTGTATAAAACAGGGCTGGGCAATTTCAGTCCTGGAGGGCCACTGTCCTGCAGAGTTTATCTCCAACCCTAATCAAACACACCTTAAGTTGCCCAGCCCTGGTATAACACAATCAGAGGTTCATGGTTAAATGCAATCAACCAGATCGACAGTGGTGACACTAGAACTTGTATTAGACTGTCTCACCTCCAGGGTACTAGAGCTTGAGCTCATTGCATCCTTTCCAGTGGCTACAAACTCGTTTCTTTGTGTTTTCATAAACCTCTTATTGACGATCTTCGTGATGTTGTCTGTGCCAATCAATGCTCCAGGTAGGCATTCAGGCTTTGGTTCCTCCATGGTATCTGCTGGCGCAGTCCTGCCGCATACATTGTGGATAAACTCCTGGACCATGCCGTACTTCTGAGCTCCCGCTTCTCCCAGTCCAATACCTATGCTAGGACAGGAGGGTTTCCCAGCAGCTTGTCTTCCCGGGCATGGATCTGCTTTCCATAATGATTCAACACTTCCGGAGTGTTCCACCACACTGAATAGACTGGTTAAGCCATCATTGAGGCCACTAAGCACTGGGCTGTCTCGGGTTGTGGTGGAACGTGCCCAGGCCGAACCGCTCTGAGATCCACTACGGTTATGAAGATTCCATATACTGCGATCCCTTGAAGATGTTGAGGATGTCTCCAGTTTGGAGGAGGAAGTGGAGACCCTGCGGGTAAGCTTAGGTGAGCCATATTTCGGTGAGCAACATGGTCTATCTATGCGACTGTGGACTTTCTCTAGAGATGAAGAAATCTGTCGGGAGCGTGCAGATGAAAGTGAGGTGGATGGACGAGGAGACCATGCTTTCCCTTGAAGGCCTCTAGCTGTTGGGATGGGTCCATCGGTTTGTAGGCCAATGCTGACAAACTGTGCTGTTTGTGTTCCTGTACTTGAAACACCAACTGTCTGGCTCCCTGTATCTTTGCTGCACTTCCTCTCCAGAGAACTGGAGCGAATGGCCTGTCGCACACAGTTGGTCATCTCTTTCATGTCATCACTAAGGTTGCCTGAAATTTCCAGTCCGTGGAATGGTGCAGAACCTCCCGTCCGTCCCTCAAGCAGGTCTCTATGTTGCTGTGAAAGTGAGCTCAACCACTGCTCATAAGTGGATGAGGAAGTGGTCAACAAAGGTGCAGATGCAGCAGTCTGACCTGATGGATCTATCATGGCTGCGTCTCTAGATGATGGTCCTTGCTGAGGATCCTGCTGGGCCTTTTCTTTGACTGGCCTCCTCTCCATTCTCCTCACAGTTGGAGGGCTGTAATATATGCGAATACCCGTCTTATCTGGAGCAGTGTAACTTCTCTGGATGTACTCCTTGCTCAACTCCAGTCCAGGGAAGCTGCTGTTAGAGTTGGTGCTTGGGCAGTCCCATGTCTTAAACTGGTCACCTTTCTCTAGCATTGCAGAATCATTGGTCAGGTACTTCCAATTCTTCTTATTGAGATCACTTAAGTCGGTACGAGCCAGAATGGAGGCAGGAGCAGTAGTTTGATGCTGTGGAACATTGCACTCTGACACTCCGCTGACCTTGTGACCAGAAAGGAACAGACTAGTGTCCAGCAGACACTTAAATTCAGAGAGGCCAGAAATTGATTTGGTCCTGTAATGAGAATGGGGATTATTATAAAACAGTCACGTCTGATAAAACAAGGCACAGTTAAGACCTTAATCAAGTGAGTTTACCTTTGCAGTCCTGAACCACTGGTGGCTGCATCTGCTGAGATTTCCTTTTCAGATGTTTTATCATGCAGAGACTGAAAAGGAAATGATCTATTTTAGTGAAGTTTTACAGAGCAGCATGCCATGGTCATCCCCCCGCACAGTACTCACATTCATGTGGTATTACTGAGTCAGCCAATATTCTCTTTAGGAAATGAGATCATTCAAAACAGCTAGTTTCCTCTGCAGGGGTAATGATAATTGTATGTTTCACCACGTCTATGTAAATGACCCAAATTCTCTCAATGAGACATGGTATTAGACCTTTCTCATTCAGGATGTCATATGAAACAGAGAAATTAGAGCACTGAGCTGGACTGTCACAAAAAGAAAGACATAAGAGAAAGAAGGGGAAAAACTATATAGTCTCATCTCTTTTTCCTGCCTCATTACTTACAGTGTGGTAAGTACAGACACACTGACCACATTGTCTCAGGCTACTTTCCAATTGTACTATGCACACTGTGCACAGCCACATGGATATGCAAAACCATCAGTTTCTAGATAAATGATGGAACATGCAGAGAGCCTGTCGGCAGGCGCTCTGCGGAAATGTTTAGAGATACTGTCATATCCGTCCATTATGTGAGGTGAGCCCTAAGTCAGTGAAGGAAATGTGGGGATAAACTGTGTAAAATATGTCATGACGACACCCTCAGAGACCCAAATAAAACAACAGATTAAAAGGACTCATAAAAACATGAAAGCAAGGGAACAAGATTTGTTAATACACAACAAAGTTTCCAAGCCATTTAACCCTTAGGGGTTGACAAACGCAGATATGCGTTTTGAGGCATAATCTCCTGATAAGGCCAAAAATAACTTAAATTCCACTTTCAGTTTTGATCGTACAGATAAGAGCTATACATCAATCGAATCTGTAAAGGGTCTAATTTTATTTGTATACACACATAATAACAATAACAAAACTTTGTGCATTTATAATTTAAAGAAAACAAACAGGTTGCGCTGTCTGCAGCCTTAGTCTGTGGTGATCTTCATTTAGAAACGCGTCATTAAAATGAACTGTAACTCAGCAAATACTCAACACAGAGAAATGAGAGTGATATCTATAGAAAGCTTGACATGTCTCATCTTGTCTTATCGAAAACAAATATTCTGTGGTAAAGTAATCCATATGAAAACAACGTGATGTCCAGTCTTTCACGTCTCCCTTCATTATATCTAATGCGACCATGCACACGCGCTGAGCATGCTATTGAGATTATAATGGTCCACGTGAAGCATGTGGCATGTAAACGCCCCCATAACAGCAAACAAAGCAGCAAGTTTTTTACATGTTACTTGTCGCTTCGCGCTGAGAGGAATAAGACTGAATTCACAGAAAAGACTTGCTGTGACAAATAAGAAAGAATTCACCTCAAGAAGCATTAGATTATCTTTGGATTATTGATGCAGCGGTTTGACCCAGCAGAGATTATAAACATGAGTAAGTCTTTTTTTTTTATTATCCTAACTGTATGTTTTCACATAACCTGTACACATTTTACTAGTTAGACTTTTTTCAAACTATGATTCCTGACTAAATGTATTATCAAGTGAAACATTATAAAGTTTCACTCACAGCATCTAAATGTCTCACCATGCCAGGATGTTTTTTTTTATGCTCTATAACATAAACAGCAATACGATATAAAAAAAAATAAATATGAGTTATAATGTTACTAGCCTAATGTCATTAAGAATGGCATCATAACTCCAGTTTTACTCCAAGTATAACAATACTCATTATACCATTTAAAAGCTTGGAGTCAGTATATATAGAAAATGAAACTTTTATTTAGCACACAAGTGATGATAAAGACATTTATCATGTTACAAACAATGCTGTTCTTCTGAACTTTCTATTCATAAAAAAAACGGAAACAATCTCCTCTGCTCTTTTCAACATAATAATAATAATAATAATAATAATAATAATAATAATAATAATAATATATATTATATATAATAATAATTTTTTTTTTTTTTTTTGAGCAGCAAATCAAAATAATTTTAATGATTTCTGAAAGATCATGTGACTGGAGTAATGAAGCTAAAAGTCAACTTTGATTGTTCCTAATAAACTGTTTAACTACTCGCAAGTGAATCTCAAGTTATTTTGTGTGATAACTAAATATATTCTAAATACACTAAAAAAACAAATATACAAAATTTATTTTGTCCTCAGATTCCTTCTTTTAACTCTTCCCTCTCAGTCACACACCTGACTGAAATGCTCATTATGCAGCTCATTATGCGGGCCTTTGTCTTCTCAGGTGTGAATCACAGCATTATGCATGATAATTTTAGTTTTTCACTAACCACGCAAAAACGTTGCTTTCTCAAAAACACAATCATGTACATACATGCTGCTCACATATTATTGTAGCCTAGTTTGTGCTGATTACAGTGATATTAGACTTTAGCCATTTATATGTTTATAAGCAACTGAAAAAAAACACAAATATCAAGGCATGTCAAAACTTCTTCAGGCCCCCAAAACACCCTTGGGCCCCAGAGGGTTAATGCACTTGAAACTTGACCATAAAAATTCTGTTCACTGTTCGGTCATTTCCTCAACCTCATGTTGTTCCAAACCCATATGACTTTATTATGTGATGAATAGGGATGGGTACCGAGAACTGGAATTTTTTTGTACCGGTACGTAATTGGGTTGATACCGGAATACCATTATCGATACTTGCGTTGTTTTATCTCTGTATGCTTCAATGTTAATGGCAAATTAGAAGCTGCTGCTTGTCATTTCCCTTCACTGAATGATGTGGCCGACGTTTGCTCGATGTGCGTGTGATATCCATGGTACATGTGCTGTGTGTGTTTGTGTGCAATCTGTCATCGCGGCAAGAGTGAAACGTTCAAATGTCTGAGCTCACATTACAAAACTAAGCGACAACAGTGTCAGATGAAATGTATGCAGTTGAGTTATTGTGAACAAAGGAGGAAACACTAGTAATATAATGAAACATTTACTAACAAAACACAACATCTACCTCAAGCAATGCACTGTATTATGTCTCGCGGCTCCAGCTCCAACTGAAACTTGTGAGACACATTCACATCAACAGTACATTATTTCCACATGCTTTAATGCCTTGCTGGTCATTTGCGTGCTGTTCTAACGTGCTTATTCAGAGAGCATACTCCCGAAGCGACCGTACACTAAAAGGCTGGTCAAGCAGCACCTTATTACTTAGTTATCGTCTGATTGCGCTAATACTGTCAAAAACACACAAGATTTACATATAAACACAGTTAATGTCTAAAGTGAAAATAAACAGTTGAGAGAAAAACAGATGCGTGCAGCTCTTAAAGGGAACGTACTAAACATTCTGACACTTGTCATTAAAGGAACAGTTCACCCAAAAATTTAAATTCTGTCATTATTTCCTCAGTCATGTTGTATCAAACATGTATAAATTTTTATTTATTCTTGTGCTGAACATGAAAGAAGTAATTTTGAAGAATGTGGGTAACCCCACTGACTTTAATAGTAGCAAAAAAAAAACAAAAAAAAAAAAAACACAGCAACTGTTTAGTTTCCCACATTCTTCAATATAACTTTTTATGCTCAACAGAAGAAAGAAACTCATTCAGGTTTAAAACAACTTGAGAGAGAGTAAATGATGATACAATTTTCATTTTTGGGTGAACTATTAACTATGTTAATAAAAAAACTCAATTTTCACTTCATATTTTTTGCATCAAATATTATTGATAACAGTATTGATAAGTATTGGTATCGATAAGCAGTATCGTTATCGGTATTGATATTGATAAAATGTAAACGATACCCATCCCTAGTGGTGAACAACAAGAGAAATTCAGAAAAAAATTAGCTGCTTTAAAAAATAAACTTGAAACTTGAAAGACTTCTACAAAAAGAAATAAACAATAACAGATAGATAACAATTTAAATTTTTGAGTGAGCAAACCATTTAACCCCCATATGACATCTGACCTGTGTGCCTTTGCTCTGGGCTTCTCGTAAATGCTGTTCCCATTGACTTCTTTCCTGGTTGAAGTGCTCCAGAAGCTCTAGCCTCTCTCGGCTCCAGTTCTTCTCACTGATCTGCAGTTGTTTGGTGAGGTCCATCACAGCAGCATAAGAGTCCGCCAACAGGTGTTGATGCTCCTCCCGCTCCTTTTTTAGTGCCCCCTTGAGGTCTGGAGAATCCTTTTCACCCCCAGCCACAGATGCCTTCCCCATCTTACCCTCCAGCTGATGACAAATATAAAGTACAAAATGAGAGGGTGAGATAAAATGAGAACACTTGATGTCTGCAAAAGTGGAAGAGTAACCATAGAAACAGCCCCATTATACACAGTAAGCATTTACAGCTGCAGCAACCTGACATGACATTTTAGTTTTTTTGCCCTACACAATAGGTGTATATATTTAATACAATATAAATATATAAAAGTGCAATGAAAGAAATAGTCCAAAATGGAAATGTACTCATTCTCAGGCCATCCAACGTGTAGATGAATTAGTTTCTACATTGTAACGGATTGTGAGAAATTTAGCATTACATCACATGACTATAGTCCATCAATTATGGTTATGTGAAGCGAAAAGCTGCATGTTTGTAAGAAACAAATCCATCATTAAGGCATTTTAATGTGCGCTCCTGGCCATAATATGAATCCATAATCCATGTCCATCCCCTGCAGGCCTTGCACATCAAATCCACCAACATATTTGTTTAGAATGGTTTTTGCTTATAACCTGTTTTCACCAGAGAAAGCAATATTATGGATGCAGAACTCCTAGATAGAGGTATTTTAGCTAGAAACAACATGTTTTTATCAGCTGTTTGAACTCTCATTCTGACGGCACCCATTCACTGCAGAGAATCCACTGGTGAGCAAGTGTTGTAATGCTTCATTTCTCCAAATCTGTTCTGATGAACAAACAAACTCATCTACAACTTCCTCATGACCTGAGGGATTTTTGGCTGAAATATCCCTTTGAATATGCTTAAATTAATAAAAGCAATAATTATGTTTATTATTAAGAATAAAAAAAATAGAAAACAGTTCAACTAATAAACTGCAGTTAACAACTTGAATTGTACAGGCTCTATACATCATATTGGCTGTTTTACAGCTGCTTCAAACATGGCTCATCCAATTAGATTGTAATGATACTTGGTTTTATTTTGTATTACGTTTCCGGCAATAGTAATTATGAAGCCAGCCTACTCTTTATCCCCATCCTCATTTAAATTCCTTCTGCTCTCTCAGTTGGAGCTGCAAATCTACAGAACTCATTCATTTTTTAAGCGTACGCGAGTCAGGTTATTAAAACACACAGCCTGCTGGGAACTCATCAGACAATCAGTGACTAGCTTCTCACGCTGATAATGCCTAATGAGTTTTGCTTTGGATGGCAATGAGAGGTTAATGGGTTGATGTGGTTTATTAAACAGGGAGAAAGTTTTTTGTTCCAGATACCTCCTCATAAACCATAATGATTATAGGAAAGAAGAAGGATTCAGAAAGGCTTTTATTTCCATCAGAGTGTTGACGCGGCTTTGTGGATTGTGATTTATTTTAATCACTTTTGACTCACATTATAAATTAATAATAGGTGACAATGTGCAGCATCAACAGAGGACTTTATAGCATTATCCTAACAACATTACTGGTATCAATAACCTGTCTTGTTAATGCAGTGATAAATCATTTTCTGTGACAGGTTGTTATTAGTGACACAGAGGTTACAGCTAATACTAGAGCGTCAAATCCCACCTGTCCCATTCCTTGTATTATCACATGGCTTATTCTCTGAACCACATTCTTAGAAAAACAAAGGAAGTGCAGATAAAAAGGAGGAGTGGCATGGAGAAAGGGAGCCCTGTAATATCGACCTATCAGAGCAGTAATGGTGAAAGCGGCAGTCTAGGGTCATTAGGATCTCTGGAGAGCATAGGGCTATTGCTTTTGGTGCAATCTATGGTCTGTGTGCTTATTTTTTCTGCTGTAACCTTTACAACAATAAAGGGAGGAGAGTGAGTATTTTAGCTAATCTAAACACAACTGATTGCATGGCCTTGCTCTTTACACACTAATTAAGGCATCAACGGAGTAAACACACTTGACATTAACAAATATAGTCTAATGTAGTGCACCGCTGTATAATGAGTACAATGGCATGCTTGTCTTATAATCTTGCTTGTCTTATATTGCCATATTACCTGCTCTTTAGACACTTTCATTGCTATCAGCCACTGAAACCCATATTGGACAAGTGCCCCAGTGTTTACACTTTATTGGGAAATCATACTGCGACTGGCTTACTTACAGTTGTTTCTGTACATTAAACTGGTATTTCAACTGTAAAGATGGCACACCAACTAAAGTTTATTCAATACTCAATTGAAATAACCTGATTTTTGTAATAACCTGACAGATTTGACACATATTGAATTAAAGCTGCAAGCAGCGATGAAAGAGCCCTCGCACCCAAGCTCACCGCCACCAGGTGGCTTTAGGAAAACAGCTAACGGTGGGCATTGCATTTAAAGTGATAAATATAGGAGAAGTATGTCAAAGTCATTTATATGTGCCAAACTTCATACTGCCAGCTGATGGCGCTATGACTATGACTGAATGTTGCCATGTAGCTGTCTTCAGACCAGGACTTTTAACAAATCTGTGAAATTTGATGCAGATTGAACATGGTATGTTTGGAACATGGTAAATGTGATGTTGCCAACAGGTGGCGCTATAAATTATAACTGAATTTTGGCATGTAAATGTTTCAGGCCAGGACTCTTACCAAACATGATCAAAATTTGCTGTCAAAATTAACACTGGTGCTGCGCACCGATCAAAAAAGACACCAAAGTAGTTGCGAGAGCGATTCGAAACCATAAGAAGCCGTCTGTTCTGCTCTCTATAGCTCTCATGAATGTCACACAATGATCGACCTGCACAGTGAAAACAGCCAAAACCTGGATATTTTAGGCAATATTAAAATCCTGGCCGGGACGAGTCCCGTATGAATGGCGCATATGGCCACCCTTCTTAAATAAATGTAACATAGTTACTTTTGTTTACAAGCGGTTTTATTGGGGTCTTTCTGTGCTTGAAACACAAAGTAATTACATGAGCCATGATACATTTTGGTAAGTTGTACTGTTTGTTTGTTTTTTTTCAACAAAAATTCTGATGTTCATTTATGTTTATTTTGTGCTATAACTAGTAGTAAAGAGCAAGAGATGATCAGTTCACATCCCACTTAGATTCAACAATCTGTCAAATCACATTAAAGAGCATCAAAATGGCATTTATTATTTGAATTTTGTTATTATTCTCAGAATTTGTAAGCTGAGATTGTTTTATATCAAAAGTAATAAACCACAATGATTATTATGATTATTAGATTGTATGCACTATTCAAATAATGTTCAGTGAAGTTTTGTTCATGCATCAACTGATATTGTTTACCTTTTGTAGCATATTTCATGCACAAAATAGACACTTACACCGTGTCCTAACTAAACGCGATGCCACGATGCAATAAAAGATATCTTTTCCATGTTAATTAGAGGTTCTGACCTAACAAGCCGCGACGGCAACACACAAAATTTCTATTTTAGAAACGGTTTCTATTTCCACGACGTTGTGGCTGGAACAACAATATACATACTAATGAGAGTTATAATCTCAGGTACAGATTAAGTGCTTTATTCAATGTCAAAAGTTTGACTATCATATTGCGTGATGTTATAGCCAAAAACAGACAGTTTACCTCAGATCTTGAAAATAAATTAAAGCAAAGATGTACATTAAAACTGAACTCACTGCAAACCAACGAGTGTATTCCATAACAAAGATGGTATCAGTCCCTCAGTATGTACTTTTAATAATGTTAAAAAGGTTTATTCCATATTTGTTTCTCATCTGTAGCCCTCTGTTTATCAGACTGATGCACAAACAGTGTCTAAGTCCTCTTCCTCCCCCAGCTCATTAATTACGCCATTTAAGTAGACTGTAGTCATGAATGCATCTCAGAGCAAAGATATTAAACTCATCTTTCACCATCATGCCCAGAAACAAGCCTGTAAGCACACACACTTCCTCTCGCCTCCCAGTGAAATGCCACATTGCAGCTGACACAGTGCAGATGGCTCACACAGCTCTCTCCACAGAATACTGGTGCATGTCCTAACCAACACCAGATCAAATAACAAAATTACAGGCTACATCCAGCATCCTTTCAGCCTGTGTGACAGCAAACTGATCGCAATATATGTATCTGGCTTCAAAAGCTCTTCTCCAGAGGTTTCCAGAATGAATCTCCCATGAGGAATTACTGTAATAATCTGTGTATGTTAAATCAATGAATATGGTCTTGAGTGCAGGAGTTAAATTACCCAGTGAGATCAATGTTAAAGTAATTACTTTACACCTAGGTACAGTCCAAAGTACCTATAAAATGATTCACCTCTATGGACTCTTTCTGATTTTATTGTGTTACAAGCTACAATGTATTTAACAGAGGATTTTCCCACTTGACAAAGTACTCTGTAATGAATCTACAATTTTTTTTAATTATTAAAAAATTTCTTCAGAAACAAATTTTGGCACTTGAATTATGGAAAAGACCTGTTATAAATTCAGGTATTATCACTCACCTGAGTGATAATGCTCTTGAGTTCCATCCGTTCGACTTCCCATGATGCTTTAGCACGGGCAAACTGCTGCGTTAACTCCTGTGAACTCTGACACTCCTCGCGCAGTTCAGCGCTCAGGTCCTGTAGCGCCACCTTCAGGTCCGACAGAGTACTGCCGAATCCACCAGTCTGTTGAGGACAACAGGAGACGGAAGATGTTTACATTAACATACCCATGAAGCCTTGACCATAATAAGATTCAAATGTAAAGCATGTTAGTATTGTGCAGAAGTAAGGTGTTATGCCAATCTCTGTTTTAACCCACCTGTGGGCAGCTTTTCTCTGCCAGGCTGTGCTCTTTGGGTGTAGGGTTGAGTGGCTGCTCCTCAGCAGCTGACATCTTGTTGTCTCCATAGTGGGAAGACAGGCCATCTTCCTCAAGCAGGATACGAAGATCTTTTACACTGTTAACCTGGAAAAACATATTGGACTTAAATAATATTTACAAAGTACATGTTTCAAAAATTTTGCTGTCGGTCACATTCTGTAATGTTTGTGAAAGAACTCTCTTTCGCATTTATTTGATTATAATACATTAAAAACGGTAATATTGTGAAATATTATTACAATTTAAAATTCATTAGTCTAAAAACAGCTTATACTGAAGCCAATCTGCCAAAACGACAGCTTTTGGAATGTTCTACTGTATGATGTAATAGTGTGGATAAGCACCGCCTCCACAGAAGAAGATCAACACCTCAACATCTCTGCCTATTTAGCCCCTCCCACCGATTCGCACATGTAGTGTTTAGGAGAGAGGCAAACACGCTGGTCTAAATATAAACCAAACGATAAAGATGGCTCTGAAGATAACAAGATGCTGGGCAGTGCCAAGCTGTGGAAAAAACAGTCTTTGCTAAAAGACGACGCTGTTCCGACTATATTAGATCCGACAGTAGTGTCGCAACACACAAGTGAACACATTATGTGGTCGCTATTGCTTTGTCTCTTCTTACAGAATGCTTTATATGTATTGAGTTTTTTATTAGTTTTTGACCTAAATCACAGTAGAATCCACCTGTGAGGAATGTACACTGTCAAATATACACAACGTTAGCCAGTGGCTGTTCTACATTGAATTACACCCTGGGCAAGACACCCTTTGAATTAAGGTTTTTTTTTTTTTCATGTCATCACATTGTTTAGAGCATAAAGAAATGGTAAAAAAAAAAAAAAAAAAAAAAAAAAATGCTTTATATGCAATATGTTATGCTATGTCCTCTGTAGTGGACACTAGGACTCAGTTGTTTAAAAAATAAAATGACATGAAATTATATGTATAGGCAAAAACAATGGGATTTTTTTTCAATCACCTTTAACTTTTTGGGTTGCAGAATTTTTTTTAACCAAAATTTGTATAAAGATGATTCTTAACTATGTTATGAAAGATATAATGGAATGAATTGATACACCATTTTGCTTTATGCAATATATGGGTAAAATGGCCATAAATTAATATTCCCATTCAATGCAATATATCTATACACTGTATCTAATTTGCATATTAATGTGTCTTGGAGCAACATGTAATGAAAAAAGAAGTGTAACAATTGGGAACATTTTAATAATAATATTTAATATTTCATAGGAATATTGATGTATAATTTATTTCCATATTCACTTGTTGTGTCTCCCAAAATGCCTGATAAACATGATTTAAGTCCTGATGTCCTCTACAGTGGACATGTATGAAATCAATGCCCTGTTCTGTAACAGAAACCCCATAATGTTTTGACATAACATCTGAGATGTTGGTTTATGAAATAGGCCTACAATTTGAAAAGTAGTAATTACACAGATTTGAAAATTCCGTTGGCTAATTACAGGGCCTAACGTTAACCTAACCAACGGAAATAAATAATAACTGAACTTGTAACAGTTTTGTTGCAAAGCACAATATTATTGTGAAACTGTCCCCCGTGCCGCACCCTGCTCCCCTTTCCCCTTCTCACACAGCTTCTGTGCACGGCACCTTCCCAGCAAGCAGGGGCGCCAATTAGCCAAATCCCCAAACAGTGAAATGATAGATAATAGAAAACCGCTTCGTGGCGCAGAGGATTTTTTTATTTTTTTTAACTGCTCATGCCCCCCCATGTATCATGAAAAAATGCCGCCCCGGACGGCTGCCCAGTTCGCCCATGCCAAAAACTGCCACTGACGTTAGCCAATCATAGCAGTGGGTGTTTACTTCCGAGTCTACAATCCTCCACGCCTATTCAAACAGAGCATTCATAAGAGAGATTAAAAAACAACACAAAAAATAGCCTAACACCTAAAAAATAATATTTTTTTTGATGTAAAAATCTTGAAAACATAAGTGAAAAAAAGGTCAAATTTCTGCATCATTACTCCAGTCTTCAGTGTCACATGATCCTTCATAAATCATTATAATAGGGTGATTTAGTGCTCAGGAAAAAAATCTTATTATTAATATCAATGTTGAAAATAGTTCTAATATTCAGTATTTCTGTGATTAATTTTTCTTTTAAGTAGAAAGTTTAAAATAACGTCATTTAATTGAAAGTTGTAATAGAAATCTGTTGTAACATTATAAATGACTTTACTGTCATTTTTTATCAATTTTATTCACTAACCACCCACAATCCAGTTTAATTAGGCTCCAAATGTGAATGAATTGTGCCATGCAGACTTATGAATATGTTTGCACCACTTGCATATTTGCATAATTCCCTCAGAGAATCAGGTGATAAACCAATGCAAACAGTATGTGCAAACAAACCCGCGTTCAGCATGCACCATTCATTCCTAGTGAATTCACCAAATAAAAAAGGCTCCATACCTCTAGGATATCCTTGCTCTCTGTGTCTAGTTTCTTGCCGAGTCTCCACTGTTTGAGGAGCCAGCGCAGCTTGAGGCTGATGATGAGCAGGCTCTCTTTGAGCTGCTGTGACTCCTGCACCAGCAGGTTTCTCTCCTGACTCCACAGCTTTTGCTGCAGACGCGTCTGCAGGCTCAGACTCTGCAGCTGGAAGTCACAGCGGAGGAGAACCTTCTGATGCTCTTCCTGAAGCTAGAGAGAAAGAACAAGAGAGACATTAAAATTGTCTGGAACCAATCAGATTTTAAGGTTAGGGTTTCGCTTTATCAAGTGTTCAATGTTTCAGAAAGATCTAAATTAGCACAGCATGTACAGAATTAACGTGTTTGCACCTGAGAGAGTTTATGTGTGACGTTGTTGCGCGCCTGTCTCTCCTGTGACAGTGCTTCCTGTGCTCCCTGAGCTTTCTCTCTCGCCTCAGACAACAGAGCGTGCAGCTCGCCAACCTGCTCTGTCAGCTGGAGAACAACATGAAAACAGAGAGAAGGAAAGAGAATGCAAGTAATTGGTTAATGCTGTAGCTGCACAGTATTTGTAATGCAAATAAACTGGAACAAACTGCAAAACTTGCTGCTTTGTAAATGTCAAATGTTTCTGTGCTACAATGGCAAAATAATAACCACATCGTCTGATCATGGCATTAAGTTTGCAGAGGACACGGTCTGTATTATTTGTTTTTCTGTAAGACACAACCTAGTCCTAGAATAGTCGATTGTTTGGTCAACCAGATTTTTTCTTAGATTTTGTTTTGAATAGTAGTTGATAGTAGGTGCTTTAAATGGGATGAAGTTAAAGCACCACTGCTAAAAATAAGTCAGCAACAAGCATACACTTGCAGATTAACTTGTTTCTTGGGACCCCTGTGTTTAATCAAGTTAAGTTAAAAATAAATCGAACTTGTTTCTTGAGACCCCTGCGTTCAACTTAAAAATTTATATTAAGCCCTCTAAGAAACATTTCATATCAGGCTACAGTGGAAAAAAAAAACAAACAAAAAAAAAAAAACCCCTAAATATACATGACTTCTATATTTATGAACCCACCCTGAATTTCAAAACATGAGATGAGAGCTTGATCACAAGATCACAGTTGTCTCTTTTTCTTTGTGAAAATCACATTTGCTAGTAAGTGGAAATGGTGGATGATAAATTGTTTGGGTGGAAACTGTTGATGGCTGGAGGTTTCGCTGGAATGCTGCAAGGGCGTTTGGCACAGTGTTTGGGACACCAACTCACATAATGTGTTCTTTCATGATTTAAAGCTCGGCATAATGGACTATTTTTAATCATGATGTCAAAACTTTAAACTGTCTTCAATTTAAATACTGCATATTTCTCAGGAGTTTTTTTATGACATCTTGTGCAAATCTAACAGATCACTGGCCTTCCAAATTTACTGGAGAAAATAAAGAAGTAGGCCTTAGTCTGTACAGACACATCAGTTGTGTAATGTAAGAGCGTAGTGGGGTTAGGGCAAAACTAAACCATGTTGGCAGTGAGAACTATATTTGCTCATATCTCTGCATGGGTGAAGCGGCCTTGTTTTGATTATGAACTCATGGGTATTTTTATATTTTAACCACATATATATTCTTCAGAGTTTATGAATGTCCCATTTAATAGAATTTGCTGTCATTACCTAAACCCTAATTTCCCAATTCCCTATGAAAATTCAGATTTGAGTCTTCATTGTAGCTTCTGAGCTTTGGAAATTTACCAGTTATCAACTGAGAGAACTGAGAGCACCAGTAGTTCTATGGATTAAATGCATTCTGGGATTGCCTTATGTATGAAGGATGAGCAACATGCTGCCTCAGATTTTGTCCGAAAGAGAAAGCTTACAAACTGTCTAGGCAAACAATGGGATTTGGAACACAGCCATTGTGTGTTCAATTGTAAGACACTAGCAGAAGTGAAATGTTTTTGTGCGTGCATGTTTTAATATCTTACCAGATGAGAGTTTGTTTCCTTTAAGTCAGATTCCTCGTCTTTGTTGCTGTCTTTGTGGCTGTTGCTCTCCTCCTCTGCCTTGCACGAGTGAACTTTGACCTCACAGTCTGGCTGGTCTCTAGAGTCAGGCTGTTGCATGCATGCATGGGCAAGTTAATGAAGGAAAACAAAAAACAACAATAAAAGACGAGCATGATAGAAGACAGACGAGATCAAGAGGAATATGATGGAGGAATCAAAAAAAGGTGATGTGTAATATGGGTATATAAAACATTTGGAGGGATGTAAGGACAGAATAGACATATTTAAACAAAAATGACAAATGAAACATGGGGGGGGGGGCATAAAGATACCCATAAAGCACCAGCAAATAAAAACTCACAAGACAATGAAAAGTATGTATAGGAAAAACAGTTTGGTCATTGTGGTATAAGACAAAATGCCAAAAAGAAACAAAACAACAAGAAGTGAAAGCACCATCTTTGGTTTGAGGAGGAGGAAACAGGAAATGGGGTAGCAGGAAACAAAGGAATCATAAAGAGAGGGAGAAGAAAAAGAAAAACAAAGGAAGAAATGTTGCAGTGACCACAGGTCATGGTGCCCATGCAGTGAGGAAAAAGAGAGAGAGAAGGAGGAAGGGAAGAGTCTGGATTGGATCTCAAGAGTTGGGCCTCTAATGGAGCCTAAATTAATGCCTGTTAGATTAAACCTCAAATGTGTCAGAAAATGACAAATCTTTCAGTGTTTTTCTGTCTAATACAACAGTGTTGTATTGGACCAAAAAAAAAAAAAAGTCATTTTCTAAAAAAAAAAAAAAAAAAAAAAAAAAAACTGCATTATATACTTTTAACCACAAATGCTTGTCGTGCCTTAGCTCTGCGATGCACGTCGGTGACCTCACGCATTATGTAATAACTTTGCAAAGGTCACACGTGGTTAGTTCTTTGTCTGTGTACTCCTGTTCAAAAAGGTAGGGAAAGGTAAAAAAAAAACTCATCTGATTATCTCCTCCCACTTCAAAATCGTCTGACATTGTTGTTTTACCTTTTTTTGTAAAGGGCATTTGATTTTCTTTACACGTTCACTTTGGGTCAATACTTCCGCCTTACCAACATGACTACGAAATGGATGCAGAGCTAGTGCATCACATGCATTTGTGGTTAAAAAGTATATACATTTTTATTTATTTATTTTTTTTTTAGAAAAAGGCTGATTGTTTTACTAGATAAGACACTTATTCTTTGGCTGGGATCGTGTAGAGCCCCTTGAAGCTACATTAAAAGTGCAATTTGGACCTTCAACCCATTGGTTCCCATTGAAGTCCAGTATATGGAGAAAAATCCTAGAATGTTTTCCTCAAAAATCTTAATTTCTTTTCTACTGAAGAAAGAAGGACATGAACATCTTGGAAGACATGGGGGTGAGTAAACTTATCCTTTAAGAGACTGAGATATTATCTTTCTTTGAAAATATCTATGAATATCAAATAATGATTTTACACTTATTTGCTAACATGCATGGATTAGACAGCTTATTATGATTGCTTAAATAGTCAGGTCAAAAATGTATTGGAAACAGTCAAGTCAATATTTTATAATAAATTATTATACCAGTAAACAAACAAACAAACTTATACTATAGCGTTACATTTGAATCTACACATAAAATATCAATTACCAAAAAAGTGGATCCCTCAATCAAAATGAAAACCTTTACAGCTGGCCAGTTCTTTACCACAATAATGATGATCTACTCCATTAGAGGCCTAAATGCTATCCACTATGTGGCCTTATAATGCACTACAAGCATGCATTGTTATAGTGGTCAGCAAACCTTTCTAAGGGATAGGGCAGTGTAAATACAACTCAATGATCTAATCAAGCAAAGCAACAAAAAGTAAACTTGCTGGTAAAAACAGACAAAACTCCGAGCAAAAAAGAAAGAATAAAGATGCAAGGGAATATTTGACTAAGAGATTTTGTGTACCTTCTGTTGGGTCGTGTTCTGGTTGAACTGAGCATCTGCAGGGCATGAGCAATTTGCTGCAGGGTCTTCTGCCTCAGACAGCAGGGGCATCAGGGACATCCCTTCCACACGCTCCCTCTCTGGGGGCTGCCCCAGGGCATCCACCCTCTCACTGAGGGCCTGCAGCTGAGCCTGGAGGGACTGCAGTCTGCCATGCAGAACCTCCACCAGGGGCAGCGTGGAGCTCTGGGTCTGGCTCTTCTCTAGCAGAACTGGTTCTGCAGACTCGTTTGTCGTAATCTTACGATAGAGGGCATCTGGTGAGATACAGGAGGGGTCGGGTGACGTCAAAAGCTGAATGGCTGAGGTAACAAGTTGTGCCTGGTCACGGATGGCGAGAAGGTCTTTTATGCTGACGCAGTGAGCAGTATGAGTGTGACTTGTTCTTGAAACTTTCAGATTCTTCTCCTCCAGAATATCATTCTGCTCGTCACCAACTGGGCCTTCGCGGTGCGCCTGGCTGGGGACGCACTCAGCGGAGTCCCCTGCTTCAGCATCAGTCTCCAGTGCTGGACGTGTGGAGCCCTGGTTGGAGGCCAAGTCGCAGCGTTGAAGGTTGGACAAAAGCACACGGTTTTCGTACTGGAGCTTCTTTACTTTGCCGTTCAGCTCTACGATCTGAAGCCTGGCAGCAAGTAGTTCTTTATGGCTGGCTTCGTTTATACCAGATCCTCCATCTTCAGAAGCACCAGGGATGATCGTGGGTGAAGTGATGGTTGTGGATGACGACGGCTCTATTTCAGTGACAGCGGAAAGCTCAGACTTGTAGTGGTTGAGCTCATTCATCAACAGCTTGTTCTGCTCTTCCATTTCTATCAGGGAGCGCCGAAGCAGATCCGCCTCTTCTTCCACAAACTGGAGGTGGCGCTGTAGCTCCATCACATTCTCCGATGTAGAAAGCAGCAGCTGACTTCCGACTCCACCCGTGATGCCGACTCCACCCGGGGAATCTTGGATCTTCATATCATCCATTTCGGCACGAAGGCCGCGGTTCTCCACCTCCAACTCTACGATCCGTCGGCTTAGGAGGTTCGCCTCCTCTTCCACCAGTTTCAGGTGGACTTTGACCTCAGCCTCTCGGGTGTGAGGAGAATCGGCGACCTCTTCAACAGTAAGTGATGCATCAACATCTCCATATAGAGAGCGATACTTTGCCAGTTCCTCCCTCATGGCCTCGTTGTCTTTAACTATCTTAGTGAGTTTCTTGCACATGAGAGCTGATTCCTCTTTGGCGAAGTGAAGCTGGCACTTAAGGTCTGAACTGTCCTCTGGAGGCTGGAGAGGAAAATTTGCAGAGACCAAACAATTATTAGCCACTACAACATTAAACAATACACTCTCCCCTTATACCCCTTTTCCTCCGCCACTGTACTGTTGCTGGAGCCAGTGGCAAAAAAGGCCTTGCTTCACACAGTCAAATCGTAATAATATCACAATAGAAGCAAACTAAGTCATCAGATGTATTGTAGTATTAGAGTGTATTACCTGAGGCGATGCTTTTTTATCAGGCTTGTTGTTTGGTCTGGCACCTCTCTTTTTCATGTTCTAGAGGGAAAAGATTATAAATTAATTTAAAATGTGTAAAAACATGAATGAGTATGTCTTGTTATCCTCCCCTCCCCAGCCACTGCGCATCCACTCTGATATCATCCCATCACTTATTTCTCTCTCTTTGTGATATTTTCACTCATAAATCATAATTTGTCAGCAAACCAGCATGGAATTAAACTGAAACACACCACAGCGTGTGGTATTTCATTGTTTGCATGAAATAAAAAACTTCTCCACTGCAGGAAATGGAGATAGGAGGAGGACAGAGAGCTATTAGATACATTTTAAAATGAATAGTTGAGAGTCCTAGATGCTGATAAGTTAGTACAAGGTTTCAGCTGTGAGAAAGTACACAATATTCACAATATACTGTAGCACAATAGGTGAATACAGACAGACTGCTGGGTAAAATCCAATTTTCACTTTCTGTCATATGTGGGCTAACAGAATGGCACAGGTTAATGGCAATGCTGCTTTTAATGGCACTAAACTTAATTAAAATCAATAAATTTGTGCTGAAGGAAAATGAAAGCGTCGACTTAGCAGTGTATCAACCATTTTTGTGCCACTGTTTATTTTAATTTAATGTGGTTTGCTGAGTCTATGGGAAAGAAGTCTGAACATAATGAGATTATAGCAACGTCATTTATCCCACCACTAACTCCCACTGGCCTTGTCCACAAGGCCTGCACATGTAAAAGCTGTACAGTGTATATACATGCTGTGTGATGGGGTTTTCTTCTGTATATGAGTCCTCCAGCACAAACACACTCACTCACAGTCACTCTAGTGACTGAGTGTTTCCTACTCGGTGCTCCACACACAGTTATGGTAAAATTCCATCCACTCACAAAACTGATGCGATTTTGCCTTTCTAATACAACAGACGTGTTTCCCAAACAGAGTTTTTTTCTTTGACTCTGAAAGTTTCACAATTTCATATATATATAAACGTGCACAGAGTAAAAATAGGCATTTGCAAGAAAATTTGTTTGCCAACTGGCCAATAACTTATAAGGAACTGTGACATAATACACAGTTTAAAATGGATATTAAGAACAATATCCTGACCCTCACTGACAATTCAAATCAAAGACAATACAAGCTGTCTACTAAAGAAAACATCACTCATGACTCATGTTTTTTCTAACAGTGGAAGATTGAGGTGTGCAAATACGTTTTTTTCCTCCACTAGTCATGTGGCAACATGAATGTGGAATATTCCTCACATTCAGCAACCAACATGAAAATATGGGGAATAAAATCAATATGAGGAGTTTTACTATAGAGACTGACTGATGCTAGAATTTGAAACTTTAGAATTAAATGTTGTTTTTACTGGAAGGTCCAGTTATGATATTTTGATTATACGTCCCAAGATAAAAAAAAAATTTAAACATAAATTGATGTGTTATTAATAAGATCTATAGCATGTTTTTAGAAAAGAGTGAATTTTCATTTCATGCCGACTCGAATAAGAAGCATGATGTAAATGTTTACTCATGTTCATCATTGCATAACTTTGTATTGCGAGCACATTGAAACTCTCAATACAAGTAGTCAGTCATCGGATCACTGAATTGCTTATCAGCTACCTGAATTTCAACACCATGAAACCTAATGCAGGTACAGAAATCTGAGAACAAGCACACACACTGGTCTATTCAGCCGTGCCCTGATCTTGTGCCTGCTTGATTTATTCTTATGAAACACACTCATCCTCCAACACAGGCTGTAAGAAATAAGATGAAGTCATGGTACAGTCAAGGACGAAGAGTCACTGTATTAAATAAAACCCAATCCATCCTGAAGGAACAACGGAGAACTCGTTTATATACTCATTCTCTCTAATTTCACCTGCTCAGTTGACAGAATTATGAAGACTTGAGTTAGTGGAGTGTGTGAAACTGAGAGGTCATGCTCTACTTCACACACTTTTTCCTTCAAAATCGAATGAATGTTGCGTAAGAAAGACTGCTGAAACACGAGGCTGGATAGAGAGCTGAATGTTTCTAAAAGGATTTTCTTTTTTTAGAAAGGAGCATCATTAGGATTTTAATTATATCATCTATCTATCTATCTATCTATCTATCTACACACACACACACACACACATACATATATATATATATATATATATATTTAACTCTGTATGTATGTATGTATAGGGAGCATGTGTGTACACTGCTTCAAGGAACTTGAGTCTTCATGTGGAGGGACATTTAAATAGGTCTTTTGTGTGACAGAAAAATTACTGCACTTTAACATGGACATGTCAAAAGGCATCACTGAATGGAAGTGTTAGTTATTTCTCTGCTGTCTCTGTCATCACCAGAGGTTCCTGTAATCCTCTACAGCCCAAATGACTCCAGAGAGAGTCACACTTCATTTCCTTTCGTAAAAACAGAAGGTGACAAAGCAAGAACGCTGGGAGGAGAGACACATTGGTAAAGATGTGGATGGATTATCTATTTTGAGAATTGGAAATAATTCCATATCAGAAGATCGCTGTGTTTAGGTGATGATAATTGGGCTGCATGAATAAAAAAATAACACCAAAATCACAATATGGGTTTTCAAATAATGGCTTTTCAGCAAAAAATACATGCACTGCATATTGTAGAGTGAAGCACAGCACTGTGTTCAGTTGCATGTGAGCAGCTCATGATCTGGGGCCTCATTTTTAACCCTTGTGTACGCACAAAACCTGCTCTGAAAGAGGCATAAGCCACTTCCTACGCAAAAGGTGAGATTTATTAACTTGACGGGAAAATTTGTGCACCTGCATGCAAACTCTGACTCATGCGTACAGACTTTTCTTCCTGGAGAAAGAAAAGTAATGAAGTAAACAATGATTTTAAACTTTTTTTTTTATTTCATCATTTACATTTACATTAAATTTTCCACTCACATTTATGGAGATAAGCACTGAAATTACATAAAGTCATTACGCAGAAGTTAAACCAAAATTATATGAATTTAAACATAACCTATTTATAGTGGATGTGCCTGATTACTTTTCCTGTGGTATGTTATGTGTTAATGACAGCGAGGAGAGCTATAGGTGCTATCTTTAAAGTAAACTGTATATCTCATGTTATGAGAAAATATTTTTAGCGAGAACAATGATCAATGATGCGCACTTGCTTCGATATCGTGGCGGACACTGCTGGATTCGGTGGAACGGTCTATTGTCCGGTTTGAATAGGACCAATGATAATATCTTACTGTACAACCACAGCTGCACGGAGGTGTTGATGTCGTGTGAAGGCATCTCCACAACATTATGAAAAATACCACTGTATTTGAAGGATACAACTTGAAGAAAATGGTAAGATTTGCTCGTTGCCTATATTTTTCTACTAAAAATAGCTAAAAGATGTTCACCTTATCAGCAAAACTGCGTTAATTTAATGTAATTAGAATTTTTTTAGACAACTGAAATATTATTGGGCCATTTCTATTTTAAATTATTTTTCTGAGAACTATTTTAAATGTTTTTTATGGATATTTTGCACAATCTTCCCCTGACTGGGATTTATTAAGGGATTTTTGCGCAGCTTCTGGCGTGCCTACATACACTTTTAGGATGAAACCTAGAGTTTTATAAATGAGACCCCAGGTGTTTTCAGTATCTCAGACTGGCTTAGTTCACAGTAAATTTTGCAAAGAGGACACTAACAACGTGCCAACAGACAAGGCAGAGCTGGTTACTTTTGCTATAAAACAATGACTCAGCTTTCAATTTTTTTTGTATTTTTTTTTAAGATATTAAAACAATAAATACCATTTTGTGGCTCTTTAATGTGACATGACCGAGCGGCAAACTCTCTCTCGTGAAGCCAATAAGGAAGTGACTAAAACTGCAATTCATCGACTGGCCGCTTGAGGCTGGCTGCAAAAGGGAGTCAGTCCCATAGACTCCCCATGTTAAAATGCCCAACTTTACAGCAGAAAAAAAACATGTTTACAGCCTGGTTCAAAAAATGATTTTGGTCTATATAGCTAATTTTGCCCTTCAGGACAACTGTGAGGGGGGTGAATTTTTTTATAACTCATCCCTTTAAATTATATTAAGCCTTAAAGTTCTGCATAATTAAGGGCGTGGCCACTTGAGTGACAGCTGGATTGCCGCTGCTGACAATGCCGGCGCGCTAGGTGAGCGTGGCTTCAGCAACCAGCTCCCGCCTTTTTGCCCATTTTCGATTTTCCGGGAGAGTCGCGCGGTGACGCGCTCTGCCAAGATGGCGACGGCCCACTCTGCACACTTTGAGCTTCAAAACCGCTATTGAGGAGTCTATGGGTGACGTCACGGACACTACGTCCATATTTTTTTACAGTCTATGGTCATGACAGATTGCTATAGCACCTCAGTTCAAACGGCATGTGAACCGATCGTCGCTTTACCTTTAGTTATAGCATGAAATAAACATGAAAGAACATCAGAAGCTATCTTGTTTCAACCGAGGAAAGATGTCACTAAACACCATTTTTCAAGTTCAAGTCCACTGACTTTAATCTACTCTCCTGTCTGGTTTGTTTGTGAGACAAAATAGCAGATTCAGCTTTATGATTGGTCAGATTGAAAACTCCCAGTGAAAGGTCAATTGTTCAGATTACTTAGACTACCAGATCCCAAACATGAAAGTAATATCAGCCAAAAATTTTCCCGTTGTCTTGACTCAAATTACTGGAGGGTCAAATTCCAAAATTTTTACACAAAACTTGATTAAAAGTGCAAAATAATTGTAATTTTCAGCTGAATGCCACAAACAAAAGGTCATACAAAGTTTTATACTACTGTGTGAAATGTTGCTTGTACTACTGTGTGAAACTGCTTTACATACTAATTTAAACAGTGCATGGAGTGCACACTGTGCACCACTCGGAAAGCTGGACATAAGCACAGAGTTATGGTAAATCCATTTTCACATTGTATGTTTTTTCTCAATTCCCAGACCGCAGAGACACGAGTCCCCGACCGTTCCGGACTATAATGGGTTCCCATGACAACGGCTTTTGTGAGCAGTTCCCTGTAGAGTTCAATGGAACAAATTGATGAATAAATGGGGGGAGGAAGTTGGGAGAGGGAAAACAGGAAATCACAACCTTTCAAATCCATTTGACATGAGTAGGCCCCTCTCCTCCTGCACAAACAGGCAAAACAACTGCAGAAAATTACCACGCTTCCCCAGCTTTCTCTCTTACTAATTGTGCTAAAACACAAGGGTGCTAAAACCCAGATCATTATCATAGCATTTTTCATAAAGCAACTGAGATCCTGCAGGTGCTGCGTGTTTCCCACACAAATTCTGTCCCTCCGCACATGATTGGGAAATGAGATATTCTGTCGCTTTGATCCATGGCAACAGAATGTTTATTAGTTCACAACACTATGCCTTACAAATCTCTCCCCAAATACATTTCCAATCTTCTTTATATCCAAAATCTGTCCACAGCTTTTCTGTCCACATAAACCTGAGGCAACTCAAGACCAGAATCCACTTTAACCTAACTCTGTCCATTCTTATACACACATGATTTTCTAGCATGTTCTTTTTTACCCCGTTTAATGTTAACTAAGGTGTCCTGGAACAGAAATATGAGATTTCATCATGATTTACCTCTTTGTGATGCTTCAAATTAAACAGGCTATTTTGGGTACTGTACCTTTAAGACCTCAACATGTAAATGACCTTTTTTGTGATTGGCTAATCTCTATGTACTGTACACAATTACAGCATGCAGAACAGTAGAGTAAACATACAATGTACATCAACCACTTTACATTTAAAAAAAAATACAGAAAAAAATCCTAGTTTGCATGATACATCTCCTTTAATGAAGTCCTAATGGAGCACATATGATTAAATCACTCATACACACACACACACACACACACACACACACACACACACACACACACACACACACACACACACACACACATACACACACACACACACACACACACACACACACACAGGTGCAGGCAGCTTCTCTGCCTGCCAGGTTCTGCTGCTTGCATCTGTCAGCAAATCACTGTTGCCGTTTTACCAATGTGAACACAATGTGTCACATGTTGTGCTCATCCTGTTCTTGGATTACTTATTCAAGATAAAGATTTGGCATAAAGCAGCGTTTGCCTCCAGCTTTCTCGCAGAAGAGTGACATATGCTTCTGTCCACCCGTGAGCGGGTTGGTTCTTTTACATGATTATCAGAATGAGTGTTAATTAGTGCTGGGAAACACTTTTATAATTACACATGATGCCCTGAGGCCCATGAGAGAAATGCAGATATGTGTGCATGTGAGAAACAGAAACAGAAGAGAGAAGTGATGGATGGAAATAATGTTACATGATCCTTCAGAAATCATTCTAATATGCTGATATGATACACATGAATAGAAAGTTGAATAGAATAAATTATATGTGTGTGTGTGTGTGTGTGTGTGTGTGTGTGTGTGTGTGTGTGTGTATTCACAATTCACTCTTGAGTCGGGGGGTGGGGGGTGGGTGGGGGTTTGGGGCAAGAAAAAAAGAGCAAAAAAAAAAGTGCAAAAGAAATCTTTTTCAGATGTATGTATCAAAACAATGCTCTACCACGCATTAAAGCAGTCAATACAGTGCAGTCAAGAATAACTTAAAGAGGTTGCCTGCGTTAACTAAACTGTGGACTCTGACTCTTGTTGCTGCTTTGAATGGTGATGCTTCCTGTTTTAAGTGGTGTCACCTTACTTGGCCACATGTCAAGTCACTTTCACTTAAATTGTTGTTTCTAAAGTGTCTTTTTCCTGTGTCACTTGAAATGCATCTGTTTTGAAACGTTGTTACTAAAGGTGACACGTGAGGAAAAAATAAACAATGTGTTGTGAGGCTATTCTGTCATAAATTGCATATTAAATTACTGGTTGATATGTCCCGATCTCAAATAAAGTTTACGCACGCTTTTAGTCTGTGAACTGGATTGTGCTCAGGACGCGCACTGTCTCGTCAGTAAAGTCGGTTCTGTGATTAATAGTACCGGTAAATCTCCATGTGCTTTCAGATGGAAATTATTCAGACGCATTTAATACACAGAGCCATAGATCACCGACAGGCTATGCAATATCACGTTCATTAGATGAAATGAATTTGATTATGAATGCGATATTGTGTAGCTTGTCAGTGTTAGTGTTTTTTAATGCCATTTATGTTTTTTTAATACAGCACATAGCACTAGTCAACTAAATGAATGTAACATGGCAAAGATGAATGCACTTTTAGAAGCTGAATGTAAGGGAAATGTAATTTGTAATTTCTGTGGTTTAATGTGATGTTGTTCATGTTCTTGTTCATGATGAAATTTTCTTTTATTGTTGTAATTAATTTATAGCATTAACAAGATGACCCGTTGAATTCATTTTGTAAGTGATGACTGATGAATGTATTTTTAGTCCAGTGCCTGTATATAAGATTAGTATTGACCAAGTTCAGAGGCTGTCATATGTGGATCAACTTACTATGTTGTGTATTTTCATCAGTTTAAATATGAAAAATAACTTTCATATTGATTCAATGGATTTATTGCAATTGTTTGGTATGGTTTCGGTACAGCAGGGGGAAAAAACTAAACATATGTATATATTTTAATAAACAGTGATTTACTGAACAAATGGCTCTTTCTTAAATAATATAGCCATAGATCCTGGATCGGCGTTTAGAAAGACATAAAAAACAACAACAATGCATTTGACTTGAAGATTTGTATATAAAGTTGCTCAAGCATCTGGCAACACATTTAAAAACAACATATCCTACTTTTCTTACTATATCTGTTTATTGTAAAATTACCAAATTTCTGTGTCAATCCATGTTCACTTTATTTCAGCACGTGCAGCACAGCAAAAAATCTTTCATATCAAAAGTAACAATGTATAAAACTGTAAGTTTACAATGAAGTTCCACTTGTGCAAGTGATTAAAAGAATACTGTATTTGTTCAGTATACACATGCGTACCGAACCAAAAGACCCGTACTGAAAATCTTTGGCTATAATATGTGTTCCGTTACAATCTTATATACATATATATAGAAATATGTAAAAGGTCATAAAAAGGTCACATGGGTTGAGAAACTGCGTCCTTCCACCTCTACATGAGCATATTATTAATGGGGCTGTAGCATATGAAAATGTCTATTCTGCCTCTTTCTTTCTTTCTTTCTCTTGTGAGTTTAATCTCTAAGCTTCTGTTGTGTGCACACTTCACAAAAAAAGCCTTGGCGCCACCACAGCTAAGGACACCTCCCTCTTTCTTTCTTTAATCCCTTCATTTTCACCTCATTCTTTGAATGCACTCCAGTACAGCTGTTTCCATATCTTAGAATATCAATGATTTCAACATTTAAATAGAAAAATTAAGCATTAATTAAACCTGATCAACCATCTCACGAATATAGCAGGATGTAGACCTGTGAATACATATTGACAATCTGCCATCAGTGTGTTTTGTGCCATTTGGTAAAGTTCAAGAGATTAATGACCGAGAAACAGAGAAGAAAGTGGTGGTGAAGCCCACCTGTACTGAGCATCAAGTAATTGCTCCCAGTGTGGGCCAATCAAATCTAACTATAGCAGCCTGTTTCTCATTAACATCCCTGACACAGCAATCAAAAGCAGTCACAGTCTGTCTTACGTTGGGGAAATATCCAAAAAAATACTGTCTGAAGATCTCTTTATCTGTTACCTGAAATAAAATTGAAACAAAGATTCCATAGATATGACGGTCTTTACATTTTTCAACATGTAAACTGATAAAAAAAACTGACTATAAACCTGTTTAGAATCAGCCTGAAGGAATTGACCCCTTCATCTATGACCTGTCCTAGACACCACCAAAGCTTTGGATCGAGTATCTGTCCTTGTTTTCTGCGTGAAAGACAGTACGTCATAACAGGAGCGAAACATCCAGCTCCCCACAGCCACATAAACTGCTCTTTGTCTATGTTTCTCACCCTCCCATTCCAGAGGAATTCAATCAGGGAGCCCATGCGCTCGTTAGAGAGAATAGAAGGCACTTGACGCTCATTAGCGTGTCAGGTTGCGAACCGCATGTGCTCTTGTCAGATGAAAACTCTCCAAACATTCCCCTCATTGCTCACTTGGTTTGTTTTCTCATTTGTATTAAGAACGACATTTGTCATTCAGAGTGGGAGACTGAATTTGGAGGACGTTTTTGGAATATGTGGAAGAGACCGAAATAGGTCAGTGTCCTCAGTTTACAGCATAGCAAAGGATGAAAATATATGAGTAAGATTTGTAGGTTTGTAGACATCTGAATGGTCTATTCTTCACTTTTGCATTAGCAGACAGTCTGTACTTGTCTTGAACTAGAACACATCTCAGACTCAATTAAATTTTTATTTTTTTTAATTTGCGGCAAAGTATATCAAGAGAAACTTTCAAATCCCAAGAGGCTATATGAAAAATCTGAGAGCGGGCGAGTAAGAGAAAGAATTACTGAGCTGGAGAAAATATGATAGACAAGTACATAGCTGTATCATAGGATATGGGACGGAGGTTTTGAAGAAAGCCATTCATAAGCATGCCCATTCATCTCAATGGCAATTGTTTGGCTGGACCAGAATCTCCCTAGAAGCAGGCAATTTGAAAATGCACTCAATTCTGCAGTCAGGCTGATTTGAGCCATAAATGCTTTGTGAAAGGGCTGAATGCACCATAAGAACATACCCCAGTTCAAAACACTAGCGACAATCCTGAGCCGTGAAGTCAAATCTATTTCACTTTTTAAATGCATAATGGTGAAATAGTAAAACTTCTACTATAATATATATAAGTATTATTGATTTATATGCTTTCCAAAATTGCTTAGTCAAAATACACAGATAGGGTCGTCAATTGAGAAGGATGCGATATGGTGTAGTATCGGCATAATACCAATGCTAACAAACCGCTTGAGGAGGAACCTTATATATTTAGTTTTTTTCTAGGGTTCACTAACTTATCTCAAGCATAAAATTTGAGTATACATGAAATAAATAAAAATACATGTGCATTGAGACAGCTACAGAGTTGGTGATGAGTGACAACAGGGATAAATATAGTAAATGCACACTCAGTTGATTTGCTATTGCCGTTAAAGCTCCGAAGGAAATGTTTTCGATAATGTTGCAGCAAGCTATTGAAAAATCATTACTAGATTACTGAAATGGTCAAGTATTTAGATGGTCATTAGAGAGAAACAGTCAACAGACTTATAAACCAGATTATTTATCCAAGAGCTGTGTAATTGGATTGTGAGGCATTTAATGACTTCTTAATCAATGCACTTTCTTTATTAATGAAGATAATTGTCTATAGTACATAAATAAACACATTGCACCTCAATCAGTATTGAATGGATTTGTTGCCAAATACCACTGAACTGTTTCAGCTAAACAAAGTGGAGTATGAATTCATTATGATAGTGTGATGAATCAGTATGTATGCTGGTTTAAGGAGTTTAGCTGCACAGTAACTCAAGGCATGCAGAAAATATATAAGTATACTGTGCACAAGCAGAGAAAACTGGGGGTAATACATGTATGTACAATGTATAATGGCACGTTATTGGCACATATATCTAAATAAATATGACTTACATAAAATTAAACCTGGCTCAACACATATTATATGGGATTTTTTTTTTTTTTGTCTGTACACTCCTTAAAATGATATTTAAAAAATAATTTAAAGGGATAGTTCACCCAAAAATGACAATTCTGTCATTAATTACTCACCCTCATGTTGTTCCAAACCCATAAGGCCTTCGTTTATCTTCGCAACACAAATTAAGATATAGGCCTTTTTCACGGTCTGCGTTCGAAAACCGGAAGCTTCAAGTAGTTGTGTAAAATAACTTCTGCTGTAGCCTGCATGAATGGCAATGTCCATTGCATGAACGTGGACCTTGAAAAATGCCTATTTTTGATGCATTCCGAGAGCTCTCTGACCCTCCCATAGACAGAAAGGGTACTACCACGATCAAGGTCCAGAAATGCAGTAAGGACATCAGTAGTTCAACCGTAATTTTACGAAGCTACAAGAATACTTTTTGTGCTCAAAGAAAACAAAAATAACAACTTTGTTCAACAATTCTTCTCCTCCTCATCCAGTCTGCTGTGGCTTACCTCCATTTTGGGGAGTATCACGACGCATGTGATGACACTTGTCCGTGTTGACGTAAGCAACAGTGCAATGCGCATGTGTTGTTTACATGAAGCGGAAGTGCATGAATGCGTCTTGATACTCCCCAAAATGGAGGCAAGCCACAGCAGACTGGATGAGGAGGAGAAGAATTGTTGAACAAAGTTGTTATTTTTGTTTTCTTTGTGCACAAAAAGTATTCTTGTAGCTTTGTAAAATTACGGTTGAAAATACTGATGTCACATGGACTACTTTACTGATGTCCTTACTACGTTTCTGTGCCTTGATCATGGTAGTACCCTTGCTGTCTATGGGGGGGTCAGAGAGCTCTCAGACTTCTTCCAAAATATCTTAATTTGTGTTCCAAAGATGAACGAAGGTCTTACGGGTTTGAAACGACTTGAGGGTGAATAATTAATGACAGAATTTTCATATTTGGGTGAACTAACCCTTTAAGCAGATTTTGCTCCAAAATGTTGAATTCCAGGGTCACTTTCAGCTTTTTTCTTTCTGAATCTGGTATATACTGTGCAGTATGTAGTGAGGACTACAGTAATAATCTGTTCTAATAGAGCTGAAGGTTCTCCTGGCCATTATCCCCTCAGGTTATTGGTCTAGACAGATTACATTTATAAGGTGAGCAGGTCACTGGACTACAGTAATAAACCCATTCTACTGAAGAGATTTGCTGACAGTATAATTCTGATGTGTGATTAAGTAATCAATCTCACTCTCTTCTCACTTCTCAGGTCATTATAACTAAAACAGAAGATCCTAACTACAATCACACTTCACACACACAGCGCTTCTCCAAAAGCAATTTAGAAGCTTTGTCTGTAATGAACCCATCACATTTACAGATGACTCGTGAATCTATATATAAACCACAGGATTCCCTTTTTGAACGTGCTAAAATAACAAGAGTCTGCAGATTCCAACAAGCCATAATGAATAACCCTTCAACAGATCAGTGAGGTGTACAGACGCAGATGAATATTGATAGTTAGTCTTGTGCAAAGGCAGTGAAGCAAACACTGTTATCCATGCTCTATATAAATCAATGCAGCAAAGTGAATGCACATGCTGTTCTATAGCACTCAGTGTGTGTGTGTGTGTGTGTGTGTGTGTGTGTGTGTGTGTGTGTGTGTGTGTGTGTGTGTGTGTGTGTGTGTGTGTGTGTCATGAAAGTGGAAGATTGTTGGTTGACCCAGATAAGGTTCACAGGACAAGGAGTTCCCAAGAGCCTGGATATGAGGAGACATGTCTTATATAAGATCTGTCTCATACTCAAAATCAAAGCTACAGCTTACTGATCTGATAAGGAAGAAAGCGGAGGATCTGAGATCTAACCACTTAGCTTCACCTAAGGGACCTGTGAATTCGATCAGAGGGCAGGAGGCACTAGTAGTGTTGTGTAATGATGTAAAGGCCTGAACATGTGTGTAAATCTGGTAACAGGAATGAGGACTTGTCTTCTGTATGAACAAATGCTTCTTTTTCACTTTTTAACATCTCACACACTGTAAACAACATATATAAAAATGAATACATTGTTCTGAATGGCTTGATTCAATAATATGGATTTTTTTAGCGTAATCAGTAGCATTGCAAATCAAATTCATTTAACCTCAGTCCTGGGAAACACAAGTGGATGGGAGCTGCATGACACAACTGAAATAGCACTGTAGATCAATACAAGCTCTCTGTGAGAAAAAGCTATTCGCACAGTTGTTAGAAATATTTGTGCAACAAACACACTTTCAGCTGATTATAAATCTTATCGCTCCTGTTTAAGGTTTTAAAATACTTTTTTATTAAGTTTGGGGTCAGTAAGTTCTTTTTAAAAGGCATTTATTTGATCAGAAATACAGTAATTTTGTGAAATATTCTTACAATTTAAAATAACTGTTTTCTATTTTAGTATATTTTAAAATGTAATTTATTCCTGTGATGTAAAGCTGAATTTTCAGCATCAATACTCCAGTTTCCAGTGTCACATGATCCTTCAGAAATGATCAAAAATCACAAATCATTTGCTGCTTGAAGCATTTTCTATTATTATCAATGCTGAAAACAGTTGTGCTGCACAATATTTATGTAGAAACTTGTGCTGTCAAACGATTAATCGCGATTAATCACATCCAAAATAAAAGTTCTTGTATATTATGTAAAGAAAAACTTTTATTTTGGATGCGATTAATCGCGATTAATCATTTGACAGCGCAAGTAGAAACCATCAGGATTCTTTAATGAATGACAAGTTCAAAAGAACAGCATTTATTTGAAATAGAAATCTTTTGTAACAATATCAATGTTTTTTCTGTCACTGTTTTCGATCAATTTAATGCATCCTTGCTGAATAAAAGTTTTTTTAAAAATCATATTGATCTCAAACTTTCCAAAAATATGCGTCAATATATGTGTCAAACAATTATAAAAAATAAATAAAATGAAAATAAAATAAACTATTCAAACAAGTAAACAGGCTAGTATGTATTGTCTGGACAATATTTGTAGCCTACAAAAAGATTGTCAGCAGGGAACCTGACAGATCTAATCCGGTCCGACATGCTAAACTTCTTTCAAACAGCTGATCTCAGCTGGTTTCCACAGACACAGTCTTAATACATGACATGCTGCTCACCTAATGCAGTTTGTGTGGAGATGTATCCAGGAGACAACACAATTACCCCGCCATTAAAAGCAGAAATAGACCAGCCAGTTGGTCTTGCATGTGTGTTTTGTGTGTGTGCATGGGTTTTATAAATGACCTACAAGCGCTGCAGCATTGTCACTATCAAATCTAATAACCTCTAGCTGGATTATATGTCTTTCTGTATGTGTTTGTGTGTGTCAAGCTTAAGGGTCCAGACATCAATCAAACACACATTTCCCTTTCTGCGCTTTCTTTGTCTGTCAGTTCTGCATAGTGCTGAGCTTCATAAAAAAGAGCTTGCCACTCCCTCCCAACATCCTCTTATTGTTTGTTTTGCCTGTGCCATTTGTTCAGTCGTGTAATTCTCAAGTGGAAGCAGATTACAAGCTCTCTGTCTGATGTGTACAAACATACACACACATACAGAGCTAGTAAGTGTTCGTATCGTGTAACATCAGAGTTTGGGTTTAAGACTTTCATTTAAATGTGCAAATCTAAATCCTACCACTGTGACTGATGTCAGATCATGTAAGCACTGACATCCCAGACACTTTTAAAAAATTAGACCCTTTGTTACCTGACCAACACGGGTCTGGTGATCTGACATTCAAAAATTGGCTTCTTTTATCCAGCCGAGAGCTGGATTTCACACAGCGCGATGAGAAATGGTTTGCTGCTCCGAAACACAGAACATATATTATATATATTTTAGTTTTAAGTTATCTCGTGTCCCACTGACCTAAAGCGCGATCTACCAGCATTGCCTTTGCGATCCACCTTTTGGGCACCCCTGGTCTAACCTATATAGTGCAGTCCAGGCCTGAATGTGTGTGTTCATGAGTTTTGCATGCTTCAGTCTTGCGTGTCTTGTGTAGTTTGGTTTTTCATGCAGACCTTTACTAGAGCATGAAATCACCTCTCACTCCCTGAGGAAAGAACATGTTCTCTGTATGTGGATGTGTGTCAGATTTAACCAGGGGTTGGTTGCACTTCCTGAAATGCAGGAATAGTAGCCTACAGGTAAAATAATAAGAATGGTGTTTGCTAAGGCAATCCTCAATATTACTGTTCTTGCTCATACTCATTCAATAGATATTTGGACAAACCTCTAACTCCAAGTGGTAACTCTAAGGATATGAATGATTGTGAAAAATTAGTGCACTTAACTGTATTCGTTGTGTGTGATTTTAGTGTACATAAAATCTTAAAAGTGTGAAAAAAAACTGTACTTGCAGATTTGAAGCTTTACTTTAAAGTACATTTTAAATCATTATGTTTTAAAGAAGTATGCTTTGATGAGTTGACTAACAACTTAAGCACGTTAAGTACTTAATTTCAACGGTACTGTGTTATTCAATATCACATATAAAGTTTAAATGTATTTAATTGCAACTTCATTAAAAATGCATAATTACTAGTTTCATAGAGAAATGACATTTAAAGTATTTTTAGTTTATTATAAATGCTTATCAGTACATTTGGCAGCACATAAGTAATTATAAAAATATGTACTTAAGTAGGTCAAAACAGCACTCTAAATTTCAAATAACTGCATTTGTAATAAATGTAATCTATAATGTATTTTAATTTTATAGCAATTAACATGCAATTATGCATCAAAAACAGCCAGTTAACACTTAAATATATTATTTTAAATATATAATTTCTGTAAAAAATATTACTTTTAAAAGTATGCTAAAGTGTACTTCTTTTTCACAAGGGACGTCTTGGTTTTTTAGAAAATAAACATATCCAAGTCACATTTGTGTGAGTGTATATGTGTGCGTTTCCCACTTGCTTTTATTCTCTATTTTTCCCATCATATTCCAAACCAGTACAAAACTTCAAATGCCATGTGCTGTACAGGTCAGACCGTACAATACAGAGAAACACAGCAAACACAGCTGCCAAACCTTCCCAGACTCAAGACCTCACAAACTAGCAGCAGCAATTGTGCCTCCATTTAACTCTCTTCTTTGTGTTATTTACAGCAATGTAAATATCGGATACAATGAAAACTGGATATTGTAAATATAGTCTGAGAACACTCACTTTATTATGACTGTGTGCGTTGTGCATTCATGAATCTAATTCATTGAATAGTATTATAATAGACAGAAAAGGGCCATTTGAAATGCACCACTATAACCACACAAACAAGTACTACAAAGTTTTATGGTACAGGACATTCTACTAAGGTTTTTGGATCACTTATGTACCTTCAAAGTACAGAGAAACATGTACCATGTAAACACCATTGTACATGAATAGAGTGATCCTTCAGTACCATGGTACCACCAACACTGTAAGAGAAAAGTAAATCAATTTGTCTTGAAATGTCAAGGCTCATATATCTGGAAATTATTTCTTATAAAAGCTCACAGCACTGTGCTTACTGCCTTATGACTGTTCTCGTAATCATCAAATAGTCTGTGAGTCAGCGGGTCAGCGTTTCATTACTCTACTTCTGAAAAAACAGTTACATGACCACCTGCTAAATCCCACATCATCCCTCAAACTTTCAGGGAGTTTTCGGCAAACTCTGAATATTCTGGATTGCTCAGAATTCCTCAAAATCTTCCCGTGCTTTTCCCAACAAGGGGGTTTTAAAGATTAAATAGCCCTGATGCATGACTCCTCTGACTGTCCAGCTGTAATTTTTCCTCATCTAGTGTTTGTTTCCATCAGAGCATAGTTAATGAACCCTGCTTCAGAGACCCTGCACTTCCTTCCTTTCTCAGGGTTTCCCCTTCAGAGCAAAACAAAGATAGGAGCTTCCTGAAAAATATAAATAAAAGTTCAGTCAGCCTCATAGGACTGGTTCCTCTAGCACAGTCTAGAAGGGCTCTGGATCAACAAATAAGCTGTATGTGGATAATGCCACTAATACATGCTGTTTTTGAAACACATTTGGGCTCTGAATGATAAATGAACAAATGAGCTATTGGTATGAATGTGCATTTGGAGAAAGAAACAGCAGTAACAAGGCTGCACTCTTATACTAACCTTTTACTGTACCGAAGCCTATTAAACACCTGTAAAACAGGCCCTATAAAACAGCCCCTCCACATAGCGACCACCATCAGAAGCCATAAACACACACAAACACACACCTCTTACACTCACAGCAGCAGTAGACATGTGAACCTAATCACCCAGCTGCAGTACCGATCGATACCCGCTCTGTGTTAAATGAGGTATTGAGAAAGAGTTTGAGAACGAAGGATGGAGAGCATAGAAGGAGAACTAAAAGCATTTGTAGGATGAAAAAAAAATGAAGATTTTTGGGTGTGGTGCTATCTAGGTTAAAAATCCTATATCAGCAAGCTTTCATTTTGAGTGTTTATTTTTGTGTCAGGAAGGGAGGTCTTTGATGGTGATCTGATGACATCAGCGTGTTCTCACTGACCTATTAAAAGTCTGAGAAGTCTCTTTAAAAATAAAGCGATTAGTGATCATGGTAGAGAACTACCTCTACTTGAACTATAATAACCATAGTAATACAGAAGTTAAACAAGTAGCCTATAAAAGATGGTGTTACAACAGAAAATATAACACAAAACACCCTAATAAACAGCAAAATAACAAATAAGATAAAACTATTTAGATAACATTTTAAATTAAATTAAATAAAATGTGATGTTTCGTGCAAGGAATTCTGGGAAGGAAATTTCATAGTATTTTACAGTAAAATATCATATAATGCAATGTTAAACCACTTACAATGTTTCACCCTACAGTTAACCTGGTAAGGATATTTTTACAGTTGCATTTTTTCCAGTTTCGTTTTTGTGCACCTAAATGGTGCTGATCAATGTTTGTAATGATAGAGCAGATACATTGTCTATTGAAGTAAAAAAAAAATGATGTAAGTTATTAATTTCACGATTGACCCATTAGAATTGAGTTTTTGTTCTAATAACTGTTTATACATCTCTTTCATCCTGTACTTTGTTGCATGTCAGAGTGAGATATCGTGTTCAGCCGGATCATCAGATCATCTTCTTTTACTCATAATGATCCATCACTTCTTTCCATTCTTTGAGTCATCTGTTGTCTGAAAGGCTCTACTGGCTCTTTTCTGAAAGTTTAGTTGAGGATGAACTCTCGCTGTGTACCATAAGTGCCCGCTATGCCAAGAATTCAGTCCTCAACAACAGAGAGCGGCACGCATCCTGCCCTGGGCTTTCAGCCAATAAGAACACAGAGCAAACCTGTGAGCCGACCCAAAGCAGAGCAGCCGAGCGAATCAGAGCGCTGGCATTGACTATCACAGCAGTATACAACACCCCGTAAAATGATTCTCAAAGAAACGAGCAAACCGACCAATAATGACCGTTGCTTCATATAATAATGCATTCATCACTTTTTTCATCATGCAGCAGACGGTTAATAGAGCACAGACCAACCATTGAGCCAACCTGCCAATGATCCACTACTCAGAACAACAAAGGAACATTTATTACCGGAAGAGTGAAGGCCAAAACAGAGAATTAACCAGACACAAGGAGCATGCTTTATGTTCCTCCTCGTTAAACTGTCAGTAGAGAAAATCTAATGCTTAATTCATGTGCTCCCCGTCCACCTTCAGACCCACCCACCCGAGCTGACATTTACACAGAGAAAGTCAACAGATCGGTCCGAGTGAAGAGCTCTCAGCTCCTGCCGTAACACACATAGAGCTTTGACTACAGCGAAGTTAAACGAAAGTGTCAACATTAAGAGTTCTGCCCCAAGCCAAATCAAGTACAATATAAACACTTTTCTTTTCAGAAACCTTCCCTGGAGCTCCTAATGAAGCCTTTTCAGAGAATCTGAAACTAATTAATGATCCTTTTTTCCCCAATTAGCAACTTCTTACAGAACTCACACTAATTTCCATCAATGCAGCTAAAATAACCAAAAACGGATAGTTCCAGCTCCAAATGGCCAACTTGTGGCCACATACAGTGATTTGTGATTTAAATCCTTTATTAATCAATACAATTAGGCATTTGAACTACATTCCCTGACAAAATTATTTCTTATTTAGGTTATTATTATTAGTGGTGTATTATAAGGCAAGCATAATTTTTATGATGAACAATACCTCAAAATACAGATTCTTTTTTTGCTTTTTGTCATAGAGATTTAGAGGTGGGTTCAATAAGTAACCACCTAGCACACAACACATAGCAATGCTTTAACAACCACACAGATTAACTTTATCAACAACATAGCAATTCAGACCACCCAAGCAGAATCTTTTCTTTGGTTTCATAATGCACACCACGCTTCTTTCCTGTGGTAAAATTCACAGCAGCTCATTGTGTTTCCCACAAATTTGAGATGTGTCATGCTTCAAATATCTTCAGCTCATTTTAAAGCCCACTTGCTATCTACTCAACATCCTGAAAGCTTCTGGAATGATCAGTTATCTCTCACCTCTCTGGACTTCTCCATCTCGGCTTGCAGGACCTGCTTGGCCACCTCCAGATCCTGCAGTTTCACCCTCAGCTCCTCGTTCTCCTGCTCCAGACGAGATCTCTTCTTCTCCACAGTGTCCAGCTCATTATGCAGACGGATGGACACGTCTTTTGCCACCTGAAACAACCACAACAGTTTTTATGAGGGGAGCATTAAAAATATCCTTTGAAAAAAAGGTACTCTGTGAGCTGCCTACAGAAATGAGCTTAGTGAAAAATAATAGGCAAGAGAATGAAAATGTGTTATATTTAAATATTACAGAAATGGTAATAAACATATTTCATTCATGCTGATAAATACAGAGAACTTCTCAGTGTACTGCTAAATACTGATTAAAAATACTGCATGTTGTAATTAAGTAATTAATCCTATCATAAAATTTTTCCTCTTTTTTTTTGTTTTAGCTATGGTTAGTTCATAAGTCTATGATTCATGTCTCCCTGAAGATAGAGGAAAGCTCATTAAAAGCGGTTGATCGTAATGCTGCACTAACTTCTTAAGGAGGCAATTATCGGTGTTGGGCAAACAAAGACAGAGAATCCAAACCCATCTCTACCACACACACATGCATACTGGTGCTTGGACCATTTTAGCAACACAAGACTATTTGTCATTACTGACAATGTGTGTATGTTTCTATAGGGCACATATTATGGAAGGATGTAGGTTTGTGTGAGAGGAACGAGGAAACTGAATGGGGTAAATGAGGATTGTGAAGGGCTAAGAGGAGAAACACAGCCCCTGTTTGTGAGGGAGGGTTTTCTCCTCTCTGTGAGTCTGAACCACAGCCAAGGTGCAGCTGGGTACCCACAATGCTCCACTGTACCAACACCACGCTCTAATTCATATCAGATCCCTCCATTTCTCATTCTTTCCTTTTCTTTATTTCACCAACAGCCTCTCTGCCTTGTTTCTTAGTCTTTTTCAGTAGTGTTACAGTAGTTCACAGTTGTTTTCGTTTCAGCTTTTCCAGCACAAGCTACTTTCCCCAAAATGTTGTGCTGTGGGATGATAAAATTGTGTTTGCTGTTTTGCTGTTGCTTTATATTGGACACGTGCATTAAAAACATGATTTTACAGCAAAAAATAAAAAATATTACACTACATTATACTACAGTATATGATGAAAAAAGGTGAAAATTATATTTAGAATATATAGGTTATGTACTAGTACTATGTACTATATATAATATTATTAAAACTACCATTTTATAAGTAAAAAATTGCAAGTAAAAATGCACTATTTATTGACATATTGACTATTTACTGACAAACAATAATAGGGAAGACATCTGTGTGTGTGTGTGTGTGTGTGTGTGTGTGTGTGTGTGTGTGTGTGTGTGTGTGTACATCTTCCTATTTTTTTATTAGTTATGCAATTTGTATTTTAGTTTCAATGTTTATTGCATTATACGTTTTATGTAAGTTATTCCAATGGTGTTTTGCCACAGTTCCTGGAAAAAAAAATAACTTTAATGAACTGTAAACATTTTTTATACATCAATACCATTTTGGATTGTATATTAAAATTATATCAAAGAGATATAGAGTTATTAAATGTAAAATACACACCATTAACTGTAAAAACACCATCATTAAAGCAACCACAGCTTTTTTTTTTTTTTTTTTTTGGTAACTATAACAAGAGTTTTTATACAGTATCACTCTTTCTATAGACAAACAGAAAAGCAGGATATAAATCAATGTCACCATTCATGATATAATATTAAATATGTTGCTAAACCACAGGCCCAGGGTTTTATGGTAATTGCACGTCTGTATTGTCACACAAAAGCTTTAATTATCAGAGCTCAGAAAGTGTCTGTTGGTCCAGATTATTTGCATTCACTCCTCCTCCATTCTGTCTGGAAGCCACCCACCTGCCTTTGTCTGACTATGTCACCGCCTGTTGTTGCTTTTACATGCAAAACGAGATAAGACACTTCTAGATCTACAGGGAAAGGGGCAGTGAAGCACTGCAGTGTCGTGTGTGTGTATGTGTGTGTGTTTAGGTGCTTAGTTGGCCGCCTCTCTCACCACACAAGACCCAGAAATCAAAGGAGTGTAATGACCCATCAAAGACTAATAATGGCTCATTTGCATGTGACCATGACTGTTTGTCAGCAGAACTTGTTTAGATATGAAAATAGCTCTGTGGAATTTGTTTGTATTTGGGTTAGTTTGTGTGTGTGTGTGTGTGTGTGTGTGTGTGTGTGTGTGTGTGTGTGTGTGTGTGTGTGTGTGTGTGTGTCCTTTCTGATCCTGCTTTTCAGGATTGCTCCGCCTCTCTGCTGTGCAAACGGTCGTTTTAAATGACTTCCCTCCAGATCTGTATCTGGTTGCATCTGCGGGACAGCCACCCGGGCACATTCACACTATAAACTCAGCCTTGCCCTGCTTAGAAAAAGCGAACTGCCCTTTGGTTAACCTGTTAGCACATGCAGCTCAGATGAGCCATATAAAGACAGTCCAAGGGCACCAAATAATGTTGTGTTGAAAGACACCCATTAACACAGCTTCACTACATTTTTAAATGGACTGACACTTTAAATGCAGCTTCCAGCCATATGTCACTCTTATGTCAGTTCATTTTACAAATCCTGCCTTTGAAACTCACAAGTGAGTAACAAAGTCAACATAAAACGGCATTTTCAAACTATTTTACTTTATAATGTGATATATTTCTGAGTAAAAAAGGATATTCAATGAGATAAAAGTAGGGCAAGTAAATGGAGACTTTAGCCTAAGTCTCCTGCTTCTCAATTTTTTATTCTAGAAAGAAGACCCTAGTTATCTCAAATGTGCCTCCTCTAGAGTTTCATCTCAGCTTAGGAGCTGGTTTTTAAAGCGGGGCTTTGTCTTGCTCTGTGCCTGTTTGACATGTGAATGCAGCACAAGGATGATTATGCATGTGCGCTCCTCACATAGATGAGCCAGCTACATGATGAGGAGGTGTTTATTACTACAGTATGTGTCTCTTTCTCTCTCCTCTTATCTCAAGGATGCTGCTGCTAAGCTGATATCTGAGCCTGCGAAGGCCAAACTGACCAAACAGTATTTTCCTTGCTTATCATCATCTGTCACCATCACTTCCTCTTTATTATTCTCCTTCTGCCCAAAATGATTTTTTTCTGCTCAGAGGTTGCTCTTATATAGCTTAAGACTAACTGCATGTCTCATTAAGCCCACAAAATACTTTAATATTTGTGTATGTGCTAAAACCAACTACAGCAAGGTCACATGACTTTAATGTCACCTTCACTAAGCTTTTAAATTTCTGTAGTCCTTCTGTAGTTCTGTAGCCACCCCCTTTTTCAAAACAAGTAAACCTTTTAAAAATGTTAAAAGAGTATAGAGCTATAAATTAAACTAGCAGAGCTCAAAAAATGATCTTGGATAAATAAGTTTATATATGAGTTACATAAGTTTGTAATGAAATCTCTCACTTTTGTCTCAGCAAATCTGAACATAGATTGAGACATTGTTGACATCTGTAAAGTCTAAAGGAGATAACTAGGGTCTTTTCCGTTTTTTCTTTAAACATCTGCATCCTCCATTAGGACTGGGCGTGCAACAACAGAAATGTTGCATGACATCCAAATTTAAATAACTGCTATCAGAAAAGAATAACAACTCTGTTAGCTGTATAGTACATCAGGCACTAGATTTTAATGGGAGTGATTCAGTTTTGACGCACTAGATGATCAGAATTTCATTTCTGATATTTGTTGTCTACAGCTGGAATCATTCTCTCTGTTTCTCAGCTGTTGTTTTGCATGAGCACATGACTGGAGAAGCTCAGATGGATAACAGAGAGAGAGAGAGAGAGAGGAAGCTCCGGTGTTCCTCCAAACCCAATTTCACAAGCCACAGCAGCTGATGAGAAGGTGTGGAGCTGTTTTCCGTCCTTCCCCTGACAGATCTGGGAGACATTGCTCTCATTGGATGAGAAATGAGGCCAGTGCTTCAGAGAGCAGGAAATGGTGCAGAGATCTTACAAACATTCAGATCCTCCACCAACCCTTTTCACCCCCTCCCCCTCCTGACCATGACATCATCCCAAGAGACCAGAGAGAGATGAGAAGAAGTCGAATATGGGAAACTCGTATATGTTAGTCCAAGGGGAAAAAAATATTTGTCTTACACAGCCTCTTGGTCAGAACATCGCTGACCTCTGAATAGAGTTCATTCATAAGGAAAGTACCAAATAATAACTGATACGTGGGTCATCTCAGCCCCAAAAAGTTCTCAGAAATCAGTGTAATAGATTAAGGCCAGATTGATTCATAAGCAAATATTCTGTCATTTTAAGATAACAGATTTTCAGAATTCAAAAGAAATGGTTCATTTGTCTTCATTGGCTTTGTTGAGTATTTGATTGCGACTGGTTATTTGCATCCTTCTGGGGTAATCAATTTCCTAAATATCTGTGCTATATACCCCAGATATTTCTTTTCACATAATATAATATTTCCAACTCATATTAGCATTTCATTTCCAATTATTAATATTTTTGGTAGGTAAGTCAGATAATAAGCAGGATAATGTACAGTCAGTCGGTCATTATTGCAAAATATACCAAAAAAGGACGATCTGCTTAACATCACGGTCCCTTTCGGTTAGATTCAATCAGCCTAGCAACAAGACAAACATTGAATCAATCTTCTGAGGTCATTTTCACTAGTTGATAACATTTGGCAGCAGTTGTGTTTGTATGAAACAAGGGAATGTGTCTGTGGTGTGAAACGAAAGACATAATAGTCTTTATGTCTTTATGTTGCCAAGGACGACAGTGAATATTGAAAAGAGATAGACCACAAATCTTAACTGAACACTGCAGTAAGTGTTACACAATTAAACAGAGGAGCATCTTGCTAAATATATGCACTGTATTACATTTCTTCTTTTATTTTTACTGTCTTAATTATAGTGTTGGGTATCGAGTTCGATACTTTTTAGTCACTGATCGAATTGCTTCAATACCATTGAGTATCAAAAAATATCTTGTCGTTCAGTACCAAATTTTGATACCTAAGGGGTTAATCTCATTGACGTCAGTGAGCCAATAAGCATAATGCATTCTTTGTGCCACATCAAGTGCTGGCGATTGCGATCTAATGTGTGTTTTGGCCATATAATGTTGCTGAAATATGCTATTTGTAGTCTTTTATATCAAGCTAATCGCTACAACTGCTTAGCATTTCTCATGCATTAAAACTATTTATTGTGTTGTTGGTTACATTTCATTCCTTTGTGCACTGGCTCAGGAGATGAGTCTTTAAGTCTGTCAACAAGCTGAAAAAATAAAAAAAGTTTTTTGAGGTGAAGTGTAATGTAATCTTGTTCAAACAGATTTCATAAAACTGCCTGGTAATGAAAAGTAGCGTTCAGGAATCAGTATCGAAGTCAAAGTATCTGTATCGATATTAAAAGAATTTGAACAATACCCAGCCCTACTTCATTATTAAATGTATATTTGATTAAACATGTCAAGAAAGTTTTATTACAAGCACTTTTTAAATTTTATATTGAAACTTCTAATTGGAATTAAAACATATTTATATTAAAAGTTGACATAAAAACGGCCTTAAGTGCAATGTGACTGTTCTTATACAACTTAGTTGATTATTAAATAAAGTTGATTAATTGAGGTTTATTGTCCGTTTGGGTTTTAGTCTACTTTAAAACTTTATTGACGGTTTCTGTATTTTAATAAAAATTCAGTTTGTTGCATCACTTTAAAGTACTGATTGTTGCACAAGTTGTTCTCATAACCCTGTAAGGTTACAAGAAAATCCGTGTTAGCACTTCGATTTGCACAATGTTTTGTTGCTGTGCTAAGCTGAATGTAAAGAAGCAATGTCCTTCCTCCTTAAAGCCTATAGCATGCCTGTCACAGCGATAGCAATAGAGTATTTCAACCAGTTGAATGCACAAGCGCTGTGAAGATCAGTGTAATATGACCTGGCTGTGGAGAGACAATTGACCCTGTGTTAGGAGACTCCTGTCAGCAGTTAAAGAATTCAGCAGAGGCTAAGATGTTTTTTCTACAGACACATCCCCCTCCTGTGTTTCACGCCACATCGATTGTGTTCTGCAGCCTCTGATCTTTACCAGCTGTGTCCTGAGTGGTAAAACTTACGTATGTGACAGTGTAACTTCTTATAGACCAACACAGCCAGTCTCAGTAGCACAAAGAGGAAATCACTCCCTCTGTTACTGCATACAAATCAACCTTGTAAAAGAGGAATACAGTGCTGATGGGAATGACATCATGGTTATTTCTCCTCTCACTGACAGACCAGAGAAAGGAAGTATTGTGTCCTCAGCCATGTGAGACAGTTGCCTGTGTGGTGCATTACACGCTGCCTAAAGCATGATCTAACAGTCTACCGCAGACGTTTGCATCATTGGATATTTTATGAGATTCACTTCATTCAGAGAGTCCCTTGTAAAAAATAAATACTTTAGCAAAATATATTTTAAGTGCCGATTATATCAGACACTTCATTGCATGTTATTTAAAACTAAATTCAAATGTAATATAATTTACATGTATATTAAATGTACTTAAGTAGGACTTAAGTGACATCTCTATATAGTACATCTCTGTAATTTTATAATTTTATGGTTAAAGTGTGTTACTGCATATACTGACAAGCATTTATAGTGAACTACAATATACTTTTTTGTCATTTTGTGTATTTAAATATATTTGTAATTACACATTTGTAATGATGAAGTTGCAATTTAGTACATTTAAAACACCAACTGTAATATCTAATAACACACCACTTTTAAAATTATAATTAGCTTTTTTACATTGCTAGTCAAAACATCAAAATAAATGTACTTCTTTAAAGCATGAAAAAATATTAAGTGCACTTTTAAGTGAACTTAAGTGTGTTTAAGAAACAGTCAGCCATGAAAGTGTGCTTGTTCGATCTGGCCTACTAATATCCCGTTCTCATTACATTGTATTATGTACAATTTTTCTCTTAAAATTCATTCATGTTTAATTAATTCTGTTTTATGTGTTTATGGTTTAATTTTTATGTACAGCACTTCGGTCAGTCTTGTGGCTGTTTTTAAATGTGCTTTATAAATAAATGAACTTGAAACACTTAAATGGCCTCTTGTTTCATTAAAATTGTATTATCTGCAAATACGGTTTCTTAAAGCGTACTTTTAAGATTTAAAGATCACATTCAAAACAATTAGGGTAAGCGCACCTCATTTCCACAAGGTGTTTGAGTCAAACTCAACTTAAAGATCAAGCAATCACTTGCTAAACACAGTTAACTAACAGAATACATTTGGAGGCTTTTATCAGTAATAAATCACGCCTTCACACCAGCTGAATTTCTACATCACACATTAACTTGCTCTAACCTTGACATCTTGCTCCAGTGTTCGGATAAGCTCCCCGTCCACCTGTCCGGTCTGGGCCACGCGGATGCTGCGTCTCTCTGCCTTCTTGAGGCGGTACTGCAGGATGCGGCAGGTTTTGTTGGCCTGATCCAGCTGCTGTCTGAGCTCCTGGAGCTGATAGACATCCTCCTCCATGTACATGTCCCTCATCTCCAGCATCTCAGAGCGAAGCTCCTCCATCTCGTCCTGACACACACACACACACCCAATGCATCATTTTAGAAATGACTATGCATTTTGCAAGCTTTTTCAAAAACATACTGGACATTTTAGTTAGACATAGACACTGATCTGCAGGGCTGCCACTGGTGTCTCCCAGGATCAAGGGTAGCTGAAAAGCCACTTGAGGTCATGTATGTATTATGCAGCATTATGATTTTCCTCCAGACTCTTTTACTACACAGTTTACATAACAGCGCCATGTTTAGAAAGCAGTTTTGCTCTAACCCCAAATAAACTATTAATGCCTCAAACAGATAAAAATGCATTCAGCTTTCAGAGGCTGATAGATGCGGTGGGCCACCGCGTGCTGCCACACATTTCCAGTGAATATAGGTCAACTACTGCAGCGTGCATCACGTGCTCGGCGCGCGGATAAACAATGGAGTGAAAAGTGGGCGCGGGCGCAGCAGACTGACTGACTGCTGCAGCATCTGTACAAACAGCTGCATTATTCAAGCAACACGCGCGCAGGAGCAACTAGTCAATAGCCTTTTTAACGTTTTTATATTAGGCATGGCAAATTAAATAGAATTGGTTCCGTCATGGTCTTGTGATAGTTTATGAAAACCGAGATTACAAAAAAATCACTGTTTATCTCTTACATATGACTCATAGTATTTCTGGAGAAATGACAAACCCATATGATAGTAAACAAGGATCTTAAATATATGCCTTGTGAGAAGAATAAATACAGTGTTTCCAGTTTCAGGGGGAAGGAACATAGACATTTAGATAATGATGTATGGCGTAAATACAGTATTATACTGGTTACCCTGTGACTAGTTTCCACCAGAAAACTATAGTTATACAGTTATTTAGACTAACTGCACTGTAAAACTTGTTTTTCAGCATAATAAAAACGTCTTGTTTCTATGCGTCTATGCGTCATTTCTACTGTTTTATGAATTTCTTAATTTCATTCTCTTGATTCCGTAATTCATTTCTAAGTGGGCTATAGTGTACAAGTTTGCAATAATCTAGCATTTTCATTTTTAATGGGTTACATTTTTATAGTGTAGTAATAATCATGAAATAATTAAAAGTTTCCGAAATCTTTTTATACTAATATTGCATTTCAGGTGTACTGTAACTCTACTGTATACTATGGAAAAATGTTAAAGGTCTTTAAAGGTTCAGCAGTGAACCTCTCTGTGTATCAAGCACCGTTTTGGTTATGTTTGGTTCTTATGATTGTTATTTTGGAGGTTTTGATGTTGCATTAGCCTATATGTGACCCAGGACCACAAAACCAGTGATAAGTAGTACAGGTATATTTGTAGCAATAGACAACAATACATTGTAAGGGTCAGAATTATAGATTTTTCTTTTATGTCAAAAATCATTAGGATATTAAGTAAAGATTATGTTCCATGAAGATATTTTGTAAATTTACTACCGTAAATGTATAAAAACGTAATTTTTGATTAGTAATAAGCATTACTAAGGACTTAATTTGAACAACTTTAAAGTTTATTTTCACAATAAAATTACATATTTCAAACATCAGAATCCAAATCTCAAAACAAACATACATCAATCAAATATTGTCTTATCCTAACAAACCATACATCAATGGAAAGCTTATTCAGCTTTCAGATAATGTATAAATCTCAATTTCAAAAAATTGTCCCTTATGACTGGTTTTGTGGTCCACGGTCACATACAGTATGTTCTTGAGAACAGTGTTTTGGTTCTTGGCTGTTTAAAGCACCAACACATAGATGATTTCTAAACAATTAGACAATAACATCATGCTGAACCTTAACCTGAATGTGGCAACTAAGATATTTTGGCGGAAACTGTGGTTGCCATGGTGCTAATTTTATTTAACAATATATATATATATATATATATATATATATATATATATATATATATATATATATATATATATATATATATATATATATATATAAAAAATCATTGTTACCTTTAAATAATCATTCTCCGACCTGAGTTCCTCTATTTCCCTGACTAATTCCTCATGCATCCCGTCCATTAATTCCTCAGTCAGGTCGGAAAACGCCAGGGACGTGCTGGCGGGCATCCTGCTGTCGAACGAGGTGAGCGAGCGCTCGTCGCCGGGAGAGACGCTCCCCTCTGCGGTCTCCATTCCCAGCGAGAGCCGCTCTTTCTCCACGCTGGTCTTGGTTTGTCCACTTTTGTCCAACAGTCCATGATCAGCTGGCGCTTTCTCGCCGTCGATGCCCCCGCGGCTGCTGGTCTCGGTGTCGCTGCTGAGCGCATCTGTGGAGACTTTATTCTCTTCGGAGGCGCAGTCGGAGAGCTCCGAGCTGCTGTCGGTGGGTGAGAGTTTCCCCGGAGCGCAGCCGGAGTCCTTGCTCAAATCATCCGATCCGATGCTGGCGTCCGAGACTTTTCTCCGGCCGCTTTTATTAGACTTTACGATGCTCTTCTGAGCACCGGGCGCGGACAGCGCGGGTTTGCCGGCCGGTTTACTCTTCTCTGTTTTTGTCTCCTTCCCGGTAACAGGACTACGTCTGGACACGCGGCCGCCTAAATATATGGCCCCCGGTTTAACGCTCAGCGTCGGCGTGCCGATGCCGCCGCGGATTTTAGTGAGGGACCACCCGGGCACATCTTTGGGTCTTGCTGGAGACGGTGCCCGGTGTATTTTCTTTTTCTCGGTAACTTGTAGCGGCTGCGCAGGCTGCTGTGGGGACGGCTGCGGCTGCTCTTGTTCTCCAGTGCTGCTCTCCATTTTCTGCTTTTGCCTCTTCTCCTTCGACGAGACAAAATGCGTCGGGGAACCGGTGTCAACCTTTGTCTTGGTCATTCATTCCGTTTACGAGACCCGAGTATAGATGAAATGTAGGCTACCTCCTCCTCTCCTCAAACACAGAAGCTGAACTGGTAAACGCTTCACACTAGACCAGCCGACACCAAAACCTTTGTAAATCCAAAAGAGAATGTAATTGCTTGGCTTGAGATGCTTCTGTTTTCTTCTGTTTACCACGTCTGCGAGATATCCCCCGTGCGTCCTCAGTTTTGAACTGCGGCTGCTGCTCTGCTGAGTGTCGGCTGGAGGGTTAGTTCAGTTGGGTTTCTTTCTCTCCGCCCAGATAGCGGCTCTGACCGTGACGAATGGATCTGGAGAGCCTCGCGCGCAGAGCACTACTGCCACCAAGACACGGCACGTGAAAAAGTGATTAGATTTTTTATGCTCTTCTGTATCATCCGCGCCACAAGGAAGCGCTGTTTCTACATGTATTTAGCTCTGATTTGAAATAAAACAGTGCATCCTTGTGACGCGGATGACACAAGAGCATACACAGCATACATTGATATGGAGAGACACAGAGGAGACAAAGGAATTATTGAATAAAGTCGTTATTTTTGTTTTCTTTGCTTACAAAAAGTGTTCCCGTCACTTCGTATAACCCAGATTGCACGTCTGATGGCAGATGGAGTATTCTGACAACGACTTTCATACCTTTTATGGACCTTGACACTGCTATTTATTTGCCAGTCTACAGGACAGTCTCAAGCCTCCAGGTTTTCATTTTAAGTAAGTGATTAATGACAAAATTTTCATTTTGGGGTGGAGTATCCCTTTAAAAAGATAAGGAGATTAAGTAAGTACAATTGTTTTTTCTGTAAATGCACTTTTTTTTAATTAACAAAACATCAAACAAAACACACACACAAAAAAAATCTTTATCAATATTCTCAATAACGAACAAGGAGAGGTCTTTCCACAGTTTGGGGTAATAGCAGTGCCAAAACAAATGCACTATAGTCTCTGGGTGCTGTTTGCAAAAAGAACAGTTTGTATCGATATCTGTTTTATATTTAATTAAGAAAGTATTAACAGGATATACAGCGGGTAATAAGTATTGAACACATCATCATTTTTCTCAGTAAATATATTTCTAAAGGTGCTGCTGACTTCACCAGATTTTCACCAGACATCAGTAACAACCAAAGTAATCCATACATACAAAGAAAACAAAACAAATAAGATAAGAAATTAAGTTCTGCGTAATAAAATGGAATGACACAGGGGAAAAGTATTGAACACTGGATTTTTGGTTATAGTTACTTGATGATAAATACATTTTTCTGTGCTGAATACTGCCTCCTGCAGTGGTATGGGAGGCTGAATGATGAGGCAGGAATGTGAGCACAGGTCACATGCCCCATAATTAGTCTGTAACGATGTATTTTTTTTCAGAGACTGTCCTCCTAGCTGAACACTAGAGCCTTATTAGGAGCCCCTTCTGGGACCCTGACAAAGGTGGCGCTCCCCGAACTTCGCATTAGCACAGTTAACACATAGTGCTGAAGACAGGGCAGAGAAACTGGTCGCTGGCTGTGCTAACTGAGCCGTTCTCAATGCTACATGAAAGAAGAGGACTTATCCCAATCCTCCAGAGTCTTTGAGATGGAGGCAGATCAATGAGAGGCTTTTCTTAATCTTTTATTGATTTATAAAGAGGAACAAGCCTTTTATTCATCCACAGATGATGCATTCCTGTGTATGTGGAGTGTATGCTTCTTTTTACAGCAAAAGCAAAACTTGCATTATATGTCAGAAATGTGTGCTGATGGCATTATTTGCTTAAAAAAAAAGAAAAGGAAAAAAAAAACGCTGTAAAACATATTTATAGTACTTATAAATAAGACCTTCTGAATGGATAATGGAAAACTGATTGCATTTGATCCTGTAAGACAACAATTATCTGTGCCGTGTTGAAGCGTTTAGGGATTTTGTTACTGTTATGACTGTAAAGGCTGTCAGCAGCCTTGCCACACTAGACTGAGGAATGCAACACCCACAGGGAGACACAGAAAATATCCCTTGTGCTGCTGGATATTACATATTCTATTTCATGGTGGGCTTAATTAATGTAAAACAGTATTTTATTCCTCTGTCCTATATACTTGGCCTAAATAACTGTGATAATGATACTAACAGGATTTCTGCTGTTGTTGCTCTGTCTCTGAGGACTGGGACCCCGCAGTCCTCTGGTTTCTATGTAATGTTTGTGGTGGCGACAATGACAGAAGTGGGTTCATAAATCCTTTTTGGTCTTGTCTGATGAGAAATACATCTTGTGGACTCTACATGCACATAGCTTGACTTAAGAATTACTTTAAGAATTTTTTGTTTATTAAAAATGATGATTCAAATTATTTTATATTAATTTAATAATTATTCAAAGAAAAAAATAAAGAAGAAAGAAAGCATGTATTTGCATAGCAGAAAACAATGAGAAACTGAATAAAAAGCCCATCTCATCACTACAGTGTTGATGATTTTTTTCTCTCTCTCTAATTTTTCTCTATATACTTACCACCAAGGGTCACCAACAGGCACTTTTGATGATTTAAATAATAAAATACTACTAATAAAATAAAATAAAAATAATAATAAAATAGAAAATTAAAATAAATAAATAAAAAAATAATTAAAACTCTTAATTTTTAAAATGGATATTTCTCATAAAATAATTTTGTATTTATTCATTTTATTAAATAAAGCAATCTGTAAAATACACAACAACCAATGTTTTTTGTGATAATTGTTGTGTATGTTAGATCAACTATGATCTAATGTAAAATTAATTTTGCATGAATATTATTTGCACAATAATAAAGACAAATATTTGTATATTTTTATAATATTTGTTTTAAAGAATGGGGGTTGCAACACTGTTACGCATATTTAATGTTAACAATTGACATAAATCAGGGTATTAAACTTTATTTAAATATGTGTGGCATATTTTGGTAAAGGGGTTTCAGAAATTCCAACCTCACATAAAATGAACAGAAAACAAATCATCTTGTATTACTTTTTTTCATGATTTCCATGCATGACCATTTGCTAAATAAAACAAACAAAAAAATTGCCTAAATTTGTACAGATGTGCAAGACCAGTTTCTGTGTTGTTCATGGGATAAAATACAAATTGGTTCTTATAAAAACAAATTTCTAATTTGTATGTCAAAGAATAGACATTAATGCTAATTTTAACAGACCTTTAATGTGATTTTTCAGCTAATGTATCTTAACGAGGGTTGATATGACATGAGCTCAAAGCAAATCAATCAACAGATGTTTTATGTACATAAACTGACAGTCACCACCGATAAGCTACTACTAAATATTGTAGAAACTTAATTTTCTGTAAAGTTGCTTTGCAACGATTTGTATCGTAAAAAGCGCTATACAAATAAACTTGAATTGAATTGCATGTTTTGTGTTAATTTAAGCACTAGTGCCACCTAATGGCCACATCAAGCAAACACAACACGTTTATCACTTCCAAGGTTAAATCAAGAGGATAAAAAAAGATCAAACCTTTACAGAGAAATGACCCTTGCCTGATACCATAAAGTGTATTGTATATATTATTGTTCACATTTGCTTCCAGGTTTCCTATTACTCTTGTCTGACCGTGATATAAAGATTTGCTTTACACATACTGAGTCAAAGTCCTGCATCAGCGATGAGAGGGCAGTTCTTTCTGTTCAAAGAGAAACAATGCCATGTTGTACAGGGTCAGTGGGTGTAATTGGCGTGTGTAATCCTGGATGAAAGAGTCCTTTTTACTGGAGTTGTGCTCAAGTCCCACTCTTTGGTTCGGTGAGATCTGTTGGAACAACAGTGCAGGACTAATTGAACCCTGATGGTGTACAAAACAGCAGGATGGTTTTTGATGAAAAGTTTATAATTTGTCTCTACCACAGTTTTTTATTGCTGACAGCTGACTGGCTGCTCAGTTCTGGACGGATGAATATGTGGCTCTAGGCTCTAGACAGCTCAAATTTATCTCTGGATACTGTATATTTTAGCCATCAAGGCCAGTATGTCAAAGGGACGTCTGTTTCCAACCTCTCAGGGCTGTTTGTCTTTGTCAGCCTCAGAGGTGGTTTCCAACATACAATTAAAGTGGTGAGGTCAGGGCAGGTCAGCCGTGCTGTACTGAGCTGCTCTGGGAACAGTGGGGTATATCAGTGACGTCTGCCTTCATTATTAATGACAGTCATAAAACAAACAGACCAAATTTGTATCAATAATTCACAAGCTTTTCATTACGCTCATAGAGATTGCAGTATTTGTGGATCATAATACACATGCAGATGCAGGTCAGTGTTAACCTGCTTCTCTGTACTAGTTTACATTTTCAACAGTGACCTCTAGTAATGACTTTCATATAATAAAGTAATATGAATTCACTCATTTCTTGGAATGAACATTTGGCGAAATTGAAACTGGAGTAGCCTGAAAGCTGGTTCAAAGAACAGACTGAAATGTATGATAAGCAAGGTTGTGCTGTTAGGTTAAATAAATTGATGTCAAGATAATGTGTAATAAATGACTGGAATGAGAAGCAGTTATGGGTGGGTGTCATTCAGAGAACTAAATGTTTCAAAATTAAGTTATATGTGTGTGCGTGTGTGTGTGTGTGTGTGTGTGTGTGTGTGCGCGCGTGTGTGTGCGTGTGTTCCATTTATATTAGAAATTTATTAAATTAAAATATGACATTAAATGATATTATATTTAAATTGAATAATATATGCATACAAATTTGTTTAAAATTTATATTAGAAATTAATTATATTAAAATATTATATAAAATGTTATATTATACAGTGGGGAAAATATTTATCTGCCCATTTACAAAGAAATGAAGGGTCTGTAATTTTTATGGTAAGTTTATTTTAATGGCTAGAGACACAATACCAACCAAAAAATCCAGAAAGAAAAACACATTATATAAAGGTTAGAAATTGATTTGCACTTCAGTGAGTGAAATAATTATTTAATCCCCAGGCAAAGCATGAGTTAGTACTTGATGAAGAAACCCTTGTTGGCAAGCACAGAGGTAAGACGTTATTTGTAGTTGGTCACCAGGTTTGCACACATCTCAGGAGGAATATTGGTCCACTCCTCTTTACAGATCCTCTCTAAATCCTTAAGGTTTCTTGGCTGTTGTTTGGCAACTGGAAGTTTCAGCTCCCTCCACAGATTTTCTACAGGATTGAGGTCTGGAGACTGGCTCGACCCATCCATGACCCATCTTCAGTGTTCTGGCTGAGGGAAGGAGGTTCTCGTCCTAGATTTTACAGTACATGGCCCGTTCATTTCCTCAATATGGTGAAGTGGTCCTGTACCCTTAGAAGAAAAACAGCCCCAAAGCACAATGTTTCCTCCTCCGTGTTTGACTGTAGGGATGATGTTCTTGGGGTCATAGTCAGCATTTCTCTCCCTCCAAACACAGCGAGTCCAGTTAATGCCAAAGAGCTCAATTTTGGTCTCATCTGACCACAGCACTTTCTCCCAAGCCTTCTCTGAATTATTTAGATGTTCTCTGGTAAACTTTAAACAGGCCTGTACATGTGTCTTCTTGAGCAGGGGGACCTTGCGGGCGCTGCAGGATTTCAATTCATTGCGGTGTAGTGTGTTACCAATGTTTTGCTTGGTGACTGTGGTCCCAACTGGCTTAAGATCAATAACAAGCTCCTCGCGTGTAATTCAGGGCTGATCCCTCACCTTTCTCATGATCATCCTTACCCCATGAGGCAAGATCTTGCACAGAGCTTCAGACCGAGGCCGACTGATGGTTGTTTTGTATTTTTTCTATTTCTGAATAATCGTCTCCTTCTCACCAAGCTTCTTCTGATGGTCTTGTAGTCCGTTCAAGCCTTGTGCAGATCTACAGTCTTGTCTCTGACATCCTTTGACAGCTCTTTGGTCTTGCCCATGATGGAGAGAGAGGTGGGAATGGAAGATACAGATTGTGTGGACAGATGTCTTATACACCTGAGGAGCTGACATTAGGAGTAACTTCTTAAAGTGACAGGACTAATCTGTGATCCACATGCAGGGCACACAATCAATCTGTGGGAGCCAGAATTTTTGAAGGTTGGTAGGGGATCAAATACTTCTTTATACTTGTATATCGTAAATAATAGAATAAATTTTCTTTTGTCATTATAATATTAAATTAATGTAGTATTTATTTCATACAATTTCTCTTGAAGCAGTCTTCCTTAAATTATTCTGCTTATGCTTTTTTAAAATTTTTAACTTAATTTATTTCATTTAATTTCATTATTAATTTAATTTGGTAGCAGTACCAGGTAATACCTGCTTGAAGTTAAAACAATAACTGTAACAATGGAACGTTGTGTTACATTTTGTGCAAACTACAGTGACTTTTTGGTCCATTTTTGTAATCAAATCATTAAATCGTGTAAACGTTTATTCGCTATTATATATGAAACATGTTTATTTATTGTGTCCCATATTAAGTCATTAAAATATAAAAGTTATTGAGCTTAAGTGAGCGAGTGCTGCATCATAAACACATTATTGCGCAACTACAACGCAAACGGTCTTGCTCTGACGTAACCCGTCAGGCGACGAAATTCCCGCACTATAATTGGCCAAGAGGCCCGTCAATCATATCGCCCATATTTGTACTTCCGGCTGTGTGTCAGCCCTTCAGCAGCAGCAGCAGCAGCAGCATCCCTGCCCAAGAGAGGCGAAATCCGGCCATCATCACAGGTAACGATTCTCTTATTTAAAAGTAGCTCTTTGGACTCATCCACGCCAGTATGTGAAGCTTTAAAGCAACGCTTTCCAGCGGACGAAAAGCCCTCGCGCCGCTGATTAGTAAGTTTGTCAGCTAGCTGCTGGAGCTTTAGCCGTTAGCCTCTGTTTACAGGCTCCGTCTGCGCCTCCTAACCTAGGGAGCTGTCTACACGCACAACACTTTTGAGTGAACAGCTGGCAAAACTCAGTGAGTAACGTTAAACCAGAATGTCTTAAAAATGCTGTCTAGTTAAGCAGCTCCCCAGTTTTTGAGACACAGCCCAGATTATTTAGAGTGAGAGTCCTGAATGTTTTGGTTTTGTTGTCATTTTTCCACGCAGTTATTCACGTTTATTCACATATTCTGCACCGACATGAACAAGTCTGTTATTCCCTGGGGCTTTATACACCAGCATGTTACAAATTTGAAACAACTTCCTCAGTACACGATTGGGAACTGTCTTTACTGTAAAACGATTTTTTAATTTTCTGTGAGTCATTCCAAACGTCCTATTTTATCAAAACTGTCAGAATTACTTGAATACTGTCATGTTGACTTATGTAGGTTCCAAGGCTTTTAACTGCAGCAACGATGTTTATGTCTGATAAAAACTAATGCCATTTCTATGTAGCTTAAAAGTCGCGCCAGTCCATTTCTGGTGTTAAAGTGGGTAAAAGGGTACAGTATTGTGAAGGGGGTCTGTCACGTGGACCACTGAGCGGTTATTGCTTTATTTCTGTTCCTGAGGTGTTATGTTGTGTGTAGCTTGGGGCAAGGCTGTAGACAGATATACTGTAGAGGAGTATCAGGCCACATTCCAGAGAGTAAAGCAAGGTGTCACTGCTTTGTTTTGTAGATGCGTACATGGAGATTCCCGACACCGCCTTGACTTGCTAACTGCTAGTGTGTGTCATTGTCAGGTATGTGCTTGCACCTCTCCCAAGCAGACTACATTCCAAAGGTCTCAATGAAACTGTGAGTAATGCGAAAGACTGTGATTCAACCCACTTCTGAAATCTTGTGGGTGTTTGTGTGTTTCCCTATAGTCACTTTATTAGGCAGTCATGCCCTGTCAGGTATTTCCTCTCTGCCACAAATTTTCACAGATTTGGAATGCGCATCATTCCTAATAAACTTTAAATTCTTTTTATGGCTTTATGAGCATTTGTTGAAAATGTGCTCACTCTCAGGACATCCAAGATGTAGATGAGTTTGTTACATATTTTGAGAAATTTAGTATTACATCACTTGCTCACCAGTGGATGCTCTAGAGTGAATGGGTGCCGTCATAATGAGAGTCCAAACAGCTGATAAAAACATCACAATAATCCACAAGTAATGCACACAACTCCAGTCCATCAGTTAACATCTTGTGAAGTGAAAAGCTGCGTGTTTGTAAGAAACAAATCATTGAGGCATTTTGACTTTAAACCATCAGTTCTGGCCAAAATACCAGTCTATAATCCATAATGCTTCCTCCTGTGTGAAAGTCCATCTCCTGTTTTCTCACACTGCCATCCATCAACTTATTTGTTTAGAACTGTTTTGGACTTTTCACTTGATCTGTGCATATTTCTCTCCTGATGACAGGATTACTTTTTCACTGGAGAAAGCAATGTTATGGATCGAAGATGTTAATTGATGGACTGCAGTCGTGTGGATTATATTATCAGCTGTTTGACTCTTATTCTGACGGCACCCATTCACTTAAGTGGATTCATTGGTTAGCAAGTGTAATGTTAAATTCCACCAAATATGTTCCTATATCTGGTATCTACATCTTGGATGCCCTCGGCCCCTCAGGGCAAGTACATTTTAAGAAAATTAAACTATTCCTTAAAGTATTTTAGCCAGTTTTTTTAAAACCATGTTTAAATACATTTAAATTCATTAAACATGATAAATGCACAATAAATTCTGCACTCAACTAAGTGTAGAAAACCCAAGTGATTCTGTCCAGTCCTCCTTATGGGAGATTATTACAGTAGGTCCAATCCATTCTGTCAACCCTTCATTTACCAAATTTCATTTCTATCCCCTGGTTCAATCAAACAGGATTCTGTTCAAATGCAACAGGACTCATTACCACACCTGCACCTGAGTCTTTATTTTTCATGCAGACACACTGTGCGTGATTATCGGTTGCCACAGCACCCACATTCGGTCGTCTCTCGCTCCCGGGAACGCTGTTCCCAGATCAGAGATCATTACTCTAGCACAACAGCGTGTCTCGGGGGACGGCTGAGACGTCTGTGTTATTTGAACTTTTCAGCTGATTGCAGAACACTTGTTTTCTCATGTAGGTGAAAGTGCATCAGAGATAATGTGTCAGATTCTGTTGAAGACCTTGAGCAAGACTGCCTCTCTCTTTGTCTGTCGTCTTTGATTTCAGAGGACTGATGGTGTCTCCTGTTGACCCTTTGCTTATTTTGACATTAATTTTTGCTCTGTAATGCCTGTTACCAAATAAGGTTGTATATGAAAAATTTTCCTATTATGTTCAATGGAGATAAGAAAGTAGTACATATTTGGACCAACATGAGAGTGAGTTAATGTCAATGATGACAGAACTTTTTTTTTTTTTTTTTTAGATGAGCTATCCCTTTAAGATAACATCTCACACCTTCACATCCCTTTTCTTTGAAACCCAACCATCTGCATTTTTGGAAAACAGTTAATGTTAAGAGTTGGTCTGACCTTGATACAGACAGCTGAAAGTTGTCTTCCACGCTGCATTTACACTCATTTCCTACTCTCTGATTTACTCATGAGTTATCCGTGTGGCCTGACCCCTGACTTTTCCCTTTTAAAAACTCATAGATAACCTTGACCTTCACTGAGGCAAACAATTCCCATTGAAAACAAGCATCACATGGTTTGGGTCATCAGAAACCAATTAGGCCTTGCAAAATGGTTGCGATGCTTTTGAATAGCTGTTTGAAACTTATGCTGAACAATGAGTTGATTCATACGTGCAAGGAAAATAGATTTTTAATATCATTTGAATTAAAAATCGAGTGATATTTGTTTAATCAGACTTTATATTCTAGTGGAAACATCAGACTTCTCCAATCGTTTAGTCCACTTTAACCTTGCACCTTTCTTAAAATCGACTGCAAGCTCACATTCATTTTGAGTAAAACTTGCCATACATTAAAATTCAATCAACAGCTGATGGATGAAACACAGAGAAGCCCTCGGTCTGCCTTTTTTTTGTGCAGTAATACATTATGCTCTGATGTAGAAAAGAAAGAGCTTTGTCATAATTTGAAATATATTTCCTAATATTGCAGATTGGTTGGTCTAAAGTCTAATGTCTGATAAGGTCTATTATTAAAAGGCAATAAACATTGCATAACACATACTTGTAGGTTGGCACCTTGCTTTGCATATCTGATCTAATAGTGGGTCGGCTCTCTGACTTTTAATTTACTGTGTGAGATGGCCAAGAAGTCATAATGGTTAAATAAAGAAGTGTAGCAGTGAAGAACTCTTCAGTACTGCTTGATTTGTCTTTGCTTTTCGTGTTACTTAAAGACTACAGAGTTGTCCTGGGGCTGTAATAAAACTGTTAATTGCACTCCAGTAATTTGTGCTCAGGGAATTTGCCGAGCACGAATGGTAATCTACTAGAACAGACCGGGAAAGACATTCAGCAGGCTTTCTTTAATTAACTCTGCAGTGGCTACATAAAGTTGCATAGCTGGTTAATAGACTTTAACTGTGCTAGAAGCGTTCCCTCAGGTCTCGTCTAGACTGAGATAAGGCTGTCCCGTATGTGTCACAGTACAGGTCTGTCTGTCAGGTTACACTCTTTGGAAGTAGGCAGTCCAAAGTTCAGTTCTATATCAAATGCGTTCCTGCATACAAGCCCATGGGAGGAGACCCACACTGGCTCCACCTCTCAGTTAAAGTGTGGTCGGCTAGTTTCAGTCAAACATGACGGATGAATGGGTGCATGAATGTAGGCTCTAAGATCATTGGAGGAACAGGTGAACAATGGGATTTTTGTCCATTTCAGTGTTGTTGTTTTTCTTTAACTGACTCCATGGTTGAGTTGTTCTCTTGTTTGAGAGTCTGGTTTTGACTTTTTGTCTCTCCACAGGTGTCCCTGTTTTGGATGTGGTAATAAGTCTCCAGAGGCAAGAGAGTGAAAGAGAGACCATGTTTTAGAGACCTCTTGTTGGCAGCCCATTATCTACAATGAACAATGAAGACGAGTTCTATGATGCCGTCACAGGTAAGACATTTTAAATGGCACGTGATGGTAGGGCTGTTTTTGAAAAAATAATCAGTAGTAGTATTAGTGGTATTTAACGAAGTGTCCATTTACCTCTAAAATGTGAAATCCTAAAAGAACTTAGAGGGATAGTTCACCCAAAAATTTAAATTAAAAAATGTCATTCCATACCCCATAAGACCTTCGTTCATCTTTGGAACACAAATTAAGATATTTTTGATGAAATCCGTGAGCTCCCAGACCCTCCCATAGACAGCAAGGATCCTTAGATGATCAAGGCTCAGAAACGTAGCAAGGAGATCGTTAAAATAATCCATGTGACATCAGTGGTTCAACCGTAATTTTACGAAGCTACAAGAATTTTTTTTGTGCGCAACGAAACCTAAAATAATGACTGTTTGCGCTTTGATCTGCACATAACCAATGTATCTGCATACATGCGTTGCATATGTTGTTTACGTATGTGATACTCTCCAAAATGGCACCAGGGTGACACAGCGGAGACGAATAGTTGAATAAAGTCGTTATTTTAGTTTTCTTTGCTCACAAAAAGTATTATTGTAGCTTCGTAAAATTACTGTTGAACCATTGATGTCACATGGATTATTTTAATGATCTCCTTGCTATGTTTCTGAGCATTGATCGTGTAAGGATCCTTGCTGTCTATGGGAGGGCCAGAGAGCTCTCGGAATGCATCAAAAATATCTTAATTTGTGTTCTGAAGATGAATGAAGATCTTAAAGGTTTGGAACGATATGAGGGTGAGTAATTAAAGGCGGGGTATGTATTTTTTCAAAAACGCTTTAGAAAACTGAGTCGGGCACAGTACCAAAACAAACTTGTAGCCAATCAGCAGTAAGGGGCGTGTCTACACACAATGGGGATGAGAGAAAGAGCGCTCAGTGCACAGGACAGACATTAGCTGAGCCGAGTGATGACAGAAAGATAGAGATGGAGGATAAAAAAACACAGCTTTCAAGCGCTGGAGAGAGCTCAAGGCCTGCGATCGGATGCCGAGGTTGCTTTCTTTCTTCTCGATAGGGGAGTAACATTGGTTTTGATTTGTTTCACAGAACTGATATATGCTGGCTTTTGCTTGAATATGCTTGTGTGTCATAATCGTTGCCTGGGTTGTGTACGTATGTGTGGGGCGGAGCTATCAAAATAGGGGAGAGAAATAGGTGCACGTCTGTTTTAGTGATTTGAAATATCAACATTGGCTACCAGAAATCACTTACCCCACCTTTAATGACAGAATTTTCATGTTTGGGTGAACTATCCGTTTAAATTGATTCATGATCGGAAGTTGTTTGAAACCACCTCTGTGACACAAGCCCATCCAGAGCTGTCACATGTCATGAAAATGTTGACATTTACACACAGCAGTATTAAACAGCTGTGTTTTTTTGAAGACAGTCTAATTTGTCCCCTATTGTTAGTGTTTTGGCCATTGTTGACTTTGGCCTTCGGTCTTGTGTGTTTATGACAGAGTGGCTGCCGTTCTGGTGTCGGCTTACCACAGTCTGTTGATGAATTCAATTATGTAGTGCTGTGTTCAGATGGTCTGATGGCTTCTGTCATTGCTGAGATGAAATGAGATGAAAATAATGTAATGAATAAATAAACAAGGCAATACGGACCTTGGCAGGCCATTGCGCTGTGCTCCTGAAGTCTGATATCAGCAGAGTCGCTCATATCAGATTGTACAAAATGTGAAGGAGATGCATTTTAGACCATGTTATTAAATACTGATATCAGGTGTACAGAAGATGTTTGGTGAGGTGTTCTGCATTTAATGCTCCAAACATTTTAAGAGATGTATTTGTAAGGGCGATATCAATGAATATATCAGTTTTTGATCAATATATATTTTATATGGAGCTGCTTAATTTAGGAAAAATCTTTTAATTTCTTTCTTTTTTTTTTTTTTTTTTGTAAAAAAAAAGAAAATCCAGGTTTGTTGTGCCTGGAAATAAACAACAACAAAAAATTAATAAAAAAAAAAAACGATTAACTATGAATTATTTCGATTAATTGCGCAGCCTTGATTTTATATATTTAATATAATTCATTTTGAAGAATAAAATGTTTATTTATTTTGAACACTGTAAGGTTGCAGTCATGCATCTCCTGTCTGTCTATCTGTCTCTCTAAATAAGATGTGCTTGTGTGTCCCAGGCTTGGATTCAGACGAGTCGTGTGAAGGCACATCAGAAGGCAGTTTTAAAGATGCTGTAGTGTATGACGGTGCTCAGAAGAACAATGGAGCGGTTCCTCAGGAGAACGGAATTAAGAAGCACAGGTACAGCCAGATTCCAGCGCTGTGACCCATTTGATCTTTGTCTCTGCCTTTAATCCTTCTCACTCTCTCTCTTTTCTTTCTCAAGATTCTTATTGTTCGTCTTGTCTTTACAGGTCATTCTCGTTCATTTATAATCTGTACATCTGCATAGTTCTACATATTAGTACACCTAATGTTTATGAATGGGAAAACATTCTTCTTCCCTCTTAGGTCGTCTCTTCCTGCCCCTATGTTCTCCAGGAATGATTTTAGTGTGTGGAGCATTCTCAAGAAATGTATTGGACTGGTAAGGATAACTAAATAATCATTTTAGCAGCAAGCTTAGTGTGATTTCAATAATCTTATTTTTGTGGAATATTGCCATGTTAATTTTTTCTGTGAACCTCGTTATTTTTTTAATTCATATGGCCCTGTAATCTTCAATCAAAAACTTCCCCTCCCCCTCGAAACGATACCTGTTCTCTGATGACGTGAGAACGGGTCAGTAATAATCCCTCGCCTCCAGCAGCTGTCACTCATAAGAGAACACTGCAATTACAAACGACAGTGACCCAATCAATTCTTGATAGACAAACCCTGTGTTTCTTTTCTCATTAAAGAAGCTGTTTATCTCTGATATGCACTACAATAGGGAAGAAAAACACATGCAGTTTCTATTAGTGAAGTAGTTTGAAAGCATGACTCGTGAAGTTGTCGTGGTGTTTGGTCCTGCTCAGTCTGTTTGCTGGTGCTGTTCCCTAGGAGCTGTCCAAGATCACCATGCCCATTGTGTTCAATGAGCCCCTGAGCTTTCTACAAAGAATCTCTGAGTATATGGAGCACACATACCTCATCCAGAAAGCCTGCTCGCAGTCCGACTCTATAGAGAGGATGCAGGTGAGATCACACACACCTCTTAAAGCAGAGGTCTCAAACTCAATTCCTGGAGGGCCACAGCTCTGCACAGTTTAGCTGTGGCCCTCCAGGAATTGAGTTTGAGACCAGTGCATAAAGGCAGATTGTTGTGCTTGGATTTTAAAATTAATTTATCATTTCAGTATAAGCTAGGGCTGGGTCAATATCGAGATGAATCATAATAGACATTAAATTGTGAGGCAGTTGGTGAATTACAAACCTGTTTTTCTGTCCCTTTTGACGGTCGCTGCATTTGCTGTGTCTGCAGTCGCTTCTCAGTGGGATAGAACTGGAAAACCTTTCAACCCGCTTTTAGGAGAAACCTATGAGCTCACACGGTAAAGACACATCAGCAGAGAGTTTAATAACAAACTATGCTGATAAGATTTGAGGATGTTGTTAAATGTGGGTTAGATCAGAATTGGTCTGGAGGGAAACTGGCCCCTGTCATTTATGTAACTCTACTTCTCCTTCCTCTTAACGCTTCCTTCCTCTGCTCTTGTTGGCTTCTCTTCTCAGAGAGGATCAGGGTTTCAGACTGATCTCAGAGCAGGTGAGTCACCATCCGCCAATCAGTGCTTTTCACACTGAGAGTCTGGCAGGTGACTTTGTGTTCCACGGCTCCATCTACCCCAAACTCAAGTTCTGGGGCAAAAGTGTGGAGGCAGAACCTAAAGGGACCATCACGTTAGAGATTTACAAGTGAGTGTGCCATCTGTAAGTGCACACACGTACAGAGTAGACCATGATAGAAGGATTCCCTGGCTTATATTTGTTTTGATTTTGATTTGGTTTTGCTTTTCATTTTTATTATTATTATTATTATTATTATTATTGGAGGTGGGGGGTTGGGTTTTTTCCTTTTTTATATTTTGCTTTTTTAGTCTGGTTTAGCTTTAAATGCCTTCTTTTTTTTTTTTTTTTTTTTTTTTTTTTTTTTTTTGGTTGTTTGATATTTTTAATGTAATGGAGTGGGGTGTGTTTGTTGTCTTATTTTTTTGTTTTGTTTTTTGCTGTTTTGTTTGTTTTGGGATTTTTGTTTGGTGCATTTCCCCCTTTTTTGTTTGTTCTTTTTTTCTTTAGTGCTTTTTATTTATTTGTTTTATTATTATTATTATTATTATTATTATTATTATTATTATTATTATTATTATTATTGTTGTTGTTGTTATTATTATCATTATTATATTTGTTAATTTATTTTTGCCTTTTTTGGGGGGTGGGTGTGCTGCTTTTTCTATTTTATTTTATTTTGTTTCATTTTGCTATGTTTGCCTGCTTTTTCAATTGTTTTGTTTTTATTTGGTTGTTTGATATTACATTTTAATGTAGCTAATGCTGAGGAAGGGTTGCCTTTTTTGTTTTGTTTTGCTTTTGTTTTTGTTTTTGGTTTTTCATTTGTTTGTGTTTTTTTATTACATTTTTAATGTAGCTAATGGTGTTTTGTGTAGATTTAGCTGACTTTCTTGCTTTTTTTGTGTTCATGAAAAGGTTTATTGATTGTGTGAGTGAGATTTTTCTTGGATGAGTCAGTGGTTGGATTTGAGTGCTAAGGGTTCTGGGGTTGCCGAGTAACTGCTTGCTCACTTACGTGTGTGTGTGTGTGTGTGTGTGTGTGTGTGTGTTTATCCTCACAGGCATAAAGAGGCATACACATGGACAAACCCTTTCTGCTGTGTACACAATATAATTCTTGGTAAACTGTGGATTGAACAGTACGGCACTGTAGAAATTGTCAACCACAGGTAAAGACTGTTCAGTTTTTATGACCCATCTATTCTATTGTGAATTCACATGGATATGTCTGAATTATTAATGTGATGTTTGATTGGTTAGTACTGGAGAGAAGTGTGTGCTGAACTTTAAACCCTGTGGGATGTTTGGAAAGGAGCTGCACAGAGTTGAAGGTTACATCCAGGATAAGAGGTGGGATCCTGACTCACTTGATTTAAATGAGGAAATTGTTTCACTGATCAATATATCAGTTTTTATACTTGCACCTAGCAGCATTACACAAAAGAGCAAATGTTTTGTGTTACCAGTTTCATTGTAGAAATGCACTATTTGCAATCAGTCTTTTTAGGATAATGACATGACTGATATGACCTCATACTTACAATTAATTTCTTGAAAACAATGATGATCTTTAAGATTTTAAAGTTTAGAAAACAGACACCTTTGACACCCGTGACATTAGGCACTGAGTTTCTTTATTGTTTTTTTTATTTAATGAGCGCATGTTTCCTGTTCTTTTCCTGTGCATGGCACATCCAGTAAGAAGAAGCGCTGTGTGATCTATGGCAAATGGACCGAGTGTATGTGGAGCGTCGACCCACAGGTGTACGAGGCCCATCGGAAACTCGAGAAGAAAGGAACAACGGACACTAAAAAACAGAAACCGGTATAAAAGATAATAGTTGACCACTCATGCTGCTTCTGCATCTGACTGCTAATGCTTCCAGTAAAACTAAAGCAAAGCTCTCTCTGTGTTCAAGGTAACAAAGAGAGAGATGTAGACTAGTATCATTAGGAGGTGTAGACATATTAGACTCTCTCTAGTGATCCATGCACATGCCGTGAATAATGAAGTGTTGTTTTAGGGTTACTGAACTGTTTGTATTGGTGTGTGTGTGGTTTAAATGTATGTACAGAAGAGCTGTGTGTAGGTGTAGAGAGAGCAGGTGTGTTAAAATACTCTTCATGCCTCAGACCTTTGCCTCTGTTCATTTGTCTATTTAAACACGTGTCTCATTACATGACAACACACCCAGCTGATTGCTATATTTAACAGTCAATGAGTGTGGGAGCTTCTGTGTGTTTTCTGTACGGATGCATACATTGTGACTTAAAAATGGTCACTATCATCCTCGTCTCATTCCAAACCTGACTGCCAATTCCTCTCCTGTGGAACATAAAAGTAGATACTTTGAGAAATATCTCTAAAATGTTTTTTTTTTTCACAGGATTGAAGTGAATGGTCACCCCAACTTTTTTCCAGAATATCTTCTTTTGTGTTTTGCAGAAGAAACTAAGTAACCAAGTGACACTTATTTCAAACAACGAAAGCCCGAGCTGACTTTTCAAGCCAAACATTTCACAAATATAACTATTTCATTTTAAATGATAAGACACTATATGCACTGGAGGGGGCACTTGGTTTGATATCGTGTCTAATGTGTTTATGCTCTTCTTGAATACTAGGTATTGTGTGAATAATAAAAATGAAAGCATATTAGGGAAAGTTATTGTGTTTAATCGATGTACTTGCACCAATAGGAGGAGCCAGAATCCGTCAACGAGGATGCCGATGAAATGCCTGAAGTACAGGAGACTGTGGCAGTAATTCCTGGTAGCACATTATTATGGAGAATATCATCAAGACCGCCTCATTCAGCAGAGGTACACACACACACTGTTATGTTCATGTTCAGTATCTCTGCTGTCACTTTTGATCAATTTGACACATCCTTACTGAATAAACAAATTAATTTCTTACAGAACTTACATTTACTGACCCCAAACTCTTAAACAGTAGTGTAGTAATGGTGCTCTACCTGATTCCAAACCCCTTCTCTTCACTTCTAGATGTATAACTTCACTAATTTTGCCGTGACGCTGAATGAGCTGGAGCCTGGCATGGAAGGAGTGCTGGCACCAACAGACTGCCGCCTGCGGCCTGACATCAGAGCCATGGAGAACGGCAACATGGGTAATGAAGTCATTAAAACCCAAAACCAGCGCTACAGCGCCCCCTGCTGTTCACGCATGCTAACCCCTTACATTTGATATCTTTGGCTGTGCGTGTTTGTGCAGATGAAGCCAGCAGAGAGAAGGAGAGACTGGAAGAGAAGCAGAGAGCAGCTCGTAAAGAGAGGGCCAAAGATGGTGAAGAGTGGTCGACTAGGTTAGCGCTGCTCCTTTTTTTACTGTTTTTACTGTTATTTATGCAATATTTTTAACCTCTCCTACTGTTTTTAGGTGGTTTCAGTTAGGCACAAATCCATATACAGCATCACAGGACTGGCTGTACACTGGGGGCTACTTTAATAGGAAATACACAGACTGTCCTGATATCTACTGATGAGGAGGTGCAAGTTCAAAGAGGTTTTGTCACCTCCTCCCTCCCTCTCTCTCCCCGTCTACAACAACCCTCTTCACGATGCACCATCAGCAACGATAGCGCTTATGCTCACATTAAACTGAGCTGCCTCCATCTTCCGCACTTGCGTTTATGATTGTTGTTTTTTTTTGTCCTTTGGAAGCGTCTTCTCTCACTTCCCATCAACCCTGTAGGTTTTCTCAATGGAGGAAAGCATCGAAACAGCAGTAGGAGAACCGATTTGCCTTTTTTCTGCCTTTGAACGTACAAACCCCTCATCAGAGATGTTGTTATATCACCAATAAAATGTGACTCTGAAGTGCTTTGGCCATTTTCCATGTACAGTAGGTGTTTAACATATGAAAACTAATTGCAGATGTTTTGAGTTTGGCAAGCACTGAGCCACCTCTGATCCAGCTGTATGTAGAGCGTGAAGGTGGTGAAGAGTTAATGAAATAACAACAGTAATAATGTTTAGAGAATGGTGATGAATGTTAATAATGAACTTTGGGTGAGTGAAGGTGTGTGTGTGTGCGCGCTTGTGGCAATTAATGTAAAAAGCCATAGATTTTATTTTAATTGGTACAATATTTTGCCTTTTGGATTTACAGATTCAGATTAAATTTATGTGAAATAGCCTCATCACGCGTATGTTAAGGTGAACCGTTTTAAAAATGGCCTCAAAACTCTTTTTGTTTTTTTCCTTTCACTTGGTTGTTTCCACAGAGACTCATGGGATGTAAAATAGGCTGATTGTACCGACATTCAATAAGGCTTTGCTGACATACTGTAAATGTACATATTCATATTTCACAGTTTTTCTAATGTATTGGTGTCTCACTAAATTGTTCCTCAAGCACTATTAATTGAATTTGTTTTAAGTAAACTCGGGTGTCATGGGTTATTTTATTCATCAGCATTAGCATCTGTTATCACTGTTCTCAAATATAGACGTGTACACTGTGTATTTGAGAAACTAACCAAATCTATGCAACCCATTAAACTGCTCAAACCCCACAGAATAATGAACGAACAGATTATGGCAGCTTATGGAAGTGTAAATATAACATGCATCTTATTTGAGAGAATATTTCCTGCATGCAGATGCCATGAAAAGTATTTTACACCTGAGCGGGTTTGAAGCACAGCGATGCAACCATTGTTACTCTTCTCGAGTACACAAACGTGTTTTATTTCCCGCAGTGCCAGACTTTCAGTGCACTCTCACTAGTACTTCATCTTGAGCTGTTTGTGCCCCATTTAACGGTGATTCATTTGAATATGTTAGACATTTTATTAGATTTTCTAACCACCTTTCCCCTCGTGTGAGTACTTAACGTAAACAGGAATGTCTAAATATAGTGTGTGTCTGTTAGATACACACGACATTCAGTACACTACTTGTTTTGCATCCTGTATTGTATCTGTTACTTCATTAAATGTACATTTAATAATTTGAAAACTAGCGTTCTAAGACTAATATCCCACAATTAAACTATGGATTTTATTTGTATGCGGCTTTGTCGGTTTATTGTGTAAGTGGACATATTTTCATGTATGAATGTCTGTGTGTTCCGAGATGTTGCACATATTGTAGCTGTCTAGCAATCACAAGCACATAGCTCCTTATTTTGTGCAATGGTTTATTTTTATTTTATTTTTGGATAAATGTGTCGAAAGGTATTTTCTCTGTGAGATGGGGGTTATACTTCATTTTTGAACAGAGTTAATGATGTCATACTGGTGAGAACAAATTCTACTAATTGAAATTTTAGTTTGAACATGTTGATTCTTTTGGAATAATAATAATAATAATAAATACATTGATAAAACCTCTCCGTTTCATTCCTTTAAAAGTAAGAAATCTGCACTGCTGGCTGGGCATTAATAGTGTTTTGAAGAAGTCTTTGCGGTTTGATATTTTAGACTTTGTTTGGCTGAATACTGGTATTGATGAGCAATTAAATAAAAAGATGATTTATTTCGATAGCGATACTGAATGCATGTTAGAAATGTGGTTTTGTACCTGGGGTCAGACTTCCCTCCAGAGGGCCAACGTGTAGCATGACACATGTTTGGGGTCCCAAAAACACAAATGACTTCATTAAATAATTGTAGTGATCATCTTCCCTGCAAAATAGTGTAATTGTAATTGGTTTTAGAGGTGTGTTTGTTCAGCAGCAAACACATAAATGTGTATAAATAAAACTATAAACAGGTTATCAGAGTAGGTTTAAAGCGACTGTGTTCTCAAATCTAAAGCTGTGAGAAAACTGTACATTTTGTTTTCAGTCGTTTTGTTTTTTTCCGTCATTGTAAAATGTACAGTGTAGATGTTACACTGAATTAAATGAGCGTGCACAAGAAGAAAGCGGCGCTGTCTGCACGAGAACGACATGTTATTCAGCCAATCAAATGCTTCCTCGCGCTCGAACGTGACCAATAGGAACACGGCTAACAGGATACAGGAAGCCTCATGCCAATTTTCACCAGTCTATCTGCAACTCTTCAGCGAGTCTCTCTTAAAAAGGACAGATATCTGCTGCAATATTCCACGAAAGACTACACGTATCCACTGGTATGATACACTTTTATTACAATACGTTATTGTCATATTTACAGCGCCGTGATTCGTATAAATACGCACCGGAAAGAAAATGCGCAGTCATTGTTGAGTTGTTTAAACGGCAGCTAATGCTAATCGAGTGAAGTGCTTCAGAAGACAAACAATAAACATACGATTACATCTTCAACCTGAGGGTGAAACTCTCAGTTATGGTGCTATATTATATCTTAAGATAATATGTTAATGTATATTTGTACATATACAAGCCAGTTGGTGTCTTCTGAAGCTAAGTTAGCGGGAGTGCTAATAAATCTTGCTGAGTAACTGTGCTCACATGTTGTTTATCAAGCTTCTGATGAAGGAGCTCTTTGATAAAACCGTTTTATGTGACTCCAGAAATCTCTTGGAATGATGTTGTGTGTTTTAACTGTTTGTATTGTGTGTCCAGCAGTGAGGATGTCGTCTGGAGCTCTGTTCCCCAGCCTGGTCTCTGGCTCCCGCAGCTCGTCCAGTAAATATCTGGTTGAGTTCAGGGCCGGTAAGATGACCCTGAAGGGCAGCACAGTGACCCCCGACAAGCGCAAAGGCTCCGTCTACATCCAGCAGACAGACGACTCGCTCATCCACTTCTGCTGGAAGGACAGGACCTCTGGAACTGTGGAGGATGTGAGGGCTGTTTACTGTTGGCATGCATCCGATGATGTTTTATATCAGTATCGAATATCTTGATTTTGTGTTTCAGGATCTGATAATATTCCCGGATGACTGTGAGTTCAAGCGGGTGAACCAGTGCACTACAGGACGCGTGTATGTGCTGAAGTTCAAGGCCGGCTCTAAAAGGCTGTTCTTTTGGATGCAGGTGAGTGAAAGATTGCTGATGTGCTCACATGCAGCATTTCAGATTTGCTTTGTCAGAATATAACGAAATGATGAGGGAACTGTGATACCTGATCGGCTCAGTCCATCTCTCATCTCTCTAAAGGAGCCAAAAACGGATAAAGATGAGGAGTACTGTCGCAAAGTCAACGAGTACCTGAACAACCCCCCCATTCCAGGCGCTCTGGGCAGCGGAGGAGGTGGTGGCCATGAGCTCTCTGCACTGGGTGGTGAGTGATAGAAGACTGAGAACATGCATCTCACTTTGGGCCTGTCCTAATACCCACACTTGCAGTCTTGACTGCTTGAGAGCGTGTGTGTATATGAGTCAGGGATGCATACTTGTCTCTTTTCAGCTAAAATCATAATGGGTCTTTTGTACGAGTATGTAGATTAGTTGATTTGTTACTCAGCTTTTGAAATTGGGCTGGAGGTTAGGGCTGTCAAATTTTTTTTTAATTAAAATAAAAATCCATATTCTAATGCAAAAACGTTGTATTTGAATTTTAAGTGTGTGTTAAGGAGGCAGCCTGCGATGACGATGTAATTTTTGTTGCATTATGATGTATTCATTATTCTGTCCAATTGAAGCCGCTGCTGCGTTGTTCATTAAGAGAACATCAATGCGGAGAAGATCTTGTTTACATCAAAACTGAAACCAAGGTGTTCTCGCAGAACGCATATTTCGTGCATGTTCTAGAAGGACATCTATCAGCGTTGCACTCGCGTCTCGCACAAAAGAGCCGCAAAAATAAAAATCAATTTAAAATTAAAAAAAACACGAATCTAAAAAAAACACATCTCTACACATCACAACGCATCTCATTTTCCCCCATCCCACTGCAACTCATGTTTTTAAATGAAAAATATACTCTGTGTGATTGGCTTTCTGCGCATCCAAGTATGTATTAAACTATGCATACATACATGATGCTGTTTTGTTTATAGTTGTTTAAGCAACTTAATTAATTCTAATGGGTTTATGAACATTATTTTAAACATTATGCACTTTTTTTCACAGATAGTCATGTTATCTTATGCTTTGAATAAACGTGCATTAGTAATAGTTTGCTCGATGCACCCTCTTGTGGCCTCAGGAGAGAAGCCAAAAGCTTGAAATTATGCATTTTAAATGCAAATTTTGATAATATTTAAGTACAAAATTCGAATGTAGTTTTTCAGCCATTGTGACAGCTCTAGTGGAGGTGGGTTGGTCTTTCTGCACTGCAGGTAGTTAAGAATCTGTTCTGTACCCGCTCTAAGGCCTATATGTGTGTGCACTTTAGTTTCTATTTACAGAGGCAAATGTTTCTATTTACTATTTGGTTTTGCAGCATCACAGACAGGCAGGGTAGTGCTATATTTAATTACTGTCAGGAATGAAACCAAGGCTGTGTGTGTGAGAAGCAGTCTGTTCGATGGATTGTACTGCTGTTCAATAACATACAGCTGACGAAACTTCTTTCTGAAAAACAATTTCAGTAGACAAGTCAGTTTTGTGAATTGTGAACATTTTGATGTAGGATACAATGCTGTCTCATTGTAAAGTCCCTCACAGCCTCGTTTTCATCCATGTGAAATTCAGTATGGGATCTAAGGTCTATAAGAGGTGTTAAAGTTAGTCCGATTTGCCCAATACTGAATGATCTCACTGAGTTCTACTTGCTTGCGGATCCTTTTGTTGTAACCGAGTGAAGATAGGGTTTAAATGGAGATTGATTGTGCAGTGTACAGCATGAGCTGATGCTGAACTAAAGTGATTGACTACTCCTGTGATTTACAGTATAGAGAGCGCTCTTTGATTGCTTTTGCCTTAGCAATTTAAATAAGTTCTGGGAGTGAGTCAACTAATATTGTTGTGTGAGTCACTCCTGAAATTGCGATGATTGATATAGAGATAATAACCATAGCAAAAGATAAAATACATCTCAAATGTAGACCAATAGACCTGCCACAGCAAACATCAAAACACAGCTGTGCTGAATACATTTCTTTTTTAGATATTAAAGTTGGATACTAAAAAACTTAATTCACTTTCATTTTCATTTGTGAATTTATTGAACTTAAGAAATATTTGAAGCCATTTAAAGGGATAGTTCACCCTAAAATGAAAATTCACCCTCTTGTCGTTCCAAACCCGTCAGACCTTCGTTCAACTTCAGAACACATATTAAGATATTTTTGATGAAATCCGAGAGCTTGACCCTCCATAGACAGATCTGAACGTAAACAGCGTTTCCGTGTGGTGCTGCATACATTGTTTACGTTCAGTGGATACTCAGAGGAAGTTCGTTTTTTTTGGGACAGGCTCTTTGTCAAGAAGAGTACTAAGTGAATTTCCCTTTTGTGCATGTCATTTTCTATAGGAGAAGGTGGTCTGCAAAGCCTCCTGGGTAATATGAGTCACAATCAACTCATGCAGCTGATTGGACCAACAGGACTGGGTGGACTTGGTGAGTTTTATTATTAGCTCTTTATTTTAAAGTAATATTCTACGTCCATGATTGTAAATGGTATTTGAACTGGGCCCTATTGCAAATAAATAAGTATATAAGTTTGAAGTCGGTAAAGGTTATTTTTATTTTATTTATTTTTTTGAACTAAAGGTGCTCTGGCTGGTCCAGGTCTGGCCGGTCTGTTGGGTAGTGGAGGTCCTGCTGCCAGCAGCTCAACCTCGAGGTACATCTTTTGATTTCTCTGTGCTTATTTCTGGTGCTGTGTTTGCACAAATCTTACTGATTTTATTTATTATCCCTCTACTGTATACACAGCTCCCGCAGCCAATCGGCAGCAGCCACTCCCTCCTCTGGAACGGCCGCCCGTCCCAGCTCCACCCAGGCACCCACCACACCCGTCACCCCTGCTGCTACCTCCACCAGCTCTCCCACGGTGACCCCCACCACCCCTGCTGCCCAGACTCCCTCCGTACCTGCGGGACCCCCCTCCAGCACACAGCCCATCCAGCTGAGTGACCTCCAGAGCATCCTGGCCACCATGAACGTGCCTGCCATGGCCGCAGAGGGGCCGGGAGGTGAGACTCTGACAACTGATGTACCTTTCATTAGTGCAGTCAAGGCCTAATGGTTAGAGAGTCGGACTTGTAACCCGAAGGTCGTGGGTTCGAGTCTCAGGTCCGGCAGGGACGCTCTCCACCCTCAATACCAAGACTGAGGTCCTGAACCCGAACCCCCAGCAGTGGGTGTGTGTGTGTGTTTGTTCACTACTCACTGCTGTGTGTGTTCACTTGGATGGGTTAAATGCGGAGCACAAATCCCACGTCACATCCTTTCCTTTCCTTTGATGTGATCTTTGCCTAGTTTTCCCATTCTCTGACATGTTGTGCATTGCTCCTCTGCAGTGGACTTGGCGAGTGTGTTGACCCCTGATGTCATGGCTCCTATCCTGGCTAACTCTGAAGTCCAGCAGAGACTGCTGCCGTACCTGCCATCAGGAGAGTCGCTCCCGCAGAGCGCCGAAGAGATCCAGACCACGCTGACCTCTCCACAGTTCCAGCAGGTCACACTCACGCTCATAATGCACTGCTGTTATTGATGATAACCGTATTATGTTTAAATTCTTGGTATAATTTTTTTGTGGGTCAAACTGAATCTAATGGGATTCAATATAATTGACAAAAATCAAACTATGAAAGATAAACTGAAAACCTTTAACCCTGTAGTGCTGTTGGGTCATTCTTGACCAAAATTATTTTTTTTTTTAATAATTTCTTAATCCATCAGAATGATATGAAGCTTTGTAAAGGTTTTGGCACAACACAGAACGTATGGACATTATTGAAGGTTAAATAGTCCAGAAAAAAAATAGTCCCATACTGTTAGTGGTTAAAAATGAGCGCAATGGAAATGTACAGGAAGTGAATCACACAGCTCTAGTGGAAGTGTTTGGTACTGCGCCAAAACCAAATCTTACAGAAAGCTGGTGTTCTGAGATATCAGCCCCAGATTTGGAACACAACTGGTTTAGATTCATGGCTTTGGTTTTCACACAGTTTTAGGGTAAAACACTTTGTGGATTAAATATATTTCATATAAAGTTATAAATAGTAAAAAATATTTTTGTGCATTTTTCATAATAATAATAAACTTCCTTTTTTAATTTCACTTTTTAAACTTTTTTTCACTTTAGCAATAATCTGCCAAGTGCCTGCTTTAAAAATAAATTTTGGTCTGTGCTCTAAAGCATTATAAGATTTGCTTGTTAGATATTTAATTTTCATCTTTGTGCTCCAAAAGTTCTTAACATAAATATAAAGTAACACAAAATCCCCTAAAATACAAAATAGTAGATAAAAAACATTATCGAAATAATATATAATGCATTCATTTCACTGAAATAATAATAAAAAAATTAAGTCGTTTTTGACTCCCAAGCACCAGAGGGTTAGGAATGGCACCTTAAAGGGTTTGTTCACCCAAAAATGTAAATTGTAATCAATCACTCACCTTCATGTCGTTCCAAATCTGTATGAATTTCTTTATGTTGAACAGAAAGGAGGAATTTTGAAGAGCCAAACAGTTGTTGGTCCCCCATTGACTTTCATAGAAGGCAAAGAAATACTGTGGGGACCATCAGCTGTTTAATGACCAGCATTCTTCAAAATATCTTCTTTTATGTTCAATATAAAAAAGAAATTCATACAGGTTTGGAACAACATGAGGCATAATGATAAAATTTTCATTTTTGGGTGAACAGTTCCTCTTAATGCTGGTTGCCACCCATCATAAAATGGAAAAAGTTAAAGCTGAATTATAAAAGGATAGTTACAGTCCTTATTGTGATTGCATGAGCTGTATTTGAAGCGGTTCTAAAAGACCATTCTGCTAAATGTTGGCTGAAAACATTGCTTGGCAGAAGAATAATAATTTGTAATCACTGAATTATGGCATTTTGTTGTTTATTTTGAAATCTTACCAGGTATATGTAGTGATTTAGAGAAGCAGTTTGTAGGAATCTCTATAATTGTTTGTTTTGGGCTTGTCCGTATATTCTGCTTTGATGTGAACAGTCTGTCTGTGTCTGTGCAGGCGATGAGTATGTTCAGCAGTGCTCTGGCCAGCGGTCAGCTCGGCCCTCTCATGAACCAGTTTGGTCTGCCTTCTGAAGCAGTGGACGCCGCTAACAAAGGAGGTGAGATGTGCATCACATCAATCAGCAACATAAAATCTGAATTCAAAATTTATATGAACTTATGAGGGAAAGTGCATATCCTGAATTCAGTTTTCACTGTTAGTAATAGCTACTTCATGTTTGCTTGGTCCTGGTGTTCAGATGTGGAGGCGTTCGCTAAGGCCATGGAGGGCAGTGATAGCAAGACAGGTGACGGCGATTCCAAAGACAAGAAAGATGATGACGAGGACATGAGCTTGGATTAGAACAACCTTCTGAAGTGTTAGTCTCATGCTAGTCTGGGTTGGTTGCCTGTACTCGTATTCATTCACGCATGTTTTGTATGTCCAAAGCTACACTTATTAAACAGCTGACTCTGTAGTTCCAGCTTGTGCACGTGTGAAGTTGATCAACATGAAATCAAAGTGACAAAACATAAAGGAAATGTTTATTGCCAATAAAAATACAGCTGAGGGAATCTGACAAAATATCAAAAGTGACAAAAATAATTTCTTGAGTTTTCAACTCCAGTGATTTTACACAATACACAATGAATCCCTATGGCGCACGGGAAATCCACATTCAATTGCCCTCCAGTGTTTTTATACAACTAAATATTTAATGGTCATATGATTGTATCAGTGAAATGTACTAATTAAACCTGGAACAATATGAATCCAGTGCCAATCCATCTCTATATTCCTCTGGTCCCTGCCGTTCTGAACATAATAGTTTATCAGTGGCATATCAGCACTTACAGTGCTTTTTAGTGAAACTACATACACAGGTATCATGAAAGTAAAGATAAATATCAGTTTAAATTAAATGCTAAGCAAACCCACCACCTGCTGATCTGATAGTGTGAGAAGAGTATGTAGGGTTAATGTAGCTGTGGTCTATAGTGCAGGGCAGCCCTGCGTCCCCACAGATCCAGACACTGACAGGGGTTTGGACAGCATGACAGGCCTGTGGTTCAGTACGGTTCTCCTCACACATCCGTGGAAAGAGAGGACGGTGGACGGGAGACCTGGCACCGCTATAGTATCTGCACACACGAGGACAACAGGCTTCTGTCAGTATTGAGCATTTAGCTTTAAAAATTGGATTTGACAAGAACTGTAAATATTGATTTGGTAGCGTTCAAATTTCATACCTGGCACGCCGCCCAGATAAACAGTGTCTTTGCCCCCGTTCGATCTGCTCGGTTTGGGACCCACTCCATGTTCACTCGCCGCATCCACGTGTAGCTGGATGACGTTGCTCTTCTTCACAACTAAAATCACAAAAACGCAAGTGTCAGATACATTGGCCGAGTATCTTTATATTTTAACTAGGGCTGCCAGTCGATTCAAATATTTAATCTAATTAATTACATGGTGTGGCGATTAATCAGTCGAATTAATTGGCTGTGTGAAAAAACCCACAAAAGATTATTTCAAGCTAATATTGTATTAAAAGAGAAAGAATCAAGTAGACATCACAAATAGTAGCTTTAGAAAAAATATTTGATTTGATTCAACATAAAATGTAATACACATAAACTTTTAGGCTACAATGGCCTACAGGGGTGCCGCTATGGTTTCCGGGCCCCTTGAAATCGTCCTAACCACCCCCACCCCTCATTACGGCGCCCATGATGGCCTAACAAACTATGAAACATAAAAGATAATTTGAGAAACATCTCAGCATTTTGGGTTAATTTGTTGTTCTATCCCTTTGTCTTTTTTATTTTAAATAAAATTTCACTCTAAAGAAAGTAAAACTGCCAGCAGGTGGCGGTAAATGTCTTTGTGAGTTTTATGTTGATTCACGCGATTCCTTCAAAACTTGTATTCATTCAGAAACTAAGCACCGCTATGTTGCTCACAGATGTGGGACAGTTCTGCTGTGGCTTTATAGGTAATATTTTCGTTGGCAAAACTGAGCAAAAAGACACAATATTGTGTTTAAAATATAACACAATATTAACTTCTTATATACTGAACTGTTGTATAAAATCACATTTGCACTTATGGTTTTCAAAAATAAACAGCACTTGTCTGATATTGCTTTCGCTACTCATATGATATTGTTTATTATTTTATGGAGTTGTTGCCCTGCATCATATGTCAACAGTCCACTGTATGAAATGTAAGATGACGTACAGGTCTGGGGGCGGGGCCAGTGCGTTAACTGCGTTAAAATATTTTAATCACGTTATTTTTAACTAATTACTTAACAGGTTAAACTGACAGCCAAGTAAAGTTACTAATGCTAATAATGATATTAAATTCAAATGTCTTTGGTTTCCACAAACTGGTTAAATGCAGTGAGATTGTTTGTGTTTTTAAAGACTCACTTGCAATAGTGTGCCAACCTCCATCACAGAGAGACTCTTCTGGCGTGAGACTGACTGAAAACTCTCCACTGCCGCTGTTCACCAACACAGTCACCTGCACAGAACAAACACACTTCAAACTGGTGTATGGACACGTCCCGCTGACCTTCAGGGAGCACCACCGACCCTAAATGACTTCCCTGGCCGCATTGGTCACATCTGTCGCGTTATTGCATGTGTATGTGTGAGTGCATGTGTGTCACCTGGCCCTGGTTCAGATAGAGACTCAGCTGTTGAGTTTTCTTGGCTCCAGCATGCAGCAGGAGTCCAGAGTCCGAAACCAGACGCACCTCCAGCTGGATCTCGAGGTCCCGGGCCAACACCAGCGATTCGTCTAACATGACAGAGAGGAGCAATAAACAAAGTGTGGTGTACAGCATCTTTCTGAATTCAGTCTGATTGATTGGCTCACCGATGGTCAGATATCCTCCCTGACTGGAGAAGTAAACCCCGGGCTGGAGGGGCTGCTGGTAGCAGGGTGTCACGCCCACGCTGTGAGAGGGGCTCTGTGACGGCACCTCGTTCAGATTCAGATCCCGCACACAGCCAACAAAACCAGCCTGAAAGATAGGAACGCAAAGACAGACAGGAAAGTCAGCGTCACAAAGATATGTCTCTGTGATTATGTTCGGACAGGTACCATCCAAAACAGACAACAAGGCAGGTCACTGGTGTTGAAGAGAGGATGTATAAGACGGTGTTTACCATAGCTGCACTGTGGTCCGAGGGAAGTCCTCCGATATAGAGAGGAGCACCAAACACACTCTTCCCTCCGCCCGTCACCCTCTTGCGCTGCGTGTCGATGCCGTCCACTGTCAGAGAAGCCCTGTCAGCCTCCACTCTCACAAACACCTGCACCAGTTCATTGAGAAAATATGAAATCTGGGGGGAAAAAACCAAAACAAATATATGTCTAAAATCATGAATCATTCGAACCGTGTGCCACAGGCCATCGTTGTATTTCTTTTTGCTGCGTATGAAGTTCTTCTTCTTTCCACCGTTGACCGTCAACATCAGATCGCCATCGAACACAGAGAGTGTCATGGTCCTCTGGTCTTTCCCTCCCGCCACGTGGAAAATCAGTCCACTCGAGGAGTTCACACGCACACCCACGGAGATGTGCGGCCTGCAGATGGAGTTTAACATTTTGGCATTTTTGGTCAATATTAGTGAGTTTTTGTTTGGTCAGTACTGGACATATTCTAATGATTTTCATGCTAAATTCTCATATTTTTATATTTAGATGACCTTTTGGTCATCTAACACATCTAACACAAAATTGTTAGAAATACCAATAATTTAAGAACAATGTTAAATGTAATCGCAAAATGAATATAAATTCTTCATACTGAACATTATAATGTTGTGATGCCTAATAAAGCATTGAAAACTGCTGAACTCCATGTAATTGCTTAACAGTGTTTTCTTACTGTTTGGTTTTTATACTCACGCCTTGCTGAATGCTTGAGGCAGTGAATCAAATCTCAGGTGGCTGTGGGAGGAGCCACTGAAATGATGGGCGTCGACCTCCTGGACGGACATCTCACCCTGACAAGAGTCACGTGCCATTCGACTTCTCGAACGTCCATGAGGCTTATTCTGTACATTCACCAACAGATGCACATTTCATGTACTCTTATTAAAAAATATGATTATCTATTATTAAGAAAATAGTATATTATTAAACAGAATATACTAGCAAAATAATATACTATTAAATCAATACAATATTTAAAATAAAATAAAGATTAATGTGTTGTTATACAGTTATTTTCAATTTTAAATGTATTTTATGTATTACATTTTTTTTAAATAGTACCTTTGGACTCTTTCGTCGTGGTGAATCCAGTATTTCCAGTGGGACTGAAGAGGAGGGGCAAACAAATGTGTATTCGTGTCCCTCTTGAGCTTTTTTCATATCTTCTACAGTCTGGGGTTCATTATTTCTATGAACACAATGTAGAAATGAAAAAAAGCTGATCTAATTGTAACTTTCATAAAGTTTATACATTCAGGGATAGGATTTATTCGATCATTCATTGGCAGTTTCCTCCATGAGTCTATTTTGAACACTCTCTTCAGTGCATCACACACCTCTTCATGAAGAAGTTACTGACGCAGCCGGTGAGGTTAGTGAGGCCGTGGGACTCAGGTGTGCCGCCCACGTAAGAAATATCAGATTGCAGCGCCGTCCTGCTGTCAGCCGCACTGACATTTACTCCTTGCTTCTCAAGAACATCATCTATATACACAAGTAACCTAAACAAAGGCAGAAATAGTCACAACACTATACACAAACACAGTTTTATTGTATATTAATATTAAACGCAGAGTGGCATACCCATCTCTGTTGCGGTAAAATGCAACATAGTGACTTTTGTCATCGTTGTATGTCTTCTGAGACCTGACTCCATTTTTTTCAGTACTGACTACTACATGGCCGCTGTCTAACAGCACCTGACACCTGTCACTCTGAGGGGACGAAAACAAACACAGTATTTGACAATGGATGCAAGTGTCTTCAGTAGGTAACTCTAAAATGCATCATTTAATAGTGACGTTGTATGTTATAAACTCAAAATGTGATTTGATATGTCAAACTGTAGTTTGTACCTGGCCTTGGCGGTAAAACATGAGCCCGGTTTGCTGATCAGTTCTGAAGCCGATGCCAGCATAGAAGTTGTCTGGATTCAGTACATCATCCATTTTCAAGCCCAGGTAACCTTCTCCAGTGAAACGAGCCTCACGGGTGAACTGACACACAGCACAAACACACATGAACGTGTCTTAACGCAGCAGATGTCATATGTGCTGGAAAACAGTGGGGTTGGGAATCATAAGGCATTTACAGATTCTGCTTCTAATTCTGCTTCAGATTCAGAGTGATTTTGGTATCAAGCTTCCATTAATTACTCAGTTGTTCTTGCACCTTGTTTAACTTGGGTCATTTTAGCATTTTTACAGTAATAAAAAAATAAATGTGTTCCTTTACTTTGTTACATATTTGATCAAAGTGTTATTAATATTCCTAAGCTTCGATATACTTTAACTCTTTCACCGCCATTGACAAATTTTTACAGCTTTTCGTGTTTTCACTGTTATACACTCGGGGGCGCTATTACAGATCTTCTGAATGAGTACAAAACCTCCCGAACAAAAACACACGTGAACAGGATGAAAAAACGAGCGATTTCTTATGTAAACAGATGCATATCATAAATAATGCGATCATCAGCAATAAACAGCATATAAAAGAAAACTGCATAATGTTACAGAGTAAAATGTTAATCCAGGAAGTGGTATATGGCTGTGCAAGCTTTGGAGGTGTTGATGGAAGGCATTTACTGGATTTATGCTTTGATAATCGTACTGAATATTATCCAGATGTAGTTTTTCATAAAAATGTGATTTTCTCACCTTTTGGTCAAAATTATACATTTTTATGAAACCTTGCTATATTCAAGTGTCGATAAAAAAAGAATGCTTTAAGTTAGAATAAAACAGATTCTTTTTGTTTAAAAGTAGAGGCTTTGACCTTTATTTTGGTGTATTGCATATTCAAATATTTATACAGTAAAATATACTGTAGGCCATCAAATTTTAGTGAAAATCATCAAAATTGCTGGCGGTGGCTGGCAACTTTTTTCAAAAAAGCTGGTGGGGAAAGAGTTAATGGTATTTGTTGAAAACAAATTTGGTGTAGTGTTCGCAAAAATTCGGACATCCGCATTGCTGTGTGCGGAGTATTTAAATCTAAAATATGGGTACTACTTTAGATTATTATTACTTAACTGAGTGAATGCAAGTGTTCCCTCATTGCGAAAGAACACAGATGTTCCAGAACCATGAGCAGAACTGAATGTAGATTCCCAACCCTACTGACTCAAGTATGATGATGCTCACCAGCAGGTCATCTGGACAGCCATAGCTGATCCCTGCACTCTTCATGGTCTTCATTTGAACAAAGCTTCTCATGGCCTTAATGGTCCTGAGGCAGCCCTTTATGGAGCCACGCTTACCAAACACACTCTTTAAACTGCAATGACATGCACAGATAGTTAATTACACAGAAAGGATCACCAGCCTGTGCACAAGTGGATCTAGAAATGACTTCTCTGCAGAAATATCTGCATGGTCACCTCTCGGGCATCTGATCATCTGGCACTCCACCCAGGAAATACCGTCCTGAGAAGTTGAGCTCCTCGCTGGAAAGCGTGTAGACCTTCTGGCGATCTAGCCTCACTAGCATTTCATTTTTCGAAAGTTGAAAGATAACATCCAACTGAAAACAACAAACACAAAACATAAAACTTACAAAGATAAGCAGACAGGACAATACTGGAATACTGCACTGGAGGGATTTACTCACAAATTTTGCCTGTGCATTACTGATTTTAATTTTGGACTCTTGTTGTGGGTCAGTTAAGCTGGACAACTTTCCTTCAAGGTTATGGAGGACTTTCAGAAGACCTCCTTGCACAGCTATGCACACATACTTATCCTGAGAAGGGAAAAGAAAGACATTAACACATGATAACACACGTCAAACAATCGCAAATCCTAAGTTTCGGAGTCCACGTCTCACCTGTCTTTGGAACAACAGGAGAATGCCGTTTTGCGAGATGAGTTTGACATGCTGCTCAAACACACGGTCGTCCTTCAGAGTTTCGAACAAAACCTCAACATAGCCCGAACCATCAAAATACACTCCGTCAACTACCCACTCGGGCGTATTTGCTGGCCTCTTCCTGTTTATACACACAAAGCGATTTTAAAAAGGAATGCACTCTCGCAAAGAGGTTAACACAGATTATATGATTTAATAAATAATAAATAAACCCCTCTGACCGTGAACAAGGGAGGTCAGTTGTGGTGTTCATTTGGAAGGCTTCCTCGAAGTTATAGAGGCTGACTAGTTCTTCATTTAGACTTAATAACTCCAGGCAGCCCTTGAAGAAGTTAGGAGATGCCATGTTCAGATCTGATGGAGGCTGTGTGTGTTTGAGAGAAAGAGAAAGAGATTGTGAAATATTTTGGAAGATTCACCAATATTAAAATTTATTGAAATGGATGACAAAAAAATAGCTGATAATTGTTTTAATGTTATCGCAGATGATCAATAAATGTCTGATATCAAAATTCTATACCAGCTGATTTTTGGTCACCTTTGGCTTGCTCGGTTGGGTTTGAAAGACAATTAATATTATTGATATGATTGCACTGACACCATTGGATGAAAACAACACTTGAACTGAATTGAGCTGGATAATGACATATTTTATGACTGTAAACCTGCTTTAATTTAATCTGATTTTTCATAATTGATGCAACGCTGATGATGCTATTGAACTGAATTGAGCTGAATAATCACACTATTGGCTTCTGCAGAGCTGCTTTACAGCTGAAACAATGACTGTGGTGTAACAAATGTGCAACATTCCTTTTCTATTTATTACTGTGAAGCTGCTTTGAAACAGTCTGTTTGTATGATGTGCTATATGTGACTGGACTTATTAAATTATTAGTGTTTTTAAAGATCAACTATAAATGAGTGTGAGATTATGACGAAGGTAATCACAATGTAAAAATTAAATCCAATGTTAACCAGTGGCAAAAATCTTTGTGTTAAGTCTCTTATGCTTATCAATGCTGCATTTATTTGTTCATAAATACACTAAAAACACTAATATTGTGAAATATTATTTTCATTTAAAATAACTGTTTTCTGTTTTGATATATTTTAAAATGTAATTTCTTCCTGTGATGCAAAGCTGAATTTTCAGCATCATTACTCCAGTCTTCAGAGTCACATGATCCTTTAGAAATCATTCTAATATACTGATTTGCTGCTCAAGAAACATTTCTTATTATTTTTGATGTTGAAAACAGTTGCTTAATAGTTTTGTGGAAACCATGATACATTTTTTCAGGATTCTTTAATGAATAGAAAGGATTTATTTACAATAGCAAATGTTTGTAATTATAAAAACATCTATACTGTCACTTTTGATGTATTTATCACATCCTTGCTGAATACAAGAGTTGTTAGGATGGGGTTTGCTTATTGGCTCAAGTCAAAAGTGCCCACTCCTAACTGTTTATCATATTCTGCTCCATAGATATGGGTTTTTCTTTACTCACAGTGAATGTGCTGGGATAAGATCCGACATAAAACACAGTCTCCTCAGCTGGTAAGTTGAGCAGGCCTTTTCCTTCTCTTGCCTCCATGCTTTGTTTAACTATTTTTGTTTCTTCTGAGTCTGTAGACATTGCCATCTGGCCATACTGTAGAGTCCTGCACACAAAGAATACACAAATACAGAGTAAATACAGCTAGAATTTAATTTCAGTGAAGTCTAAGCTCAACAGATGCATGATGGTGTGCAAGTTTCCTACTGTACCTCTCCAGGACAATTTTGTTGAAGTAATCCTTATTCACGTCCTCAGTCATTAGCACCTGCGCTGTATCTTCTCCCACATTGAAGTACCAGCGCAGCTTTGATCCTTCCAGTGTCACTGCCATATAATCTTTTTTGGACTACAACACACATACAGCACAAACATGTGTTTATATTCACACATACTGTATATAATTAATCATGGACAACTCAAAACAGCTTAATATAATGCATGACATGCAACATATCATAATGGTACAGATCACTGTTAGGCTGAGGAGGTTGGCTTACATCTTTGTTTCCAAGGTAGAGGACAAACTGGGGTTTGGTGGTGTCAGTTTGGCGTAGTGTACGTGTGGCACGTGGTAGCTTGATGTACATTTGTAGTGATGAATAAGCTGCCAGGTCGGCCACATTAGTGGGCGTCCTCACTTGTACTCCTGAGTTACCATTAAACTGCATGGACACGCTCACCTGAAGAACAGACAGTTGAGTCACTGCCTGTATGTAGCACTGGGGAAAAACTGGGGATACTCTGAGACTTCTGAAGAGCCCTACCTTGTTGGCAGCATTGCGAGCCTGTTTAATGAGCTGGCGGATTCTCTGGATGCTGTCGGAGATGTTGGACGGCTGAAATGAGGTGTTCTGCAGACGATCCAACTTCTTCATCAGCTGAGGAAGAGTGTCGCTCAGTGCCGCCACTGCAGGAACACAGAGACACGTTGATGTGAAAGCAAGTGAAGATCACTCATGCTCACTCAGGAGAGCTTCCTCAGACGCACCTGAGGTATTGGCATCATTGAGGGCTTTGTTGATATCGTCGCCGGTGGCGTTGGAGTCTCCGTACTGCTTCTGCCATTCCTCCAGCTGCTTCTGAATTGGAGCCAGCGTGTTGCTAACATTAGCCACCGTGTTGTTAGCCTGCTCCACTGCACTCTTAGCTGCGGCGATGTCTTTTGCTATGTCATCTTCAACACATTTGAATGACAATGTTTAGTTCATGCTTTTTATTCAATTAAGCTTGACAGACAATATATATAACAGCGTTTAAAAGTTTGCAGGCAGTATTTAAAAAAAAAAAAAGTAAAATACTTTAATTCAGCAAGGATGCATTAAATTGATAAAAAGTGACAGTAAATGCATTTATAAGATAGCAAATCAGCATATCAGAGTGATTTCTGAAGGATCATGTGACACTGAAGACTGGATTAATGATGAGCATCACAGGAATAAATTACATTTTAAAACATTAAAAATAGAAAACCGATATTTTAAACTATGTTAATTCACAATATTACAATTTTAACAGTATTTTTGATCAAATAAATGATGAGCATAAGATAAGTCTTTCCAAAATAAAAATAAAAAATCTTACCAACCCCAAACTTTTAAACGCTAGTGTATTTATTTGCAAGTTAGCTGGCTATTAGTTGGATCACAATGAACACAATGAAGACTTTGAGCTCTGACCTCGACTGGCATTGAGGCTATTCTGAATGTTCTTTAGGTCTTGGAGCATCTTCTTCTTTTTCTTTTCAGCATCCTGCAAACGTTTCTGTATGGAGTCCAAGCGTGGCTTTAGACCTGCCAAAGATATAGTAATGGCCTGCATTAGACCGAGGTTCACACCAACAAAGATGCAGGCCTACCTTGAAAGAAGAACGAGCTGCTGTTCTTACTTTGACTGCTGTTATTCAGTTCCTCTGCTTCCTTCACAAGCTCATTACTCTGATTCTTCATTGCAGCAGCTTGTTTGGGCAGGTCTTTGTCCTTTATGTTCTAGATTAATAAACATATGTCACTTCCTCATGTTTTCAGAGCAATTAAGATGCATTGATGTGCATGCATTGACTGTACCTCCAGAGCCTCAGTAGCAGCTTCATTGGCTTTCTTAGCTGCAGTCTCGGCTTCCAGCACGCTGTTTGTAATGTCAGTGTATGCACGAGATGCGTTCAGAGCACGCTGTATGAAACCATCTCGATTGAAGCCAGATATTAGACTGCACAACAACAAACACAAGGCCACAATTTTACATCTAAATATACATCCATCATATTAGAGGAGGTCGTAATAGAGTACAAGAATGTGCACTATATAGCCAAGCTGACATATTGATTAATATTCAGGAATTTTAAGATTATCGTATCAGCCAATAACTGTTTCTTCTTGACTGATTAACAGACCTAGCAGTTTCCTCAGGTCTGTCTCAAAACGTGCCAGTCAGTCGATAATGAAGGCATTGTTTTTTTTTTCAATTTTTCAACTTCAAAATTAATTTGAATTTTTTCTTTTCATGGTAATTCGTATGTTATTTTTAAATTGCCTTTATTTTTGTTTGTGTAAAGCACTTTTGAATTATCATTGTATATAAAATGTGTTAAATATACAAAATTGCTTCGCTAATTGCATTTTATTGTGTCCAATAATTATATAAAATATGATGTAAAATATTTGTTCAGTTAAGCAAGTTTGTGGACCTTTTTATTATGTAGGCTGGAATACATCAGTCACCCTGCTAGCATCTAGCATCAGAACTGCTCATTAAAAAACAATGTAAGTCGAGCACTATACCTGGAAAGATTTTTGGCGAGCTGGTCCAGCATTTCAGCGTGTTTCTCTGCAGCCTCCACCAGGGGAATTTTACTGGCCGAGGGAGCGTATTTCTGCACTTTCTCAGCTAGAGGCTGCCTCGCTCCATCCAACTGAGCAGCCAGACGCTCATAGTCCTGATAGAGACGACACAGCATGGATGCGTACAAGAATGAGCTCAGTGAGCTTCATTTATAATACACAGAAATGCTATATTTGAATCTGCATACACAAGCGTACTGTTCCTGTAAATATGTACCTCTTTGGAGTCCTGGAGCATGGAGAGGAGGTCGTTGACCTGCGTCACATCATCCTCTGCCATCTGAAGCTGGTTCTCCACATCCTTCTGCTTCTTCAGCAGGTTATTTACTGTATTCTAGAAAAACACAACAGAGAAATTCATTTATTCATATTGCAATTCCATTAAATTCCTCTTCCAATTCAAATCCCTTTGATGTGTGGCCAGTTGAACTCAAATTCTAACTCTTAAAGTTGATATTTTGTTCCAATCCTGTGCATGTGCATGTGTTTATATAAATACCTGTAACTCCTCCATGCGTTTCTCATTGATATTGTTGGCCTCTGTGGCATTTGCTGTGTTTTTGACGGCCTCATTCATAGCGTCTCTCAGGTCCATCAGCTGCTGATTGAACTGGTTGAGTTTGTTTCTGATGTTCTCTGCCACAGCCTCATTATTTAGTGTTCGGTTTGCAATCTCATTTTGCACACGATCTACCACTACAGAGAGACAACAACTGTGAAGGACAAGGTCTACAATCTTAAAAAAAAAAAAAAAAACACATGTAGCACTTATGAATGGCAATACAAAAGTGCTGGCTTTTTATTTGTTCTTGTTTTTTTTTTTCTTTTAGTATAATGTATTATAACTGGGGTTATATTTATTTGTGAGATGAGATCATATAATGCATTATAATGTGCATTACAAAGCAAAGTTAATGCATTAAAAATACTTTTATAATATATAGTTATACAGAGTACAGTATAAAGGCTTCAATCTAACTTTTTCCAATCCAAAATCAAGTATTTATGTAGGGTTATAAGCTTAGAAAGGTTATAAAATGATCAGTTACATGCATGACAAAAAAAAAGCCTGAGGTTGGTAAACATTTCTTATAGACTCGGTCTGTCCTGTCACTCACACTTGTTGGCCTGGTCCAGCTCATTTTCTGCTAGATTCTTCTGGAAGTCGAAGCCCCTGAAGCGCATGTCTCTGAGCATGGACTCCACCTCTGCTATTTTTCGAGCCAGTTCCTTATCTTCGATCACATTGGTCTCGTTATGCGCTGTCCGGTTCAGCTGCAGTATAATATCTGAGCAGATGCGGAAATGTTGTCAGTTGAATGTGCGTGAATGGGTAAATGCAATAAGATACAAGTTTTTTTCTTTATTACACTCGTACCTTGCACATCTCCCATGATGCCTTTGATGAATCCAAGCAGGTCTTGTGCTCTAGTGTGTGTGGAGTTAGTGTTGTCCTCTAAAGCATTGCCTTTCTTTTGTGTGACTGAGGCCTAAAACACAGACACACAAAAGCAAATTATGGTCAAATGGTCCTTTTTACACATTGATGGCTTGAAAACAGCAAAAAATCTATTTTTAATCAGAATGAGTCCATCCGATGATATTTTCTCATACCTTCTCCTCTAACTCTTCAATATCCACCTCAATGATTTGCAGCTCTCCCTCCAGCATACCGGCCTGGTTCCTGCTCTGGTCCAGAGTGCTGTTGTAGTTATTTATGGCATTCTGGGGCATAAAGATATAGTTGCAATTATAATACTACACATGTCTAAAAGTTAAAGTGAGGCAAATACAGCAGTAAAATCTAAAAGTCCTAATACAGAGTCAGAGAGTGTTTGTATGTGTCGGAGAGAGAGAGACTCACAGCAATGTCCTGAATGGACACATTGAGGCGGTTTAGTTGAGCCCAGGCGACTGAGCTGGCATTGAGGCTGCTCAGCTGATCGGCAATGGACTGATAACGTTCGTTTGTTTTATCCAGATCCTCCAGCAGCACTATCACACAGCTGTCACAGGCTAAAAACAGACCGCACAACATCATCCACTGATGTATGAAATGAACTGCAACCCACAAAGCATACTGTTCACTTTACCTTTGTATTGAATGATTGAATTAAGTGAGCGAATTAATTAGTGACTCAATTAATCATTTAGTTATTGAGTGAGTGTATATATACAACCGTTCAAAAATTTGGTGTTGGTAAAACGTAATGTTTTTGAACATTATTTTTGTTTCCGAGCATTCTCTTATGCTTACCACGTCTGCATTTATTTGATCAAAAATAGTGTGATTTCGTGAAACATTACTTCAATTTAAAATTGCTGTTTTCTTTGAATATGTTTTAAAGTGTAATTTATTTCTGTAATGCAAAGCTGTATTTCCAGCATCATTGCTCCAGTCTTCAGTGTCACATGATCCTTCAGAAATCATTCTAATATGATGATCTGCTGCTCAAGAAACATTCCTTTATTTCTTATTATCATCAACATTGAAAAAATTGTGCTGCTGAACATTTTTATGGAAACTGTCAAACTTTTTTAGGATTTTTCAATGAAAAAGTTCCAAAGAATAGAATTTATTTGAAATCTTTTGTAACATTAGAAAAGTCTTTACTGTCACAGTTTTGATTAATTTAATGCATCCTTAATGAAGAAAAGTATTAATTTCTTTCAGACAAAAAAAAAAAACTGACCCCAAACATTTGAACAGTAGTGTAACTGATAACAAATAAGTGAGCAAATAGATGAGTGATGAGTGAAAGAATAAAGCGTGTCCAGTGAAGCAGTACTCACGCTGACAGTCCACATCTGCTCCATGAAGCACAGGGACGCTGTATTTACTAAGACACGTGTCACACTGCTTCCCCGTCAGACCTGCTGCACAATGACACTCTCCTGTGCGAGGGTCACAGCGGCCTCCTCTACACTCACACTCTACAGACCACACACAAATGCATCAATAAATTCAACTCATAATGTATCATATTCCATATTCCTGCAGTGTGCATATGTGTGTTTGACTCACTCTTGCAGCCATTAGGACTGTAGTCCCAGTAACCTGGAGCACACTGGCGGCAGTTAACCCCATTAACCCCAGGCTGACAGGCACACGTGCCGTTAACAGGGTCACAAGGCTGAACCAATGCCGCTGCTGCATCACAATCACACTTACGGCAACCAGTGCAGGTATCAAAGCCAAATGCCCCATCCTATACAAAACAAAACAAAACGACCATCAACAGAGATGAAACAATAGGTAAAGAAAAAACAGACGAGCAGACATACCTCACAGCGGTCACAGTGGGCTCCCAAAACACCAGGTTTACAGTGGCACTGCCCCGTGTGAGGGTCACAACGTTCAGTGCCACAAGGAGAACAGTTGCATCCTGGGTAATACAGGTGGGAAATAAGGCAATCACAAGAGTTCTCTGAATACATGAAATACCATCCAGATTGGATAAATTTATTTTTTTCCAATTGTGTATAAATGTGTCTTACGAGTGCAGTTCTTGGCAGTGATGGCATCACCGTAGAAACCCGGGGCGCAGATCTCACAGTGCGGCCCGGCCGAGTTGTGCATGCAGCTCTGACACTCGCCCGTCAAAGGGTGGCAGTCGCTGAACAGCATGTTGGGGTCTGAGTTTCCATTGCAGTTGCACGGCTGGCATGTACTGCCAATCACCACTGGGTTTCCATAGTATCCTGGTGCACATCTGTATTAGGTAAAAAATTATCATTTTCTAATTAACAGTAATTAAATTTACATTACATTTAATCCTTTAGCAGATGCTTTTATCCAAATTAAATATTTAATTAATTTAGTAATTAAATATTTTAATCATTTAATAACTTAATTATTTTATTAATTATTTATTAATATTAATAATAATAATATTTTTATCATGTATAAATGTATCATGTTTTAATTTAATATAAAAATTATAATTTATACATTTTAATTATTGAATTTAATTTTTATTGTATTTGTATTTTTATTTATTATTATGGCAAATCATAATAAAGGTAAAAATAATTATTTATACAAATTATTACTGATTAAATAACAATAACAATAAGCTTCACAACTTACCTCTCACACTTAGATCCAGCATAGCCAGGCCTACATAGACACTGCATATGATTGGGCTTCTCCACACAGCGAATGGCAAAACTGATAACAATATCAAACAGATGACATCCTTTAATTTGAGAATGAGGCATGCTGGGATATCCAGCACTAAAATCAGCTCTTACCGGGAGTCAAAGCAGAAACCAGAAAAGAAACCAGGAAGAAAATAATACACTGGGAAATTACATTTCAAGCAAATCAACAGGAGAAAGACTAAGAAAAAAGGTCTGAGATGAACAGGAAATAGTAAACTAGTGGTACAGATGATGAAATAAGACAAACTGACTTGTTTGAAGCCACTTGCAGCGGGCAAGGGCAGCTGGAGCAGGACACCGCGTGGCCATCAACAGTGTTGTTCCCATGAAAACCGCCCAGGCACTGCTCACAATGATTTCCAGCCGTATTATGGCGGCAGTTCTGCGTATGAAGATTTAAATTTTCAACTGAATCTCCAAGTTGTGTTCCAACATCCATTCTTGGAACTTTGAGAGATCTTTCCCAGGATCTTAAACCTTAATTAGATTTACGATTTTGTTTTCCATGAAGTTTGGCATTTTACTATACCCAGTGGAATCTGAAATCGCTATATATTGCCCATGTTTAAGTCTGTTATGTGATTTATATATGACTTAGTGAGATGGACTCACCACACATATGCCAGAGCCATCCACACACTCATCAGAGTGACCGTTACAGTTACAGGGGACACACTTCCCGAGGAACAGCCCTTTAGTGTCTCTGTAGTAGCCTGGAGCACATTTCTGAGTGAAGAGATTTGAACAATATCAGAACCCATTTTGAACAATTCCATTCTTTTAATAATTACTTGTTTTCAATTCATCTATATTTCTGATTGGACGGGTAATAAAATGCAATAAATAAAAAAATAAATAAAATAAAAAAAATTGTATGACTTGTATGTGAACTGCAAGTATTCATATACCATTTCTAAAATGTAATTTATAGCACAATTTGCCACACACATGGTACTTTTTTTAAAACAATAAAAGCACTTCTTAAGAGAGAGAAGGTAGGTTTAATAGCTATTTAACTTAAAAATGTAACATAAGCGTGTTAAATGTAGCTAGTTTTGTCTAGTCACGTCTTTTTAAAATGTATGACAGTATAAAAATTAATATAATTGCATAAATAATTATAATTGTATAAAAAACAATTAAAAAATACATAAAATATTCTTTATTGATAAATAAATAAATAAACTGGCAACACTTTAGTATAGTCACCAATACTCACTATTAACTAGTTGCTTATCAGCATGCATATTACTAGCATATTAGCTGTTTATTAGTGCTTATGATGCACATATTTTGCATGACCATATTCTACATCCTTAATCCTACCCAATACCTAAACTTAGCAACTACATTACTAACTATTAATAAGCAGTAATTAGGAATTTATTGAGTCGTAGTTAATAGTAAGAACAGGACCTTAAAATAAAGTATGACCAATACATTTTTATGTGTTTAAACCAGTAATGTTCAAACTCCTACAATACAGCATCAATACAGAACTAAATTTTATTCCAGCTTTAATAAACAGGCAAATTGGTTTATTTATTAAAATTCATGCAGAACCTCTAAAGCTAAGAGGCATAAAATGATAGCATAGAAAACTGATTGCATAAAATCATTTGTTTTTGTTAAAGCACACTACCTGACAGGAGTCTCCTAGATAGTGTCCTGGGCAGAGACAAATTTCAACATTGTTGGCATGGCGACCGGAGGGCAGGTTGTCGGCGCCCTCCAGCACAGCGGCGCGCAGCGACACAGACTGGGCAGACTGAGAGTGCAGCGCTCTGATCTGCAGTGACTCCAGCGCCACCAACACCATCATCAGCTCCTCACGGGACACAGAGTTCCCCGTCTGAGCGTGCCTGAAACTCTCCTGCAATGAGGAAGAGGAAAGTTGAATTGCAACAACTGTGCATTTGCAGAATTATTTTGGAAAGACTTTTTTTTTTAGAGTCTGGCACTAAGTTCTTCACCTCTACCAGGTGAACGATGCCCTCATGAGGGTCTTCAGGAGAGGAATACTCTCTTTCCATGTACACCAGAGTCATCTGATTCCCCTGCACACAAAGACTTTCAGTTCGGCCTCGAGTAAAAACTCCTGGTAAACTTGAGAGAAGGACACTCTTTGCTCTAGTACCTTGAGTATAACGTCAGGCCGAGTGGTCTCAACTATCAGAAAAGCATCCCCTCTCATGGTCTGCGTATGCAAGCGGTAGCGCAGATAGCCTCCGTAGGATGACACCTACACGTACACACAGAAAAGACAAAAACAGCTTAAGATTTCTCAAGCAGCATAAGACTGCACTGATCCTGCGTTTAATCTGAGGCTCATCAAAAACATGGTGTGCATGAGTTATCAGATTGTTTGTCTGACCCTCATGTTTCCTGTAGCATTAATGTGAGTTATCTGATGGAGATTCAGTTCAGCTGTCCGTCTGGCCCCGTACTGTCTCACCGCAGGCTAACCCATAAGCTCGGTGCAAACATATGTCACAGCAGCTGCCATGTTGTCATAATAAGACTCATATAGGATATAAAGTCTAGGTGTAGAAGATTCATGACTCTGGTTGAGTGACATGCTCGTGAATATTATCCCAGATTGCTGTGGACTCACTTTATCGCCGAGGTAAGCGTGAGGAGCGTGCCAGTGGAGGTCCTGCGAGACGTCAGGTACGTCACTCAGATCAGCCTCCACCAGATCTTGATCGAGATACGTGGACACGGGAACTTCCTGTCTGTCACTTCTCAATAGCACCCAGCCAGCCATGTCCATGATCTGTAGGGGTGGCCAAATCAAAGCAAAGACATCAGTTAAATGTTACTGCAGTCAGTAATTACACTGAATTCATTTTCACAGACACCCAGCACACAAATGTTCACTGAAAAGAATGATAACCTGCACTTCAAGCAACTCAGATGTTGATTTTGTAACTGCTCTGAGTGATTCAATAAATTTGTTCAGTGAAAGATTTGTAATATAAGGGTCTTTTTAATGATATATTAAAGGGAAAGTTGAAAATGAAAATTCTGTCATTAATTTCTCATCCTCTTGTCATTCCAAACTCGTAAGACCTTCGTTCATCTTCAGAACGCAAATGAAGATATTTTTGATGAATTTCAAAGCTTTCTGACCCTCCATAGACAGCAACACAACTACCACATTTAAGGCCCAGAAAGGTAGTAAGGATTGTTAAAATAGCTCATGTGTCATCAGTGGTTCAACTGTAACATTACGAAAACCATTATAAGACTATTATAAAGATTTCCTTGCCACCTTTCTGGGCCTTGAACGTGTCAGTTGTGTTGCTGTCTATGGAGGGTCAGAAAGCTCTCGGATTTCATCAAAAAAATCTTGATTTGTGTTCTGAAAATGAGCAAAAGTCACGAGGGTGAGTAATTAATGACAGTATTTTCATTTTTGGGTGAATTATCCCTTTAAAAGAACAAGCTCATAAAGGTCATCGGTGTGTTGTATGCATGTTTTTGCGTGTAGCCTGTGACAAGTCAACAGAAAGATGGTAAAATATGATATTGTAATGTGACTGGATATTCAATCCCACACTGGAAGTACCTTGATAAAAATATCAAAAATGCATACTAGTTGACAAATCTTTACAGGTATATTTTTGTAACTGGTACATTGCCACAAACATTTTATGGACAGATAAGAATAGGTAAGCTCAATATCTCACTTTCTATCATATAGACGTTCAAAAGTTTAGGCAGAGTAAGATGTTTTTTCAATTAATGCTTTTATTCAACAAGAATCCATTAAATTGATCAAAAGTGGCAGTAAGACATTTATAATGTGTTTACAGTTTCCACAAAAATATGAATCAGAACATTAGAATGATTTCTTAAGAATCACGTGACACTGAAGACTGGAGTAATGATGCTGAAAATTCAGCTTTGACATCACAGGAATGAATGACATTTTAAAATGTATTAATATAGAAAATTGTTTTAGATTATAATAATATTTCACAATATTACTGTTTTACTGTATTTTTTTTATCAAATAAATACAGCTTGAGAATAAAAGACTTCTTTCAAAATCTTACCATCCCCAAACGTTTGAACGATAATGAATATGCGCATGTATAAGGCTGAATGATTTCTTTATTTACTAAACAACATCTCTTTATCTTCAGGAGAGTACCTCACTCCTCCGTTTGTCAGAGCTGTGGCAGCGGTCAGTGGCTCCAAAGCAGAAGCACTTGGTGCAGCCTTTAGTATTAGTGGGGTCCAAATGAAACGTTCCCAGTTTGCACTGGTCACAGCGAGAGCCTTCCACATTTTCCTGAGAGAGAGAGAGCAGACACATCATTGAAATAACAGATGAGGGAGATTCCTGAATGTTATATTATAACATTACTGTAATATTCACATATGATATGAGAGGGGCACCTTGCATAAACAGCGTCCGGTGATGGAGTCACAGACATCTTTCTCAGTTCCTGCCTCCCTGCAGTCACATGGTCTGCAGTTGGGGTATCCATAGAAACCTGGGGCACACCGGTCACACTGACGGCCAACAATGTTGTTCCTGCACCTGAGGAGGGAGTAATGTGCTTTAGCATGATGCAAATAACATGAAGTATATATGTATGTATTGTAGCACTGGTCCTATCATGTCTGGACAAAACCAACAAGCTTTCATATGAAAGAGGGAATGTGGTTAAGAAATGTGACAATGTGCCCCAAACCCAGTCCAAAAACAAGCTCTCGGCTTGAGCCTAATGCATTCTTTCCAACTATATCTAAGCAAACTGCCATAGTTATTGTTCATTTATCCAGTTAACCTCAATGGATGATGCATGAACAGTTATAATTTATGACATTCTCTCTAAGTGCAGAGAAGCTGGAGAGATTGTGCAGCTCACAGTCACAGCAGCTCAAATACCGCCTCCCTGCGGATTTTAAACAATGCTTAATGAGGGGACGTGCAGCCAATGGACTGAAATAAATTCTCCTAAAAATAAATACCTCTGGAATTCCTGCACTTAATCCTTATATAGACAGTATTGTTATAACCAGAGACAGTGGTTAATAATATCAGTCCTTCAGGCAGCGCTTCACAGAAAAATGTTTGGCTCAGGTGTAAAAGGTCAGTTGTAAACACTCCATTAACTCCATTCCAATCCAAACGACTTGACTTCAGACAGCAGACACGTTTAGTCTCACAGATTTCAAGAATTTAACAGCATAAATCATCCCACAATCAAAAGAACAAATTACAATGCTTCTATTTTCCATTGGATCATTATTAATATATATATATAAAGAAGCACATTTTCCTCAAATTTTAATTGTTCACTAGTTTATATGGTTAAAACGGTTTGCCATGCTGACTATAAATGAAAAGAACAAGTACAGGATTGGTCTTAAGCTCTAAGATCCTCCTGGACAACTTGACAAAAGAAAGCTACAGATATTAATGGAAAGAGAACAGAGTTATTAACTAAAACTAAGATTAAAAATAAGAAAATTAAAAAGCAATAAAATTAATAAAACTAAAACAACTAAATATAGATTGAAGCTAAAAAGAAATACAGATAATGAAGCAAATTCAAATATATTGTTTTTATTTATTTATTTATTTATTTGGAAGGGGTCCATGTATAATGTATTGTATTTGTATTAATAAATACTAAAATAGTATATAAAAATAGTAGAATAACACTGAAAGGGATTATGTTGAAGAAATAATACAGGTATTAGCAGAAAAGGTGCAGGGAAGGAAAACGGATGTCAGAAGAACTGTCACAGGAGTGAGGTATAAGGTCACATGTAATATATCCTAGAGACATCACTGGAAAAAGTGCTTAACTGCCCCCTCAACAAAAAAAAAAGGTCCTTGATGGGCCGAAAAGGCATAAACATGTTGGCTTCATGTTGTTCATACAATTCAGATTCTTAGAAAGTCGACCCTATGAGCCATCGCATGTAGTTTATATATATGTGTGTGTCGTGCTGTACTGTACCTGCACTGGCCATTGTGTGTGTCACAGCCGACTTCCAGTGAAGCCACTCCAGGCCTGGAGCAGTTGCACATCTCACACCCCACCAGAGGATGGCAGCCAAACGTCTGGGGTTCACAGGTGACACAGTCTGGCTGCAGGGTCCGTGGAGGACAGATGCACTCGCCTGTGACTGGCTCACACAGACGACTGCCACAGTTACATGCTAGAGAGGAAAAGAAGAAACATCAGCCATCCATCCATCCATCGTTCCACCACGTGGTTGGTGATACTCACGTCTACAGTTGGGGAAGCCGTAGTATCCTGTGGCACACTGGGAACAGTCTCGGCCAATCACGTTGGGCCTGCACTTGCACTGTCCTCCGAAGGTCTCGCAGGTATCGCTCTCAGCGCCCACCTCATGACAGCCGCAGGGCACAGCGCCGTTATTGAAGAACGCAGACAGAGACACGGCGGAGTTACGACAGAACGGAGACGCTGTGGACGGGCTGAGAAGAGAGAGGAAATGTTAAGATGGCAGGCACTTTAATATTGATATATCAGGATAATTATGTTCATGAACAATATATCTGCACCACATCATCAGCCGTATTGGAGATTTATTTATTGGAATTACTCATTGTTGCATATTTAATCGTGTGTCATTTCCATTTTGGCATTTAAGGTTTTTATTAATTAATTAATGTAATTATTTAAAAACTCTCTTTTTAAGTTTTTTAAGCACTAATATTTCAATAATACTTAAATATGATCTTTAGCAAATCTCAAATTAAATATCATACTGTACATTACAAAATAAATTGTTCAAACATCATTTTGATGTTAACATAAATTTACTTGTAGCCATGCTTTTTAGTATTATTAGTATTTTTTATACAATTATAGTATTTATTAGTAGAATAAATTAGCTTTTATTTTTTATATTTTCAGTTTTCATATTCATTTTAATAATTTAGCTATCTTTTTTATTTCTATCAAGCTTTAATTTAGTTTTATTTCAGATTTAGTTTTAGTACTTCAACCAGTAGTAGTCAAGGAAACATTTCTAATTTCTAAAAATTAATTCTAGAATTTAATTTATAATTTCTAAAAATCTACAGGTAATACATACATATATATACATATTTATATATATATATATATATATATATATTATATATATATATATATATATATATATATATATATATATATATATATATATATATATATATATATATATATAATGTTATTTCAGTTACCGGAGAAAATTTTTAATAGTTTTACTTAAGTAAAAAAAATAATTGAAAAAATCGAAAAATGGTGTGTGTGTGTTTTAAATGTTTTATTTTTATATTTATTTAGACACAATTGTACTAACTTTTAATATCTGCAATGTATTTATGGATTTTTTAGGCCTTAACATGAAAATAATTATCACCCAGAATTTGTATCTCGTGCATTCCTACAGTTTACAAATGTATAAGTATCATACTTTATGTAAAAGCTGTTTTGACCACAGTTGCTGATGAAGTCGTAGGATTTGTCCAGTGGCTCCTCAGACAAAAAGCTGGAGCTGTAAGTGCTCTCCGGCACCACCAGCACATAGTCCTGAAACACAAAAGAGAAAAAGAAGTGTCATTGTTATTGTCAATTCATATTACTTTCAGTAAAACATCATAATGACACTCACCAGCCACAGTGTCTTTCTGTCTGGAACACGCAGGGTCAGGATGACCTCATAGTCCGTCACATCCAGAATAATCTGGCTCTCCGACATGACAACACTACGACAACCGTAACCATGCGGACAAAAGGATGCATTGACGTGGCCTGAAATACAAAGAGTGACCATTCATAAACAAGCATGGTCAGTGAAAAAAAAAAAAAAGAAGAAGTCAATAAGTGAGGCTGTATTAATCTATTTGCTCACCCTGCCATATGCGTCCTCCGTTGATGTGGACCTGGACGTTGTAAGTTGGGTGCAGGGGTTGATGGTAATGCAGGATGAACACATAACGGCCCAGCGCATGTACGCGTGTTGAATACATTACAGCATTCTGGGAAAGGAAGCAGACATCAGAAATGTGTTTTTTATTAGTATTTAAATATCAGAAAGATACAAACTACAAGACAGGCACAACAGATGGATAAACAGAGGGGAAAAACTTCTTTTAATGGATGAAACAGTAAGATATAATGGACAGCAATGAGTATATAATGAGCCTGATGTACCTGATTAGGATCCAGAAGCATGTGTTCACTGTTATCAGCAGCGGTTGGTGGTCTGGAAGTCATTGGTCTGTCTGTATAAAGGCTGGGATCGGGGGCTGATGCCAATGTCGAGTCCAGCACAGATGAAGCCTGACCCTCTTTTAAGACCAGAGACTGAGGAGGATTCTGGAAACGAGACGGGATGCAGGAGCCGCTGGACAACAGAGAATATAAAACATGAATATATATATAGGATAAACCCTACTGCGATAAATAACACACAAATATTCTTCACTCTGATACCTAAGATAGCTTAAAATCATGTTAATGTCTGATGATCATGGGTTCTTATAACTGTAAATATGTAGGATCAGCAAATGTCATGATTTAAAAATGTCTGAAAAATAACTAAATGTGATTTCCAGAAAAGTCAGTGCTTGCAAGGCAATAAAAAGAACTTTGTTTAGGTAAAATGTGACATGCGTTTTCGGCTGTGTAGTGTAGTTGGAGATCGTTTCTGAAAGGCAGTGAAAACGCCAGTGCAGACGAGGATCGTTTTCATTTTAAAATTCCATTTTAAAACGAAACGAACTAGTGTAAACAGGGCCGTGGTTCAGAATGTACATATTGTATGTGTCAGTCACCTGTCTGGAGAGAAGTGCCCATGTGTGTTGATGCAGTGAACTCTGGGCTTCAGGTACTCCATGGTGAACTGAGCGCGAGGGATGAGGAACACTTTGTGCTGGAAAGTAAATCAGACACACACTTGTAAATGGGGTGTTTACAGTGGACACAAATAGCTTTTATGGCAGATTCAAGCAGAAAAAAAAGCTCTCACAAGGAAAAAACTGCTCTTGTCTGTGGTAAGCAGGATATCAGCCTCTGTGGAGAGAGTGAAGACTGCCACACGCTTCTTGTCATCTACAGACACCGCACGGCACAGGAAACTACACACACATACACAGAGACACATACACACGGATCAATCAGCAAATGCAGAGTTTGAAGAAAAAGGAGAAAGACCAACTGAAAAATTAAATGGCCTGCAAAAGCAATGCTTTTTAAAGAATAAAATTTATGAATATAAGATAACTCATTTAAACCTCATTGTGGTTGTGATGTTACATTAAACCATTAAATATGACTCATTGTTAATGTACATGCAAAGTGCCTAACCAATCATAAACAATGTCATGTAAAAGTCTTAAAGGTACAGTGTCAAAAACAGCAAGTTTAATTCTAATTAAACTAAATATGACTGTTCTGATGCATCAAAAACTTTGACAAACAGCAGGAATAAAGCTCACTGTAAAAACCACAAGTACATATTATGACCGCTTCAGCTTGAGTGAGAATACCTGAAGAACAAAAGAAAAGGCAAATGTTGCAATGTCACACAAACACACCTGTATTTGCAGTGGAGCAGGGTTATTTGCTCTTGATGAGTTCTTACACCCGGTGAATTAACAGACACATTGAAAGTTTGAGGGAACTGATCTTCACTGGCGTACTCGACCACCAACACATACTCTCCAGGAACAGTAACACGACCACGCAGCTGGACGTTCATCTGAAACACAAATAGGATTTTATTAGTATAAAAATGTGACTTTTATGTATTTATACACTACAGTTTAAAGATGCTTTAAATGTTTGGTCACTAAGGCTGCATTCATCTGAGCCAAAATATTGTGAAATATTATTACAATTTAAAATAAATGTTTTCTATTGTAACATAATTTACAATGTAATTTATTCCTTTGATGTAGAGCTGAATTTTCAGCATCATTACTCCAGTCTTCAGAGTCACATGATCCTTCAGAAATCATTCTAATGTGCTGGTTTGCTGCTCAAGAAACATTTATTATTATTAAAACAGCATCTTACGTCATTGCCGCTGCAGATGGCCATGCTGGGATGGCGGGGAGTGATCTTTTCAGTGTGGCAGGGTCTGGGCAGGTGATTATCAGACCTGCAGCTGGCATCATTGCTGGAGATGGATGGGAACTCATCCAGAGACAGATACATGTACTGCAGACAGCTGAACACACCAAAAGACAGATTACTTCAGTCACAGTGCATATAACATGATATATGTACACAAAAAGTTGCTATGCTACTGACTTTTGACTGGAATCCTGTGTGTTGCTGTATGAACAGGGTTCAGTCACTTGAAGTTGCAGGATAGGAGCCTCGTAATATGCACTGGGCAACAGCACCAGGTAGTCCTGCAGGGAGAAAGAGACAGAGAGAGAGTGTTTAGGGTTTGTTTATGTACTGTAGTAATAATGTTGAAAGCATCTTTAAGAGGGGGTCCTACCAGCAGAATGCCCTCCGCCTCAATAATCACAGTCCAGGTCCCTGGGTTCAAGACAAATGGCTCCACAAAACTGTTCTGAGGCACGCTCACAAATGTAGGTTCTGAAGTGGGTGCAAAGACGATCTGCTTGGACTGCTCAGAGCCTGCAAAGAGAAGGATGGAAACCTGCTTCATGGGGATGGAGTTACAGCATTAGATGAATCAATTAAACTATGAACAGTTACATATTAATAAATTATTAAACATTATCAAGATATCAGTTGTTGTACTAAAAGAATAGTTCATTTAGAATTAAAAGCTGTCTTCATTTACTCATGAGGATGTTCTTTTTTTTCCGTGAAACACAGAAGGAGAAGTTTAGCAGAATGTCCAAGCTGCTCTTTGCCATACATTGAAAGTAAAACAGGATGGAAGAATTCTATCCAAACTCTAAAAATCACATAAAAGCACTAGCAAATTAAAATGGTGTAAAGATTTGATGTCTGTTGAAAATAATTTGAACTGCTTCCATATGATTAGACTTTATATACTATTACAGTAGCCAAACAATAGTGTCTTTATATATAGATGTTGGAAGTAACAGTTTAGAAGTCAAATGGCATCACTATAAAATAAAATTAAAAAATAAAAATAAAAAAGTTTTATACATTATGCATTTTTTAAATACATTTTTAAATGTGTAAATAGCTTCTGAAATTTTGTAAGTTAACACCAAACCGAGAGAAATGGGGAATTACTCTGCAACAAGTTATATCTGTAGCATATCAAGACATTAAACAGCTTTTGGAGTACAGGAGTAAAGAAGTACAGTAATTGAAAAATTTATCAATAGAATTTTTTTAAAAAATACAGCTTTTTGTGTAATAGTTTATTTAGTTAAAAGCTTAATCAGGGACACGTGCAGCAAATGAGCTATTATTAGCTAAAATAATAAATATAGCGCAACATTGTTAATCTCTATTATTCAGTTAAATCAAATAAAAAATAAAATAAAAAATTAAGTAAAATAAGGACAAATTTATATGTCTCGATGAAAATGTTGCCCTTTGCTCTAGGTCTTTTTATATGTACCAATGGCGTAACCATTCCAATGCTTGTTTGAGTACAAAAAGAGCAGCTAGAACAGTCTGCTGAATCTCTCCTTTGGGTTCACTGAAAGAATTAAAGTCTTGCACATCGAACCATCAGACGTACCTCTTCTGCTGTTCTGATAGGCTGTGATTTTACCGTTCGACACGGCCAACCTCGTGTTTACATATCTGAGGATGAAGCGCGTGAGATACACGTCTGCTTCATGCACGTGCACCATCATTTTAACCGTATTCTGAGATGAAGGACATGAAAGACAAGGAGAAGAGGAGAGAGGGAAAGAGGAGGGGAGGATGTACAGCACATAACACGGTCTGTGTTAAAGACCTGAACTGTGGCTTTCTGATCAAGATGGGTGTGATCATGTGATAGATCTGAGATGCTGGTTGCGGTGAGAGTGTGTCTCGGACATGGGGAGAAGAGGGAGGGTTTGTGAAGAAAGCAGGAAGTCACCAGCTCAGAGAGCATTTAAGTGAGGAAGGTGGAAAGATAGAGAAAAGTAGATCATTAAAACAGAGGGTGCTCAAAAACTTACAATTCCCACACAGGAAGTGTCTGGCATCCTCGATCACAGAGACCCGCCCCCTCACGTCCACGCCCCCGCGGTTCACATAGTGCAAGACCACATGAAACAGATCTGGAGAGCCAACCACCACCTCAACCAGAACCCGAGGCTAGAGAGACAGACAGCGGCCCACAACAGACACACACACACACACAGACAGAAAGAGAGACAAATGCAAAGCTGTTGCTCAAAACCACCACCAACCAGCACTTCAGCCCAACACAGCAGCCAATGCACACAAGCAGCAGCAATCCAGAGCCGTGATCAAAGCCCTCAGCCAAGCCAAAGACACAGCACATTTCAATCACACAACACAACGCTACATCTCAGTCTCATTTTACACACATGCACCAACTTGAACATCTTGGATATCTACAAAATGATGATAATGATAACAACATTTTGAAATAAATTTGACTTTAAAATAGCTAATGTTTATTCACAGTTCTATTATAATTAATATGATTATTTTCATAGTATCTTAAACATCAAACAGTATGAAAAAGGATATCCAACAAGAAAAAACTTTACAAGCGAATGAATACACAAATTGTTATAACACATAATATGTAATAATATTAATAATAATAATAATTGTTATTATAAGTGTTGTTATATATTTGATATAGATTTATTATTATTATTTATTATTATTATTATAAATATTAACAATATTAATATGAATTATAATTATTGTTGTTTTTTTATTTTATTATCAGTATTATATCAGTATTATATATATTATCAGACTCTTATTATTAGCAATTTTAATTTTATTATTATTAACCATTCAATAATGTTGTTGTTTTATAGATTTTTCATCATCATCATCATCATTATTATTAATAATAATATAACCAGAAGTATAATAATAATTGTTGTTGTTGTGGTTATTCTTAAATTTATATTATTATTATTATTATTATTATTATTATTATTATTATTATTATTATTATTATTATTATTAACAATTTGTTATTGTTTTAATTCTAGATGATTACTTTTAAATAGCAGTATAAAATGTATAATTGTTGATATTATTATAATTTATCATCAATATTATATATTTTATTATTATTATTATAATTAACCATTCAATGATGATGTTGTTATAATTAAAAATATATATATTTTATGGATTATTAATAATAATATTAACAACAACAATAATAATTTATAGCAATAATAAACTTTTATTACTACTCTTGTTGTTGTTATTACTGCAGTTTTTTATTATTACTATTACAGAATTATTATTTTAACAATTTGTTATTATTATTATTATTATTTACCATTCACTAATGAAATTTAAAAAATAGATTTCAAGGTGCAAACTTATGCGTGTGTGTTTGTGTACCTGTATGGGAGACATCTGGGCATATCCCCTCCAGCTGAAGCTCTCAAACTCCAGAGGATTGTAGCCAAACCTCACTGGACGTCCATCCATGGTGGTGCCTTCCTCCACTTCAAACTTCATATGGTGCAGGTCTGGGAAATAATGATCCGGCCGAGGTCTAAACAAACACACCAGAGTCATGACAGAACCCCACACAAGCTGCACACTGCTACATCTGTATGTGCTTTTCCTTGTCACTCACTGCTTGCATTTGGGTCCCTCCACATTGGGTCTGCATCGACACCGCCCGCGCCTCTCATCACACGCCTGCCCAACAGAGCCTCCAATATCACACTGGCAGCCTATAAGCACAGGGATAATATAACAAACCACCTCATCACATTATTAAAAATAACTTCTTCTCTGATTTGATTATGTACCTTGGCACCCAAAGTAATCGTTCTTCTGAAGGTTGAAGTACCCATCCTTGCACACGTTACAAGTGCCGCTGCACACGTTGGGTTTACAGTAACACTGGCCAGTGCTCTGTTTCAAAGATAGATGGAGATTTGTTAACTATGCTCTTGGAATTGACTTTGTAAGATGGAGTTATCATTGATATTTCCATACCTGAGTGCACTCTGCAACCTCACTCATAGTTCCTAATGTATTACAATCACAGCCTGCAAAATCAATCATAATATACATTAGCAGAGACATAAAATGTGTTTTATTTTATATACAGCTTAACTAACAAGCTACATATCTGAAAACTGCACTGATTTGCCACCAAAGCGAACAAAATGGCAAGTCTCTTGTTTACATCTTGGCCCAGTTACTTAAAATGACATTTTGCGCCATGTGTCCAAACTTTTCTCTTACTTGAGCATCCATAGACTGTATCGAGAGAAAGATTCCAGTAGAGAGGCTTACAGCGATCACAAGCCACCCCCTCTACATGAGGTCGACAGTTGCAGGAGCCCTGAGGAATAATAAAAAAAAAAAACAAGCACTGAGAGTCTGGGATAGGAATGAAAGTTTGTAAAGAGTGTGTCTGATCCTCATTGACACTTGGTAGTTTAAAAAATAACAATGTAAAAGATCTGAAATCAAAATCTTGACTCTGTCTAATGAATTGCTACATACTGCACACTGTTGTTTCACATAATCTTTTGATACATTCATGAAATATTCAACACATTATGTGCAGTATATAGTATGATATGCACAATATAACAACATGAATAATTTACAGCACAATATGCATTATCCATTGTGAACATAGCCAAGTTTAATGTAGAAAGCTCAGTTATACTCACCACAGTGGGCAGGACGTCATTATGAACAGAGCCTGCTGGGTTGCAGGTCCCAACTAGAGCACAGAGAAGGAATGAAAACTATCAGAACTACTTCAAATGAATGTGATATAAAGGAACATGAATAGTAAGATCACCTTGGCAGAGGGGGAAGCCATATGACCCAGGACTGCAGCTATCACACCTCTGACCCACAATGTTTGGCAGACAAACACACTGACCAGACACTGGATCACAGGAGCTGAGGCGAGAGCCTTCCACTGAACATCGGCAGGCTGAAACAGAGAGATTTCCATTTAAAATCAGCCGTTACCACAGACAGTCCTTCTCTAGGTAGTGTTGCCCTGTGATTAGAGTCATGTGACTTACGTGTGCAGCTGGGATAGGAGTAATATCCGGGTGCACACTGCTCACATTTGGGGCCACTGTAGTTGGGTCTGCAGTTACACTGACCCGACAAGGTACAGCTGGAGTCCAAAGATGTGCGAGGGTCACAAGTGCACACTGGGAAATTGAATCCAAATAGTTATAATCAAGATGATTGTGAATGACAGTGAATCTGCAAACATCAGACTGAGCCTCTCTTTAATGTATGAAATCACTGTGTGTGTGTCTTACCCTGGCAGTTTGGATATGAGTGGAACCCTGAGCGACACTGATCACAGCGAGGACCAGTGAACTCCGGCCTGCACAAACACTGACCGGCTGTGTTGCATATCTCAGGCACAGAGCCCACAACACTGCAACCGCAATCTACAGACAGAGAGGGAAATATAATTTAATCAAACGTTAATAGTTTTGAAGTCAACAAGAAATGCCGTTGAAATCCATTATACTTCTGTATTGTGACACATTTCCAAGTGGAAAAGGACATTTAATGAGAATGTAAATATTCAGTGCTGACCAACTTGCATAGCAGACACAATTTTGCCTGAATGATTCAAAACTTTTAAGCAAATATTTTGAATAAACATTCATTGACTTCCTGAATGATTGAGAGTTTTTGAAGAAATCGATTCGGATAGGTGAATGATTCAATGACTCACTTATAAAGACAGTCCTTTTTTTGTGCCTGAATGAGTCAATGTTTTTGAACAAATCTATTTATTTGAGAGAATGATTCAAATGATTCACTCGTAAAGACAGTCATTGGTTTCATTTCAGAATGAATCAGTTTTTTCAAATAAATCAGCTGAGTGAAGAATTCAAATTACTAATTCATGTGGACAGTTACTTTTTTGTTCCCGAATGAATATTCTTGAACAAATCAGTTGACTGAAAGATTAAATGGCTCTTTTGAGGCAGTCACTTGTTTCGTACATGAATTAAACAATGTTTTTGAAAAAATCAACTTGGTCGAGTGAATGATTCAATGACTCATTTATCACTTGTTTTGTTCCTGAATGATTCAGTGTTTTTGAACAAGTCAGTTAAGTGAAATATTCAGTGACTCATAAAGACAGTCACTTGTTTTGTTCCTGAATAAACCAATGTTTTCGAACAAATTTATCTGGTTGAGAGAATGATTCAGTGAACTCGCTCATGAAGACAGTCACTTGTTTCACTTTGGAACAAATCATTTGAATGAATTGGACAAGTGAACGATTCAAAGGACTCAGTTATACAGACAGCCACTTGTCTCCACCTACTGGTGTAATGATGTAAACTGCAGAAAGAGTCACTGAAAAATCTCCACCACTAACACACACACTTACAGTCTTTAAATGTGCAAACAAACAAGCAGAGTGAAAAGTCACGCCACTTAGCCAATCAAGTTACTACATTTTATAATGTGCACTGATAAATCAAATGCAATGAGACCAAAAATGTGTGTTAAGAAAGTAAATAGGGTCAATTAAAAATTCAAGTTGACCTTAATCAGAGCAGAAAAAGAACAGAAAACAGTTACTGTGGCTCCACTGTAAAGTTCATGGTTTGGCAGCACTCTTGGGGGATTTTGAAGTTTAGTGAGATTAGAGTTGGCAAGCACTCACATTGGCACAGTGGGTAGTTGAAGTAGCCGGGCGCACACTGCTCGCATGAATAACCCTGAAACCCGCTCCGACACAAACACTGGCCCGTTAGTGCATCACAGGACCCATCCAGGCAACCCTGGCCTGAACACTGACAGCCTGGGGGGAAGGGAGAGAGACAAGAATGTGGGCATGTTTGCATTGCCTTTGTCATTGGGTGGTATATTGTGCTCACAAACACTCCAACTATGTGCAAGATCAACAGCAGTTCAGCAGACAGTCAAACATTGATGCAACAATCTGCATGTGTTTGCTCAGATGGACCTTTCACCTGCTGCAGTGGATTACAAAGAATAGACAAAAACGGGCAGAATGGGACAGCTGATCTGATCTGGGACTTAGCAATGGACAGACACACATAATGCATAATGAGATGACAAACAATATACTAACAATAAAAATTCACTGCAATTAACTCAGTGATAATTATAAGAGCCATAAAACGTGCTTACGCTGACAGTTGAGGCTGAAGTGACCAGGAGCACATGTGTCACAGTGTTCTCCGGTGAATTCAGGTTTACACACACATGTATTGGTGCGAGGGTCCGGCCTACAGGAGTTCCCTTCTGTACCTGCAGCGCTGCACTCACAGTCTGCACAACACAAGAACGTAATAAAATCAGTGAATGAGAATAAGAATCAAATCAGATTCAAATCGAGATAAATCAAACTGAATCAAATCAATGTCTTACTAATGATTTCCCCTGCAGGTCTGGCCTCTCCACTGATGTACCCCTCTGACAAAAATAAACAAGCAACTTCTTTACAATTTTTTTACACACACACACACACACACACACACACACACACACACATACACACACACACACATATATATATACTAAATATTTGTTTGAATGCTGTTTAGAGATAATTATCCACACTGGATGAATTCAGCTGAAATACTGCCTGTAACCTTTATGAATGCTTCAAAGATACACCCACACACAGAGACTTACGGTAGCATTCAGGGAAGGCTTCGTATCCCTCCGCACATGTGTCACAGTTCTCTCCGGTGTAGTTGGGTTTACAGTAACAGCGTCCGGTCAGATCCTCACATGTGCCGTCAGTGAACTCAGACTCACACTGACACTCTGCAAAACACATGCGAGAATCAGAGAAAACCGAAAAAGAAAGAAACATGCTTCATCAGTATCTAAAGGTTTAAAGGTACGGTAGGCAGTTTAAGAGAGGCTAGCAATAGCAAGCTAGCTTTGAAAGCATAAGATCCCACCCTCCCTGCAAATTACTCTTCAAAATCACGCCTCCTCCAAAACACATGAAAGCGCTCCAGGAGACCAGAGGCAAACCAGAGACACGATGAGAGATGGTGTTGGTGGAGGACTGGATGCAGCGCTGTCAGATTATCTCATATCTCATTCACCAGTGAGGAAAAATTACAGTAAAAAGTGCATAATATTACAATAATAAAGCTTTCTAATGTTCGATCGGTCTGCAATAGCGCAAACAGGGTTCACGAAGGTTAGGGTTGGTGCAATAGACAGTGCTGACGGTGACAACGGTGTTAAGCCGCAACACCGGTTACAACACTTGTCTACTGAGGCACCGACCCCCACCGTCGTTTAGATTTTTTTTACAGTAATAAAAATAATTTAGTTCAGTAAAAGAACAGACACTACAATTAAAAACTGAACGCGGCTGCTCAATGAAGCGTGCCGAACGACAGTCGCATCACAGATCAGATTTAATGTATCACGTGAGGAAAGTGAGTCGAGCTGAATCACAAGAAGTGTGAGGTGAGACATACAAGACGATGGCGGATGATTTATTTTCAGAACGAAACACAAAAGGATTTTGAAAAGCCTGTTGACTTTCGCCGTTTATCTAAGGTGATTTTGGAAGTTATTTTTAAACATTCGTTTCTTATTTAATTGGTTCCACATTATTTACTGATTTTTACTTTATTTAAACTATGTGTAATTTATTTATTTTATTTGACATCATGGTGTATGCCATGCCTCCAAGCTTCCTTACTCGTTAAGCTAATAAACGTTCTATGTTTCTTATTACTTGGTTATATATTATACATGTTTACTTGGCCTATTTCCAGTTGTGTATATCTATATAAACTTTATGTATGTTATTTTATATTAGGCATAGCCTGGCCTATAGCATGGTGTATTTTTATTTGTTTTGTTAATAAAAGTTCTATGTTTTATAAATAGGCTTAAGTGTTTTTGACGTTGTATTGTGTTGTTGCATTCAAGCAATTGACCCCGAACTGCCGCTAATTCGAAAGTGAAAGTAAAATGCGCACTGCGCTTTTAAGCTATTTAAAAGTGAAGGAAAGCGAAGAAAAGAGGGAAAATTCAAACGAACTAAAAACAAACAATTGCTTTACACCGAATTGCCGCTACAGAAAGGTAGGAAAACCTACTGTAATCCTCAGGCCGAGGAATATGATTAAACAAACATTTTATGGTCCTACACCTTCCACAGACGATATAAATACATATAAATACATTTAGACCACTAAGTGACTGCTTTCAGAATGTGAAGAGACTTTCAACCAGCATAACGAAAAATGTTTTTAAACCAAATCAACTACTATGTCTTTAAATGCATGCATACAGTTCAATTTGTATTTAAATGTATGCATGACCAGTGCTGCTTTTAACGAAAACTATTACAAATAATTTTCATTAATTGAAATAGGTGAAAAATGTAAACAATCATTAGAAATGTTGTTTCGGCAACTAAAAGAGACAAAATTTTAAATTGAAGCAATAAAATGACTAAAATAAAAATAAATGAATGCTAAACAGATCACGGGAGACTCACTTGAACAGGCGAATGGGGACTCAAGAGAATGATCAGGTGATCTGTAATACCCAGGAATGCAGCGCTCACAGTTGTTGCCTGTGGTGTGATGCTGTGGAAGAATAAAAATCACCAAAATCATAGAATGTATTTGCTAAAACATCAACAGCTGTTTCTAAACCTAGTTTGTTGTATGCACTTATGTTGCCCATAAATGCTGTCTAGGTGGGTCTTGAGCCACAACAAATGCATCCGCACCACCATTAGTGTGTCTGTACACCTGAGCCCACCTGGCATTCGACGCACACCCCTCCGCCGCTGTATTTTCCCTGCATGTTGAGACTGGCTCTCCTCTGGTCGATCTCTGGATCATAGTAGCACTCTGATGAGTGTCTGTGGCAGTTACATGCTGCAAACACACACACACAACACACTGAGATTAATAACTCATCTGTCAATGCAGACAGAATAACATACAAGCAGGACAGATATAAACAGGACATGCACAAAACACATCAGTGTCCACCTGAAGAGTTCAGACTGTCCCGAGAGGAATGACAGCAGAGAAGGGCAAAGGAAAGACAAAAGAGAACAGTAATTAGCTAGGAGTGAAGTTAGCATGGGAAAAACAAGAGAAAACTGTGAAGGAATCTTTAGTTTGCAGCTGGAAATACAAAAAGTTCAAACATTTAAACATAACAAAATCATTTTGTGTACGCTAATTTGTATAGATGTGTGGGTTTGTATGATGTGTGATTATACAATCGTAGAGAAACCTGAACGGGCAATGTGTGACTACAGACCTTATTGAGATCAAAATTTGACAATTAAATGTGATTACAAAGTATTTTAGGGGTTCTCTGATTGATCAGCTACCGATCACAAACGGCTGATAATCGCTTTGGGATGATTGATCGGCGGTATCTATACAGTTCGATCTTAAAAAGCGATCTCAAGTTGATGACGCATTTGCCGTCAGAGGTTTGGCACGACATGCAATGGCACATTCTCTGTCTTGCGCAGGTGAAATAATTTTAATGCTGAAGGTGAGGTACAGTTCATATTTCTTCATTAAATAACTTATGAAGTAGCTTACTTGAAAACTTTCTGTGAGACAATTTCACAAACAGCGTGAGTGAATCACCACGCACACTCTCTTTCTCTCAAAATGCGCCAATGGCTTCAAATCACATCGTGTCTGCACTATAAGCGAGCTGCACAGCTGACACAGGAATCGTCACTTGCACAATCGAGACAGTGTCACATCATCACTAAAGTTTATAAAGTGCATTTATTTTAAATTCTTGCCAGCTCTCCTGGAGACACATACACACATAATGCCAGGTTCACATTACTCCGTTTGCAGTGTGTATGCGGTGCATATTTTTATATGCATATCTATCTATCTATCTATCTATCTATCTATCTATCTATCTATCTATCTATCTATCTATCTATCTATCTATCTATCTATCTATCTATCATTTTTGATCTATGATTATTTATTTTAAAGTCCATCAGAAATTTCCACAGATTTTCCATACACTTTAATTAGCTGTGATTAGCAAAAATGATTAGGACAAATTCACTATTAAACATGAATACCAGCAGGCTCTGATCATGTGTTTTTCCTGTCACACAGTGGAGTTTTTGACAGGACATGCGCTGTGGAATGACTGTGTTTTGTTAGGGTCCAGTCCACTGACAGCAGGGTGAGGACACGGTGACCCGACGTGAGATGAAACAGCTCTGTCAGATGAGATAGTCTCTCTGGCTTTACTCAAGCCAGCTCTGCTCACAGATGTGCTATAAACCTCACTGAGGTCTCTCTCCACACAAAGGGGTGGTTTTATATTTGGGAACACAGAGATTAGATTAGGTAAGAAACAGCAGATATCCAACAATATACTCGGAGGAAACGTTTTCCAGACTGAAATGGCTCCCAATGTACCGATAGACACCCAGAGTGAGTCTAAGATCCTCTTAAAAGCATTGTGGGACTATTTTTACAGTGTGTGAGAGAAGCCAGACTGGATTAGTGTCTGATTGAGCTCACAGCAGGCTGGAGCTGTTCACACAGACGGCCAGCCTCTCTTATTCACACTGACTATGACTACGCTGATCCTAAACTGAAACTATAAACATCCACATACAATCAAGAATATAAATCAAAACATCTTTGCACAACAAAACCAATCCAAGGTCTGAAAGGCTAATATGTATCAGGTAGCCACTTTTACTTAGAGGACAAGGAGTGCTCCTTAAAAAAACACAATATAATAAATTATTAATTTAATAAATTAAATTAATTAAAAAAAATTAACTATATATATGTGTGTGTGTGTGTGTGTGTGTGTGTGTGTCTGTGTTTGTGTATATATATATATAAACACATTTTTTATTTTTAAATAGACATGTTCAACCTAAATTTTCAATTTTAAATGTTTTAAATGTAGTTAAATAACACAATAAAAATAAATAAATACATAATTTATGAATGAAATGAAAAATGTATAATGAATCCTTTTTTTAATTAGACAAATTAAGACTGAATAGTTTTTAAAAATGTTATAAATTAATACATTTATGTTTTTTAATTGACATAAAATAGACATTTTAATTAATGTTTTAAAATGTAATTCAATAAGACAATACAATTATTATAAAAAAAAAAAAAACTGTCAAACTGTCAAAAAAGGTTTTTATCCACTTGCCAATAGTTATAATGCCACTTAACAGTTCACTAGAACTTCAGGAAAAAATATATATAACACCACAAAAATATGGACTATGAGTATGATGATAGTCACATAGTCTTTCACATTGTTTAGAATGACATAAGTTTAAACGATAAAAATGGGAGAATGTAGGTAGAGAAACTGGTGATTAAAAGTGTGAAGACAGAGAAAGAGATCGCACTTCCAGACAGAGATCAAGATATTCTGAACTTTCTGAAAAAGTCACACTCATACTTAGTGATTAAATGTCACGTCTATTAATATATAAAAAAGAGCACTGTTAGACAGAATAAAGAAAATGCTGCTCTGCCATCAAAAAAGGAAGGCAGAAAAAATCTCCCACAAGAAAGAAATCATGTTTTGAGAACAATGTGTCAAGGAGGGGCCCTGCAGGTACTAAATCTGTGTTCTGTTTGCTCACTGGACGCAGAGACAGGAAAACTCACGTTCACATTCATTGGCACTGTAAGTGGTGGCTGGTTTCCATGGAAACTGGTTGAAGCCGGGGCAACAGCGATCACATGACAGCCCGCAAGTGTTGTGCTGGCAGGCACACTGAAGCCTGACATAAAAGACAAATCACAGGTTAACAACCAAACACAATCACACGAGTTTATACCTTAAAACTAAAACTTGCTGTATGCTTTTGAGATATTTGAGCAATTCTCAAATATAACTCATTATTTTGTCATATTTATGTGAAAAATATGTATATGTTATGCATACTTATTTTGTTCATGTTTCAGGACAGAATCTTATATAGAAGTTCCCACTTGTCTTCTTTCTGTCTCAATCTTGAGGGGCCACTATATGCAAATACTAAAGTACTTCATGTCTGTGGGCCTCAAATGAGCAACACAAGAGCTTTTATTCAAGTGTCTAAACTTCTCACTGACCTTGCTGCTTCCAGGAAAAGAATGAATTAGGGAGAGAACGCGAGAGAGTCTTTAAAACCTGACAGTCTGAACGGGTTAAGTTCTTCACGCTTGCTAAATTTTCCTCCATCATCTGAAAAGCTAACAGAATTAACTGAGACTCAGTGGTCTGCTCATGGGGGGCTGCATTCACACACGTATCTTCATAAATCTACTAGGGATGCAGCCATTAACCGGTTTCAGGATTAACCGCGCTTTAAAACGTCACGGTTAATTAATCGTAAATGCTCCGCTACACCAATGTTTCTGTTGCATGGAACGGAACAGTTGCAACTTGCGCAAAACGAAAACAAAGTTACACTAGCAGTGCACCAGCTTAAAATGCTGTGCTTATCAGAGACACGGAGGCTACTACACACACTAGATTAACCATGAGGAACCAAACAGCGATCCTTTATTTCCACCATAGAAATGACTCAAGTCGATAGTGTGTTACTATTTTGGGTACACCAAGAATGAAATTTAAATACTGCCATAAAAACTGCTGCTAAAGAGCGAATACACGGCTTTAAACTATTTTAATGCACGACATCAAGGCAAGACTGACATGAAGCTATGGAGCATTCTGCCTGCTTCAGATCAGACAGAGATGAAAAAGTGCGGTAACATCACATTTATTTGAATTAATTGATTTTATTACACGGCTCTGTGGAATACTTGATTCTGATTGGTCAGTCATGACATTCTGAGGTATGTTATCCCCGGATAACAACCTGTAAAAGCTGATAACACAGACTCATCCGGGTAACAGCAGTCGGCGCTGTACTCTTGCTTGAACTATTTGTTCTTGGTGGAAGCTTTGCATTTGTTTAGCTAATAAAACATTAAAACTTGATTCAAAATGGTGTACAATTGTTTAATTATGTCATCCTGGTATCGCGGACTCGCTCTTGTTTCATACAAACGCAGCTGCTGCCATTTTGCTACGATTGTTTTGTACACTGTAATGGATTATAAGAGAACTAACAAACTGGTAAGGTTTTAAAACATTTTCGTCTTAATTATTTTATTGCCTTAATTATTTTGTGGTGAAATGTTGTGTAAAACGTGGTTTGACTGCACCGTTTCCCTTAATTGTCCGTTTAGTTTGAATTTGCCGCTTGCTCGCAACTGCTGTTTTCACGGAAGCTTTGCTTTCAAATATTTCAACTCAAATCAATATTTTGTGACTAATTATTTATTTATGTGGCAAGTAGCCCTGTAATAAGCTGGATAATGTACATCCAGCCGGTTGTTCTCGCAGAATAAACCCCGACAGGTTGATCAGGACCCGACGTGAAGCATTATCCCTTACATAACATTTAGCTACTCTAATTAATTATTTGATCGGGAGAGAGAGAACTACACAGAGAGAAGTGTGTGTGTGTGTGTGTGTGTGTGTGTGTGTGTGTGTGTGTGTGTGAGCCTGCGTCTCTCTACAAGCGTGTGTTTAGTTACTTAAACAGTGATTTTACCCCCTCGTTGCTGATGAATATAATGTAGCAATTCAGTATCTAAGCTATTTTATTAATAAAAGTCGCGGGGCAGGGTTCACAGCAAGTTTGTGTTGTCCTGAATGTTTGTATGTGTGTGCAGCTCAATCTCCGATCTCCGATCTCACAAACCAAAATAACAGACATGATTTTCTCATGATGTTCCCACAAATTAAAATGTTTATCGCACTGAATTTTCATACCAAACAAAGGTATAGTTCACCCAAAAATTAAAATTCTGTCATTAATTACTCACTCACGTTCATCTTTGTAACACAAATTAAGATATTTTTGATGAAATCCGAGAGCTTTCTGACCCTGCATAGACAGCAACACAACTGACACGTTCAAGGCTCAGAAAGGTAGTAAGGACATCGTTAAAGTAGTCCATGTGACATCAGTGGTTCAGCCTGAATTTTATGAAGCTACGAGAATAATTTTTGTGCACAAAAAACAAACAAAAATATTTTTTTTGGGGCGAACTATCCCTTTAATGGAGTGTAACATCCATAAGAAGTCTTAAAAATGTATCACAAGATCATAAAATAAAACTTCTGATATGTTCACTCTCATCAGTTTCTACAATGTTCCATCCAGTCTTGCACGTAAACATGGGCAAAACGCAGACTTTTCACTTTCACTCATTTGAGCACTAACGAGTGCACACATATGGAAGGACGCACATTTGCACTCAAGTTTGCATTTTAATTTCCCTGAATCTGTTTGGATGGTTCAGCTTGAGCAGCAGTTTAACCCTTCATTAACACCCAGCCACAGTCAGAGCAAGCCTCACTTCAAATGAGCTACAGCCAACCATACTAACCAACACCATCCGCAGCCTATTAACCCTCCACTGCCCTCAAGATGTCCTCTAAGACTTTAACACACATGCCTGAATGTCTTAAGCTTCAAGTTCAGCTAACAGCATGGAAGAAGTTAACTCACTACACAAATCTCCCCATAAATCAACTGCACACTGACATCAGTTTAACTCCTGATACCTGTGGGGCAAACAGGTGCACCTGGGAAGCTTAGGTGGAGCACGCTTTAGTGATTGACCTCTGACCTTCAGCGTCTGACTCATTCTTTGGGTCATCCTCATTTAGCTCTGTCAATCAAAACCCTCCACCCTTCAATATATGTATTCATTCATTCATTCTATTATCGACAAGAAGTCTATTATGCTCACCATGGCTGCATTTTACAATGTTTAGCATTGTAAAATGTCTATCGTTTCACATACTGTTTAAAAAAATGAATTATTATTATTATTTTTGCATTCTTGTAGCTTCATAAAATTACAGTTGAACCACTGAGCCTACTTTAACGATGTCATTACTACCTTTCTGGGCCTTGAACGTGTCAGTTGTGTTGCTGTCTATGGAGTGTCAGAAAGCTCTCGGATTTCATCAAAAATTTCATCATTTGTGTTCTGAAGATGAACAAAGGTCTTACAGGTTTGGAACGACATGAGGGTGAGTAATTAATGACAGAATATTTGGGTGAACTAACCCTTTAACTCCACCCTTTGTATAATAAAAAAAATCACCACAGAAACACTCAATTAAATGTCCAACACCTAGAAACAATGTGTGTTGCATGTTGAAATATACAGGTGTGACAGTCTCAGAGGAAAACATCTGGCCTCCTTTATCCCCATCGCATGTATATGAGTAAAACTCCACAATATCAGTTACACACGCAATCCATTTCCTATACAGAGGAAATCACAAAGAACAGCAGATTTAACAGAGATCCATGAAGGTTATGAAAACTCTCCCTCCTCTCCAAACGCAATGTTAGCATCTGTTTCTTGTTGCTATGATCGCTATTAACCCTCTGGGTTTTGATAAGTCCCTCACAGGAGAGTTTCTTTTTTCAAACTGACACATTTGACACCTTCCAGGTGGTTTATATTCCTGTTTGCTCACACCGAACACTGCAGGAATCTGTGGAATGACCGAATACAGTAACAGACTATTTATCAGCAGGGACAAAAACTATGACCGGCGGATATATCTTGATTACGACATACAAAGAGCCAGGAAAATCTCTCAAGATTCCTGAAATATTGCGTAAACAATGTGATCTGCTTTATGTCCAAAGGTCTGCTGCACTAGAGGACCACACACCACATATTTTTGGGATTTCGCTTAAATGTTCGTAAGATTTCATTACTCTTTAACTTCAGGAACATGATCAAAGTAGCAAAAAACTCTACCCACTGGATACATTCCACAAAAACCTCTAGAAAACGTTTTACAATAACACGAGAGAATAAAACCCTTCTTTATTTGTGAACTGATACTTTTCAAAGCATTGGTCTAAAGAAAGAAAGCATTTATTTGAAATATAAATCTTTTGTAAGATTATAAATGTCTTCAGTTACTTTTGATCAATTTAATGGATCCTTGCTGCATAGAAGTATAATTAAATAAATAATTACTAAAAATCAAAAAACACATACTGTCCCCAAACTTTTGAACAGTAGTTAGAGTACTGAGAAGTAATATTTGTATACCTTCTTGTGGCACATGTAGCCTGGCAGGATGTTCACAAGCTCTGACACCCTGTCTGATGGTGCGAAGGTGTAACTTCTGACTTCTGATATTGTTAAAAGTCACTTACTTGTATGGATCGTTGGGATCTTGGGCATTACAGGCCTCAGCGTGGCCATTACACACACATCTCCCTCCAATACTGATGTCCTTAATACTGTAGTAATACTGAAGAAAAAACATCCAGATAATATGTTACAGATAGAATAATTGATGGTTTTAAACATGCATCCGATGGAGCTTTGTTTGTAACTTCCGTCTATGGAAAAAACTGTATCTTACTCTTCGTGTGACCGTGGGGTCTCTCAGGGCTTTGCCCATCAGGTGTCCCAGCAGCGTGTTGGTGCGCAGGAAGCGCAGGCGGATGTTGGTGGCCTTGGTGAACTCCCTCAGAACAGGAGAGTAGGAGAAGTTCATGGCACCCGGACGTCCGTTCACCAGAGACACCACAATCTGGACATGTGTGAGAGTGATTTAGGAATCATAAAAAGTCAGACATCCCAATAACACCTAAAGTATAAGTATTATAAGTATATAAGTGCATCTACAGAGATATAAGCAGCAAAATAAAGTCAGTGGGCAAGAGCCAGTGTTTGGACAGAGTTTGTCTGTGTCCGTACCTCTCCATTCTCCAAAGGGACAATGCGTGAGTACTCTGTTGTGCAGATGATATCGTCATCATGGGTGATCCTCTCGATAGTCCTCTGGCCAAACTGCTCGATACAGTCTCTCTTAGAGGCTGGAGCAAAAACAGAGACATGAAATCAAATCAGTTATCAAAATGTCAAAGAAAATGTGAAACATAAACATAACTGAATTATATAATCATTTATTTTCATTGTTATTGTTTATTATATTAATAACATAATAATCTCAATTAATATAAATCTAAATTATAATTATATTAAATAATATTTTATAAAATATAACAGTAAAAATACCATTCAAATTAATATTAATTACTGAATTAAACGTAAACATAATATAAAGTATTATATATAAGCAATTACCCATTTTTCCCAACAAAATAAAGAATTCATTATTAATAATGAATGCAAGGCTGACTCTCTAGACAGAATATCATCTATAGAATCTACCACTTATAAAGTCACACTGTAATCACAACTCCATCTTTCTTTAGCATTCTGCCTTTTTTCTGTATGGACTCATGGAGGCAACTGTGGGCTGATGGATTGTGAGTTGAACAAAACAACTGAATATTACGTTTCATTATGCTGATAATGCCAAACCTCCAAATGCCAGCCAAGGACTCTAGTTACTGTTGCCAGGATTGTGTTGCCACCTACAGTACCGATGGCCTTTAGTAAACTCAATATATGTGTGTTGCAAACACGAATGCCAGAGAACAGAGAGAACTGGCCAAACCTGACCTTTCTCACTTAACCCACACTTTCATTCCCATCACTGAAGGCCACACACTCTTCACAAAGTTGTTTTCAGTACATAACACTTAAGAACAATGATAAAATGCTCATTTCAGTTATACTCACAGGCGAAGAACTTCCACGGCTTGTATGTTTTCCCAAAGTCAATGGAGTGCTCCAGCACCCACAGGTCCGGTCGGGGCGAGTTGGCAAACTTGATGAGCACATATGCAACATGGAAAAGCTGGAAAGAATAAAAAGAATTTCAACGTAAGTTCACATATGAATAATATCTTATTAAACTGTAACAGCAGCAATCAGTCAACTTGGTTTATGAGCATCGGCAATAGCCAGTAATAAACCCATTTTGATTGACCACCAATATAATAAAGTTGATGACGTAGCCACCACCTTAAACGTCCTGCAACTTTTCACATGAACTCATCACATATGAACTCAAAAATAGCTGAACTCTTCTGTCATATCAGTCCTGTCTCTCACGCTGTGACCCTGCATTAAGTTATGGCTGTGAGTTCATATTAATGTCAAAGCAGTGTTGTTTTTACATGACTGATGGATTGATAAAGTCACAGAGGCTCACAGATGTTTTCCCCACAGTGACTTAATCAAAGACATGGACATAACTGGACAGCTTTCCCTGAACTCACTCCATTAGTGTCACTCAGTCAGCACACAGTCATTCTGCCCCACAGAGAACGAAAGGTGGAAGGAAGTAATGACATGATGATGATCACTATTAAATGATGCAATGCTAAGGTAATGTTGAAATTTATCATTGATGATCAGTGATCATTAATTAATTATCATTGATCAACAAAAAAACATCAAAATATCTGACTGCTATTTTATGTGTGTAAATATATATAATATATAATATAAAAAACATAATAATAAAATATCACATCTAGCAAGTTTATATATTTTTTTAATAAGTAATTTATAAGTGTAACAAAATAACTTTTTTTCTTTATTATAATCTCAGGACAGTTATATCACCAAAACATTAAAATTGAAAATGTTTATCATAAAAAAGCTGTAAAGTCATGAGTATTGCACTTCTAATATTTCTAAATGCATTACCAGATATGTAAGAACTTTATAATTTTTCTCCTAAGATAGTACATAAATCATGGAATTAGATAATAAAAAATATTTTAAATACTGTGTTTATGACACATTTCCCTGTAGCATCTCTGACGCAAGTTAAAACTTTTCCACCTGACATTCATTTGTGTTGGTTTTACTATCTCTACCGCTCCCAAAACACCAATGTCACATTCTCATGGGAACGGCTGATCTGTCTAAGAGAGAGAGGGAAAATATCACAAACAAAAAAAAAAAATCACACCAGTGAAGCACATCAGCTCCGATAAAACTACAAGAGCAATCCATAGTGGAGCATCCTACTATAAACATCAGACATTCTTCATCTAATCTGTCTGGAAATGTGTCTTCCTTAAGAAAGCCACGGGCTTAATGTTTAAATATCCATCCACTTCCTCTCTAAGCCCCTCAGCTCTGACAACACAGTGTCCCCTTCAACACACACACACACACACACACACACACAAACCATCCCCCACCATCTATACTAACTTCCACAACCCGTCAATGCAACGCAACCCCAAAGCCCCTCTGCTACAAAGAAGCACTTCAGCCACATCGGGGGCCTTTGTCAACGCAAGCCTCCTCACAGATACACAGAACAAAAACACATCTGTGGAAATATCTGAGGGGAGAGGAGAGGTGGAAAGGTGGGCTCTTTGAAATGGGGATCAGATGCTCTTTCTTCCATCCGTCAGACGGGCGGTTGGTCACAAGGGTGTGAATGAACCTGAACTTCAAGCTAAGTTTACACAACAACGATGTAGTCAAAAACAGAAACGTTTTTCCCTTGCGTTTTTAAAAAGTTTCACGTATACACAACAACATTTTCAAAACGATTTGCGTTTAGACATATCTGCGAAACCGGTCAAAAACGCTGTATTACGTATATGCCAGGCCAGTAGTTGGAGCTGTCACCTTGTTAGTAAACAGCACCTGTAGAGAAGTGATGATTATGTGTTGTGTATGATGTGTCTCCGCTGTTGGTTTTAATATTGGTGAAGTAAATCCACACTTTGCTGAAGAAGCGTCAGCAAACTCTTAAACAGCAAAAACAGTACCCTATACTCTCTGCTATTGTTGTGTATGCTTGTTTGTGCTTGCTTTTAAAATCGACAGGTACTGCACGTCTACATACCTAACACATACTACGCACGCGCATAACGTCACTGTTTTCAAAGATTCCCGTATTGGGTGTTTATGCAGAAACGATAACAGTGCCGTTTTCAAAAACTTGCACTTTGAAACCCGTTTTCAAAAATATACGTTTTCAGTCCCCAAAATGCTGTTGTCGTCTAAACGAACAAGCAAACAAATTAAAAACTTTCCCGTTTTTGGCTGAAAACATTGTTGTGTGAATGGCCCCTACTGCAGAGAAATCCCAGCAGCCTGTGTGTGTGTGTGTGTGTGTGTGTGTGTGTGTGTGTGTGTGTGTGTGTGTGTGTGTGTGTGTGTGTGTGTGTGTGTGTGTGTGTGTGTGTGTGTGTGTGCACTGCACGTATATTAGCAACTTGGCAAAAGATGCAACACAATGCAGAAAGTTTTAGAAGAGGATGAGATTATAGTACATCCAGTGATTTGGTTCTTTGATGGTTACTTTTTGGCAAAAATAAGTTGCTGTGACAGAATTTTATGTGGTTTGGCTGGGTTGGGTTTGTTGCAGCGTGAGGTAAGTGTTTGAAATACACAATCTCAAAAGTCTAGTTGTGTCCAGACTCCCTTTGGCTTAATGATTGTATAAATTCCTCACTTTCTGCATTTCTTGTGTTTCCATAGTGATAAGAGTGGAAACACACAGTCATGAATGGTTAGCCAATCATTAAGCACCTCAGAAACCGGTAACACCTTGGTCAACAGGGCAAAAGAACACTGTTAAACAAAAGGGCTGATTCAGTTCTCCAGGTTGTTTTATTCTGGATTAAGTTATTGTGTTATTTGGGGCAATTTGGGCCCCTGATACACTCTTGCTTATTGCAGGTATAAGTGAACAGCATCGATGAGGTGATCTGTGCGTGTCTGAACATGCTTCAGCGTGACAGAAATCCAGTGTGTAGAGGGGCGTCACATTCATTCCATTCCCCTCACCATCATCTATACTCTTTTCCCACTCATATTTTCAACTATATTTTTCCTTAGGGCCTTAAATGTTAACTGGCTATTTATTGTCACATATCATAATATTCAGAGACAAATTTAATTACACCAGTGGTTCTCAAACTTTTTTATACCAAGTACCACCTCAGAATGCATTTGGCTCTCTATGTATACCACCATAATGACCAACATTAAAATACAGTAGCATAGTAGGCCTACATATTCAGCTCAGCTCTGCACAGTTCAAAAATGAGGCAGTTTTATTCCTAATAAGAATATTTGTAAATACACAGTTTGAACATTAACACTGTACAGTGCTTACAACCAGGTATATAAAAAACTTTAAAAATGATTAAATTAAAATGTGTCGTACCAAAAAGTTAAATCAAAACTGTACTGTACTTAAATGTAAAAAAAAAACCTTAACTCAAATAAAGATTCAATTAAAATGTTTTATGTTTTAACATTATTTTATATTTAATTTAGTGATTCCTCTGCGTACCACACTTTGAGAACCACTGACTTACGCATAAAGAACAACACAAGCAATTAATAAATAAATAAATAAATATAAAAAGGAGATTATGAATTCATCAACCCCTTTCGATATTTTTTTTTTATTAAAATGGAATTACATTTATACAAAAAAATCTAGAAAAATCTAAACAAAATAATAATAATAATAATAAATATTTGCAAAATACAACTTTTGAATTTTGAATCAGATTTAAATGTACACACATTTAAATTAATCATTTAATACAATGCACTTATTGCATACATACATGTTTTTGCATTGTACTTATATTTTTAAAAATACCTGCATGTAAATACATCTGTAAATAATTTCTATAATTACATTTATAATTACCCTGTTCACCCATCCCTTACACCTAAACCCACTGTTAAACCTACCCATAACACCAAACCTGTCCTTAACCTGACCCGTATCCCACCTCAATAGCAGCAAAAGTATTTTGCAATACAATATGAACACAATAAGTGCATTATTTTTTGATGTAAGTACATAGTAGTTAAGGCCACCTAACACAAAGTGGGACCCATTTTTCATCTCTACACCACATCCTGACATGATGTAAGCTTCTGTCTGAGTACAGACGTCAGTGTTGCTCTGCAGGAATTCAGAGGAAAGGAACTGATTCTCCACAGACGTTCCACAACCTCAGTGTTCCGACTTCAGAATAATGGCCTGCTTATGGGGAGAGCAGGAGAAGGAGGGGTTACCATGACAACAGGGGATGCCATAACAGCTGCGAGAGTCCAGTCACACACGTCATAAATCCTGCAACACGGTGAGCTGGTATGTACATGGGTGGCTGAAGTGAACCTGCGACGGGTCACTCCAGAGTTCAAAGGTCAAACACAGCTGCTGCTCCCCAGAGACAGATTGTGATGGGGGGTAACAGATCCCACCCTTACATCCCATTCCACACATGCCTGTGAGAGCTGTGTTTACAGCTATCAATTCACAGCTACACACTTACAAAAGAGCCCAGACTCTAGAGGATCTTATTACATCTTCCTACATGTAACCTCAGGACATACTGGATACTTTTTCTACTTCAAAACACAAAAATGTACCACAAGTGCCTATTTAAAAAAAATATATAAATAAACAAAGGCAAAAACTGCACATCTTATCACTTATCACTATTGTCTTCAAATAATTATGCCCAAGTACAAGTAACTATAATAATGATACGGAGCAAAACCACTAAATCAGCCTATTTAAAACCCGACAAAACAAGTTAAGACTTGAAGTCTTGATTTAAAATCAGCTCAAATCTGTAAACACTGACACAGTTGTGGTTTAACTGAATGTTATCTTTACTGTGGCTCTGATAGGATGTGTATAAGTATTACTGTATTCTATGTGTTTGTTGTTTTGTTTTTATGTTTACTTGTGATTATGATTACCTGCCAAGGGACCGCAAATGAAAATTAGCCATTGGCTAAATTCAGTACAATGCATGAAATGGAAACATTTATGTTAAAATTGTACATGATCCTTTTTCAAATAAATTTTAATAAATAAATAAAATAAGAGGCACATGGGCACAGATAAAGCATTTTTGGCTCCTCAAGGCAACGATGTCAGTAAGAGAAGAAGAAATAGTGAGTTGAGATAAGAGACTGAAAGGACAAGTAATGCATTGCAGACAGATGACAAGACAATAGAGAGAGAGAGCAATGTAAGCTAAATATGTCTGCAAGCCAGAATTTATGCTTACACGTGCATAAACGTGTGTCCTGACACACCGTGCTGTTGAACGCTCTTATCTATAGCTGAACTCTAGCTACTGTAAGCGTCTGAGCAAGTGTGAACATGAGCAGTAGATATCACGATATTTCCAGCCGCGAGACGTTATTGATACTCTGACACGTATCTATATTTTTTTAAACATACAAAAGATCTAAATTCATACCTACACTGTGGCTGTTTACCACTTTAGCTTACCGGAGCAGTAGTACCTCCAGACTTCATGTGGTGGCGCTTCCCAGATTGCAGATGGTCAGATGAACGGAAATTGTAATTCACAGCGAAGAAGAACAAGCGAAATGGTAGACCAACAACAAATCAGAGATGCACTGGCGTCTTATGTTTATGGAGATGAGAACCAAATAACTGCCCCAGAACAGCTATCAGCGTGGAATATAGGCTTTGATCACGTTATCATTGCAGAGTGCATATTGAGTCTGTGAGAAGTAGCGTAACCTCTCCGCTCGGATCGCAGGTGGATTTCCCTCACTATATGAGAGAGAGAGCGGCGCGGGCGCGTCCAGTTTTATGTCAACAAAACTGGATGCTCTCTCTCTCTTTCTTTAAATATTACAAGTGCGCGTTATGCAGAAACATAAACCTGCACCTATGGCATGGACCTTCTTGCATATATTCAAGAAGAGTTTTATGAACTAAAAATGTTTATCTTATATTATAATATTGGGTAGAAAAAAAACACATAGTTTACACAAAAGAAAATATTTTTCACATATTATCCGATTATTATATTTTATATTTTTGTTAAAAGAAAGCATTTTGGAAAAAAACAAGTTGCCTTTGTTGTGTCACACTTACTGTTTCATACAGTATAAGTTTGTTGCCAGTAAGATTTTTTTTTTCAAAAAAGCACGGATGTATTAAGTTAAAGGGTTAGTTCACCCCAAAATGAAAATTCTGTCATTAATTACTCACCCTCTTGTCGTTCCAAAGCCGTAAGAACTTAAACAACAAATTAAGATACTTTTGATGAAATCAGAGAGCTTTCTGACCCTCCATAGACAGCAACGCAACTGAAATGTTCCCAGGTCCAGAAACGTAGTAAATTTATCCGTAAAACAGTTCATGTGACATCAGTGGCTTAACTTCAGCTTTGCAATGCTACGAGAATACTTTTGTGCAAAGAAAACTAAAATAACATAATTTACTCAACCATTCTTCTCCCCCAAGTTACGTGTTCGTGTTAGCGTTGTTTACGTTCGGGGGTGTGGGGGGGTGAACGTAATCTGCATAATAAGTGTTGGTTACGCTTAGGGGGAAGTGTGCGTGTACATTGCAATACTCTCTAAAATGGTGGAAGACGTAACTACGTTTCTGGACCTGGGAACATTTTAGTTGTGTTGCTGTCTATGGAGGGTCAGACAGCTCTCGGATGTCTTAAAAAATATCTTAATTTGTGTTCCAAAGATGAATGAAGGTCTTACGGGTTTTGAACGACATGAGGGTGAGTAATTAATGACATCATTTTCATTTTGGGGTGAACTAACCCTTTAAGTTAAGATTAAAAGTCACTGTAAAGACTTTTACATTGTTACAAAAGATTTTTATTTCAAATCAATGCTGTTTAATAAATTAATTAAAGATTCATAAAAAAGTCTGAACTTTCTATTCATCAAAGAATCCTAAAAAGTATCACAGTTTAAAAAATACTGAGCAGCACAGCAATTTTCAACATTGATAATAATAAGAAATGTTTCTTAAGCAACACATCAGCATATTAGAATGATTTCTGAAGGATCATGTGACACTGAAGACTGGAGTAATGATGCTGAAAATTCAGTTTTGCATCACAGGAAGAAATTACGACTGAAATATATATATTTATTAGACATGTGCCGGTATTCGGTAATGTGATATATCACGGTAATGAATATGCACAATATTGTTATCGTAGGCACTTCTAAATACCGTGAATAATTCTACATTACAAATTTTTCAGAATTTGGGATGCATTTTAAGAATACTTTTCCCATCAACTGGTCAAAATGCACAACACCGCTGTATGCTGCTTGAAAGATTAATAACTTCTGTAGCAAATGTAGCTATTGCTCATCGTGAATGTTAATGCATTAACTAAGGTTAACTAATGAGGTCTTATTGTAAAGTGATACCTATTGATCTTTATAGTTCTTTTGCACTTTAATCTTTGTAAAATGTTTAACTTTATATATTGCTTTATTGTATTTAAATATTCAATTATTTTTGTTATAAGAAAAAAGTTATTTAACCTGTTATACTGTATTATGACTACTTTTTTTAAACTAAATTTCAATATCGTGATAATGCTGTGATAAAAGCATTAGCAATTAATCGCAACATGAAAATTTGATACCGGCATATCCCTAATATTTATATACATTATTTATAAGATTAAAATATTTTAATACTTTTATTTTTCAAGATTAAAATATCTTTCATATTTTTAAAAGTTTAAAATCCTACTTTAAGCCATGACCATCTAAATGTACCTGAGATTGAGCTGACCTATAGTCAAATGTAACAGTTGGCTACTGCAGCTAAACTACTAAACCACATGCTATGTGCAAACATCTCATAAAAAAATACCAACATTCACAAACAGGTGTGCCTCACTGACCCAGTGCGGGAATATTCAGAAAGCACAACGAAACTGAAAAAATATCTATACTGCAATAAGCCCTCACTGACAAGAGAGCTCTTGTTCTCATGTGAGCTTACATCATTCCTGCAGACAGTATGAAAAAACAACATGCTGTTCATCAGTTCTCAACTTCTAGACAGAAAGATGTCACCGATGACATGTATAATCACACCTCGTTTCCAGGGAATACTGGATGGGCAGCTTAGATATAAGTGTATGTGTGTGTGTGTGTGTGTGTGTGTGTGTGTGTGTGTGTGTGTGTGTGTGTGTTATCAGCCCTAAGGCACATGAGTAGGGGTAAGATGAGTTTGAAGGATGGTCATCTGCTCACACCTGCCCTGCATGCCTGAATCCCATCCTCCCCTGCTGCATAAGCACTACAATCAGTCTGGGCTAATTTGAGCATTCCAGCAGTACTGATTAAGGATTCCTCCAAGGACCACGAATGGATTTGGGAATGCTTGCTACAGGATATAAGGGAGGATTGAGATGGTGGGATTTGTAAATTCCCAAGTGGATAATTGTTGCTAGTTCAGTGTTCAACCTGATGGTTGTACTCTTAGCTTCTCCTGCGATTCTCTGGGAAAGAGCAGTGGGTGTTTCCTGTGTCACCGATGCTGTCCAGACTCTAATTAGATATCCCTGCCAGAGTGTCTAATCTGTGTTTCTCCCATCTGCTCTAACACACACACACGCACACACACGCTGGACTCAAAGGGAGTTCTCATGGCTCATAAAGACGATCACTTGTTTAATTCCTGAATTAATGAGTATTTTGAACAAATAAATTGAATGAATGATTCACTTTTTAATGTGTGGTTTGTCACTTACAGTAGGTTAAGTATTTGAAGATCGCAAAGGAAAAAGAGTGAATGATTCAATAACTCAGTCATAAAGTCAATCACTTTTTTTAATTCCTGAATGGATCTGCGTTTTTGAACAGATCAATTAAATGAATGATTCAGTTACTCAAATGATAAAAATGGTAATTTGTTGCCAAATACTGGCATATTGATGTAACCTGCAGAAAGAAAAAATCCCCACCTGACCACATAGCCTATAGATTAGTCTGTATGATGAGCCTGTTATACTTAAGCGCAACATAATTACACACAGAAATAGACTAAAATTGACAAGCTGGGACTGATAAATGCAACTCATGAGGTAACCTCAGAAGTCTCTCTCTCTCCCTGCCCTGCTCAGTCTTTAAATAAAAGTGAATGTATGGGCTCTGTGTATATCCTTGATCAAGCATTAAGAGTCTTGAATCATTGGTGGAACCCCAGCTCCTCTGCTATTGAAAAGTCCTGAAAGAGGAAGCAGGAAACAAGAGGCAGCGCCCTCCTGCCCAGCGCAGTCGGAAAGCCTTTTGTGCTCCTCTGGGAACTCGCTGAGAGGTTAGATGTGGTGAAGGCAGGTGCCCTCTCATTCAGCACCATGAATCACCATAGTGCTATATTAGACATGGTTCAGTCTCAACTGCGACCAGTTTTCATTTGTGGTCTAGATCCACAGATTGTGGCTGACCACTAAAGTTGACACAAGAAGATCTCAAATCATATGCAAGATCTTTATTCATTTTTAAATTATAAAACCTATATAATTTAACAACAATTTATTAAAAGTTTAACACAAATTATATTCAGGGCCTTATGGAATCTTTCAACTCAGTGTTTTGTTTTCATTCAAGAGACAACAGTTTGGTTTACAAAACCGGACATCTCATTTATTCATATAGAGATACGCAGAACATGCTGGATTCATATTTCAGTAGCAGTCTTTTTGTGGTTTAGTCTTCACAGACTCGAGTCCATATCGCAACTTTGTGACATCCCGCGTTATAAAGTAAATTCTACTTTTACTGGATTAGGCAATTCAGTGTGTGTTTCCAACATAGCTAAATTAATTTTGCGGATCCATTGGCTTTGTGTTGTGTTAAAAAACACTATGTCTTATTTATGGCGACCTGATCTCCTCGGTTTTTGTTCTCTGCTTTCTGGCCTGTCAGAAGTCTTTCTTTTTCTTTTTAAACCCTGTCTCGTCTCCATCTGACTACCTGAGCTTTGGTCAGAAGGTGCTCTGGATCCTCCAGCTCTGGCTTCATTATTGTCTCTGACAGAAGGGTCAGCCTGGTCATCAATTGAATCAGAACCAGAGCGGTGGTCTAATCCATTCTTTGTATTTTCTCTACTTTCAGACCTGCTAGAAGTCTTTCTTTTTCTTTTTACTCCTTGTCTCATCTCATCCTGACTGTCTGAGCTTTGGTCAGAAGAAGCTCTCGATCCTTCAGCTCTGACCTCACTGTTGTTGACTAGCTGAGACAGTTCATCATCTTTGTTGGATGATTTCATCTTCCCACATGTTTCTGGTGGGGTACTAATATACATCTGAGAAAACTCTGAGATCAGGGAATCCATTAATGAATCAGACTGGTGGTCTGAACTCTTTTCCTGCTTAATCTGGTCAGCAGATACTCTGGCCTCACTGTTCTCCCTGTGAGAAGGTTCAGGCTGTTTATCATCACTAGATGTTTCTTCAAGTAATGCTGGAGAAGAAAAGCCTGAGCTGAGGGAATCATCAGAATCAGACCAGTGGTCTGGTCTCCACCTTTTCCATTCTCTCCTCTCTGACCTGTCAGGTGCTCTGGATCCTCCAGGTCTGGCCTTACAACTGTTGACCAGGTTTGAAGGTCCAGGCTGTTCATCATCTGTGCTGGATCCACTCATATGTGTCTCCCAACGTGCTTCTGGTGAGTTATCAATAAACATTGGAAGAGAATTAGGGTTGTGGTCTAATCTCCTCTTTTTCCGTAGTCGGCTCTCTGACCGGCCATGCTCTCTTTTGCTTTTAAAGCCCTGTCTCGTCTTAAGCTGACCCCCTGAGCTTTGGTCAGCAGATGTTCTTGATCGACCAGCTCTGCCCTCACTATTGTTGACCAGGGCAGAAGGTCCAGGCTGTTCATCATCTGTGCTGGACTCACTCGTAGATGATCCTCCAGCTCTGCCCTCGCTGTTGCTGACCAGATTAGAAGGTCCAGGCTGTTCATCATCTGTGCTGGACTCGCTCATAGATGGGGTATTAATATACATGGGATAAAATGCGATTTCCAAGGCCTCACCTGATGCATAAAAAGTGATGGACCAGTAATCTGCATTCCAGGCCAGCATGTAGAGCAATGGATTGTGGTAAGGACCAGGAGTCAGGGGATATTGAGCAAGTTGATTGAGGGATCTTCGAAGCAAGTCTATAAAAAAACCTGCGTTAACAGCAGTGAAGCGACGTGGTATGCGTATTTGTGGAAGAGCCCTATGGATATCCCCGTCCATTACTGTTACGTTAATCACATATTGTGGCCAAAATTCCATCAGAAATAACTCATCGACCTCATTGAACTGAATGACAATTTGAGGGTGGTTATCATCAAAAGGATCACCTTCAGCCATCTCAGCTATATACTAATATACTAAACAACAAACTGCTTTTTTTATCTGTAGAAGTCATAAAGCTGATGCCCTGATTCAGCTCCTGCTATTATGCGCCTCTGAGGTACACCTGCTCTATTTAAAGCTTCCGCTTGGAATCCTGGCTGTGATGTCATCGGTGTGATCAATTGAATAATCTTCATTTAAAAAACAACAAATGCTGCACAGCTGTGAATGTTCTAAAATACATTAATCATAAATTAATTATCCAGTAAGCCTGTGTGTGTGTGTGTGTGTGTGTGTGTGTGTGTGTGTGTGTGTGTGTGTGTGTGTGTGTGTGTGTGTGTGTGTGTGTGTGTGTGTGTGTGTGTGTGTGTGTGTGTGTGTGTGTGTGTAAAAATGCTTTACATAAATATATAATTTCATGTTTAAATATATTATCTAATAAATAAGAACATATTAAATATATAATTAACATACACAAGATTATGCTGAACTACATCAGATATTAAGACAAGAAAATCAATAAGAACATTAATAAGAGTAACTGGATTTAATTGGAGTGACAACAATATTTAAATTCTGGGCTAAAACAGAAAATGCGATGATTGACACTCATTACCATAGAAATGTGTTGAAAAAATCCCTGATCATTCAAACTCATGACAACGTCTGAAGATTAATTAGGCTTGATGGAATCCATGAATGCAAAGAAGAATAGGTCATGTTTTGGTGGTGCACTAATATTTTTTTTTAATAATTTTCACATTTGGAGTCCCACCTAGAGAGGAATAATCTTGAGACCCAACAAAAACATTTCAGAGTAAAATATGGGTAAAATGCATTTGCTCCCTTTTAGTTTTCATTGCAAAACTCCACCGGAACTGCCACCTAATCAACCAGGAATTGGACAAACACGCATGCTCTTGCTCTTAAGATATCTGCTCAGTGTTTTTTTGTGGAGGATGCTGCAAAAATACACAAAATACAAGGTTTGAGGAGTGATGGGCTTTTACAAGCATGTACCCCCAAGTTAAATTTAGGAATAGCTGCTTCAGGGAGAGGCATGGATTTATCACTCTTTCTGTCATTCCTCTCCTGGTTTCACATGCTTGGGGGCAGAGTTTAGAAATCCTCTTAAAGGACACCCTGGAAATTTATATCAGAACTGTGGCGCCATGTTTTAATGCATCTATTGTATACTATACAGACGACATACAGAATATATTTGCTTTCATGGGCGACAATGGCATGCTGAAATCTACTTATAAGACTTTTAAAACGCCTCCTTCACTATTTTCTTGGCTGCCCAGTTTCTCTGTCTCTTGATTAAAAGTGGGGCCTAAAAAAAGGGGAAAGGCCAGTGAAAAAAGCCCCCTTCGGGGCAAAGGGAGGGGGGAATGGTATTTATATCCCTCTATTTGCCCCCTTAACCAAAGTGACCCACTCTCCGCAACAAACACACTTCCCCTCCCCTCTCAGGCCCAACCCAACCAATGAACCATTGAATGGATGAAAGACTCCAACAACAGCTCTTGTTGACCCGACAAAAACAAACATTTACTCTCTCATTAACAAGGCCAGCGCTCAGTTCTCGCGTTCACTCTATACTTTTTCCATCTTTTCAGGATCCTGTACTCTAAATTCCATTTATCAGTGTGGAGAGGAAGGATTCAAGAACAAAAAAGGGAAAGAACGAGAGAGAGATGAAAGGGAAAGAATGCCCACAAGGAGCTTAAAATTTAGCGCATTCAGGCAAATGAGTAATAATTCTATTTCTATGTAATGATTCACTGCGTAGTAGTTACGGTCAGCAGTGCTGAGTGTGAATTCTCATCTATTCATCAGAGGAAATAATATGAGACATCAGGGCCTGAGACACTGAACTTTACGCCAATGTGCCCAAAATGTAGAAAGAAACTTTTGTGCGTGAACCGATCACATTAGCATTAAACTATTAATAGCCTGACTTCATAATGTCAGCTCATTCAAATGACTAAGAGCTGCTGAGAATAAAATATGGAAAATTCAAATAACATTCTGATCAAGTGTAAAATGCTAGTAATCTCAGTCTAAAGGGGAATGTGCTCTGATACTTTTGTTTACAACACTATTCATCCTGGTAAATCTAGAAAAAAACATGGCAGCTGGTTTTACACAGTTTTTAGCTCAATGATGACTACAGATAAATGTAACAATATAGCTATGAAAAGTCTGATGGGCTATCAATTCATCAACTGGGGAGAAAAAAATCATTGTGAAAGTGATTCCAGTGATATCATTCCTCTGTGTCATTGTTATAGTTGAAAAGTTGAACATCAATATTGGCACTGTCTTACAGCAGCCCCAAAAAGTCTTTGGACACTTAAGTCACATTTAAAACTGTAAAAAAGCTAAGACACCTGCGTGAACCTTTAAGAAAAATGTACAGCTACAAAAAATAAACTTTTTGAAAAATAGTTTAGATAGTTGTGAAAAGTGAAGATAGTTCAGAAAAAAAGCTCTCTTAGAAATTGTTTGCTGATGCTACTTCTTATTTTGTATCTAGTGCTATGAAGTTCAGGCATTTTCAGGAGTCCAAAAGAGTCCAAATATTTTTTGGGGCCACTATATATTGCTCAAACACTAAACTCGTTCACCAACTTGACCGGCACAGGCTGGTATGAGCTTATTTACAACACAGCTTTAAGATCATTCTCTGACGCCAGCCAGAAATTCCCTTTAAAGTAGAATCATCACTGACCAGAAGATTTTACCTCGCCAAAATACACATCACTCGCCTTTATTCACAGCTATAGTATAAAGATCGATAATGAGCTCCTAATATGTGAACATGAGCTTGAACTCTGGTTTTAGGATACCAGAATCATATATCTAATAAATCAAAAAAGGAAAATTTTAGATCTACATGTTCTTGACTGACCATTCCATCAGTCAATTTTGGTTTGCCTCAGGTAGTTAATCAGCAGACTTCTGAAGCAGCGATAGGTCTTAAAACCTAATCTGTAGACATGTCGCCTGCGAATGAGAGCTATCTTGCACACAAGGCTCAGAGATAAGCAAGGTCACACTGCAGGTTTGTGTACCTATCCGCTAAAAGGCTCCAGGACCTCCCTTTTGTCTCAGGTGTGAGTGAGGTCTTGGAGATTCGGAGGTGGGTTTCTTTCTCTACAGCATGAAGGCACAGGTTTCAACAGGAATCAGGGGCGTTGCTGAACTCTGTCACATTTCTGTTTTAAAACCACTACAACAGCCCCCACAAGCCATCTCAAAATCTCCCGCCTCATTTTGGGGGTCAATTGTTCATTTGGGTTTGACATTTTTTCTTGAAGGATATCTCCTGGCCAGAAGGAGGGGAATGTGAGGATCCCTGAGGAGGTGTGAATTGTTCTCATTCATTCCTATGTGACATGAAAGAACAGCTATCAGATCTACAAGCATGCTTTTGTTAAAGTTGATGACTAAAGATTATTCAGGACATGTACTGGGCATGGATATAAAATTAACATGCTAATTTAATGTCAGTAATCAAAATAATGTCATGAAAAAAACTAAAATTAATCATGTTAATCATTAGCGTTTTTTTCAGCCAATAATTCCACGTCTCTGAATTATCTAATATATTATATATATATATTATATATACTATATATATATAGAAAACTATATATTATATATATATATATATATATATATATATATATATATATATATAGAAAACAAGTTTTATATCAAAGTGTTTCCTCACAATGCTTGGAATCTCTGAGCTAAATGAAATAGAAATTAACTATCGACCCTGAAGTTCAAACAAAAATCAGCCAATCTTATCTTCAGTTTCACTATTCCTGACTATTGTCACGTTAACCTCACCTATTTGTCAACATCCTCTCCTTGAACTCCTCAAAGTTCACTGCTTCTTTATGAAGATGAGTGAACTACTCCTTATCCTCTCTTCTCAAAAAATGCTGTTGAAATGCTCTGCTAATATTTGATAGGGGAGTGGAGGAAACTCTGAACTGCCCTGTGACGCTTACAGCCAAGAAACGAGATAAGAACAGTCTGTTCAAGACTGAAATCAGGAAGTGAAGAGATAGAAAAAGAAAAAAAGCTAAATCAGTGCTACTAGTTGGAGAATGCATGGTGAGATGAAGGCTGTGGACCGTAGTGACCTGCAGATACACTGTGAGCGAAACAGTTGAGGAACACATGAGGAACCGAACTAACAGAATGACTGGAACATGTCAATAAGAAACTCACATTGGTCAATTATTTTCAAAGCAGAAATGTATATGGAGAGGTTGTGTCTGCTGATCCTTCCAGATCCTCCATGTCTCCAAAAAAGTCTTTCCAAACATCATCCTTTTCAAAGAGGGCAAAACCAGCAATTTTTGAAGGAAAAAGGCTGTTGAGAAGTTGGAATTGGATCATTGCACATTAACATACGAATGCTTGTGTTTATAGATTTACCAATAACTCAGTATTCAGCAACTTGACTAGCCCTGATGAATGATATTGTGAGCTACACTGATACACAGAGTTTAGCAAATCACAACAGATATTCACATATAGAAAGGGCTTTGCTTAAAAGGTACAGTACCAGTCTGTTAACTCTGTGGGTTTGCACCTTTCAGATAATGTACATCAAAATTACCACTGCTTTTGGCACCAGAAGCGAACATTAAAAGTGGACATCTGGGAAATAATAAAATGCTACAAAAGTGTAGAATATGGCCCCTTTAATAAATAATAGGAGGTGAGCAGAGGTCAGCAGTGTGCTCGGTGTCAGTGAAGATATATGCATCTGGGATTTAAATGGGGCCACTGCCAACAGGGATGCTGGGGGAAAGAAGCTGCATAAAAACCACAGACAAAACCGTCCGTCATGATCGATGGCTGAAGTCGAGGTAGAGGGCTCTGAAGAATCTAGGCCAGGAGTTCAGATCCCTGCTGTTTCTGAATTAATGATGGTTCACACTCATGCACGAGACACTCTCATGGACGTCTGTTTTGTACAAGCCTGCTCATATTAAATGGAAGGGCAACTAGGGCTCTGACTAACAGGAAAAATTGGATCATAAAAAGTTTATTCTTGTGCCCTTGTCTCCATGGTTCCCTCCTATTACGGTCAGATTGTGCGATATTGTCTTTTCTTCTCTCGCTCCCATTTACAGGCCCATTTTCATGCTTAGTAAACACCATGAAAGGGTGGGTGAGAAAAAGGGCGGATGTTTGTATATGCAAGTTTGCCTGGGCATTGGATCTGGACAGACGTGAACGAGACAACTTCGGTTTAAACAGAAAAAGAGAGTGCAAGAGGAATGCAAGAAGAGAGGTGCTGGTGCATCATACGATGCATGCATAAGAGCAAGAGTGTCTCAGAAGAGACATTATTCATAATATCATCTCATTCTGGATATTGATCTACAGGTCTGACAGATAGAAAGCATGTCATGCTTTCCAGTGGAAAAAAGTAAAGGAAAAGCAAGGGACGATGCTGAGAACTGCACAATGGGAGCTTTGTTTGCCAAGGTATGCAGGCCACACACTGGGATGTCCCATAGGCTGAGACTATGGAAAACACACACACACAAACTTTGACAAGGTAGATCTTGTACCTGAGGCATAATGCACTGTCAGTGGAAAATTTGTGTCATTGTGCATACAAAAAAATGTATGAAAATCAATTCATTTTCCAACCCTTTCCAAAACTGTATGACTTTCTTTCATGTGAGGAAGGAAGACAAAAGAAGATTTTTTGAAAAAGATTAAAAGTGTTTTGTTCATTCAGTGAAAGTCACTGGGATTTAATTTATTTGGGAACCCACTGACTTTTATTACAAGAACAAAAATTAGGTGAAACATTCTTTAAAATATGTTTTTTATATTCAACAGAAGAAAGTAAATCATACATTTTTGGAATTACATTTTAGGTGAACTGTCACTTTAAGCTAGCTCCTGATCACATGATCTCAACAATGGCAGAAAAACTAATGCCAAGCAATGAGAGAGAGAGCAACTGACCAAGAGAAAGAAAAAATGAGTGAGAGATCAATACATCCAGCTCTACAGCCTTGCCATTGGATAAACTCAGTCCTTACTCAATGAGAGGAAAACTTTAGTTCGGTCCGGCTCTCATGACTGGCATCATGCCCATCTCTGCGCATGGCACACAATGGGGCACTTTAGTCCCCTTTGAGACCCACTCTAGCCCCCCACCCCCACAATACACTCAAACACACTTACTCAGAGTATGGTGCAGCTCTGGATTAGACTTCGCCTATTTTTAACTATTGTTTCACATGCAACAAAAGGGCCCAGAAAAGGGCACAGGATTTCTTGCTATGGTTTAGAAGAAAAATATTTTTAGGTGTTCAAATATTTAAATGGTTCTGAGAACTTGCAATATACTTCAGCATAAAGTGCAAACTTCTGCACAGGCAATTTTACTTGTGTAAACAAGCATGTTTAAGAAACAGAAGAATAAGAAATAAGAAATAAACAACCCTGTATATTTTAAAGAGTGATGAAAGTCTCCCTGACAGGTTTGATTATTGTTTTGATGCAGTGTGGGGTATAATTTAGACCTGTTTCCTGATGGGACGGGATCCATCCATGATCTTCCGCAAATGATTTCAGGTTGATGTCTGAATACATCAGACAAGAGCTTAAGTAATGAATCATCAAGTTTAGACTTAGCTAAGTACATTAGTGGTTATTTCCCAGGCATTTATATGCTATTAGAAACAAAACTGCGTTTGTTTTTGTCTCTAATACTTAACTCTGAGTGATATTAAACTAATGTGCCCTGTGGGATCACACACTCAAATGAGGTTACATTAACAGTGACCACTTGGCTAGGAGAGGTCCCACAGTAAAGTGGAAAACAATTTTCGGCTTAAAGCCATTATAAGTGTTTTTAGCTTAGGTTTTGCTTTTTTCATTAGACTGAATAAGACTGCTGCCCTGCCTTCAACCGCACAATTTTCTCCAAAACCTGCCCTAGCTGTGTCAACAAACCTGAATACATAAAATAGGCAGTCCACATTGTCATGGCCTGCATATATTTTGTACAGATTTCATTTGGTTTTGCATGTATAATTTCATTATTTTACCCAGAGAAAAACATTCTCTCAAATGCATTTCTTTTAACTTTTTCAGTACCACAAAAAGTAAGCTTATTAACATGAACGAATCTGTTGGGGAAAGAACCTGCATAAACACTGGTGTTAATACTCTATTGCATAATGCAGAAAAAATTTGCAAAAAGTGTTTGGGATCATTTAACAGACAGAAAAAGAGAGTGAGCGAGAGAAGCGGGACATGAACTGTGGTTGTGATGGAGAGGGTCGTTTTCTCCCTGAACAGGTTGAGACAGATACTGAGTAACTAACATTCCAGTCTAATTCATCTGCTCTGAGGGGTCAGAAAGAGCCTCATACCTGTGTTAGAGGAGACCTCTAAAGCAGCATCACTATTACTACTCTTCATACTTCAGTTAAAGCTCTGAACAAACCCCTAACTATACAGTATTAAACTTTTGGTGCTTAACTAATCCCGCTCTGCTTGTGGTATTGATAAGAATGATATTTCAAATCATGTGGAAAGATACTCTTCTAAGATATCTAAGATCTGTTTTAAACTTAAGACACACTATAATGGGTGAGAAATCTAATTGGGCCGAGCATCCATCTATTAACCATTATTCGTTCATTAGTAACTACATAGCAACATTCTAAAAACCAATCAGATCACATAGCAATGCCTTGTCAGCCACTGTGAAACTCAGATTTTCTACAGATGAAGATTTGATGGCATTAATATATGTAGCACATCTCTCTCACTCTCTCTGCTCAGTGATGCATGTATGAAAGCTCATGTATTGCTTTTTAATAAGCTGGTTTAAGTGGCACTGAAAAAACACCAGCCACATAAAAGAACTCAGTACAAAGCCAGTCACTGCTCTCTGCCTCCATTCAGAGAGAGAGAGCGGGGGGAGGGAGAGAGAGATTGAGAGAGAAAAGAAAGTAGGTTGTACATGGCTTAGTCTGTCACATATTACAGCCATGTGAATGAGACTAAAACTACATAGCCAGGTTATACATACAGCAATACTGCTCTGAGCCAACAAGACTAAGTATAGAACAGATACTCAACCGATCAAATGTTTAGAGTCAGTAAGAATTTTTTTTTAATGAAAATAAAAGTAAAACTTTCTATTCATCAAAGAATCCTGGAAAAAAAAAATGAATCAGCACAACTGTTTTCCACATTGATAATAAGAAATGTTTCTTGAGCAGTAAATCATTATATTATTATGATTTCTGAAGGATCATGTGACACTGAAGACTGGAGTAATGATGCTGAAAATTCAGCTTTGATCACAGAAATAAATTAGCATTTAAAATATTCAAATATAAAACAGTTATTTTAAATTGCAATAATAGTTGATTATACTGTATTGCTGTTATTACTGTATTTTTGATGAAATAATGCAGCTTTGGAGAGCATAAGAGAAAAATGTACAAACTTACACAATGGTAGTGTCTAAACAATACATTTTATGTTCTTGTATCACTTTGTTAAAGGGGTCATATGATGTTGCTAAAAAGAACATTATTTTGTGTATTTGGTGTAATGTAATATGTTTATGCGGTTTAAGGTTAAAAAAACACATTATTTTCCACATACTGTACATTATTGTTTCTCCTCTATGCCCCGCCTTCTGAAAAGTGTCAAATTTCACAAAGCTCATCTCTCTAAAAAAAGTGAGGTGTGCTGTGATTGGCCAGCTATCCAGTGTGTTGTGATTGGCCGAATGCCTCGAGTGTGTGACGGAAATGTTACGCCTCTTAACAAATTGTGATGCCTTCTCCGGCCGGAGCGATGAGACAAAAACATAAAACCCATTATAAACGTGATATAAACATGATTTCTAGTCGTGTTTTCTTTTGGAAGGAAAAAACAAAGTAGACTTTAGTCTTTGCAACTTAACAGATCTTCTTTATTCACCAAAAGCATATAACACCAAAGAAAAAGAAAATTTGAAATCGCATCATATGACCCCTTTGACGTTTTCTGCTCACATAATAAAAGAATTACTCAAAATTGAATTACTACTACATATTACTATTACATTTATTTGATTTGTGTTGTGGTTCTGCTCACTAAAATTTTTAAGAAACCTCAGACTTTCTACAATTTCTACATTGATTTTCGTGGAAATTTTGTCAAAAGGATTCAAACATGGATTAAATGCAGCTGTAATAATATGTAATAAATGAATATTGAATAGGGAATCTGTATAACTTGACTTCTTGAGACATGAGGTTAGACTGTGTCTTAAGAGCCTGGAACTCAATAGAGAAACTTTAGTTGGCAGAAAATTGCTTCCCTTCCTCTCTTTCTCATTTGAGCAGCATATCAGCTATATACAGCAGTGCCAACTCTTTATGTAGAAGCCACTGGGAATGCTGGGGGAGAGCATGAGTAATGTTTGTTTTCCATGACAGTTTAGAAAGTAATAATCTTAAATGGCCCCTGGCTGTTCTGCTATTCACAAACCTTTAATACACAAGACCAAGACGTGAAGTGTTCAGAGCAAAAAACTCCAGACTCGAGTATGAATGGATGAGCTTCAACTTAGGGTCCACCCTTGAAATTCTACACTCATGTGCAATCCACAAAAGCGCCTGCTGTAGCCGAGTATCAGATGACTCTACTGTACGCTGAATAATCTGAACACGATATGTGTGTGTGTGGGTGGAGGTGTGACAGAGAGCAAGGAATGCATCAGTAATATACCTGTCCTAAGTCCAGAGTGACGTTGACCTCGTTGTATTTTGCACTGCGGGAGAGAGGAGGGCTTTGCCACCATCGCTCGGTGCCATCGATGGCATTGTTGATGGGATGCGCTCTGTTAGTGTCTTCGGAGGAGCAGATGTCACAGTACTGGCCCTGATAACACAGGAAGTTAAATTCAACTGTAAATTAAGCTTCTGACATAATAAGTTGCACAGTTAAGATTCGTGGACAATTTCACTCAATCATGACAACAATAGTACATCCAATTATGAGAGAATAATAAACTAAAGCGTTATAACTGAACACTGATACCTGTACAAAGTAATCTGCAAAGTTACAAAACTGAAATTCAGCACCTAATTGTTGGGCATGTTTGCACCACCCTGATTTGCATAATTCTTTTAGTGACTACAGAAAGCATGTGCAAATAAATGACTATTTACAGATGCAATTCCTTCTTTGCAAATCCCCCCGTTATATCTAAACCTTTTATCTGTTTATTTCTGATAATGCAGACTGTAGGACAACATGAGAACTTGTGTTCTATGATGAGCTGAGTTGTAGAAACTGTGACTGAAAAAGATAAAACTTCATTTTTCTACATAAATACCATGCAGTAGTCCGTTGAAACGGTGATCAGCAAATAATACACTTGTTGCTTAGCTGGATTTGTTGGGGTTTACTCTGCAGGACATTTTAGTGAAACATCGGAAGAAACCAAGGAATGCACTCCCTTCATTATCCAACTTCTGGCAACCCAACCCATTTTTATTATTATTTATACTTGGCTAGGAAAATAGATTCATTTATACCAGTAGAAATAAACGAACAGGAGTGAAATCAATCAGAAATTCACCAAATTGTGTTAAGACCACCCATGTGTGAAGATTTCAGAGATTGATGAGATGAGATTTTGACTAGCAATTAATTTAGCCTTTACTTACAGCAACATTAACATAGTTACTGTAGTTGCTGCTATTACTGTAAAATAATCATAAATTAAAAAGGGATCTCCTTCAAACGGCACTTCCAAAAATCAGTAATTTTCAACTTCCAAAATTTCAGTAGTTTTACTGTAGTGCATAATACGCATCTAAAATAATATTTAAAATAACTGAATCACTCTGTCTACATTTAGCGTTTTTCTTAAAAATGGTTGAAATAACACCCTAAACAAGTACACATCACTGTTTTTTACTGCATCAACTAATAACAGAAACTTTGGTTGTAGTATAACCATGGACAAGCAAAATTTGGATACCGATGAGTATGAAATGATTGTGGCTTAGTTAAAGCGCAGTACAAATGGACTGCAGGCATGTGATGTTGTGTCTTGAGAAGATGCCTGCAGCCACTGATCAGGTCGCAACATTTTATTAACATGTTCTTTGAAGTATGGTGCAAATCTGTGTGCGTGTGTGGCTCCCTCAAGGTCTTATATCAAATGCCACACATTCCTCAGGGAAAATCCCAGTAGCAGTGCTACGGGGGGGGTTGCGTTTCACTCTTTACAACGTTTAAACATTTCACTCACTCGCCTACAAGCTTAGTTGAGTCTCCTAAGCCTGCTGCTTATGAAGCTTCAGTGGGGGTCTCTTATGAGGAGCACTTTATAGGAGTCTCTGGCCTTTTCACCTTAAGCAGGTGCTCTCAAAAAAAAAAAAAAAGATAAAGATATTGCACAGTTTCTCAGCCCCAAAGCACTGTCCTGACTTTACAAACAAAATAAATAAATAAATAAATATTACCATGTTTTTGGACAGGGTACTAATAAGTCCAATATATATGATTTAAAAAAAAAATATGGTAATAAATCTTTTGGATGTGCTGCTGGGTCACATATGGTAATTCAGCACTATGGGAGGATCTGTTATATAGCTATAAAAACGATAAAAAGTGCATTTCACAAAGTCAAATCGAGTCCAACATCAGCTATAACGAAAACAAACTAACATCAAAATGCGCTTTTATCCATTTTTAGTAATGTAAAGTTAGAGAAGTAAATATTTCCCACATCTTTACCTGAATAGTCTGGCTTGGGTCCCCTGACACGGGGCCCCCGACCAGTTTGCAGTACAGGTCTTGAATCGGCTGCTGGCTCTCGTCCACTCCGCAGGTCGCCGTGGCCGTGATTTTAGTCCCCTCCGCTAGATTAAAATACGGTGGGTGCAGACTGTATCCGTTCACGCCGTTGATGGGCAGCTCCTGCGCCGTTAAAGCGTCCGTGAGGAGCAGCAGCGACAGAAACACCAGCACCGGTCCCCTCGCCATCTTTACCTGTGCCGCACACTCAACACTGTTACAGCCGGTCTAAACGTCTACGGAGCGCTTGCTGTGGGATCAGTCACGGACATTTGGAGAAACCCAGTACACAGAGAGTATCGTCTGTTTCTGTGTGTGTGTGTGATGCACAATCATAGGCAGATATACGCAGCTCGGTGGCACCTTCTCTCTCGGTCTCTGCCTCTGTGCTGTTCTGAAAGGGCAGTGCGCTCTGTGTGTGAGTCTCTGTGTGTGTGTGTGTGTGTGTGTGTGTGTGTGTGTGTGTGTGTGTGTGTGAGTTGAGAGAGGGCAGTGCACTCTGTGTGTCTGTGTGTGTGTGTGTGTGTGTGTGTGTGTGTGTGTGAGGGTTGGGTTGAGTGAGGGCAGTGCAGTGCGTGTGCAGTCCTGTCTCTCTCACACACACTGCTGAGGACCCTAATTCTGCGAATTTATAAACCGAGGAATAACGTTACAAATTCTGTCATTTAACGTTACTCACCCATGACCATGTTGTTCCGTATGGCTTGCTTGCTTCTGTGGGTCAAAAATTCTAAAGTTATTACTCTTTTGGACATTGACTAGACACAATAACGCCATAAAATTATAATAAAATCGTGGTCTACACGCGTTATATTGCTTATATAAATTTTCTAAAGACATCAGATTACTTTCTGTGAGGAAAAGTCGTTAAATCTTCCCGCCAATCGATTTCAAATGTGCGCTAGATTATGTCCGATTCTTGGACCGAGTCGAATCTTAAATCTAATTGATTCTGAACGAATCCGAGTGATTCGGTTCACCCATTCAATCACAGCAAGCGACTTTTTGCACTAAGTGAAAATAGCATATTTTCTTAGCGATATATTCTATTTATACTGTGTTAAAATATCAGGATTTTCTGCTATTTACACTACTTATTGCAATTAGTGGCAATTATCTGCACCTCAGTATTGTAGTAGTACATTATAAAAAAGTATGCAATAATAATGTATTGAGTGTAAATTATAATTTAAATTCAAATTATTAAATTGATGAACCTTATTAGGACAATAAACCCTTCCCCCAATCCTACCCGATAACTTATTTTTAAACTTTTTGATTATTTCCCTAATTTTTATTGAAAATAAATGCCTGCGATTTGAAAAGGGAGAAAAAATAGTTCGGCAAAAGTGGTATGCGCTTAACCGTCTACACTACTAAAACTGTCGACAGACTATGGCGAGTATTTTGTGACATAAGACAATCACAGGTAAAGTTAGTGTGGGTGGAGTTAGTATAGCCTCTGCCAACAAGGCGGGATATTTGTGCTTAGTGTAAATAAATACTTCTCAGGGCAGTGTTGCCAAGAATTGGGCTACTTTAACACCGTTGCCCGGGGTTGTTTTTCATGTCCGCGGGTTGAAGCGACCGCAATAATGTGACATTTATCCCCTAAAATGCGAATTTTACCAGGGGAACCCCACCAAAAAAAAAACGTGTATTTTATCCCCAGAATTCAATTTTAATCGGGGGACCCCCCTCTCAATGCAAATGAGCTTGTTCTGAGTAGCAATTGGGCACTTTTGTTGTGAAAACCTGGCAACCCTGGTTCAAGGCAGGCTAACTTTAGGTTATTAGTGGGGTATGAGAGGACCTGCTGTCCTGAATGCAGCTGTGACTGTATTCATAGTAAAGCACTCCGCCCTCGAGTACCTTACTTTTATAAAATGACTGCCACTTAAAGGCACAATATGTAAGATTTTTTTTTTATTATTAAAATATCCAAAAACCACTAAATCAGTATTTTATATTTTGCTGACTTGTGTACTTACATTATCCCAAATGTTTCAAAGAATGTTTAAATCCAGAGAAATAAGCAGTTTTAACTAGTGACACGGATCGTGTCCATAGTGTCATTGTGTCGCCTGCCGATGACGTCATAACCCCTTGATTTCCGTTTTTGTATTGTAGACAACATATAGAAACACCAAAGATGCTTAAATATGTTACGCGTTTTATTAGACAGATGATGACCGCACAGAGTGGCATTATAACAGAACTTTCACACATTTCTAGTATGATAAAACAATGCTGCTTTTTTCCCCCACATTCGCATGACCAGAAGGAGTGGAAGCGGTCGACTGTGGCATAATAAAAGCTCAGCTGCTCGTTCAGAGGCCTCGTTTAGCTTCAGCGGCTTTCAGCCTCACCCTGCTTCATTCCACTACATTAATAAATCATTAGCTCATCCATGAACCTGATTTCTGCCCGAGTCGTGTCGGATTGCATCGTCTGTGGGGATGAAGACCACATCTCCCGTGATTCCACACTCAGTCACAGCATTATCAAACTAGGCTACCTGGTCTTTGTTTATTTAAAAATTACATATTGTGCCTTTAAGAAAGGCCTACATATTAATGGTAAAAATATGTATTATTATGTTACTTTAAGCAAAAATTAGTATGGAGCTCAAATAAAAACAGACTAACTGCTCGCATAAAATTCAAGACATTAATGTTTGCCTACAAAACCAGCACTGGCTCTGCACCCCTTTACCTAAATTCATTACTTAAGACTTATATCTCCTCTAGAAGCTTGCGACCTGCAAGTGAACGTCACTTTATTGTGCATCCCAAAGAGGCAGAAAATCACTTTCACACACTTTTAAATTAAATGTTCTCCTGGTGGAATGACCTGCTCAACTCAGTCCCAGCAGCTGAGTTCTTAGCCATCTTTGAGAATCAGCCAAAAATACATCTCTTCCATCTTTATTTGACCCTCTAACTCTAGCACTCTCTAATCTAATTCTATTATTAAAAAAAAAAACTAACAGTACATTCTCTAATTTTTTATATTCTATCTATTAGTTTTCTTTTTAGTTATTATAAATTGCTAAATTACTAAATGTAAATTTAAATATATATTTTTATAAGAGTACTATAACAGTAGAGTTGTATTGTAACAATGTTTGAGAGTATAAAAAAAAACCCTACTTTGGCTTTTTGCTATATTCAAGTACTTCATGTGGTATTCTTAGGTATTACTACAATCCTTTTTTTTCTTCTTTCTTTTCGGTATTACCATAATCCAAGATTATGTATTAGTGTTGTATCTTTCACCACTGGCATCTATTCAAAGATATTGGTGCATCACTATATAGGCCTATATGTTAACTATACTAAATACAAATGTTAACTTATATATGTTATAAATACATATTAACTTTCATATATAGTGTGTGTGTGTTACACTATATATACACAAGTTTATGTTTGCCTGCAACATAAATCCCAAGTTCTACCGGTTTTTGAATAGCTTTTGGTGCTTTTCTGTGGTGTAATGAATAGCACTGCCAAGAGAAAGATCATTTTATTAGTTTCAATGATATAGGCATGAACCAGGTGAAACACTGTTGGGCTTTATCTTATTTTCGGTACTTAAAAAAAACTCTCAGAGCCTCTGCACATACTTTAAAAGGACATTTTATTGCAACACAATGCATGCTTTTTTTAAGAGCTGTGAAGGTTAAAAGTCTCCAATCAGTGCAGTATAAATCAAATGTTGTCACAGCAGACACGTAACATTTGTAAATGGCGAGCAGAGACCCATCAGAGCGTCCAACACTGTGAGATTTCCTACCAGAGCTCGTACACATTCCTCCACACCTCAGGCTTTCATTTCCCTGTCTGCAGGACCTGAGGTTTAATTAAATGGCAGCGCTCCAGAGAACAAAGTGAGAGAGGGGGGACAGAGGGAGGAGAGGAGCAGGTGTTTTCTTCACTCATTGTTTTGGCCACCTGAAAAACAGCCGGCATAAAGGCGCCCCTCTGACTAAGAGTCATAAAACACACACTATTATTCAATGCTGCAGAATAATAAGCATTAACAAGTCATATTTTGGTCAAAATGAAAACTGTGTCTTAATTTATTCAACCTCATGTCATTTCAAACTGTTTTTGTGTGTGTGTGTGTGTGTGTGAAACATAAGGCAGGATGCACTCAAATTAGACAGCAACGAGTGGCTGTCAAACTAAGGATAAGATGGCAGCCAGATGTCTGAAGACATTTAGTAACTCTGAATTAATAAAAACAGACAAACATGGCTTGTACTTACCTCCCCTGCTGATTCATGGCACTTTTAATGAATGAAGTTTAAGGCTGACACTAATATTTTCAACACATGTTGACCTCTGAACTTTGCTCTCAGGGGAGTATCTGAACAAACTGGCAGGGGTCAGCTCGGTGTTTGACTTTGGAAGTCTAGAGTCCTCCTGCTAATGCAACCGAACTCTCATTCACTTCCAAACAAGAACACATTGCACACTGCAGATCAAAATTAAAGAAGAGAGAGACAAATCTCACAACAGAGGGATGAAGGAAATGCCATCCGGCTGTCACATACTTCCTTTATAGACAAGAGAGTCAGCTCGCAAGACAAGAGATGAAAGAGAGAGGGGGGTGTGCTTCTTTTTGTCCGAAGTGTCTGTGTCAGTGTATTAGTCTCTAGTCTTCTTGACCGAGGTCTTAGTGACCCCCTGGTTGCCAGGGATTTCTTTTAAAGAGTGTGATTAATGTGTTGTAACGCCCTGTTACACCCTTACACACTCAGAGCAGGTCAGTGACTAAACTAGGGTTGTTCTTATTTTACAAGACGGATATGTTGTAGTCACATGTTTTTCCTTCAGATAATCTGCTGAGTGACAGTGAGATTGTTTGATAAAGATCAGAGGAAGCAGTGTTGTGTCACAGTTCTAATGAGGGGGAAATATTTATTTGATCCTCTGCTGATTTTGTACGTTTGCCCATTTACAAAGAAATGAAGGATCTGGAATTTTATGGTAGGTTTGGGTAGAGACAGAATACCAACCAAAAAATCTGTATTTGATCCCCAAGCAAAGCATGAGTTAGTACTTGATGAAGAAACCCTTGTTGGCAAGCACAGAGGTAAGACGTTATTTGTAGTTGGTCACCAGGTTTGCACACATCTCAGGAGAGATTTTGGTCCACTCCTCTTTACAGATCCTCTCTAAAGCATGTAACGTTTCTTGGCTGTTGTTTGGCGACTCAAAGTTTCAGCTCCCTCCACAGATTTTGATTGAGGTCTGGAGACTGGCTCGACCCATCCATGACCCATCTTCAGTGTTCTGGCTGAGGGAAGGAGGTTCTCGTCCTAGATTTTACAGTACATGGCCCGTTCATTTACTCCTCAATATGGTGAAGTCGTCCTGTACCCTTAGAAGAAAAACAGCCCCAAAGCACAATGTTTCCTCCTCTGTGTTTGACTGTAGGGATGGTGTTCTTGGGGTCATAGTCAGCATTTCTCTCCCTCCAAACACAGCGAGTCCAGTTAATGCCAAAGAGCTCAATTTTGGTCTCATCTGACCACAGCACTTTCTCCCAAGCCTTCTCTGAATTATTTAGATGTTCTCTGGCAAACTTTAAACAGGCCTGTACATGTGTCTTCTTGAGCAGGGGGACCTTGCGGGAGCTGCAGGATTTCAGTTCATTGCGGTGTAGTGTGTTACTAATGTTTTGCTTGGTGACTGTGGTCTCAACTGCCTTAAGATCAATAACAAGCTCCTCACGTGTAATTCAGGGCTGATCCCTCACCTTTCTCGTGATCATCCTTACCCCAAGATCTTGCACAGAGCTCCAGACCGAGGCCGACTGATGGTGGTTTTGTATCTTTATTTCCATTTCTGAATAATCGCACTAACAGTTGTCTCCTTCTCACCAAGCTTCTTGCTGATGGTCTTGTAGCCCATTCAAGCCTTGTGCAGATCTACAGTCTTGTCTCTGACATCCTGACAGCTCTTTGGTCTTGCCCATGATGGAGGGAGAGGTGGGAATGGAAGATACAGATTGTGTGGACAGGTGTCTTATACACCTGACGAGCTGACATTAGGAGTAACTTCTTAAAGTGACAGGACTAATCTGTGATCCACATGGACACATAACCAATCTGTGGGAGCCAGAATTCTTGAAGGTTGGTAGGGGATTGAATACTTATTTCACTCACAGAAATGCGAATCAATCTCTAACCTTAATATAATGTGTTTTTCTGGATTTTTGGTTGGTATTCTGTCTCTATCCCTTAAAATAAACCTACCATAAAAATTACAGACCCTTCATTTCTTTGTAAGTGGGCAAAATTACAAAATCAGCAGGGGATCAAATAAATATTTTCCCCACTGTACTTCAAACACAGACGTGACCAGACAGGCCTGATCTTAACTGTGATGTGGTTCTTAGCTCATTTTCACCTGCCCAAGCTGGACTCTTCAGGATGAGTCATTGTTTTGTGCACATGAGAGATGGTGAAAATAAAACTGTAAAAAAAAAAAAAGGGAGTGATTCATGACAATGCAAAACTATTTATTGCATGGGGTTTCTAGGTAGTTGCTTATAGGCCCAAATCAAAAAAAATATGAAAGGAAATTTATGCCTTAAGAGTGAAAAATAAGACCAGTATGAATAACCATCAGAAGGTATCTTGTTTCAACCGCGGAAAGACATCAATATACACCATAATTCAAGTTTCCACCAGCATAAATGGTTTGTTTGTCAGACAAAATGGCAGATTCAGCATTATGACTGGTCAGATTACCTGTCAATCAAACTCCCAGCGAAGGACCAATTATGAGATTGTTACAATTTTTTACATTTTTAGATTTTTTTTAGTTGCAATTACAAGATATGAAGTCACATTTACAAGAAAGTCACAACTGTGAGAAATAGTCATAACTGATATTGAAGAGATATGAAGATACTATGGTATATAAAGCTGCAACTATGTGAAATAAAATTACAGTGATGAGAAGTCACTACGTTGAAATATAGTCATGATATACAGTTGCAATTATGACAATTAGAACAACTGTAAGAAAATAGCCATTACTGAGATATGAAGTCACTATGAGATATAAAGTTGCAAACAGAATTGTGATATACAGTCTTAAATATGAGAAATAGTTTCAATTTTTGAGATATAGTCATATGGTATTTTAATGATATTTTCATATGATTTTCAATATGGAATTATATTCATAACTCTGCTTTACATTTAATGATATATTTCTAACTAGAACTTGTATTCTTTATACTCTAGTGGGAAAGAGCCACCGCTAAGCCTCTATGATATTCTGATATAGAAAGTCTATGAGATTTGTTCAGCTGTTCTGCATGTGTGTGTTTCAACAAACACCACTAACAGATTATGAGATAGTGAGGAGCATGTTGATGTGAAAGAGACAAAAGCACACTCAACTCTTGTCTTCCCACTACACAAACACCTCACCTCGGACCCCTCAATCCACACCTTAATAATTACAGCAGGATCTCATCACCTCCGCATTAATACAGACAAAGAGACAGATATCCTGCGCTAAACATCCACCAGCATCCTGCAGCATGAACAATAAAGAGCAGAAAATCCTCTTGAAACCATTAACTCATATTAAAGGAAATAGCAAAAGATAGGACCTCTGATTATTTGGCCCCTAGCAAAGACACGAGTGAGGAGTGCTGCATTAAAGTTTCAACAACAAACTTGGTTTTAGTAGAAACAGATGGAGTTTAAATCCTAATCCCTGAGTCAAACAGGCATGATGGGTACTAGATTCATCTTTCCAGCAGCCTAAGCCTTTTTTTAGCAAAATGTGAATAGCTGGGAATGATGGCATTTATCATCCAAACTAATTTCATCACAGATACGGTATATATAGCTAGCCTTCAGGCATATAGTTCATATCTAGTTGTATTATACTGGCATCAAGCCCAGACAGGTAATTGTGTTCGCATGTGAGCGTCACGTCTGACTGGATGGCAAGTTTATACACGTTCATAGCATCTTTCGCACTCCTTCAAATGGCTGATTTAACAAAACAGTGCTTCCTCTTGCTCTTCCCACAGTTTTGTTAAGATCACATGCTTTGAAGATCAGTCTGCATGAAAGGAGAAAATCAGAGCGCTAACTGCGGATAAGGAACAAAAGGCCGGAGGTCTCGATAAGTGAGCAGTGAAGCATTACAGCCAGACAGACAACACCATAGCCCTTATAATGATGAGAGAGTGTATATCTCACAAAGAACACACACACACAACCGACATGTGATAAACGAGACGTGGATTTCCACACACACACAACAAAGTGATTAGCATTAACAAGTGACTGGTGTTTTCAGACACAAGATGATAATGTTGAAGGGCTATAATGGTTCCAGCTCTTTGGTAGAGGAAGAGAGGAAGGGAGGCGAGTTTTTTGTCATGGGTATAATGCATAAATTAATTGGGGAGAATAAAAAAGGCCAACTCTTTTCACCCTGTTTAGGGGTCAGTCTTCTCTGAATCACTGCATCACTGGAGCCATTGATGATGTGTAACCGCAGACTCTTACATCATTAACGATGGCTCATTCTTGGTGATGATGACACTTTACAATGAGGTTCCATTTGTTAACATATAACTACTATATTGGTTAACATGAACGAACTATGAAATTTTTTTCCAAGGCATTTAATTATAGTAGGCTAAACGTTAACATCACCATACTATACAAGTCAAAAGTTGTATCTGTTAATATTATCAATTTATTAACCGACATTTACTAATGGAACCTTGTTGTAAATTATTAAGAAATTAGGACGGTAGCGTTGTGTACTATTATGCACCAATGCTAAAGCTCTTTAAACTTGGGTCGATTCTGATTGGCTGTCAGTGTTTTTTTTAGCACTCCGACTTTCTCTATTTAAATAACTCTTTTATCATAGATGGTCTAATTAAGTTTTTTTTTTTTTTTTTACATTAGTTGGAAAAAATAATTGTTTTGAAAGTGACTCCAGCGATATCGTTCCTCTCTGTCATTACTGGACTAGTCTTACATAATTAGAATGATCATTTTTCCACTTCAGGGTAAAAGACATAAAAAATGTAGAATTTTTTATAAAGATGCAAATGCATCACATAAATCATCTGAACACCTTTGGAACACTTGCACTGGAAATCCTGCATACTAGGATAAAATAGAGAAACAGAACGTATAAACTGACAGATTAAGTACAGAATGATCCCTACATGATATCAGGATGTTGTGAATCTCCATAAAATGAATGAATCCAGTCATTATATCATTGAACGGTTTAGATCTTTGTCTTTATGAGGAAAGGCCACAGGCATTTTGTGACCTCTGTAATTGAAGGGAGACAAATAAGCTCTCTAAGAAAAGCTGTGTGCCCCGCACTGACAAATCACTGAGAGACAAGTAAGAAAGATGGAAAACAGAAAACCCAAAGTGTCTGAAAATTACAGCATGTCTTTCTGATAAACAACAGACTGTTGACAAGCAGCTGAGACACTAAACTGAACAGGACCATGACTGCAGCAGTTGAAATCACAAATAAACAGCAAAAAAATACAGGTTCTCTCTCAAAAACATGCATTGAGTGAATGTAAGATTTTCCACACTGTACTTATGTTGCTTTTGACTAAAACCATTGAACAATTTTTGTTAATTAATGTAAAGCTGAAATAAAATAAAATTATTAGATGAAAAGTTAAAATGATAAATGAAATTTAGAAATACCGCATTGGCATATAAATTTAAATAAATGTTAAGCTAAATTAATAAAACTAAAGTTCAAAAAATAAAGAGCAATGCTAATACTAACCACTAAAAATACACACATAAAAACTAATAAATATACATTTAATATTAAATAATACTGAAATCACATTGGATTTTTACTTTGTATTACAATAATCTTAGAAGGAATCTAAATTTATATAGCCCTAAATAAATAAATAAAACAAAGATTTTCTTATTAAAGCAACTTGAGAAGCTCAGTTGTTTGCCATTTGACCAGATGTTTAAGTTTTATGAGATCATATGACCAGTTACACATTAAAATACATTTCAGAGGTATTATTATCCGAGTAAATGTACACAAAAGTCTGAAAACAAGTTAAAATGATTTTATTTGGCTTTTCTCCCCCTAATTTAAAGAAGAATTTGAAATAAATGTCTTCATATGTAGTATGTCCCCCTAAAATAACATTTCCAAACTGAAATTAGACTTGCAATCTCAGATTTTCATGTGGTATCTCATTGTATATGTTTCAAGGGGAAAGTGTCATGGTTCAAAACGTATTACATATTAAAAGTAAAAGGTTTTTCCATGACAGCTGCCCTCTATGACATGTAAGAACAGGAAGTAACACAAGTAACCAGATCTTCTTCAGCATTCCTCCAAAACAAACGTGTTGTTAGACAGAGGCACATCTGGTTTAGAGGTGTGCGAAACACAGTTTTTACAGTTCCACACTGAGAAGAAGAGCTGTAATCTCCCACCCACTCTTTAATAACGGACTACCACTCCACAAACCCCACAGTGCTTCCTATGCTTCACCTAAACCTCCTCAACTAATGACTGCTTTAAAGCAGCTCTATTACTCACACCAGCAAACCTAGCAGTGAGAGAGAGAGAGAGCGAGTGAAAGCACAAGCATGTTCAATTATTTTACTATATTCAGTCCCACGGTCTTAACTTTTGATTAGCATGGATCACTAACGCCACCTAGTGGTGAGGTCTTTACCTTTGTTCAAAAATGTGGAGAACTGTAGGCCATTCATTCCTCATCAACAGAAATGAAGACACCAACAGAAAGACATGTAAATACTGTTTTATTGTAAGAAATGGACTTCAGTTCAAAATGTGGAACTCTTAACAGCCTGCAAGTACAAAAACAGGGAGAGAGACAGTTTGCTCGTGGTGCGGGGCCCACAATGTACTGAGTACCTTCGCTACAGATTGTTCTTAAAGGCCACAGAGCATTGAAAGAAAGGAAGGAAGGGTCAATCACTGCCTTTTAACAGACATTACCTGCTTCCAAACTACTTCCGTCCACATTTTTACTTGCATCCAAATTGTGCCAATATTTAGCTGTTTGGCTTATGTGAAATTACAATGGGATATTTGTCAATGCAAGTCCAGAAAAGTGAGTGTCACTTGTTTTCCTATTGTCTCCTATTTAGATCAGACCCAGCGCTGTTATATTCATCCAACTGCAGCAATATTTCTAACCCAGTGAACCCAAACATCCAGCAAAAAGGCTTGTCTGGCTCAAACAGGCAAGTTCTTAAGGGTCAAGGTATTCGATAGCACCAATAACAACTCTGATTGCCGGTTTTGCATGTGCTATTGATGTAAAATGCAACATTGAGAACTACACACAGAAAAACTCCTATCTACTGAGAATGACTGGTGCACATGAAAACAATGAAGCTACACGTCGGAGAATGTCAGAGTTGGCACAGTGATCTAAAGTCAGAATCGTGTTGAATCTCCAAAAAATGACAAATGAAGTGAGCAAGCATTGCCTGGAAAGATCCAATTCAAAGTGAGAAGTAAAGCTTTCATCTACAAAGCTCATTAAGTCGATATTTTTAGTGTTTCTGAATTTGTATCATCAGCTTGACATGGTTATTTGGGGAATGGTCTTGGAAGAGTGCAATATTTTAAAATAACTCAAAAGATTTCACGTTCTCATCTTGTGTATTTAAAAGACTTGGGTCTGAAATAACCAATATTCTTCTGCTGCCACTACATCTACAAATAATAATTAAAAGAAAGAAACAAAAGAAAACGTAAATTTAAAACTTTAATAACTTGAATTACAAACATTTGCCAAAAGAGACAGTGCGAAGGAAAGGACAGAAAAACGCATTAAATATAAGGCAGTAAAACAGGAAGAAACAGGCAGTGTTTGTCTTGTCAACTCAAATTGTGGCCGACGTAGTGGCTACTAACTTCATCCGGATAACGGTTTAAAACAAAAGCAATAAAATTATAACAAAAACATTTAAACTCGTGCAACCGTGGCACAACAGTACATCTGCGTCCTGTATGCCAAAGCGCACGACTGAGTGTTAGTACGTGCGTCGACTCAAAAACCATGCTTCACTACATCCATAACACAAAGAAAAGACAAACGTCAGACTGGGTCCACTCCCTCCAGACAGTCTGTATAAGGCACAGTCACTGAGGATAGACTGGAGCGGTGGTGACTGCTTCCTGCCTTATGCTAAAGCAAGCACCAAAACCATGAGTGGAAACTAGGAAGAGAGAGGGTTTTTGCAATTAACTAACACACGTTTTGTCATTCCGTCCCTCGGTTTTGTGTCAGTAAGGTACGGTTCTGAATAAGACGTGATCACAGATATGTACCACAGCAGTGAGGGGGGAGACGCCACCTATAAATCGCTACAGAGCATGTGTCCAAGACGTTTCAGAGACATTTAAGATAAATACAACTGCAGCTGTCTGAAGGTGCTGAAAGAGGAAAGCAATATTAGATTGTATATTACAGACGGGAAACACACTCTTCCTCGGAGAGAAACAGGAGTATCGTGGCAGCCAGAGGTCTGAGGGCATTAAAACGGTTCTTTAGACATGAAGTGTGTCTATGCATGCTTTAGCAGACGCAATGGGATTCAGTATGGAGTTTGTTCGGAAGTCCAAATGCGTAATCTGATGTGTGGATGGCGGGGTAGTGACTGTATGGAGAGGACGGGAATGGAAAGGTGAGAGGAGGGTAAACTGCAGCAAGCCACGAGCATTAGAACTCTTCCTGGTCCTCTGACTCAGCGTCTGGTATGACAAACCCCTCCTGAGAGAGCGAGCGAGCGAGAGAGAGAGAAAGAGAGAAAAAGAGACAGAGAGAGATTGAGTCATCTGATAAGAAAAGTCTTGCCATTTAAAGACTGTTCCACTGTAGGAAACATTCCCCAGAATAGTCTAGTCTGTTTTTACAAGATCAGTAAATTCATGTACAAGACCGTCTAATCTTTCTCCAGACTGTTACTGGGGAATTCTGTGATGTCCATTAAAAACCATCATTTTTATTTAATCATTAGAGGCTTTCGAGGTCATGTAAAAACTGGACATATCTGAGCTTTTTTTAATTAATGTAAAGCTGTAATAGACAATAAATAAATAGCTTGACACTGGAGGCTTTCATTCTAATAGCTCATTTCACCAATCCTCATTTATTCATCCTCATATTGTGCCAAACCCATCTGACTTCTGCTCATCTTAAACATATAGTGGCAGCCAAAATTATTACAACACTAGTATTTTCAGCAGCTAAAAAAATGGTTTTAATTCAGTTATTTCTATATTTTGCTGTAGTGTGTCAGTAGGAAATATCAGTTTACATTTCCAAACATTCATTTTGCCATTAATTGTAATAATCCAGTGAGATTTTTGTCTGACAGCAGCCGGTGCTGCACACAGAGATCTGATCTCATTGTCATCCAGTCAGTCCGGAATAACATGAAGAAACAGAACAAACTGAGACAGACTCAATCCAGAAGAACTGTGGCAACGTCTCCAAGATTCTTCAAGAGTCCTACCTGCAAAGCTACCTAAAAAACTATGTGCAAGTGCACCGAGGGCAAAAGCTGCTTTAAACGCAAAGGATGGTCACACCAAATGTTGATTTAATTAACAGAAGTTCATGGATAAAGAATCTATTTATGACATTATTTCTGACAGCACAAGTGTCTAAACCTATTAACAGTTCTGTATCTTTGCAGGTAGGTTTCTTGAAGCATCTTGGAGACGTTGCCACAGCTCTAATAATTTTGGCCGCCACTGTAAATGGAGAGATTTCTAAGGAATCATGAAAGATTTCTGTTCCTCCATTTAAAGTCCATTTCACCGAGACTTTGCCACCAAGCACATCCTAAATAGCAACCAGAAGCTCAAACGTGCTTGCTCTTCATCCAAAAACTATTGAGGCTGTAGTACAGTTATGCTTTGCTTTACCATATATGGCTTGGTGTATTTGCCAAGTCAAATATGGTATATGGCTTGGTGTATTTGCCAAGTCAAATATGGTATATGGCTTGGTGTATTTGCATTGATCAATGTTTATGCATGAATAAATGTCCAAATTAAATCTGTGCATGAGCATGCCTATTCAGAAGACTTGGTTTAATCAGACTTTTACAATGTCTTTATTATGAAGAGTCTAAGTTTTGGCGGAATTGACTTTCATTGAAGGGGCAGAAATTGTTCAGGTTTGATAAAAATATCTATATTAAAATCTTATGGCTTGTGAGAATACGTATAGCTTAACAGTGAAAGAATTTTCATTTTTGGGTGAACTATCCCTTTAAGTCTAAGAAGATGCCATACCGGCCAGAGAACATAACATATATTAATATATAACTGAAAAGGTCATGAAGAAGTCATGAAATCATTGGTCAATAAGTATGGGAACACTGTCAATTACTAACATGGTCTGTTGTGACAAATGTTTCTCTTTGGTGAGACTGTAGTTGTGTTTGACTCACGTCTGTGGCATAGAGAATATCCACAATCCTCTGCAGGGTGGGGTCTCCCTCCCCCTCCTTCTCTTGACAGATCAGCTCAATGTTCCTCAGTTTGCCAAAGTAAAAGTCCCGCTCCTTCTCCATGTCCTGGATTGTAGACTTCAAGATGTTTAACTGAAAGTCACCAAACAAACATTTTAGTCAAAAACCCAAAGTACACTTTGTTATGCATACATTCAGTTACTAGATACTATGCTGATGACAAAAAAGTGCAGACACTAGACAAAGATGAAACTTTTAAAGTGCACATTGTGATTGTTTCATACTATAAAAAGTGTGAGTCTCATAATGTGAGTGTATAACAAAGTGAGTTAGAGGTAATAGGACAAACCTCTTGAATAAGCTCCGCCCTTTCCTCATCACCACCAGCACCAGGTCTCCGCGCAGAGCCAGGTGCCATCTTGGGTGTCACCTTGGCAACAGTTGCTCTCTGTGGTGCTGTTGGGAACAAGCAGTAAGTAGTAAGATGCCAACAAACTAGTTTGAAATACAGGAAAGAGAGACAAGTAGTTAATAACCTTCTGACAGTATAACATCATCACTGGACCTGTTATTGAAATGCACTGAAGCGCAAGTCCTTGTGTTGATAATAAAGTATTTAACTGCAGTGAAGTGAAGTCAAGCACACCCTGTTTTTCTCCTTGAATATCCAGCTTCATTTAGAAACGTCAGATTATGGAAGTGAGATGGGTTGTGAAGACCATTTCATACTGCTTTTATGCCCATCTATGCCTACATATTAAAATGACTAACAGTCTAAAAGCATATCAGACTCATCACATGTTCCCTTCTCAGAAGAGTTTCTGTCCAGCACTTTCCATGCGGGTGGGTTGGTTAGTTAGTTGACACTTTAAACTATTTAATGTTGTGACTTTTAAAAATCATTTAAGCTTTCAATTTACTAGAATGACTACAACGATGTCTACTTCTCCAGCAACCAAAAGCATGTGTATTTCTTAGCTGACACCTCTCATTGTCTATACTAGACTTCAGTGAGCAGATGGTGACTAGTCAGTAAAGACGGAGATGTATCAGCAGAAACGGGACCAACTACATTCAAAGTAATCCACCATTTGAATCCCCTACAGACACTGAAGACACTTAAAAGCCCAAAAACCCAAGCCACGTCTTAAGCAGCTGGCGTGGCAGTCTTAACAGAAGAAGACTGACGGACTGCAGTAAGCCAACGAACACAGACGTCAAAACGAGGGCAAGAACCTGAATGATCAGTTCATGTACATCTTACCGAAGAATTCATGGAAGTGCACAAGAACATAATGCAATGCCTGATGGATATTAATAACATGGGAAAATAAAATACAAAATACACTATGGCTCAAGATTTGGGGGTCAGTAAGATTTTGTTTTTAATGATTTTGACAGAAGTCTCTTATGCTCACCAAGGCTACATTTATTTGCTCAAAAAAAAACTGTGCTATCGTAATAAAGGCAAAAAACGCCAAAATAAACCTTTAAAAAAAAAGAAAGAAAAGAAAAACATCAATATTACCGATCACAAACTGTTGAATTCTACTGTATTTCTGAATATCTGACCTTTTCGGGCAGATGTGTAAAACATAAAAATCTAATCCTAAATGCTGAGATCAAACTATGAGGTGCAAACAACTGGTGCAATGTAACCAACCTGCATTCATGATCTTCTTGGGCTTGCTGAGGGCAGGCATGGTGGGGTTGGGTTGAGGCATGGTGTCCTGGCCCTGTCGCGCTTCCACTGGGTCATAGTCTTTTCCGTCATAGTTAGCATCAAAGAACTTCTTAAACCACTGAACAAATTCAAAATTGTCTTGAAATTTGCCCTTCACCAACTTGTCAACCGGGATAATCTGAAGGAGAAAACACATTCAAATATCATTTCATGGATTTATTAGAGTCACTGTTTTGTTGGTGAAATTAAGAAGCAACAACATAAAAGATATCCAATAATGATAGCATATTCTAGTCAATATAATTTTTCTGATAAAATGGAAATTAATAAACCTTAGTGGCTTGTTGATGGATCTCTAAAGAGTTGACCAGACAAACACTGCTTGTGCAGACAAGCTTGAGAAAAAAAGAAATTAAGCAACTCACTTTGTCAACGCCCATTCTCTTGAAGGCGGCCTGCAATATCTTAAAATTGTGAATGTATTCATGCTCTAACTTTGCACCAAATTTAACTTTTTTCAAAGGTATGCAGCCCGGAAACAGCATGTCCATAAACTGGCAGTATGCTGCACCTGTAGAGAAAATCAGATTACAAACAGTTGATAAACTGAAAAAATGCTTCCATTCCTCCAAAACATATCCATTATTATAAAGTGCATTAGTGCACGTCCATTTCTTTAGCGGCATTGGTTCTGGAAGTATTTTTTCCATTCATTTTATCATAGAGATTTAAAATAAGTCTTTGATGAAACAATACAAGCCAGAAACCACACCAACCAACCATTTCCTTAAATTTCCATAAATTTCCTTATGAAAGAAATAGAATTTTTACTTTCAGAACCCAGCTGTTGCCCTCTGTACAACAAAGCTGCATGCATTCTTATATTCATACACAAAGCCGCATACAGCTCACCTGAACATAAAAGCTCGATCTTGGTGAAGTTCATCTGTAGAGACTCATTGATCCACGCGAGCATGTCATGGCGACTCAGATTGTCGCTAGTCACTGAGGTGGAATATACGTTCACAGCCATGTCCTAGAATGAAGTAAGAGATTAATGAGACATTATGATGAGTAACCACGAGCTGCTGACGCACACCGACAATTAATAGTGATGAAACTAGGGCATATAACATTAGGCTATTATTGATCAGCATAATATTATAATAATATAAGACTCATTCTGTCTCAATTTTATTATAAAGGATGCTCAATTATTATCATACATTAAATTTGACAGAGCAGAAAGAAACACAAGCACTGCAATGAACGCATTTCATCACATGGGTGAATCCTAAGGGAGTGCATCAAGGATGTTAAATCTCATGTTTCCTCTTCTATCCAAAACCAACCAATCAACAACACACAATATTCTTGATTTTAATAAATAAATAAATAGTCTACCCCGTCAACAAAAGACTTCATAGTGTGATATAAACTACGAAGAAGAATGGAGCTGTAATACAGCCAGAGTCTCAAGAGAGATGCTGAGAAAGACTGCAATAGTGTCAGTCACTTTGTCTGTGCCTTAAAACCTAACAAGTTGCCCTACATAGACAGCATTCTATTCCAAGTAATTTTAATTATAAGCACGTTTGACGCCCAAAATGCTTTCTTCTGCTGCAGCTCGCAGGGTTTTGAGACACAGCCCTTGAGGAAAACACCGCCTCAGCTGCTCTTCTTCATCCAGGCCTCGCCTTACACACTAGAACCCCATAACAGACCTATTTACCGACAGCGTTACTTCTTCAAACAAGAAGGACGGAATGAATATAGGTCTTAAACCACAAACACCGACCTCATAGACCAGAGTACCGACGAAATATAAGACAAGCCTAGCTAATTCTTTGTCCCATAAAACATCAGCAGCAGCAGCAGCAGCAGCAGCAGCTTCCGTTAGCGGCCGGGGCTAACCGTTCAATTCAGCGCTCTCATTCAAAATAAACCATTCCCCGTGCATATATTACGCTTTAACGACGTTGTCACAACATAACATACCTCTCTGCTTCATTAGTTTATAAAAGAAAAGAAAAGGAAGAATATCTAACGGTATTTGATGTGTCTCAGCCGAGTTTTACCTCTTGTTCGCCGGCGCCTCTTTCTACCAGATCATGCGTCGATTTGTCCTTCGGGCGTCTTACGTCATCACGCACAGATACGCAGGAAAAGTGGCAAAATAAGAGTCTTTCAGTCTCTTTGCTTTTATTTGGTAATATATTGAAAGAATTGTATTTATGTTAAAATAAGATTTTATTGATGTAAAAAAATTATTGACGTAGAAATATATATATATATATATATATATATATATATATATATATATATATATATATATATATATATATATATATATATATATATATATATATATATAAAATCTATGCAATAATATGTGCATTAATAATGCATTAATATGTGCTTTATAAGTGCTAATAAACAGCTAATATCCTAGTAATATGTATGCTGATAAGCAGAGTTGAATTGGCCCCTAAACTAAATGAGATTTTATTGATGTAAAAAAATGATTGACGTAGAAATATATATATATATATATATATATATATATATATATATATATATATATATATAAATTCTATGCATTAATATGTACTTTATAAGTACTAATAAACAGCTAATATGCTAGTTATATGTATGCTGATAAGCAGAGTTGAATTGGTCCCTAAACTAAAGTGTTACTGTAAGGGAAATGCATTCGCAGCTATTGTTGATACAAATGTGTAAAACACCAAAGATTTGTCTCATGAAGACTTTATTTTTCTTACAGATATCATCTCTGCTTATTCTTTTGTATTTACAGTATGTAAACAAGAGAGTCCACAAGACAAGAGAAAAAAGAAACATGCCCACAATAATATAATCTTTTCCTTTACTCCTCTAGACTTTTGCTCGTTTTTGTTTATTTGTTTGTCGAGATGCCTTTCACGGGTGAAAGATATTAAAGAATTAAATCTTTGAATCTCTCCCAAAACAAACAAACAAACAAACAAAACGTAGTGACAATCCATTAGTACTAACAATCATATTCCGTAAGTTTTTGACCTTGTACAAACACACTCTTCATTTGATAAAATGAACTTACTCTTTCGGAGGCACTTCTAAGTGCATCTTTCACATTAAGAAAAAAAAATGATATTGATCAAACACATTTGTTGAAGTTTACAAAAGTTGATGTGTATAAAAAAGAGGACAACAGTTTTACAGTTGCATATTTTATATCAAAGGGTGTTTCCGTCTTTGTACTAAACAAGTCACAAATTCAAATACGAAATGTACGTAGAAATGAATCAAACGTTTATAGGCATTTGCCCTAATGTTGTGTTGGATGTAGTGAACAAGAAGTGACATCATGTCATGATCACACTGAACAATGAACAGTCTGTTCGCAACGAGTCAAGGTCCTTTGGTGTTAACATCTGACTCTCTTTGAATGATAAAATGATTCACACTCGGGTTATGAGACAGCCACGGCGGAGCTGCCTTTAGTGTTGTCCGTGGAAGGGGAGGGTCCTCGGTTTGCGGGTGATGCTCTTTCTCCTGTTGGTGAAGGTTGGGTTTTAGGGGACTGTCCTACAGGTTTTCCGGCTGCGTCTGAACTGGCTTCTGCTTCAGTTTCCTGCTGAGACGCCGTGGCTGAGGAGATGAAAAAGAGAAAGCTATAACTCAACTGCTATTCAGTAATAAATGCAAAAGAAAACAGAAAGTGGCTAGAATGGAATACTAGCTTACATACAGAATACTACACAGTATATACTGTATACTGCCTACTAGTTACAAAAAAAGGACTCTTTTTACAGACTGTTCTGATGCATTTTTTCAGTTATTAAGATTATATTTACATTAAAAAAAAGTACATTTATAACACTATACTTTTGTGTTTTATTACCTTGGCATTAAATTACACACACACACACACACACACACACACACACACAAAAACACTGTTGCGTGAGTGTTTCTAATACAACAGCTGAGAAAGTAAGGGCAAATTTGACAGCTTTCTCTTTTATGACCAACAATCTCTCAATATTTTTTCCTCTTTTGGAAAGTCATAGAAACGCTACTGTGGATTTTTTTCTTTTGCTATTGGGGCAAAACGGAACGCAAAAATTATATATGTTAAAGTTTTACTTACCATTGCAGAATTTTATCCAAATATGACAACCACTTCAAAGAAACCCCCTACCTTGAAAAGGGTCTATAGTAAATGGTAAATAAAATGGTACAAATAAAAATAAATAAATAGTAAAATAGTACCTATTCAATGATGTGTGTGGCTTTCAGTTATCTTTTTGGAGTTCAAATTTGATATTTGGTAATTTATGTAAAATGTCTTAACATCACTTAAATAATATTTTAATCACACTACAACAAGTAAAATGATAATAATAAAGAGACACTTACACTGCACTATGCTGGAAATGAAAATGCAATGTATACTGCACTTTTTTTGCCAAATATATTCCATTCCATGTACACAGTAATTGACATTCTGTGCACAGTACACACACTATATACACTTGAGAAACATTAGTATGCTATTAGCCATTCAGAGTTGTGGTCTTGCATTTGGTGTTATTTACACACTGAGCTTTGGTGCTAATTTGGGCAATAAAAGTTTGAATCTGGCCTGTTTCTTGATCCCTGCCATTTCTTGTCCTCTCTCTTCTAGTTTTTTGGTAAAAGTGGTACACTCTTAGAAATAAAACTTCCAAAAGCAGGTTTTTATAGCATTGCCACTGAAAGAACCACTTAGTTTGAAGAACATATTGATTATTTCATTATAAAGAACCTTTAGTGCAATAGAAAGTCTTCATTGATGATAAAGGTTTCTTCATGGAACCATAAAGAACCTTAACTGTTAAGAGTGTAAAAGACCAAAAGCAGAAATAGAGAGTAAGGTGTAGAACTGTTTACCTGACTGTGTGCAGGACTTCATGTGTTCGGGCCAGTGTGCCTGCTGGCAGGGGTAGTCACAGTAACTCGTGTTCCAGCAGCAGTAGAAAATAGCCTCTTTCTTGCAGTTGGCACACCACTGCTTCTTCTTGGTCTCGTCCACCGCCTGCTGTTTCTCCATCTCCATCTGTTTCTTCACCTCTGACACCAGCCGCTCTCTCTCCTGCTCCAGACTCTGCCTCATTTCAGCCATGGTCAGCTCTACACACACACACACACACACACACACACACAAATGCACACATAATAATGATATATCAGTGGCTGCAGCTCTGGCTTGGTCATCTAGAACTTGTAGGAAAGGTGTTCAGTGAACTGTTCGCTGTAAATGTTCTCTACATTGCATTGGATAACAAAAGCATTTTCTATCATAAAGCAGTTTGCAGAGCTATTGTGAGTCATAAAGGAGAGTTACCGAGGTTATGTTTCATCTCTGACAGCTCCTGCTGATGCAGCCACTGGAGTTTCTCAATCTCAATCCGCAACCGCCGGATCTGCAACAAAATCCACAGGGGATGTCAACCAAAGGAGAACCATAAAGTATTGCCATTATAGAAATTCAATCTGTCAGCCTGCAACCTATCAACGTCATTTTTTATAAAATACATATTGAGAAAGAGTATGAATGGTGGAATAAAATCAAGCAGAAATTACATAAAAGCACAAACCTCTGCAATGGTGTTCCCCGTCGTGCTCTTGGAGAGATCATTGTATATCTCTGTCATCGTTCCCTTGATCACGTCCATCATCTGCCATCATGATGGAAAACACAGGCAACAGCCAAATTCATCATTTTGAAAAAATTATTTAGGCACAATTTAAGTAACAGCAGTTCAGCAGTAGAATTAATCAAGGATCAATTAAAATAATTATCCAAAAACCATCTTAATTCATTCCATATAATGAATTTCACACTAGAATGTATATATATATACACACATTTATACATTATATATATATTTTTTATAATGATTTTCTGAATGATTTTCCTGAATTACAGCACAGGGAGCTGTAACTATGGCCCTCAAAATGCTGCTGGTTATAGATTTCTGTTGCTTTTTATTGCTTCATTGAACTATATATGCTATTAAACTGAAAGTTTTTGATTGAACTATATTTACATCAGAAGTGAGTGAATATCTGACTCACCTTAGTGGTGTACTTGGCGATGTCAGCGGCGACATCAGCAGAGGCCGGAGGGGTGAGGAAGTCTCCAGCCAGACAGGAAGTGGACGTACCAGAGCCCATGTTAACAGGCGAGGTGTCTTTGTGTTGAACAGCTGGTGAAACAAGAGAAAAGATAAAGATACTTTCGTCTTGTCTTTCAGTTTTATAGTTGTTGTTGTTGTTTTTAACAGCAGAAATCACTTTTGGAAGAATGTGAAGCTGGAATGTGAAACTTTACAGAATATATATATTTTTTGTTGTTGTTGGTAAAAGCACGTGCTTAATTTATTTCTTTTTTTCATAAAAGAATGTATTATTTGAGCTTTAAAATTGCCATTAGCCTCACAAGGATGGACCAAATTGATGTCCAAATAAAATTGTGACTTATAAGATGTTTATAAGATTTAAAAAGGGAAATAAAGATGTGATTTATTTTATATGGTCTGCTGACAATAGATTATATATATATATATATATATATATATATATATATATATATATATACACATGAAGAGTTAATTTGCAAAAACAGATAACTTTTTTAAAAATGTTCAAAAATAAAAAATTTTATGCTGCATTCCAGTTAATATCAATCAAACTGCAGTTGTGTTGTTTTGATTAAATAATAACAAAAAAAATACAGCTAACTAACACAATAAAAACATGATAACACGATAAAAAACATGATTTATGAAAATTTATAAAAACAGAGTTATCTTTTTTTGCAAATAAGCTCTTCATATATATTTTATATCTTAAATAGATTTATTTTTATATAGATTATTTTAGGGCAGGGATTTTTTTATCTATGGATATTCGTCTAGATCAGAAAACAAATTAATTTTTTTTAAAAATCTATTAAAAACAAAAGTTCATTTCTTATAAAAACAATATATGCAACATATATACTATATATAAATATATATATATATATAATTTTAATAATTATGGGAATCAAATTTCTGCACTGTCATGTATCTACCTTTGACGGACTGTCTGGTCTGGTAGCGTGTGCTGGAGTTGTTGGCTGAGGTCTGGGGCTGCGCTTGGCTCTGAGGAACCGTCTCACCTTGTTGTTGCTGCTGTCTCTGCACCTTCTGAGATGACATCTGGCATTTACCACCAGCTGGGTTCCCCGTCGCAGGCCGCTGGGCCGGCTGTGTGTTCTCCTTGGGCAGCAGAGGGCGCTGTTTTTTCACCATATTAGAAGCGACTGGGACAGCAGACATGGGTTGAACAGCCGAGGTGGAGGTGGCTTGAGTGGTAGATGCAGGTGGGACGGTGGCTGGAGGCTTGATGGCTGATGCGGCTGCATCTTTTAGACCAGGATTGAAGGAAGATGAAGTGTTATCTGTAGATGAAGGAGCTGATATGCTGGTAGATGCAGAAGTTTTACCTAGACACAGAAGAACAAAGATAAAGCTTCAGATTGGAAATTCTAAACATAATGTTTTTACAGAAACTGTTAGGTATCTCTACCATCTGTTTTAATGCCAGTCTGATCTTTAGTTGTGGAGGGGGCTGATGGGGTCTCTCGCTTAGCTTTCTTCTTTTCCCTCCCACCTTGTTCTTCACCGAGGTCTATCACCAGCTCCCGCTCGGAGTCAGAGTCCACATCCAGCTCTGATCCAGCAGGCCGAGCGTCCTGCCCAGGCTGTGACCTCTCCTTCTGGGGCTGCTGCAGGGGTTTGCTCTTCTCCTGTGAGTCTTTCTCCACGCCACCACTTAACTTCTCTTTGGTCTGGGGATCTGAGGATTTCTTGTCTCCACCTGGTGTTCCTCCAGCTGTTGATGGGTCAGCGTCTTGGTCTTGTCCTTGAGCGGATGGAGGTCTGGGTCTCTTTTTGGAGTCTTTGTGGACACTGTTGTTATGGTTAGTGTTCTTAGGCTTCTGTTCATCCTCAGACATGTATTCGCTGTCGCTGGAGTCAGATTTGTCCGAGTCGTCCGAGTCACTGTGCTCAACACCGCTAGACACAACATCTGAGATCTCATTGATTCCTGTGGATAGAGAAAGAGCACATAAATATGAAAAAGTATTTGTAGTATACTTAGCACAAAATAAATGCATTTCAAATACTATACACATATATATATATATATATATATATATATATATATATATATATATATATCCCACTAGGGTAGTGCTAACTATGAAATGCTAATCAATACAGAATTCTGTAGGGTTGAGCATAAAAACAGTAGTAGTGTTTTCTGATAAGACAATAAAACTACACAAAAACCCAGACAGAATAGATTATCATTCACAATGCTTTATGGGAGTTGTAAGTGTAGTTTATTGCCTCATAAAAAGAATGTTAAGGTTGTGCAAAGTGTAGAATTAGAGAACTGTCTCCCTTTCAATTCATAAGTTGGAATTTGAACGGAGTTGTTCACAACCATAAGGAAGTTAAACTGAAATATGAATTGCAATAACAGGAAGAGAAATTTAAGGGCAGTTCATGGCATTCTGGGAAATGAAGATTTCTTCTACCCTGGTTTATAAACCTGTTTGTCCATCTGCCTGTAAAAACATTTAAGTTTCTTTTTGACTTTCAAACATGGCTGTCAAACCAACATAAAAAATAGTTTTGATAAGCTTTCCCTTTTTATGTTAATATTACAGTTATTACATAGGATTAATTTGAATTAAAATTAAAGGGACGTGCATCCAAGACTGACACAGAAGAGAAGAAATTGTTGAATAATGCCGTTATTTTAGTTTTCTTTGCGCACAAAAAGTATTCTCGTAGCTTCATAACATTAAGGTTGAACCACTGACGTCACATGGACTATTTTAATGATGTCCCTACTACCTTTCTTGGCCTTGAACGAGTCAGTTGTGTTGCTGTCTATGGAGGGTCAAAAAGCTCTCGGATTTCATCAAAAATATCTTAATTTGTGTTACGAAGATGAATGAAGGGCGAGTAATTAATGACAGAATTTAAATTTTTGGGTGAACTAACCTTTCAATTTTAATTCTACTTCTTTAATATTTAAATTCCAATGCTACCTCAAACTGAAGAATTGAACTAGAATTGAAAACACATTCTCAGTTCAATTCTGCACGCTGTAAACCATGTAGTAACTATAATATTCATATTTTAGCTGCTCGAAATCAAATATTTTAATATTGTGATTCATCTTAACTTTATGATATATGAACTTTATGATATGCATTTCCGAAACCAAGGTTGCCAGAAAAAGCAGATAGTCGTTTTTGAGGTCTACTGTTAATCATCATTTGCGTGTGTGCATGTGTTAATTACCCAGCTGAGCTTTGCAGCTCTCTATAGTTTTATCCAGACTCCTGGTAGGTTTTTTGGGAGAGGTGAGGAGAACCGACGTCCCTTGCTGCTGCTGCTGTTGCTGCTGTTGTACAGTCTCACTCAACTCCTTCAGGTCCATCTCAGCTTTAATGCGATCTGAGGGATCACATCCAACACAAATATTCAACAAACATGGTTAAATAAAGGATCAGAGAGCAGTGGTCATTTCTGTGGACTCACCCAGATTGAGGTTAAGTATGCCTCCGATGCCCGAACTCCTTTCCTGTTTAACCGGCGTGGGCAGGAGAGGCTTGGGGCTGTTGCTTGTCTTTAGAGACGCAGGAGACGCTGTGGGCAAAACTTTAAAACTTTAGTCACCCACTATTAATCCTATAACAAAACACTAGCATTTTAAGGCATTAAATCAAATGAATCACCTGTACAATCCATCGAGTCTTCCCCGCCGCTATAGTGACTCGATGACACTCTCGGCCCTCGTTCGTCCTGCTCGAGGTCTGACCCCGTGTGGACTGAAGAGTTGGTGCTCATTGGCGATCTGGGTACGTCCGTCACAGAGATCCGCCGCCCCGGCCCTCCTGACATCACTGTCTTACTCAAGAGCATCTTGGGGGATGCGGTCATATCGAAGCTGAACTTGACCTTGTCCTGTTTCTCAGGCTTCACCGTGCCTTTTTTAGGGTTATTAGGGTCCTGCAGCATTTGGAACTGATTGTTGGGTGTGTAAGGTGTCCGGAACGGGGCGTAGTTGAACACGCCGTATTTCTTGCGCACGTTTTCCACGTAGACCTCCATTTCCTGCATGGCACTGTTGAAGATGCTTTTGGTCTTCTTCACAGAGAAGGGGATCTCCTTAGACATGAGGTAACAGTTGTTTAGGGGCACCCAGGCTCTGAAAGCCAAACGATGGGGAAGTACATATTTTAATGCAATATAAACAAGTCCTTCATACAATGAACCATTAAGAATGATTAAATTGGAATGTAGGCCTACATATAAATACAGATGTAGAAATACTTCTTTTAAAATGTTAAAATTAAATTTTTTCATGATGTTCTTGAGATTTATGCATTTTCCCTAAAAATGTTGTCTATAAAATGAACCAATTATTAATTTCTTTTTTTCTTTCTACTAATACAATAACAGTAATGTTAACCCATTTTTTAAAATATAAAACTATACAGACTAAACACATTGTAGCCAAAATTAGAATTTCATTCAGATTAGATTTGATTTGCTAGATGTTGTTGTTTTATATATTTTAATATTTTGTAATTGTTACTAACAGATTATCAGACTCACCTGTCATGCTGTCCAAAGAAGCGTGCGTCCACCTGACCGTCCTTGTCCCTCAGGGCTTTAGCGGGCCAGAAGGGAAAACCTTTCAGTTTGGCCCACACTAAAGGATGAGGCTGAGACTACATGAAAACAACAAATATGACCATGAAATACAGCCCAGATATTTAACTAGATGATTTTTAAAATATATATTACACAATTATTTTAAAAAGGTCATGTTCTTACACAAGGTTCACAGAACCAGTTGTCCCTCTTCTGACAGGCGGACAGGTAGCACTCTGGACAAACCTCAATTTCATTCATCTGTGGATGATTTATTAAAACTGTCATTTTTTTCTAGGACCAGCTTTACATAAATAAATTTGTGCAATACATATTCTACCATTCAAAAGCTTGGGGCTTGTAAAAGTCTATTTTTTTTTAAGAATTTAATGCAAGGATGCATTCACTGACATTTAAAAACCAACAGTAATGGCATTTATAATGTTACAAAAGATTTCCTTTTTCACAAATAAATTCTTCTATTTATTAAAGAACTCTGAAAAAATATATTATTTTTTATAAAAATATTAAGCAGCACAACAGTTTTCAACACTGATAACAATTATAAATTTTTCTTGAGCAGCAGATCATCATATTAGTATGATTTCTGAAGGATCATGTGTCACTGAAGACTGGAGTAATAATGCTGAAAATACAGCTTTGATCACAGGAATAAATTATATTTTAAAATATATTCAAACAGAAAATGTATTAAGTTATTTTATATTGTAATAATAGTTGCCTTACTGTATTTTTTATCAAATAAATGCTTTCAACATTAAATCAAATCTTAGAGACCCACACTTCTGAACGGTAATGAATCAGATTGTATAACTTGCTTTATATATTGTAAGGATTAAAATACTCACCTCATGTTCACAGATCTTGACAATAACTTTAGCAGTTGCCGTTAGCTTATGGTTTCCTGAAACAGAGCCATTGAAACTTCATGAATGTACAGATATGAGTCATGATACATGCACACTGATTTCAGAGTCCAGCACTCACCTCCATTATATATAATACAGTTATGTAGAATCCACTTCATGTCAGCCAAAAATGCTTCTGTGCAACCGTACATTTTCTTCTTGATATTCTACAGACACACATATTTCTCAGTTACACTATTTTTTTTCTATCTTTAGGCACATACAGTGGCCTCAATCTTTAAACATAAAGATGTTTATTAGGTTTTGCATGATTAAACAATAGATATACTCTTCAAAATCAACACAAAAAGTACACTTGTAATACAGAAAACCTGATCTACCTTCTCTAGAGTGCACAGGTCCATGGGGTGAAATATATACTCGGCATAATCCGGGTGCTGTTCTAGTGACACTGGCTTCTGAAACGGTTCGGTCTGCAAGATAAATCATTCATAATCATACACTGCAAGGGCCGAATCAATGTAATGCAATCCCATAAAAACTGAGACCATCAAAATGAAACAATGGAGTGATTAATTAAATTGTAAGGGTATAATGAGGTATAATTGACTCACCCCTGGCTGTTTCATTTTCTGCAAAGCGAACTTCAGCAGGTAGGACAGCTGCTCCAGGTTCAGCATGGTCATAGCTTTACTCTGAGTCTCTATGCATTCAGCCACTGTTATTTTCTGAAGCAGAGAGTAAAATGTCTACTATATTCATAAATCACATGCATACAGTTCATAATCATTGATGTGCTCTCAAACATTCTCAAAGTGACTGTTGATTCGGTTACTGTCTATTTAACTTGATATAACAAAATGTATTCAAATAAATTCTTTCTAGGGGTGTAAAAATACATTGATTCTATTTTCAGTGGTAAACATATTTACTTGTACCAGAATAAACTGATTTGTGAACAAATGTCAGATTTTATGATGCATGACAAGATTTGGCAAAAATGTTAGCAAAATGAATTGCTGTCAGAGCAAACATCTACACCCATACATAGCAAATTCAACCTGTTTAACTAGTTTCTGAACGGTCTAGTTGATTCTAATCCAAACAAAAGCTTAAAACTCTTAAGTAAGGAGTTGTGAAGCACCTGTATGTCACACTTAGTGTTCCAAAACATAGTAAGCTTGTGTCTACTGCCTAGACAGCGTCCTAATTGCTATGGAACCTCATAATTCAAAAGCAGATATAATAATAATAAAAATAAAAATAAAAAAAATAAAAATAATAATAATAACCAAAATAACAAAAAATAACACAATAATAAAAGCTGTCACGCAAAGCGCTCGGGACGTTCATGGGAACGTGGCGTCAGCAATGTCCGAATACAAATTCTGCTTCACTTCCTGTCTTCGGGGGTACCGTCTTCTGATCGAATTTTGAAAGCAGCATAGTATGTCGCTACGCTAACAACACAATACTGACACACGAGAACACGATAAACATACAAATATATAATTAATATGCTCAAATACTGGTCAAAATAACCAATTTAATTTTAACGTTACTGGGAAACGACTTTTCATCAACACTAGTACTGTCCGAAACCCGCTCTTAATTTATAATCAACATTTTTTGTAACTCGTCTGCTATTTTGGATTAAACAAAAATCCAAGGATTCTCCAAGATACTGCGATATTTTGGGCAAAAAGATGCATCCTTAAAGGGATAGTTTACACTTCGGGAACACAAAAGAAGATATTTGAAGAATGTTGGGAATCAAACAACATTCGGGCCCACTTCCATTATATTAGACAATTCTCAAAATATCTTTTATGTTCCACAGCAGAAAGTCATGTCAGTAAGTGTTATACTAGTACTATTTACATAATTTTATAGTATTCATTATTATATTTTTTAATCAATAATTTAATTAATTTTAGTTTAAGTTTTAATATTTTTTTGTTATGTGCTTTTGTCATTTGTATTGGTTTTTAGGGTTTTATATTTCCTTATAGCTTTTAATTATTTTCATTTATGTTTTAGTAATTCAAGTACTTTCCACTTGTTTTCAGTTAATTGTTGCACCAACATTTAAATTTTTTATTCAGTATTTATATTCTATTTTTTTCAGCTTTATTTAAATTAACAAAAAAAAAAAAGATCATTTTAGTTAACATTATCAACACTATAGGCTACAGTTTTGGTATGACATGAGAGTAAATAACAATTTTCATTTTTAGATGAAGAGACAGATTAATTTAGTCTACTTTTTGAAATAATCTTCACATCAGAACTGTGCCTGTCCCTTAAAATGTCTATCCGCTCACTAGGTTTTGGAACAGATCTTAAGTTTCCATTTGCCTAGTTATACCCAGTATTTATTGCTAGCAGCGCTTCATGTTCTGAACATATTAAAAACTGCAAGAAGGACAGTCCCATGACATGACAGCTGACATCTACAGTCCTCAGTACCTCGCACTCTGGACAGAACCAGTCGCCCTCAGGCTCTGCGGCCAGTTTGAGGCACTTGGCGTGGTAGACGCGCGGGCAGAGCTCACAGCAGAGCACCTGACCCTCGCGGTGACACACCCAGCAGTAGAAGTCATTCCTCCCGTCCTGCGGTACAACATCAACAGGGTCTGTGGTGAGTGCGGGCTGCTTGACATAGTAAAAGGGACCATGTCTAAGCTCACACTGAAATGCAGGCAAGAGAGACAGGGCAAGGGGTCAAATCACAAGCCACAACAGTCGCAGGGGAAATGTAGCAAGGCACTGCAATAAATCAAGCATGGACAGGTGAGCAGTCACATGACCACTGGGTCAAAAGCGGCACACTGGGAAGACACTGTAGGATTTCATTTCACATTTTCGTAAACACACATCATGACCCATGTGAGATCTGAAAAACACACGGTGTCTGAGTGTGTTTCACCAGGATTTGAACGAAATCCTAAATTACCCTCAGATGCCAAATACAGATTAGCAGGATCAAGAGACACGGGCAAAATATACTTCAGACCAAGTTCTGACTTAATGGAAATAGATTTTTAAAATTGACAGCTACTAATTAGTTTTCAATATCTGGAAGGTGTCAAAGGAAATCAATCAATATACATGTGCTTTTTAAATAAGATCAATAAGCAAATCCACACTTGGCATCTTTCATGAAACATTGTTCATATGCATTGCAACACACCACCACAAAGACAGCACAGCATTCAATAAAATCAGTGCACTTGATTTTTAGCTGTAATGAAGTGAACATAATTTGGGACCATTAAGAAGCAATTGGACACATGCATAACCTTTTAAAAATGTGTCATCTGCAAACAAATGATTAGTAACGAAAGCAACAGCTTTTCTCAGAACTAATTTCCCTTTAAGCTATTTTTGCAGTGACATTAACCATCTGGAAACCACAGGTGCAAATATATACACACTACAGTTCAAAAGTTTGGGGTCAGTAAGTAAGATAATAATAATAATACTTTTACTCAGCAGTGATGCATGAAATTAATCAAAAGTGACAGTAAATACATTTATAATGTCACATTATATTCCATTTCTATTTCAGTTTCAAATAAATACTGCTCTTTTGATCTTTACTTTCATCAAATTATAGAAAAAAATGTCTGTTTCCACAAAAAAAATCTAACCTCGGTGAGGATAAGAGACTTTTTTTTTTCAGAATTATCAAAAGATCTTATTGAACCCCAAACTTTTGAGCGGTATGTTGATTTAATATTAAATATTCTATTTTGTATTATTTTACTATTTAATGCAATGACATAAATTCATCAAAGGGATAGTTCCCCCCAGAATTAAAATTCTGTTCCCCAACCTTTATGACGTTATTTCTTATTTGGAACAGAAAGAATATTTTAATCTTTTTGTCCATATTTTGTCCAATTTAGTTTGGAACCCATTCACTTTCATTGGACAGAGATATGTTCCACTGAAGAAAATGGTTTGAGTAAATGACCAAATTTTTGTTTTGGGGTGAACTATATCCTTTAAATATGCCTGTGGTGTCCAAATGCTTTTTGAGGCCACCCTGTAGCTTACAGGACAGAAATGCCCACAAGGGGTCGACTTTGTTCATGCAAATCAGTAAAAGCACTCTGCCCTTTCAGTGACCAGTGTTTTATCATTAAAAACTGCAGACTGAATGGAAATTCAAATCAAACACACATTTACAAGCCACAATCAATCCTGATTATTCCGATTGGCCATTTGAATAGAAAAGTGCAAGAACATGTAAAAGGACACAGGAAGAGACAAGAGTTTGACTTACAAACCAAAGGTCTGTTTTAGACACAACAAATGTTTTTAAATTAATTCGAGCAAGAATTCTCAGCTCAAACCAATTCAAATGTAATAAAAGGGCATCGGGATGAGAGGGAAGCCTAGGAGGGAACATACTTGGTCTTTACTGGTGTTGACTAATCCCGGTTTCTTCTTCTTCTTTGTGGGACTGGGTGACGTCTCAGAGGGAGAGTGTCCGTTTGAGGAATGTGGAGGACTGGGTGCTTTCCTCTTCTGTGCAGCCAGTGCCTGCTCCGCTGATCCTAGATCAGGGACCGCTGATGAAAGAAAAACACAGCTGCTTTATTATGCAAAGCCACATGGATAATACAACACCTCACCCAGCTGGGCCTGTGATTGTGACCTTTCAAAGCCTCAACAACACAAACCACCATTGACCTCCACATGCACAAAGAGGATTGCACATCTTCAGAAATAAAACATATCAAACGTCTGACTAACCTACTAACACGAAGCACCAGATAGAAGCAATCAGTCAGTGTAATGAAAGAGAAAATTAGGTTGCATGCCACATTTGATGTGGCTCAGACTGACTTGCTTTTTATTCATTTCAGCTGAAGAACTGAACTCTCACAATCTGAATCTATTTTTGGAGTCTGTTATGTAAGATTAAAGCAAGAACTGAGAAGCTAATGCAAAAGAGTCACATTAGAATCAAAGAAAAAATACCTTTGGGTGGCATGGACACCTCCATCCCATCAACCGCATCAGACTCCGTCTTTATTTCCTCCACAGCCAAACTAAATGAAGAAAGAAAAAAAAAAGACACTGAAATCTCACGAGGTCTCCCCCTGAGATAAAAGACTTGGGTGATGTAATCTAATCTCCAGAGTTATGTTGTTGTTGTTGTTCATAGCAATCGTCCTCCATTCCACATCTGAAGCACTTTTGCTTGTGCAAGGAGACCCTTGCATGAGTATTGCTTTGTCTGAGCTGTGCTATAACCAATCATGGGCCTGCAGAGTGAATTTACAAGATGATATTAAGCTCATTAACCTTACGAGGGAAACTCGTCTGATCGAGACGTGCGAGGCGTAAACTCTCTCTCTCTGTGTCTAGTAATAGATCAGCACCTCCTTCAAATGAAGCAAACATGCTCGTGGGGAATACCACCGTTAACACAAGGGATTATGGAGTAGACGTCTGCTGAGCACCGGAGAGTGTCTGTAATTCAGTCTCATTAGTCTACTTCTTGTCTGAGAGGATTTGGCCTCATCCAAGTTCAGGCATAATCGGTACTAAAATACCATCAGCTACTGACACGGATACATTCAAAATGTGGCCTATAAAGCATAAAATTTATATTAGGCTGCCAAGCTGACATTAATTTTTCTGAGTAGTAGTCTTTGCATTATAATTTAGCAAAAAAAAAAATGAAATGACTTCTATTGTAAGGAATTTTAACAACAAGAAGTTAAAGCAAAAGCATTGTGTTATTTTGAAACCCTTCACACAATGTGTGAAAAAATTCCGTCACATCGATTCATTTTTGTTATTCGCTCAGATGTAGGCCTCAAAAAGAGCCGTACTTAAACAGTGCCGTAAGTCATTATACAAATTGCTAAAGTACTAAAAAGTGAATTTTTGCAACAAAATGAGTGAACATCGTAAAAGGTTAAATAGTTATTTAAAAAGATGCAATTTGGAAAAATAATTCTCAGCGCACCGGCAATTTCTCGTGACATGAGTAAAAAAAAAAAAAAAGTTTACGCAAATAATCAGCGACTACCAATAGGAGCGATTCGATACATTTGAATACTGCTGCAGAATAGGAATGACTTAAAAAACCAACAGCTCAGAGATTCGAAGAACTCCAGTGATTTATTATTATTGTCAGCATAAATGCCGTTTAACCAGCCAATACCGTAACGAGCGACATCACATTTTCATTCGTGACTTGGGTTCAGTTTTTGTGGCGTTGTATTGAGTAGCCCCACCTATAATGAAATCTCACCGGACAGATGAAAATTTTGGTCAGTGCCGTTCAAATTTTTACATTGCGTTGTTTTGGGCATGTTAAGGCCTTTAGTATGTGCTGCTGAAAAAACACTATTTGCGCAACACAACATATTTCGCAATTAATAGATCCAACAGTTTTGTGAAGTGGTACTTCTAACCAGTGAAAATTCAGTGGACAAGACAACCCAAAACAAATTTGCGTAATTTGCGCTTTGTGGCTTACACGATCAATGTGACCGTTTTAAGCAAGATTTCTATAAAAAAATTGTTCTAAGTTTCTTGAATGTGGCCCAACACTTGCAAATAAAGATCTGTGCTTCTAACAAATGTAACCTCTAAGACAGAAGTAACAAAATAGATGCAATACATTTAGCGGTAATTTAATCTGATCAGAACTCAACAACAACAAAAAGTTGTGACTACTCTTACTTAACACTCAACCACACGAATCTTGACCACAATGAGGCCTTATTCAACCCATACAGGGGAAACCCCCAACTGTCAATCAATCAACAAAAACCTTCTCAACCGCAAGGGCAGGACAGAAATAACGGGTACCAAAAAGAAGCTCGTAAATGACAGGTGAAAGAGGAGAGGCGGTACAAGGCCAATGGCACAAACACAATCCTACAACGACGAGGCCTTGATCCCGGTCTTTGTGCGGAAGAAAAGACCAGAAAAGATTAAAAGCTGGCAACGGTTCCCCATTACATGAGGTCAGGATTAGGACCAGTGTTGAGAACGACGAGCACGATTGAGAGGATTGATCATCAGGCCACAATGAGGCCTTAGTCTTTCACTCACATCAATTCTCATTGACGGGGCCACGGCTTGACATCGTCAAAAAAAATCCATGTACTTTCACTGTTTAGATATTCAGAGACTTCTTCCAGGAGGACGATAAAAAAGGAAAATTCATCAAATAAATCCAAAATGGCACATAATCCTCTGTGGCGATGACTAAAACTCACCTTTCTCACAAGAAAATATTCCAGGTTGTTCGTAAAAATCATAAATAATATGTCAGAAACGACAATAAAGGCATTAGTCTGGAGAAAGAGTATCTTAAATAAGACATGCAATGTCTGAGGTGGGAAATGCACATCTAAGCATATAGCCCAAGGCCTGAGGGCTCTCCATTTTTGACTGTAATGCGAGGCTGAAAGGAGCCGCATGGATGTTACGTCACATTATGGCCACGTCACGTCAAAAACTCCCATCCACCAGGCCTCTCTGTTCCTGCTCGCTTCAGAAAGGTCAAATAATGTCAAGCCAACTGCGTGGCTGAAGATCCAGATCTCTACACTGAAATCAAAGTAACAGGAAGTCCTGAAGCAGATCCAATGAAGAGAAAGAAAACCACCGCTCTGCGAGCAAACCGGCCTCCAAAACAGGATCTTCTAGAACGATCTGAGCAGAGAGACAATCAGAGGTCCTCGCAAACAGACCAAAATAAAGAGAAAGGCAGCTGTGAATGTGGAGATAACTGGTCAGAGAGGGAGCCGAGGTCTTTTTTTCTCTCTTCGCAGGAAATGAGAGTGCCTCCCTTCCCCCACCGCTCCGCTCGAGCTCCCCTTCCCCCTCCCTCTAGGCCAGAGATGCGGGCTCTGGCACGTCCATGGCACAGGAGCTTACAGTAAACAGGGAGAACGAGAGAAACCTGTGCATATAGGTCAGTCTCAAGAGCCACAGCTGAGAAAAACAAGTGAAGCGGTAATGCACTTGAGTATCAACATGCAAACAAACGTTTTGCCTTTCAGACAAGGCAAACCTTTCTCCCAGATTGTAATCTTGAGCTGTTAAAAACAGCTTTGTGGTTCACGGTGACTTTGTGGATCGTTTCAAGGGCAAGCAGTGACTTTACAAGCACACAGTTGTTTCCTGTCACAGATGTCGGTGTTGATACGACTCGACTTCTTCTGTTGCTGATATAACGCAGGCAAAATAGCCTTGTCAGACCACTGCCGGTCATTTCCTCCAAATGGCACGAAGCCAATCACCACAATCCTTTATAATGTTGTTTCCTTGACAAGAATCCCAATCGTGGTGGAATAATCTCCCTGGGAACACACAAAACTTGAGCTGCACCGTACCGACGTAAAACCCTCCAGTCATTTTTCCATAAAGAGTAGTAAGGCTAACAATAGGCTATATAAAGATCCAGTCGACTGTATTGTGATTGCAATTGAATTAACTGTTCATAATTACAACAATTAACTCACAAGCCATTTGTTGTTGATATACAGGTGAAATATGATACGCATTTGATGTTTTTTTTTTTTTTTTTGAAACGCAGCCATAAATATCATTAGAAAGGCCAAGGATCCGTTGGGAATGCGGCAGGAGGCTTTTGGTCCCGTGTGGTTTGTGCTCGCTCGTTTTGTCTTTGGGAGCAGCTGTGTGTGTATGTGGCAGTGCTATTTTATTGGTAACTTCAACATAAATCTCTGAAGAGACATAAAGGAGATGAATAGTATGTAAATATCATCCAAATCATCTTCTTAAAAGTGGTGTTTCGCACCAATAGCCAGTTCTATGACAAGAATCGGTTTAGTTTCTACACAATTTAAGTTTAAAAAGAAATGTGAAGTGGAGATACTGCTAACTTTGCAATAAAGCGATGAAAAAAAAAAAAACATCTGCTCATAAAGAAAATTAAAGTCAATCTTAATTTTGATGAACTCTATGGCTTTTTGCCATGTGGCTATCTGCGAGCATTACATAGAGTATAAATGCTAATTATTGGCCCAAGGAAAAATTATTTCCCCGTTTACTTAGTATAGAGTTTTTGCATGATTTGTATACATCTGATAAAATCCTTATCCAAAAATAATCAGTGCTTGTAAAAGCTGCATATGCACATGAAAAACTGGTGTCTCAGACTATTTTTAAACTCATGCTTGCACCCACAATATGACTGACAGTAAAAATGCTATCAAAACTGCAAATATCCAGACAGACCAATTATTTTTTTAAGGATGTGTTCGAAACCAGCACAAAAAAAATAGCTTTACCACCGACTAAATGAAGTATGACACTAGAATGTCATCTACTGTCCCTCCTGAAGCTAAAACTATAACCTTAAAATGGAATTTAATATAAAAAATTAAAGTTTCACATTCAACTCTCCGCCCCTCATTGGTAGCTCACGTCCTGAATTACCCATCCTGCCCCTGTGTAAGATGACCACAGCTGGGGCTCTCAGCTCTCTAGTAAGGCCCTAACAGATGCCTCCATTTTCTATGGCTGGGCTTGTGACACAAACAGACAATGGGACAGGCAATCAGCTTAAAAAGTACATCGCCCGAGCACCCCACCCCCCTGATCCTCCACCCCCTTCGAGGGGCAGATCAACAGAGGGCCCTACATATCCAGAAATGACTGTCACTGAGCTGTTTGTCAGTACAGCAATGAGTGATAGCTGACTTCGTCTGCCGTGTAACCATGTGACCGAGCAGCAACCGGGCCAAAGCTCAGGAGAGCGAGAGGGAGAGAGCCTGACCCCCCTTCTCTGGCCCTCTCCCCCACCTCCTTCCTCCTCTGCCCTGTTTTTCTGAGAGACAGGCCTTTGCTAGGCCTCCCCAGTCACTGGAGAATCAAATCTGCAATTCACAGTGTTAGCAGTGGATGAAAACAGTGCAATGACGAGAAAGGACAGACGTAAGAAAACATCAGGCTTACCTCTGTGGATGCATGGCTGAAACAGTGTAATGTCAATACTTATAAAACATGGAGGACAGCCTCAGCCTTTAGACTAGGGAGGGCTCTCCTCTCCACACTCAGAGCTCGGGCCTGTCTGATCAGAGCCGGGCCGTGACTGGCTGCCCTCCCACTCGCAGGATGTAAGGCCTCGTCTGATTGGCCGAAGCGCTTCCTGAGTAATCATCTTTGTTCTGCGCTGGCAGGATCAGCAGCGAGTGCGGGAAAGAGCACAGAGGAGAGGGAGAGCGAGAACTAGGCCTCACTCGCTCAAAAAACCTGCTTGCTTTGCGCAGAGCCACTGCGGACTGGCAGCTGAATGTCGCTTAGCTGTGGATGTGGTGAGAATTTGGTGGGATTTGGCATTAAAGCGCTTTTGTTGGTCTCCAGTCCGTGTGGAGCCGTAGGCCCGTGTTTAATCCCTCCCCCCACAGGAGCCGGTTGAGAAACAGGAGACACTCCTTTAGTGAAAATGAGCTCTGAGCAAAAATAGTGCAGCCACTATAGACTTCCTGTGCTTGAACTGTGACCGAATCTTGAGCAACGAGTAAAGCAGATGTCACATTCCACCTAAAATGAGAAAAATCTATGTACTATGCTACTTTTATGTCGATTATGAGTGCAAATCCAAATGAAATACACTTGGACGTTATGTAATGAGTGAAGTAACAGATTACATTAACTAAAACCTGAAGCACTAAAAAAAAATTCATTATATTCAATGAAAACTGTGTTTTGGAAAAAGCGCATATATCATGAAAAATATATCTGATTATGTCCACAATGTAGACGATCAAGAAAGATGCCATAGATTCATAGCAATATTAGTGCGTTAAAGTAAAATACTCCGAACTGCGCGAAGACACTGTTAGATTTTAAGGCGACTCTATATCAGATACATTAGCAGGTATGTGTTTAGGCGTTTATAGCAAAAGCTTCCACTAGGCCTCAAACAGCGCCGCCTGCTCTGTGACATTAACACAACACTGACATCTGCTGGAGAGACAGGGAAACCTTCCGTCTGAAATCACCATTAGGATTAGATACGAAACAGCACAACATTGATGGATTCTCATACCTGCTATAGGTATAGGCTATAGCCAGAAAAATCATGCTGGATTGTGATTGGTCAGTACAATACAGTGCACTGGGGTTCCTCCTCTGCATGAGTCACAACCTCAAGGTCATATCTATCTATTTGAGCTCCATGTTTTAATTAATCTGAGACTTAATTGAGATTTTGAATGAATCATTCTTTAGAATAATTTTTTTTTCATGTTTTCTTTTCACAGATGGCATACGATTCATTTGTGAATTTGACTCAATAATGACTAGGCTAATCACTTAAAGCACTTGAAGCAAATTAACGAATCACTGACTCTGTCTTGTTTGACTCAAAATGAGTCATTTGGGAGTAAAATGATTCTCAGCGCTCCAGTGTGCGCACTAGTGCTGAATAATTCAGTTTTATCAGACTCTAAACTGTTTAATATCATATATAAAAGTTTGCTCACCAAGACTGCATTTATTGGATTAAATATACAGTAAAGACAGTAATCCTTTAAAATGTTCTCAGCATCATTACTCCAGTCTTCAGTGTCACATACTTCAGAAATTATAATGTGCTGATTTGGTGCTCAAGAAACATTTCTTATTTTTATCAATGTTGAAGACAGATGTGCTTCTTAATATTTTTGTGGAAACTTAAAATACATAAAAATATTTTTTGATCAGATTTGATTTTACATTGTAAAATAACATAAATGTCTTTGTCACTTTTGATCAATTTAATGTGTCCTTGCTGAATAAAAGTATTACTTTCTTTCAAAAAAACATTTTTTTTTACTGGTACATATTAGACTCGTCTCGCTTTAAATAGGTATTTTGAGCATTAGGGAGTACGTCAAATACTTAAAGATACAATGTTAGGTAGTTTTTGTGTTACCCAGTCACTGGGTTGCCAAGTAACCCATGGTTGTTTTTAACCCAGCATTTTTTAGAGTGTATGTAAATTCAGAAATAAGTACTTATAGTAGAGTACTTTTACTGGAGTTATATGTTATCAGCACATCTGTACTTCCCAAGCAGAGGATGTACTTTGTCAAATGTTAACTCAATGAAAATTCACATAAAAAAGCTTTTGTTTTACAGGCTCTTACCATAATCAGTAAATACTTCCTTGTCAAAAGGCTAATAGCAAATGGCCTGGCAATGGCGGGTAGCTCAGTCTTCCTGTCCACCCTGACTCCCCTCAACCAGTTTCTCTATGACCATTTTTGGATGGCGAGGAAGCTTTTTCGTCCTCGGAGGAGTGGTGCTCAACCATTGCGTTGCAGGATCCCTTTTGAGACCCATCAAGATAAAAACAAAACTGCCAGTGAGGAAAACCACTGATGAGAATGACACGGGAAGACTGGACGTCACACCTCAGACAGCTGGACAAAACAAGTCCAAGCAGTCAGGCTGTGCTGCAAATGTCAACCAATTCATTGATGTCTCCCTCTTCAAGCGCAGAGGCTTCCTGATCGGTCTTGTAGCATGTTTTTTGGATTTTTTGCTCCAGTTAGCACCATATGCCAAGCATCAGGGGATAGATGAGTACTCCGCAACATTCCTGCTCTCCATATTCACTCTAATAGACATGTTCGCACATCCAGGAACGGGTTGATCGCCGACACCAGATGGATCAGACCCAAGATCCAGTATTTCTTCAGCTTCGCTGTGACATATAAAGGCCTGTGCCATGTACTTTGCTTGTGGTATGATAAAGCTGGCTGGAGGTATCTTCCTCTTCATCATCAACTATAACAACTACAGGTGGTTAGAAAAGGAATAGAAACAGAGAAATGTGGAGGGGCTAGAGATCGGCTCAGCCAAAGTGCTTGCTGCCAATGAGGAGGACAAAGACAATGAAGAAGAGATCAAACTCAGCACAGAGGAGAAAGTAGGAAACTCCACCTGCAAAGAGTTATGAATCAGTCTTCTTTTGTTAAAATCTGTCAAACTCTTTCCATTCGTGTGTGTGTGGATGTCATTCTATCTGTCTTTTGTTCTGTCTATCTATATCTGTCATTCTCTGTCTATCTATCTATTGAGAGAAATGATTTTATAATCTTACCTGTGCATTATGTTAAAGCTTCAACACACTGTGACAAGAGACATGAAAGTAGGATATCAGAAAGTATTTGACTGCTGCATGCAGCGACTGACCAATCAGAATCAAGTATTCTAGAAATCTGCATTTTTATAAACCAGCTTTTCTTAGCAATTTTGTCTGTTTTTGTAACTTGTTATTAAGGTCTATTGCTTTATTTTTTAGTTTTCTTTGTATATTATTACTTTAATAAATTATATAGATTTAATATCAATCTGAAAATGTTATGCAGATGGGCAAACAGATGAGTGGAAGAAACATGAGTGTACTTTATTATAAAAGACGTTAAGATTCACCTTTGACAAATTAAAATAGTGAAGTGTCTTAAAAAACATTTATTTATCTAAAGACATGACACTCATCGCAGGTTCATTCTTTACACATTAATTAAAAAACAGTTGTTTTGTTTAATATATTTAAACTCAGAACACACTACTTACATCTCAGAGCACCAATGTTACTCAAGTCAGGAGATCTGAACGGTCATGTGATCATCATAGCTTTTAGTCTCTGATCTATGCATGGAAACACCACAGGCCTTATTTAAGAGTGGAATGTTTTACCAGACGATTAAACACATTCCAAAGCTTTAAATGCATTTGCTCTGCTATGTACATATCTGTGTTACAGACCTCATTGACTCCTAATACAAAGACATTTATCAAAATATCTTTTGGGTTTTCAACAGAGGAAAGTAAGTCATACATTTTTGGAATATGACGACATGAGGGTGAGTAAATGAAGACACAATTTTCACTTATAGACTTTCACTAAGTCCTATTTGGAAAAACACTTTTGAAGCATGGCCTTTTCATTCAACACACACAGAGCAGACATGAACAGAAACCTCAAGTAAAAAAGCCAGAGAGGGTGGGTTACAGCTTTAGCCAGGGATGTTTGAGACACTTGGCTGCTGTCGCCCTCCGCTCTGACAGGAAGTCCAACATCTGTAACAGGAAGTCGGAGAAAAGTGATGCCTCTCTGAGGAGAAAGTGATATTTCTCCACCAGCACTTCATACAGACCCCATGGACGGAGGACGGCTATTCGCCGCAGGTCACCTGTGCAACAACAATCACAGTTCATAATAATAGTAGCGACTGCTGTAACACTTCTGATGGAGAATAACATATGTGACCCTGGACCACAAAACCAGTCTTAAGTCGCTGGGGTATATTTGTAGCAATAGCCAAAAATACATTGTATGGGTCAAAATTATTAATTTTTCTTTTATGCTAAAAATAATTAGGATATTATGTAAAGGTCATGTTCCATGGTGATATTTTGTAAATTTCATACTGTAAATATATTAAAACTTAATTTTTGATTAGTAATATGCACTTTAAAGGTGATTTTCTCAATATTTTGATTTTTTTGCACCCTCAGATTCCAGATTTTCAAATAGTTGTATCTCTGCCAAATTTTGTCCTAAATATAATATATAAATATAAGCTTATTTATTCAACTTTTACATGATGTATAAATCTCAATTTCGAAAAATTGTTGACGCTTATGACTGGTTTTGTGGTCCAGGGTCACATATTAATTTTATTTCTGTAATAAACATAAAATCATTCTTGGGTTAAATGAGGAATTTAACCTGTTGCCACACCAAGATAAATGAGGAAAGACAAATCTAGTATTGTACTCACCTTTGCGGTTGAAATACTGATAGGAATATTTCCCAGACAGAGCCACTGACACTGGGATCTTACCCAGGAGCTCAATAATATGAGCCAGGTGGTCTAAAATAACAGAAATGGTCAATCCCACAAATCTAAAAGTTCTCTAATAAAAAGACTGATGATGGCTATCAAATAGTTTACCTTCCTCTAAGGAGAAATTCGGCCCTGCTTTCGGTTCAAATAAGGAATCACCAGTAACAAGCTCAAATGCCTGTTGAAAAATAATACAGATAAAAATAAACAGTGCTGGGTAGTAACTGATTACATGTCATCTGAATTATGTAATCAGATTTTTAAAAATTAAGTACTTGTGATTAGAGTATATTACATTTTATAATGGATTTAATGGATTACAAGATCACATGGTTAGTAAATTACTCATATTTTTTTAATCTCCCTAATTCTTTTTTCTTTAAAATTCATTTCTGTGTCACACCATTTAGCTTTGACTATATTCACATATGTTGTGTAAATAAACCATGTATGAAACAAACCATGCTTCTAAATTTGGGTAAAAAAAGCACCTCTCAAGCAATTAGACCATGTATGAAACAAATAATTACATTACTAATTTTATATATATATTTACAATTAAGTAATCCAATCATGTGCTAACTCAAGAAGAAATGTTCTTGTAGGATGGCTCTTTTTCGCTGAACACTGTTGACAGCTGTAGACTCACCAAGCAGGCCACACTCCAGATGTCAGCCGGAGGACCATATTCAGAGCCTAGGAGAACCTCCAGAGAGCGATACTGTCTGGTCTGGATCTCTTGACAAAAGTGTTTGTACTATAACAACAAGAAAAGAGGTTCAGTAATCCAATCAGGTGCAAACATCAAGTAATGTCACTGATTCATGTGCTTCCACAAGAGCACGCTGTGCATTCTTTGACTTTGAGGAAAGCATTCTATGAATTGACTGAATGTGTCGCACCACCCAACATGAGCTGCCAAGGTCTGCAATCTTCACTGTGATATTATCCAAGTTTCCAGGTTTTCCAGCTGCTTCTGCTTGAAATAGTAGATGATGACTCAATGCTACATTTATTACAGTGATTCAGTGTAATGATTTACTTCATTCACATTTCTTACCGGGATCCTGGAGGATTGTGGTTTTAATGGCTGAAGTGTAAGTTTGTATAGCGTCCCCTGGAGGATGAGATGAGGACTGCGGTGTGACACACAGCAGGATGTTCTCAGGCTTGATGTCTGTGTGAATGATCTTGCAGTGGCTGTGAAGATACTCCAGACCTTCAAGCACCTGAGACAGGTACAGTTTTTCAGGTTTTGTGCTGGTCTTTCTTTTCAGACACCAGGTCTATACATTACATTTCACACACACATTAGAAGTGTCTCACCTGAGTGATGACGTGTTTGACACAGGTGAGAGAAAGGCCTGGGTTTCCAAAACACACTTGCCAACAGCGCAAGTCTGGCCCCAGCAGCTCCAACACTAGACAAATATCTACATAGTGGTCAAGAATCAACTCTCGATGTGTATTGCTGTATTATATAAAAGACTAAAGTTATATAAAAGTATACCCCAAGCTTTTCACAGAACAGATCTTGAAATGGTTTTTATATAGCAGTTAGTCTTTTAATTTGCTTTACAAGTTGCAATACAGGACTTTTCACAGGGTTCCACATTTATTGTTTATCTGTGAAATTTCACTGTCCAAATCCAGTAGTTTTAACGCATGATCGGAAGTATCATATGAGAGAGTGAAAGTGACTTCTTTATTAACAGGGCTTCATACATTGCCATACTGCTGTACTTACAATGAATATATCTTTCTTGCCTACAAATTTTGGCTGAATTTTCTGCAAATGAAAGGTCACAAAGAATGTGTTGAGATTTTTAGTGACTCTCAGGTACACCATTATGCCAGTAGGTGGCAGCATCTGACTGACTTAATGAGTCATTTAAGTCATTCACTCAACTGATTCATTCAAACACACCGATTCAATCAAAAATGAAACAACACTTACATGTGAATAAAGATAACCGTATACTGACTTAAGAATAATTTACTTCTTATATTTCAGCAACCAAGCCGGTTAAATGTGGTTAATGTGTTTGCTAACGGCAGTTTAGATTTAGAATAACTAGTAATGCCAGACTTGCAAATAAGTCACTCTTTTGATCAAAAGATCTGAGTCTGTTCGTGATTCAGTTTCAGTAGGATTCAATAGCACAGTTCACTCAGGCACTGGAGCGTTTGCAAACTGAATCCAATCATAAAATGCTAATTTTTACTATGAAAAAGTGATGAATAAATAACCTCTGGCTAGTGTTTATTAGTGTTGTAGTGCTTCATTTCACATACATGATATTATGAAAGGATACGAATGCCGTTCACACCAGCTATCTTAAACTCATCCAGTAACTGCACTATACGTCCTTTAAGAGGGTTGCGGGCTGTGGGACCACTGGCCTGGAGAGAGGGAAAAGGTTTTGAGATGTATGTACAAACATACAATGGAAGAGAGACAAAGAACCAGAGAGAGAGAGAGAGAGAGAGAGAGAGAGAGAGAGAGAGAGAGAGAGAGAGAGAGAGAGAGAGAGAGAGAGAGAGACACTCACACATCGCAGTAATGTCAGTTCATCTTGTCCAGCCTGAGTGAATCCAGCTCCGCTCTTCAACACCTTCACTGCAACATGCCTGCCGGACCTGCAAAACCACAAACACAAACACTGGAGAACTTTTAAACACACACACACACACACACACACACACACACACACACACACACACACACACACACACACACACACACACACAGCAACAGATAGAACAAAGTTTCAGTACCTGAGGTCAATGCAGAGCCATACAGTAGAGAAATAACCCCAACCCAGCTTGGACAGAACCTTGTATCTCTTATTAAACACATCTCCCACCTGGACTGGGTGATATCCACCTATAGAGGGAGATATATACAGTATATATATATTCTTAATTGGCATCTGCGGTTCCGTGAAGAGCCTTTAACATCCATGCACACTCTTTACTGCACAAAGGTTCTCTATGTTCTTTACACTATGGGAAAAATGGTTCTTTTAAGAATTGTTCATTGGAGGCTCTTTGGGGAACCAGAAAAGGGCTTTCTATAGTAATAATAACGTTACTCACTACATGGCTCTTTAGTCTCTTCATTTTTTTTACAGATTTAAAGAGGCTCACCGTAGCAGTAATCTCTTGGATCTTCATGTTCCTCTGTGTAGTCAGGTTCAAGATGTTTATAATTCCTAAGTGTTTTCAGTTTAGAGTCCATAACTACATCAGACCTGCATTAGAACCCAACACATACGTATATTATCATAAGTGACTGTTCATTCATGCATATTCACACACATATGATGCAAAAAAGTAGACTCACAAATGTTTGCAGATGTAAGCATAAGTATTTCAGTGGTTGCTGATGTAATGGAGCATATACAAAAGACTAAATCCGTGCTGTGTATTCTTAGACAACCATAAACGTCCATCAGAGGTGGAAGCACAGCTCTTCTATCCTGACACATTTGGCTCACCAAGGGTCAGATAAGCCAGTACCACATTTAGATCTCAACACCCGCTGCTGTGGGAGTTTACAGCAGCATCTGAACCGTGACCTGAAAATATATCATGCCACTGTCTGTCTGTCACTCATGTCACACAAGACTTTGGAGGGCAACGTGAGGGAATATTCCCACAGTCAAACTCACTGTAACTTTACTGACACATGTGAAAAAGTACCATTTTATGAATCTGGTACTCAGTACAAATCATAGTACCATTTTAATTACACCACTGTACCATGGTACATGGTTAATTTTACTAAATATATATTATTAATAATAACTGAGGTACAAGTGGATTTTAGAAATGTACAATATGCTATAAAAAATATAAAATTTATTTGAAATAGATTTTATTGCATTATTTGTCATTTCTGATTTTATGCGGGATTTATAGGTAATTAACCTGACAGCAGTATACATAGTATATATAATTTATAATATATACTAATTAATTAATGTATTCATTCTTAACTTATAATTCTATAATTATTGTGATATGTCCGTGTACATATTGTGATATGTAGGCACATGCATAATTTAGGCTAACTAAACCACAGAAATATTGATATCAATCTAAGTATGTCATTATATCAAATACTTATAATAAAACTCAAGAAATATCATTAAGGTGGATGGTGTTAAATGTTCAAAAAAAAAAAAAAAAAAAGGTACAAGACCTGAAGTCTGACCAATAAAGCACATACTATATATAAAGCAACATAACTCATCTAAATATAAAACAGACATTTTCATTATATAAGGATTAACTTCTGCCAACACCAGCTGGGCAGTACAGTATCCCGGTCCTGAAGACCAGTGTTTACTGCCATACAACCTCAGCCAAACTCTCTCATTTAAACTTTTTATAGAAGAAATGAGAGACATTTACTTTACAGCTACCAAAGGCCACACACATAATTTCTGACCCAAAAACAACAACCCAACAGCAGCAGCAGATTTAAAATATTTTTTGTAAAGCATTTAAAGTAAAATATATACAGAAGCATGCTGAGTAAAGAAGCGTGTTGTACTCACGATTTGGTGCAGATCATGTGCTTTGTGTTTGTTTGCATGATTTCATCAGAGGTCTGGAGCTGCTTATAGATGCTCATCCTGACTTTATGATGGGGAGGATTTCCTCTAAACCCTCCACAACCCTCTCACTTTCCTCACCTCTCTCTCTCTCTCTCTCTCTCTCTCTCTCTCTCTCTCTCTCTCTCTCTTTCTGAGTTGAGAGATATTCTGAGGAGACAGGTGGCTGTGCTACTCACTTTAACTAAGCAAAGAAAACACTGAAGCTGACAAAAAACATTAACAAGAAGCTGCTGATGCTAAAATAAGCTGTACAAAGCCACAAGAAACCAACATTTCAAAGAATAAGATTACAATAATCTGCACAGCAGCAATAATTAAAAATGAACACACTAGGGAGTGGGTGAGTGTTTATCTGTAACATATTTAGGGCAGTAAGTATATGCAGTATTTGGAATGGAATGTAAAGCAAATTATACTCACACATGACATCACCATCTATAAAAAGACGGTGGTATTCACAAAAACACACACTGTGCAGTTTGGAGCGTGAGTTGCTGTGGTTTCTGTGCATTGTGCTGAAAACAGCCACCAGTTATCGAGGAAAGAGAAAGAGAGATAGAGAGATACAGTAGCTGTCTGCGGTTAATATGAGCTTGTTAACACTTACTAGTTACAGTGATACATACCGTAGAAATGGGGTTATTTGTGGGTGTGCATGAAAGTAGATGAACCCAAAATATCTATTTAAATGAATGTAGATGAATGAGGGATCATAAATTGCATGTAATGTCATTATTTGTTATTATATTATATCTTCACATTTTGTAACTAAATAGAGTAATGATTTAGCAAACTCATATCATATTCAGGTCTCTGTTTAGGTATTTATTGCCTTTCAAGTCTCACAGTTTTCTCAAGTGTGTTCCCTGTTTGATTTGGAAATGCAATGTATTATGGAAGTAAAATGTGTTGTGAAAACTGTTTATTTTAAATACAGTCATAAACGTATTAAAAGTTTTTTATTAGATGTATTTTATGGAAGACACTGTGCTAGTTCAGTCTGATCACAATCAGAGGATTAATAAACACTGCTAAGTAATAAAATCTGTATTTTCAGGCTAATTCTCTTCCTAGTTCTCCCCTAGGCTTTGTACTCTAAATGGGACATGTCTCAAAACTGCATCGTGGGTCATAAATAGATCACAGCTATTCTCATACCACCAACTGCCAACACATCAAAAGCAATTATCTGGAGGAGAAAGCAGCTGAGAATTAATCACAAGGCACATAATAACTGAATGAAGAGTTCATTAGCAATGAGAAGGATTCAGCAGGCCTTGAAAAGCTTGGAGTGGATGAGCTTTTATGGCCTTGGGTTGAAGGTGTTTATCTTCCATTAAAAGTGTATTGAGCTTTCCATTGGCCTCAATAACATCAGCTGCTGATGCTTGCTACTGTGCTAAAATAGCCACCAGCATGTAGTATCATTGTTCTATAAGAGTAATGTATTTTACTTAATTATTACTTTTAACCTTATTTATAAAAGGAATAGTTTTATCTCCAAAACAGCAGTTATGCTATATGTGATAAACACAGAGAATTCTATATTAATATGACAAGCTGCTTCAATGATTATTAAGCTTGTAGTTAAAGCAACTGTAGTTTTCTTTTTACCTTAAATATCAGTTTCAAAATCATTTGTTCAAAATCAAATTTACAAAAATTAAACAAATAAAACACTCATTTGTGGTAAAAGCTATTTTTGACGATTAAATCAATATTAAATCCATTTTGCACCACTAATGTCATTGTGTTTATGCACTGATTGTAAATGAGATACTCCTGAAGGAAGTTCTATACGGTCTAAATGCTCTGACCTTCAGTCTTTGGATGGTTTCCAAACACACATGAAAGCACTTATCAGTCAGTACCTCTCTCTCACTCTCTCTCTCACACACACACACACACACACACACACACACACACACACACACACACACACACACACACACACACACACACACACACACACACTTCTGAGTGCCAGTGAGCAGTTTTGACCCGACCTTATTTAAAACATGAGTGAGTAACCTGTAAAAGATTCATATTCATTGACAATATAGCTTACCATTTGTTAGGATCACATCACGATTGAAGCGATTTGTCAGCATATGAATGCATTATGTGTGGTTTAAAGACTAACAATTAAGATAACAGCAAATCAGGTTCACACAGGGAGCAGAAGTCTTGATGTTTATCACCTAGAGAAGACACTCCTGAGGTCTTTTCTCTGACAGGGATTAAAGATATGAGGATAAATATAATCTCTCTGCTGCTGTCCCGCAGAGGCTGGTTTTAGACCTGGCAGATGCACATATCCTGGCTGGAGTGAATCCTGGGTGACAGCAGCACACATAGAAAGTCCTTATAAAGTAAACCTTTACTTTACTGTGTGTATGGAAGGATGTGATGGAGACACTTATAATTACGGAATGGTATTCTGAAACTACTAAAAAAATGTTCCTTAAATAAAGAGATGAAATCATTTAGTCTTAAAATGCTGAATGTTCAACAAATTCAGAAACATTTTATAGTTTTGAGTTTGAACATTGTAGAGTTATAGCAACATTTTATTTACAACAGAACAGAAATGCACAGGTAGAAGAACAACAGATGGTAGAAAGAATTTACAATCACTTCAAATAGGCCAGCGCATCCTTGGAAAATCTATAGTGTATCACAGCCACACATACGTACAAAACACCTAAAAAAAAAATGAAAAAATCAAAAAAAACAACTGAAAACTGCAATCAGTTCGCTGTAGATTACAAGCTAAAAAAAAAAAGGTAATTTTAAATTTGGGGGTGGATCATAAATGACCAAATTTGGTCTGTTCATTAATCGAACACAAAATAAATAAATAAATACATAAAAATCAATAAGAACGTAAAACATGTGAGCAATGCACAGTATGACAGTTATCGCAGCAGCTCACAATATAATGTGCATTCAGTGTTCAGAAACTATATATAAGCGAATCAAGTTAGCCATGATTCGATCACGAAACAAATCAAGAATTTAGAGTGTGACAGCTGTAGAATTAATTTGCAAAAAACAAACAAAAAACAACTGTGAAAATAGTTAATGAAACATTTGAAAGGATGGTCATGATCTCACACATACACACACACACAAAAAACCCCCAGCATAAATTAAATAATTCTGGCATAACTATTTCAGCCAAGTGTGCAGGGATGAATCGCAGATATACACACATTTGGGACAGCCACATTTTTTTTTTTCTGAAAGCCAACCAAAAACATTGAAAAGTACACTTTAACACTGAAGAAACAAACCTTAGTGAGTATGAACAAATGTACAACTGAGCATTGTGAACGTTACATGAAAACTATTCACCTAAATCAAGTGTGTTAATCGGGTTAACCTGCCATTTACATAATCAGAATCGACAATAAAATGCACACGCGACATGCATGTGCCAACCTAAAATCTCTGAATTCACGGTGAGTATCCATGCATGTTAATGTATATAATACTGTAGCCTGTGCCACATGAAGATCTCAAATGGCCCTGTTAGGTTGAGGTCCCTTAAACCGGTGTCTTTAATTTAAAACAAAAAAATCTGGATAAAAACGAGAGAACACTCAACAAAAGGGAGTGTTGAGCAAGAAAATTCATTTAGTTGTCCTTAGAAGCCATCCTTTTTTTTTTCTCTCTTTTTTTGAATTCTTTATTAAGACACAGGCTGCAACATAAAGCACATCACACCAAATGCATGAATTAGCAGTTTTCCAAGAATCCGACAAACGGTAAGACTTCTTTTTTAAATACAGGAAAGGTGGTGCTCAAGCATGCTTGACACGCTGAAAACAACATTCTGAGCTTGGGGCCTCAAGTCACAATGCAACAAACCCTGTAGGACTAGTGCATCTCTCAGAAAAGCCCCGCACACATCAGTAGTTTTACAGGCACTGTAGCGTGTTGGCGAGTGACGGCTGTGCAGATGAAACAGAGAGCAGCTCTACAGACCAGCAACAGTGGACGTGTAACATCTATGAGAGATTCACGCTTCTCGAATCTGTGAATGCTGTCTTTAATCGTAACCATCCGTCTCAAATATCCTCTTTCTCCTCTGTGCTCTGGAGTCTTCAGGAAGTAAGAGTTCATGCCTTCTGGCAAGGTCTCTGGTCTCTTTCAGTCACTGGCTTTGTCTCTTTTACAGTCTTTTCAAGCGTCTGTCCGAGGTTTCAGGTCAAAGGTCAGTGACTTTATTCTCCACAGCTGCAGCGATCTGTTGGAGTCTGTAGCCCAGCTGCATCTTTTGAGCAGTGGAGTCCTCCTCTAAAGCTGTGATGATCTGAAGAGACAAAAAAAAGTTACAGACAAAAAGATGATTGTGGATCTTTTAATTTGCTGATATGTAAACCATTGCCCCAGAGTTGGCTGTTTAGTTTCAGACAAAGAAAAAAGGGGTAATACACTTTTGTTTTCCTATCACTTATTTCCAATAAAGGTTAATCTTTGTCTCATCGGTCCATAAAACTCTACTGACTCATCTTTGTGCTTTTTAACAAACTCTAATCTTGCCTCTCTATTTTTGGTGCTGATCAGAGGTTTGCATCTTGCTGTGTAGCTTCTGTAATTCTGTGTCAAAGTCTCCTGCGGACAGCAGATTGTCAGAGCATCACCCCAGCTTTCTGGAGGTTGTTGCTAATTTTACAGACATGTATTTTAGGGTTTAGGGTTGTCCGTCATCAACTGCTCTTGTTTTTCTCAGCCAATCAGCTCTTTACTCTTATTTTTAGTTTCTCTGGTTTTTGAATAAAAGTATTTATTCTACTTCCTCTGAATGAACTGACAGTGCTCATATCCATCTGTCTGACATCAGAAGGTTGCAAAAGCACATAGCAAACTTTTACAAGAAAAGGCAAGGTGTTCAAGTGACCTAAAGTGACATGTTAATAGTACAACAAATACTTTATTCTCAAAAGATCAAGAAAAATGTGATTCCTCATGATAAAATTAATTGTCTACCAGCAAATATTGCTGTATTTTTTAACATGGGGCACTTGGGCAGGAGATGTTTGCAACAAGGGTTTATTTTTGTCACTGTTAATACTGTGCATCGTTTGTTACTAGGTTGCTATAAAACACATGCCAAAGCATGAGTGCATGACAAGAACGTGCTATTCACTATTCACACCAGAGCATGCAAATATCAATAACTCATCTAAAGGGCAAAGCACCTTCCTGTTTGATATAAAACTTTTTCTTTTTTCAAATTCTATTAATACAATATTAATGTAAAACATAAACATACACAGAAAGAGAGAGAGACAGAATGTACTGAAGTTCTCACCTGATCATAGTATTTGTTGATATACTTGTACAACTCATGCAATGCCACTAGATGATTAACTTCATTAGAGTAGTTCTGCAAAGGAAGCACAGCAGAGGGTATATATTAATATTATAATGAAGTATGCGTTACGGCTATCTCATCTGCTGGAACACCACTTTTTCTTGTATGTGCGCACAACAGTTAGTAGAAGCTAAAGATTACAGTTTATAAAGTTTTAAATATGAATATTTCTCTTACACAAACACATCGGCACCAGAAGGCCTTTATTAACCCCCGGAGCCGTGTGGAGCACTTTTTATGATGGATGGATGCACTTTTTTGGGTTTCAAAATCTCAACCACCATTCACTGCGATTATACACCTTGGAATTTTTTTAATATAACTCTGGACTGTATTTGTCTGAAACTACTGTATCACTATTCAAGTTTCTTGAAAATTTAGGCAAATCTAAATCTTTTGATAACTTTTGTCATGAGTGTCTCAAGATGATGCATGCCAAATTTCATATGAATCAGACCAACAGCTTATAATAGTTATATAGTACAATAGTACAAAGTACATTTATCAGAAAATTTTAAATGGCTGGAAAATAAACAGAAATGAAGTCAGAGATATACATATTGTAGGACTTGACAGAAGGATTTATACATAAACTTAATCTTAAAACATTCCCCAACTTTGACAGAGGCAGATATGGTAACCCGAGTATCACAGACTAGATTAATGCCCATAACTCACCCTGGAGAGTTCAGCTAGAGAAGAGTTCATCTCTTGATCACTGACAGGGATGGTCTGTCTTATATCTGAATAATACCTGATGAAATACAATCAATCAATACGGTGAGCACATGTCATTACGCATTAAGCATTAAACTGCATTAATATGGGCTATCTGAACTCACCTCTCCACCATTTGTTTGTAGCGTGGGATGTCCCGAGCATACAGGAGCTTGTTGATAGGGGAATCCTGTATGTACAACACAGAAAGTCATTAGCAGCTGATCTCTATCTGGATTTTTCCCACAATCCATCTCTTCCAGCTTCATTGTGACTGGCTTACCCTGCCCAGTTTGTGGTCGGCGATGGTGCAGGAGTCCATGAAGGTCTGAGCAATGACTGACAGCACTGCGTCTACATTGTCAGAGGCCTGAACATCGAAGATGAACTGAGGATTCTTCAAGATATTAATCCAGAATCTCAGTGGCAAGCTGCAAAACAGTCAAAATACAAGTTGTGATCAAATTAGCTATAACTGATGGTTTATCCGACCTTAAGTATTTACCAACCTGTTTGTTTTCCATATGTGGATTGTCTCTGGGTCTGTAATGTTGTGCTGTGCAGCCTGGTCATCCAACAGATCAAAGAAATATTTGACAGCCAGAGGAACCGGCCGACTGGTGCTCAGAATCACAGTGAACAGATCGTCTACGAACTTCTGCAGTGTACCCTAAAACACACAGTACAGGTCATCCATCTGGCCTTTTTAACACTAGAGCCTCCAGGGGTCGCTGTACACCTAAAAGCTCCAGCAGATTAATTTTACCCATGCACATGACAACTGTTTATATATGGCTGAAGAACAGATTATTTCACTGTATTATGCCACTGTCTTCCCAAAGAAGTGTCTAGAGTCATGAAATGATTATGTCTAGTTATCAGCTATATTTTTGTCCTGTTGTTTTATGTTCAAGGCTTTTTTTTTTTTAAAAAGCAGGCCACTAATCACTTTTCAAACGGTCAAATATAAGCTAAACAAGCTTGCATTGACAACGAGAATTAGAAGGAAGTAAATACATAGATTTTTTTTTTTTCTTCAGGAAACGGGCAGACTAGAATAAATGGCAACACAGAAGTGCACAATAAACAATAGAAATGGCAAAACAAAAATGTAATAATCCAAATTTTTAATAATTATGAGTAACATTAGGCTAAAAAATATAGGCTAAAAAATATAAATATTATTGCTGTCAGGTGAGCTGTCCTCTCCATCGCTCATCATAGTATTTAGTGCTTCTATACCTCTTCAGTATCCATAAATCGCCTTCTTTTACTCATTTTGTCTTTATTTATGAAACTAATAACTGCTAATTCAGTGAGTGAGAGGCACTGCCTAGCAATGTACAACAAGCGGAAAGAAAATTACAGCACAAAAATACAGGCATTATATAGTGGGTAAATATGACCAGGTGGCGCTTATAGGTATAATATGCCCTGTGTTTTGATCTTGTTTATCTAAACAATTTTTAACAACGGGATTGTAAATGACACAGTTTTAGTAAAGGTCAGTGACTGGGAGACTTGATGTTTTATTGAAAGTCTGTTATGTACATTTGAAAGAATTTCCCCCGTGGCGGTTCCAGTGTTAAAGTGGAGTGTGTGTGTGGTACCTTCACAGACAGCAGGCGTGTGAGGTACATCTCTGGGATGGCCTTGGCTCTCTCACGCTCTTTGTCTCTCAGACTGCCCCGTCTGTGTTTGGGTAGCTCCGCCTCCTCATTGGCCTTCACCAGGTGCCACTGCTTCACTCCTCCTTCATCTCCATCCTCCAACATCGGGGTCTCTGAGAGAGTTAAGAAAGAATATATGAAAATATAAGAAGGTTTGTAACAGAGGTAGACCAAATGGTTTTCTTTGAAGTATTTTGGTTTGTACGCTACAGTTCAAAGATTTGGGGACGATTAGGTTTAAAATATTTATATTTTCTTAAGTCTCTTATGCTCACCAAGGCTGCATTTATTTGATCAAATAAAACAGTAATATTGTGAAATATTGTTACAATTTAAAATAACCATTTTTTTGTTTGAATAAATCTTAAAATGTAATTTATTCCTGTGATTTAAAAGCTGAATTTTTAGCATCATAACTCCAGTCTTCAGTGTCACATGATCCTTCAGAAATAATCTGATATGCAGATTTGCTGCTCAAGAAATATTTCCTACTATTATGAATGTTGAAAACAGTTGTGCTGCTTAATATTATTGCAAAAATCAAAATAGGACTTTTTTTCAGAACTTTTTCAGAAGATACATTTTTGTCTTTGTCACTTTTCTTCAATTTAGTGAATCCTTTCTAAATTTAAGCATTGATTTCTTTCAAATTAAACAAAAAATTTAACATTAAAGCAAAACAAACAATCTGTAATGTCTGCTTTTGAATAAAATTTATATTATATATAAAAATGTAATTAATTAGATTTTTATGGGGGACTTCATGGATATAAATGAAAAGATATTACTATTCATAACATAAATAATTATTTGAGGTGTTATTACACTTCAATAAAAAAAAAAAAAAAAAAACTTGAGTTGGTAAAACTAATATTTTAAAACTAACAACTAAGATCAACTCTATATTCTGATTAGAACTATCAGTATATGCAAACTTGCATATCAGCTGAATTCTACACTGATTTGGTGAATTCTGATGTTTTTGACACTCTTGGTGGGGGGCGGTGGGGGGGGACTAAACACCACGTCTTGCTTAAAAACAAGGAAACCTACTCTCTCCTGGTATGTAGTCATGGCTGTCGTGGTGGATTTGCTTGGATTGTCGTGACACCAATGTTACTGTGGCTCCATCTGGGACCTGCAGAGATATAGGAAACACTTACAAATCAAAAAAAAAAAAAAAAAAAAAAAAATTCTCTCCACAAAATGAGGTCATTATGTTGAGGTACAACTTGAGAGACCTTGTAATGTTGTAAGGTGTTGAGGCGTTTCCAGGACCCCTGAACCACTGATGTCAAGTCCTGATCCGACAAGATCAGATGACCAGCCATTCCCGCCCTCCACTCTATAAAACACGGGATCACAGGAACCACAAATAAATGCCTTATGATAAAAATATAAAATGATACATACATATATCAAATAAATCTTATTATTTTATTTTATATGAAATAGTTATACATAAATATTTTTTAAATCATTATTCATTTTTATGTATTTCAAGTAACAAATATACAGTAACTATGCATATAAATATACTTTTCTTTTAATAATTGGCTTGGTGCATCTTACCCAAATGCACAGAGTCTGCGGAGGGTCTCTGGGAGTATGACGTGCCCTTCCACGTCTGCTCCACAATCTTCTCCTTCACCTGTGTGATGGTGTCACAATCCAGCACTTTAGTGGGGACCGTCTGAGACTCACCAGCACCTCCGCTGCTCACCAGAACATTCAGAGTCTACAGAACAACATGCAAAGAGGTTGAAAAGCAGTTGTTTGCTTTAAAGTTTCACATTTTACTGCTCATGAAAAACTTGCTATTTTTTTTTAGGACTCTGTCACGTTACATGTCATGTGTGAACGAGTTATCAGATTGAAAACGATACCACTGAGCAAAAACACATAAAGAAACAGTAAAATATCAACCTTTTTTATCTAGATTATGCATGACAGTTCATTTCTGCATTAGTGTGTGAGTCTCACCAGTGTGCGGTACTCCACGTCTTCCCGCAGCAGTCGGTTGTCGTTGAGTGTGTATTTGGCTTTGCCTGTAACAGCATCTACTGGCCCTTTATCCACCTGGTGTTTTATGGCTCTGAACAGCATGTAGAAGGCCTCACCTGCTGTGTCCTGCCATATGACAAACAAACATGGCTACTTACTAAATACATGGATGTGAAATATTAAATACCGAGCTATGCTTGCACTGAGTTATGCAAATATTACTAACAATATAAAATTATGTTTACTCTATAAAGATCAGTAAAGATTTCAGAGCAAAAAGGCATGTGTACCACAGTCGAATGTAATTATCATGCGCATCTCGTTAGTAAAGCCAGTTCTGTGATTAGTAGTAAATCTCCATCACCTGCTTTCAAATGGAGCAGCATTCACTACACAGAGCCGTAGTTCACTGTCAAGCTATGCAATACGATAATGAACACAATATTGCGTAGCTTGTCAGTAGCTTTGATCACCTTGATAATTTAAAGGCTCTAGAAATTTGCATATCACATGTGATACTTTAGGCTTTACAGGGTTAAAGATGACCTTCTGTATAAAATGTACATTTTTTAAATCTGCAATTTAAGTTGCTTTTACTATGCACTAATTAATTATTTAACTACAAGTACTATTACAATCTAGTAACTGGTACAACCTCTCATCCATTTCATTGTATCATTTCCTGAGTCCTTGTGAACCAAACCCAAAGCAAAACAAGCGTCACTCACTCACCCTGAGGAAGGTGTAAAGACATATGGACATCCAGTTAGTCAACAGCTTCTCCACAACAGACTCGGTCCTACAACACATGAGAGGTTTCCACTGAGAATCAATGACGCCACAATTATCAGCAGAGTATTCATGTGATTACAGCGTACAGTGATGTGAATTACAATCTGACAAACAGACTCGTCACTACTGACCTGCGCAGCATGAGTTTGGGGTTTTTAGTGGTGTACTGCTCCACCAGGTGACTAAGCAGAGTTTTTAGGATGTCTGTGAAATACTCCAGCTTGCCGTGCAGCGCCACCGTGAGGAGGGAGGCCACATACGCCCTGTCCCGTGGAGAGAAGGTCCGTTGGGCTTCCAGAGTGTGGATGAACTGTAGGGAAGTATATGCCGTTTATGAAATGAAGACACTACCAACCTTAAAGCTTTATGGTCTATATAATCCAGTTTGGTTGTTTGAATAATTCTTTCTCACAGGTTTAAGGAAAGCCCACCTTGGTGAGGAACAGTTTGCTGTTTAGCAGGTTAGAGAGCTGAACCAGGCCTTGCTCCACTGTGGCCCGGCGACAGGCGGGAACGTCAAGGTCCCGTCTCAGAGGAGAATCACGGTGACCAGGGAAGAAAATCCTCTCGGAGTATTTACGATAATCCAGGACTGGAATCCCAGAGCCCATGAGATCACTGGACACATCCATCATCTCAGTCATAAGATCTGCACATTACACACACACACACACACACACACACACACACACACACACACACGGTTTATTGTAAAGGCATTTCAAGCATGTCGTCCGAGTCTGGCTGATCTTTACGTGGGAGTTTCTGACCTGTGAACTCCTTTTTACAGCGGTCTCGGACACTCGTCTCCAAATTCTCCAGTTGGATCTGGACTTTCTTATAGTCTCTTAGTGCTTGCTTGCTTTTCCTTCTGTAAAACACACACACAAACGCATATTAAATATAAAGGTTACACTTTACAATAAGGTTAATTTGTTACCATTAGGTAACTACATTAGTTAACACGAACAATACTTCTACAGCATTTACTAATGTATTATTAAAATCACAAGTTGTGTTTGTTAACATTAGTTATTGCACTGTGAACTTTTTTTATTAACTAACATTAGCAAAGATAAACAAATAGCGTAATAAATGTATTGTTCATTGTTAATACATTAACTAATGTTAACAAATAACACCTTATTTTAAAGTGTTCCCAATATAAATATAAAAAAAACGACACATGGCTGAGTCTGATAAGCACAGATATATATATATATATATATATATATATATATATATATATATATACACACATACATACATATATACATACATACATACATACACACACACACACAAGTCTAAAACGAGTAATAAATTGTACATCTGTGTGTGAATACCTGTATATGAGTACGATAACCAGCACAATAAGAGCCACGATGGAGGCTCCCACCCCGACCCCCACCTGGGCCTCCAGAGGGAACGCAGCGGGGCCCTGAGAATCATACTGCACCCGTCCCAGAGAAAAGTTCATATTCCCCATCCTCACCTACACAAACAAAAAACTGATTTCCATATCGTATCATTGGGAAACACCACAAACACAAAAGAGGACAGATATAGGCTGGCGTACAGTGAACTCTGGGAGCGTGTCTCCGGCCTCTCGTTTCTTCAGCGCGGTCACTGACGGCTGCTGTGTCGGAGGCTCACAGTACAGGTGGTTTCTGGTAAGAGTCTTCACAGCACACTCTCCATCACCGATCAGAGCCACCACCTCGTCCTTAGACATGGCCAAGTCCAGATTCTCCCCCTAGAACCCAAATTCAGACAAAGCGCTTGTCATTTTTGTGTACAATTCATGGGCCATTTGAGTGTATATAACAAAATAATCTGTTGTGCATTAATACACAGGGGACAAGAGATTCCATTCTGGAGTATGTTTTTAACACAATGCAATCTTTTTACTGCATAATTTCATTAAATATAATATTATATAATAAAATATAATAATTCATTACAATTAAATTTTTAAATTTGTATTAAATAAAATTTTCCTGTAATTGTAAAATCTTGGTAGTTATTATGGTTTTACTATATTATACTATACTATACTATAATATTTCAGTTATATTAACTATAATTAGTTTTGGGGCTTTGAATTCTATAGTGACACTATGTTTTTGAAATAACAAAATAACAATCTTCAGTGGATTAATATAGAGTTGAGAAGGGCCTGACCTCCACAGAGATGATGCTGCCGGGTTTGTGTCTGAAGGGTTTGCTGGGGTCGTGTTGATTGAGGCTATGAAGAACAGGATTGGGCTCATAACTGAAGGGGCTGCCGCTGACCGCCTCAAACTCAAAGTGGAGGTTATCCAGGAGGAAATGCACACTGACAGCTGCACGCAGGGCCTCGGGCCCCACCTCCGGAGTGGGACACAGGATCAGAGTTGAGCTGTTCACTGTGCACCGCTCCTCCAGCTGATCAGGAACAAGACACAAGGAAACCAACTGTGTTACAATAACTGACAAGTGAATGCTGGACAGTTTGTTTAATGCTGTGAGAAAGCACAAGCACAGACTCACTTGTGTGAACTCTACCTGTTTGACGACACAGAGACTGTCTTCAGGACAGTTGGGCTCGGGGACGATCCGCCGAGCTCTTCTGAGGAGACTGTAATCCACACTGCTCCTCCTCCTCCTCCTCTTCTGTGAGTGTGGCTCCAGAGGCGTCAGGGTCACGTGGATACGAGGCTCCTGTACCACGTCCAGATGCTGGCCAGACACTCGAATGATACGGCCCCCCTTAGACAAACACAGATGATAGTTCTAATGTATGCTGGACTAATAACCTATTTTTTTTTTTCAAATCACAGATTATGGAAAAAATATACCAAATCTTTCATTTGCTAATTGGTAAAACTGTGCATGTGTCTAATATATTACGTTGCTAAAACCATAATACCAATCTATAACCCTTCTGTAAATTACAATAAAGAGTTTTTAAGATGATAATTTTTTAACTTTTGAAATAAAGATAGCATAAAGTTACATATTTACATACTTAAGTTTACATACTTTAATTTTGAGAACAATAAGATGATTTATAATTAAATTTCTGACATCAGACAGATAAATACAAACAAACATATGACTGCTCACATTTATAGCAATGACTACATAAATAAGAAATGAAGACTTTATAATTTATAAAATAAAAGAGGCTACAGCATTTCCCCGACATAGGACAAGCAGTTTTTATAAAATAAAATGAAATCTTTTTTTTTTTCAGAGAAAATATTTTTCTCACTCCATTAATAAAATGTTCTAATTTGAAGCATAAATCTAACCAAATTTCCTTCTTTAATTTACTAATAAAAAATTGAACATTAACACATTCTATCAAAAACAAGTCTTAATACTTAATAAAGTAAAATAAAAACTAAAATAAAATAAATACAACTATGCATAAGTTTTTCAGAATACATGTCATGGCTGTTACCTGATGAAGCTTTTGGAGGGAGCAGCATGTGTTACGTTGGGGTCCGGGGTGTATTGATAGAGGACTTCCTGTAGATGGCGCTGAGCTCCACCGAAGCGCACTGTAACGCCGCTCTCTCCGGTTCTGTTACTCCCTCCAGTCACACACTCAACACGTTCATTGTACTGCTCAGAAGAACTGTAAACACACACACTGTATTAATTAAAACTCTAAACTGTCTGACTTAGCGTTACCAAATGTGAACAGTCATAAAAGACAATCCTGTGTAATTTATGTGGTATATTATATTCATGAATTTATATATTTAGGACACAGCGCACTGTTTTAGATCTACAAAGACTTCCAGCGTTAACAGAAGGATGATTCATTATTTATAACATAATCAGCTGAAATGATATGACTTGATATGATATGAGATGATATCATAATGAGATTTTCTGTCTGACTGGACGGCTGTAGAGGACGCTGCTCTGCACAGTCACTTACATGTAACATGGGACTCCACCAATCAGGATGCTGATCTCATTGGAACGGCCCGTCAGAAGGTCCCGTCCTGTGATGGTGAGTGATGTGCCTCCTGACATTGGGCCTTTCAGTGGAGACACTCCCAATAACACTGGGTCCTTGAGTTTAGAAAACACAACACACACACACACACACACACACACACACACACACACACACACACACACACACACACACACACACACACACACACACACACACACACACACACACACACACACACACACACACACACACACACACACACACACACACACACACACACAGCCTTATACATGTGTGCTGTTATACCAATGACCCCCTCCTGTTAGAGCCCTGAATTATACGATCTAAAAACCTTAAAATAGGATATTTTTATGTAATTGAATTGTATACAATTTTTCCATTAAAAATAAATGTTTAATACTGTACTTTAATACTTTACTTAAAGCCTTTACGTAGAATGCATTATAATGGGTTATTAAAGGGTATAATGCATTATAATATTCATAATGTGCATTATAATACATTATATCTTGTTGTAAACAATTATAACCAAATTTAAAATGGATAGTGTTACAATGAATTGCTAAGTGTTATAATGTATTAACTGTGGTTACAATTATGTATAATATTACAATGTACAATGCATTATAAGGTGCATTACAAGGCATAATTTATGCATTAAATCTACTTTTAGAATGCATTATACATAAGAGCTTTAAGTAAACTGTTACCATTTTAAAAAAAAAATCTTGTTTTAACCATAAAAGCTCATTATATTTCCTTTTGTTTCCTCCTTTTTTATCTCTTCACACTGTGTGGTATTATTATCCTATTAATCTATACGCTTATACATTTAAAATATTATTAAAGCCCCTGAATAACGCATAATATTTTAGTTGTGTTTTCCAGTACAAATATCTAAAAATCATTCAAATAAGATACATTAACTGCATAAGATTTACACATTCTTAAAAAAAAAAATATATATATATATTTAAATTCACTCTTTTATAGCAAATTGCTTTTTAAATCTCACTATATTTAATTTTTTCCCTTTAATTTGTGTGGCATTAAAATACATAATATTTTGTTCTTATTTTCCAGTAAAAATATCTAAAAACCTTTACAATAAAATACACTTACTTTACAGAATTGCTTAAGACTTAAACATTTAAAAAATATTTAATAAATAAATAAATATATATATATATATTTACATTTTCACTTACTTTTTTTATTTTATTTTTTGAAGCATAAAACTCACTATATTTCCTCATTCTCTTAAATTTATTATTTTCCAGTAAAAACTAAAAATCCTTTTAAAAACAATATACATTTACATGGTTGAATTGTATAAGACACATATTTAAAACAAATATTTTTCATAACTTTTTTAGCTTTCACAATATTGCAAAATTGTCTTCTTTGAACCATTAATCCCACTACATTTCCTTTTTAAAAAATGATGTTTAAAATGAAAATAAATGTTAAAATATATACTCTTAAAAAACAAACCTGTCACAATTTTGTAAAATAAATAAATAAATAAATAAAAAACACTGTTTAAGAAAATTCATTCTGCAATGTACAAAGCTGTTTTAAAATAGCCAAATACCTCCCTGCCTTTTCATAAACACAAAATGAATTCCTTGCATGTTATTCATTCTCGCTAAACCATTTTTATCCCTTTTGTGGCCTGCTGGATTAATGGTTACCTGGTAACGGAAGCGCTGGGCAGATTGCCCGATTCCTCCGCCTTTAACCTGCACCGAGACATGGCCGCTCTTCTCCCCTGCACTCGCTGTGGTCTCACAAACAATACTAACAGGCACACAAAGAGACCTCCCATTAATCAGTGCACTGGGTCAATACCCTTCATCACACTGTGGAGCTGAATTGCCTGAAGCCAATAATACAGTGTCATTAACGAGTGGCAGTAATATCCAGCATGCCCTCACTCACGATCAGGAGCACTCATCTTTATAGTCCAGCAGAGTGCTGTCTGATTTACCTGGAGGACACCTCGTATCTGTCGGGGATGACCGTGCAGGGGACTCCGGCTACAGTCACCGAGTGCTGGATGTCTTCAGCTCTCTGACCCAGATTAGAGCCAGACACTGTGAGCACTGTGCCGCCCTCCACTGGACCAGAAAGAGGCTCAATCTGCAAGACAACACAAAATCAGTCATGAAGTTACTCAGTGATGACAGTCCCGTAGATCTGTATTTAATTAGAGTACTGAAACACTAAACTACTGTTCAAAACCAAGCCTATATTTATTTGATTAAAATGCAGGAAAACAGTAACGTTGTGAAATATTAGTACAATTTAAATCTGCTGTTTTCTGTGAATATATTTTGAAATGTAATTTATTCCTGTGATGCAAAGCTGTATTTCCAGCATCATTACTCTGGTCTTCAGTGTCACATGATCCTTCAGAAATCATAATAATATGCTCATTTGCTGCTCAAGAAATATTTCCTACTATTATGAATGTTGAAAACAGTTGTGCTGCTTAATATTTTTGTGGAAACCGTGATAGTTTTTCGCACGATTCTTTGATGAACAGAATGTTTAAAAGAACATTTATTTTAAATCATATTCTTTACTGAAAAATGTTACAAATATCACTATATTTCCTTTTTTTCATTTAAAAAAAATGTTATACCACAGGATATTTTTTAATAGGTTCTCATCCAATAAAGCTATAGAAAAATACTAATTAAAAATAATAATTTTGTCTTGTTTTCCAGTAAAAAAAAAAAACAGAAAACTAAAAATCTAAATATCTAAATATCATTTACACTTAAAACAATATACATTTACATTATTTGAATTGTATGAGACTTACACATGATTATTTACTTTTTTTATCTAATTGCAAATGTTTTTTTTCTAGTTTGAAATGACCTTTTAAAATGAAAAATAAATATTAAAATCTATAATAATAACTTTCACATTTTTTAGTTTTAAGAAAATAAATTTTTGCAATATAAAAAGTTGCTGTTTCAGTGTAAAATTCCTTGCATTTCATTCATTCTTGCTCAACAATTTCTATCCCTTTTATCCTGTTTTTATTGCTTTGATGAACAGAAATTTTAAGGAATTTAACAGCATTTATTTGAAATAGAAATCTTGTAAAATTATAAATGTCATTACTGTTACCTTTGATCAATTCAGTGCCTCCTTGGTAAATAAAAATATTATTTACTTTCAATAAAACTATTTCATTTTTATTTAAATTTCCACCTAGCAACCACCCAGGAAACCCTAGCAACTAACCAGAACACCTTAGCCTTATTGCAATGGCATGACGACTAACCATAACACCCTAGCAATATAACACACATTTTCTTCAGTAAAAAGCTTGAGTTCCTGCATGCAAACATCTACGAAGTGATTCAGTTAATCATGTCAGGTATAATAATATGATCAGTTATGCTATTGCACAAACACATGGGTCAGTAAGAAAAGCCCGAGGGTCAAGGGTTAATCCTTCAAGGACAATAATGATCGCATCAGACAGTGAAGAAAAATCCTTTTACAATACAGTTTAGCCTGGCGGGTTTATTCCAAGTTCTTAAAAGGACAGTTCACACAAAAATAAACAACTGAAGATCTTCTTTAATACAGAATAACAGTAGGTCAAGGAGTTTATGACAGAATTTTCATTTCTGGGTGAACTGCCTCTTTAACAACACTAAGTATAATATTAATGGCTCACAAAAAGCACAAGTTAACAGACGAGTCCCTCACCGTGTGTATGTGAGGGGCAGGACAGGTCTGCTGGACGTGTTCGGTGCAGGAGCTCCTGTACACGCAGCTGGAGCGAGACCCTTCACACCACACACACTCGTACTGCTGATCAGCCGTGTGACAGCGACTGCAGTCGGAGCGGCCCACCGAGCAGTTATACAGCCGTACTGCAAAGACAAAACACACGTGACACAAACAGAGTACAGCACATGCAAAACCTGGGCAAACAGCGGGTAATGTACCATGAAGGTCTTCTGGGTAATCCATCTGGAAAGAGTCCCTCCTCCTGACTGAGATCATGCTCCTGTATTCCTCCACGGCAGCCGAGTAAGAGTACTTTGAAACCGAAAAGCAATCACAATCAGCAAAGTATTACAGACACTTTCAGAGTCTAACAGTTATTTATATGTAGGCCAACAACCAGTTTTTATGGATGATATATAATACTAGCTACAAAATTACTGTTAAATTACATTATAGTTAAACACTTAACTTATTTTATTTCAGCTAGTTGCTAAGGCAACATTTCACATTTTCATTTAATACAACTTGATGTAGTAAAATAAGAAATAATTTTTTTCTACTTTTTTAAATAAAATTTATAAAAAACAAAAATTAATAAAAAAAATGAGCATAAAATTATATATATATATATATATATATATATATAGTAATTTAAAACAATAATAAAACGTCACAGGACGTCCATTATGCTTTTTTATATACATTGTAAAAAAAAAAAAAAAAAAGCACTGGTAATTTTCTGGTAACATAGTGCAGTAATTTTTATTGCCATTTCCATTAACTCTGAAACACAACACAATGAAGTGCTAAAAATCTAAATACAGGCAAAACACCTGTAAAACAAATCAATATGGAAAATTCCTTCAAATTAATACTGTGTGCCGAATTTATATATATATATTTTTTTGCAAGCAGACCTGGTGTAGCTGGCAGGTAATGAAGAACAGAGATGGCTGAGTGTCGTCCACTTCCACAAAAGCGTCCACCACCACCGATCGGCCCTCAATCACCAACACACACTGGTAATCCAGATCTTTGTCTTAAAACACACACAGACATATTCTTTTTACGGCCTACATATTTTCCAATATTTCTCACATAAATCAATTAACATAAGACACCCAATTAATTATTTTCTTCTGAACTTTATATTCATCAAAGATCCCTAAAAAATGTATCACGGTTTCCACAAAAATAATAAGCAGCAAACTATTTTTGATTTTTTTGGAGCAGCAAATCAGCATATTAGAGTGATTTCTGAAGGATCACGTGACACTGAAAACTGGAGTATTGAAGATGAAAATTCAGCTTCATCATCACATCAATATATTCAAATAGAAAAAAAGTTTTAAAACTGCAATAATATATCACAAAGTAAACTTTTTACTGTATTTCTGATTTAAAAATTTTAAACTCTAATGTTTATTCAGTTGATATTTTTAAGACTTTAGAATTTTTCACTGAGAATGCTGTGCAGTTTCCACATCGTTGCGCATCAGTCAATTAATGAGTGATGACTGGTTTCAGGTTTACTCCCCACTAAACGTCCCGTAATGAAACCGCAGCTGGTTGTTGTGCATGTCAGTCAGACAGATCCTTGCTGTCTATGTGAGCATTACCAGACATTATGCTCAGGGTCACAGTCAGACTATCAAGCCCCAACAAGCCTCAAGACGTTATGTTACCTGATAGAGGTGTAAGTTGCGTCCCAGCAGAGTGATCTTCCTCTCGACATTGACAGGTAGGAGGGAGCTGCTCTGGATGCCCTCCACACACGGACAGGCGTCAGAACCTCTGCTCACGAGTAAACTCTCCTCTTCCTGATCACACACACACAGATGGACAACACACCTTATTACACACACCACTGCTCTCAGAGGAGCAGACGTGGAGTTTCTCTCATCTTCTGCTATTTTATGTATAATACACATAATAAGCAGAATGACAGCACAACAAAAGTGAGTGTGTTAGACAGAGATTTAATGAAAAACAAAATGGACAAAAAAAGACACATGAGGAACAGCCCCCAGAAGCAACTTAAATGATTAAAGAAATATTCTGGGTTCAATACAATGCAACAGTGTTAGAGACTGACTCTATTACGTGATTTGTGGTGCTTCATGGGAGTGTGCAGGCACTGAAGTGCTCTTTTGGTTAAATTTGCTTGCTTCAATTCCCTGACTGGTGGAGAATTGTTGAAGAATAACGGGTAATGTAGTTATTTATTTACTTCTTTTTACTGGAAATTCTGCTGCTAAACACGATTTAAAAAATAACAAGGGCTGATGGCTTCAACAAAAGCATAGACCACTGGTTAAAAAAACGTGTAGCTCACATAAGGTCTGTTTTCAATGTGCTTTCATTTCTGTTAAAAATTGGCCTATAAAAATATGGGATTTTTACTGCTGGAACCTGTGTTAAACAGATAGTACACCCAATTTCAAAAATTTCAGCTGTTTTATTCTAACAATTAAAGTCAAAGGGGTCCAAAACAACAGATTTCATTGTTGGAATAAAAAACTTTTTTAATTCAAAAGAAGTCATCAAACAGGTTTGTAATAGTGTTGTCAAAAGTACCAACTTTGGAACCAGTTGGTACTAAAAAAAAATACTAGCATTTGAGTGTTTGAAAGCCACGTCTATCAGTTTATCTCTAATACATCTGCTCATAGATGGATCCGCAGATAGACGCGGCTTTCAAACACTCCCGTGTGTATGTGAAGAGCGTCATGATCATTCCAACCAAACACATACATAACTAACGACCGAACAAAACAAAACAACCAATCAGAGGTGTTTAAGAATCCACTCAACCGCGCTCAAAATGCTCGCAGGAAATGCTAGTATCGTCACATTTTTACATTTTCAGTATTGTAATGAGGGGTAAATAAATGACAGAATTTAATTTTCTGGGGGGTGAACTATCCATTTAAACTGCGAGTGTGTTACTGTAACCCAGATTATGGCTTGTTTTTACAAACTGATGATGGATGAGTCAAATGATTTTCTGTGCAAATCAACATCATGAACCCAGAACACTGCTTTAATGTTGTGACATTAAATGGCTTTAATATATAATTATGGTTGAATTAGTAATAGAGCAGAACTGCTTTCTTCCATTTAATTATATATCCCATCATTCACGCATGTAATTTACGCTTTAGGTACGTTAAACCTCCAGCATCTGCAGCGAGCAGAGTTGGCCCGAGGAACCACACTCACCAGGAGGAAAAGGTCAGCAGAGTCGGACTGGTAGTCTGTGTCTGGAGCGAGGGGGAAATCGGATGAATCAGGCCCTGCCTCGCCGTCGCCAGAGGGGGCGCTGGCTGACGACACAGGGACGCCTGTGTCTATAAGAGCATCTATATCCATCTCCGCCTGAGAGAGGGTGACCACTTCAGAGGAGGATGAGGGTAGCACTTCAATCAGCGGCCCCATCGTCACCACTTCCCCAGCTCTCAACGCGGGCAGCGTCACTTCAGCCGCCTCTTCACGCAACGAAGGTCCCACCAGTTCTTCGTATGATTGCGGGGTCGGCGTTGACAGCAAACCTACCTGGATGCTCTCCTCCACCCAAGAGGTATTTTTAGAGAGGGTGGTGGCCTCTGTGATGGTATCGGTTGACCCTGTAGGGGCACTGGATGGGTGTGTAGAGGAGGTTGTAGCGTGGTTGGGGGTGGTGGGTGGAGGGTTGAGTGGGGTCGTGGTTTCCAGAGGTGCGGTGGTGGGGGCGGCGGTGGGCTCTGGAGTAGTGGGCGGGGTCATTGAAGGAGTAGTCATAACAAAGGCTTCGGTAGTTATGGCAACCTCAGTGGTGGAGAGGGTTGTTGTTGTCGTGGGTGTGGAGGTGGAGGTGGTGTACGTGTATGCGTCAAAGTCTTTTATTGTTTGAGGAGCAGACGTGGGGAGCGAAAACTTTAGACGAACATAGGACACAACAGAAAGAATGAGGGGAAAAAAGAAATGAATGGCAACTGAAATAAACATCAACTCAAATCTGTAAACAATGGTGCTGAATTAAGCCCATTATAAATCATAAAACACACAAGCAAGCGTTATGTGTACTGCCATTTAAAAGTCTGGGGTTGGTAAGATTTTTTATTTTTGAAAGAAGTTTTGATCACTAAGCTTAATTAAAAAATACAGTAAAACAGTAACACTGAGAAATTCTATTATAATTTAAAGTGACTTAAAATCTAATTTGTTTCTCTGATGCAAAGCTGAATTTTCAGCATCATTGCTCCAGTCTTCAGTGTCACATGATCCTTCAGAAATCACTCTAATATGGAAACATTTTTTATAATAATCAATGCTAAAAACAATGGTTTTGCTTAATATTTTTGTGGAAAAATACTTGAATACAAAGTTCAAAAGAACAGCATTTATTTAATAGAAATCTTTTGTAACAATGCATTCTTGCTGAAAAAAACTCCTTACTTTTAAATGGCAGTTTATTTGAACCAAAAACTGTTCAAAGCAAAAAAGGAGCCAAAACACATACAGTGGGGTCTAAAAGTTTGAGACCATACTAAAAACTGTGATTTAAAACTTTAATTAATAGAAATAAATGTTTTGGGGAAAAAAAAGAAATGACAAATTTAATAAGAATCATTTCACAATTTCATATTCTACTATTTCTAGTCCACTTATTAAATTAATACATTTGTAACTAGATGGGGACAAAATCAAATACTTTTTCTAATTAAACTTTCCACAAATTGTTATGTTTACTACACATTAACTAAAAAAAAATACACAAAAAAAAAAAAAAAAATAAAAAAATCTCTTAAAAGAGAGAGAGAGAGAGAGAGAGAGAGAGTATATATCGCTGTTGGTCTCATACTTTTGGGCTCCACTATAATTGCACAGCATATCAAACTCACATATATGACCTCACATATCAACAAAAACTTACATGCTGGTTGTAGATGATCGCACCGCGGTCACACATGGACCGGTGAGTGCACACATGCTGGTGGATGCACCAGTTACATTTCCAGCGGCTGTTCACACAGCCCCTACACCTAAAAACACAGCGAGACAGAACATCATGGACCAAAAGTTTAGTTGACTGTATAAATTAAACCCATCTACACCCCCTGAGCATTTAGATGAAGACAGCAAAGCAGCACTGCATCCAAAATAGCTGAGCTGTAGAATTACACATGACTCCCCTAAACTCATCAAACAACACAGAGCTGAGTTCACAGCTTTCCCACATCGCAAATCAAAACAGCATCAGGGAGAGCCGCCCCATCAGTGGCTGTCTGCAGGGGTGTATGGGTAAGGGAGGATGGTCAGGGCGGAGGATATGGCAGGAATGTGGGAAACAGCTGTTAAATCATCAGGGATGTGTTAGTGAGGTCCGGAGAGCGAGACAGCTGGCCTGCCCCTCGCACGCCTCTGGGACATTCTTCCACGCATGACAGCCGCTCACCAATGGAGGTTTTAATATTGCTCTTGGATGATGATGGCATGACACTAAAAGTGGTTAAAACTTTTCCACTTTACAACAATAACATTAGTTAACTACATTAGGGTTAGGGTTAGGGTCCATCTGCCATCAGTGGTTCAACCGTAATGTTATGAAGAAGCAAGAATACTTTTTGTACACAAAGAAAACAAAAATAACGACTTTATTTAACAATTCCCCTCCTCTGTGTCTCTCCAAATCAGCGTAGCACCATTTTGGCAATTCTGACTAGTACGCAAGCAGCTTACGCTCTTCTGTGTCAGCCGCACTGTGCTGATGCTCCGTTTTCTTTCAAACCAAAGTGTAAATACACATAAAAAATGTATCCTGTATACTGCTCAGATTTGCTAAAACGGTGCTATTGTTAAAACGGTGCTATGCGCCAAAATGGCGCTACGCTGATTTGGAGAGACACAGAGGAGAGACATTGTAAAATAAAGTCGTTATTTTTGTTTTCTTTGTGTACAAAAAGTATTCTTGCGGCTTCTTAATGTTACGGTTGAATCACTGATGGCAGATGGAGTATTCTTTTGATGCTTTTTATACTTTTCTTGACCTTGACACTGTTATTTACTTAATAACTATGGGACAGTCACAGGCCTCCCGGTTTTCATCCACAAAATCTTAAATCGAAGACCGAAGAAGAACGGAGCTTTAATGGTTTGGAACGACATGGGGGTAAGTGATTAATAACAAAATTTTCATTTTGGGGTGGAGTATCCCTTTAACATTGTCCTGAATTTTCGTGATCGCTTTATTCTTGTGGCATTAAAATGAAGGAGAGTCCCTGTGACTTACGGCCTGGTTCCAGAGAGCTGCTGCACCACAGAGCAGTCGTAGAAGGTGAAGTCTGCGAGAGCTATGGTGACCGTCCGAAAGCGCAGGGACAGTGTGACGGACACAGAATCTGTTATAGAGGACAAACATGAGAGCAGTCTGGGTCAAATGGCACTGGAACATCAGATCACACATAACCTTAAAAAAAAATAATAAGCTGAAGTTAAATGCACCATCCACAGCTTATTTCGTCATTCATGTAATATCATTAACTTTTCAGTGGAATGCTTCCATGGAAGAGTAATGATGCGGAAAAACCAACAGAGGAAGTGAAACCGGATCATGACTATTATAGAATTCCAGAGTGATGAACTACAGTTCAAATGTTTGGTTTTGATTGAAGTTTTTGAAATAATTTGAAACAAGTCCCCTCCTCCTCCTCCTTTCCTCCACATGTAAACCAGTTCCTTAAGGCCAGTTTTTAAGCGGTTTCACAGGAAATGATTCAAACATGTCATGTCAAACATCATTAGCATGTGTGTTTTCTCACCCTCTCCCTGTGGCAGCGGTGGAAGTCTGTGGGCCTCAGGAGTGGCACAGGTGACTGTGGTGCCCTGCACCAAAGCAGATGTTTCAGTGTCTTCAAAGAAACATGAGTACATGTCACCCTCGGACAGACTGGGCAAACCCGGGACACCCACAGCAATCTAATCACACACACACAAAAGAAACATATTAACCATGGTTATAATCTCACAATTAATACAGCTTTGATTAATTCATTAGAAAAGCATCCCTTACGGAAGAGTTAAATTAAAATGTCAATAATTGGGGAAAAAGCTTTTAAGCATTAAATATGAGGCAAGATAATGTGTGAATTATCCCATTAGGGAGTGCAGTGGCAGAGTCTGCTAACTTATAGGCTAATTACTGTAGCTCGTTAACCATATGCTAACTGAAACACAAAGAAACAATTGACAACGATGTAGTAATTTGATTAAAAGTGACAGTACAGAAATGTATAATTTTACAAAAGATTGCTATTTCAAATAATGTTCTTTTGAACTTTCTATTCATTAAAGAATCCTGAAAAAATGCATCAAAAATATTAAGCATATAAAACTGTTTTCAACATTGATAATATTAATAATAATACATGTTTGCTGAGTAGCAAATCAACATATTAGAATGATTTCTGAAGGATCAAGTGACACTGAAGACTGTAGTAATGATGCTGAAAATTCAGCTTTGATTACATTTACATTACAAAACATACATTACGAAAGAAAGCAGTTATTTTAAATTGCAATAGCATTACATACTGTATTTTTAACCTTGATGTGCATAAGAGACTTCTTTAAAACACATAAAAATCAGAATGCTAGTGGATGAAAGATATTAACTCAAATATTGAAAAATATTTACTTTTAGGCTTTATGGTTGAAGGAGGACTGAATTTAGATGGTGCTCTAAATTTCCCACTTTATCACAATTTCTGACTGAATGACTTTATACCTGTTTCTGCTCTCCAAGGCTGGCGTTATATTGGCTCATTGACTCCACTCTCAAGCACTGCTGCTGCTGCTCATCAAAACTCCACAGCCAGTGACCTTCGACCGAGCCCAGCCGACAATCTGAACGCATCCCACACCTGGAGGAGCGAGGAGAAAACAGACCAGACAGGAGGATGAGTAAGATAGCTGACAGACAGAGAGAAATACTCCTAAAATAAACTGAAAACTGCAGTCCAAAGCGGGAATTACAAGATGAAACTCACCGGCCGTCAAGAACACACCAACCGCAGTATGGGTCCTTCACTGCCAGACAGGAAGTGCAATCAGTGTGCTTGTCACACTCTGCCACAGGCCTCTTCTCCACCTAAACACACGGCACAGAAGGAGAAATCACTTATTCACACACCACACACGGACACAGCAATGACCCACTTCAAATCTGCACTTTTCCACATTTTTGTGCTGATTGTGAGTGGAAATTTTGCAGTGTGTTATTTGGATATCATAAAAATGATTAAACTAGAGTGACCATACATCCTTAAAGTTGACTTCCATCACTGTTTTATGCTATTATGTGTTTCCTGATCTAGCTAAGTGGGCGTGGCGATAAGTGCAAACCTGAGGGGAAGTGCTCATTTGAGCTAATTTATGGAAATGTTTGTGCAAATTAGAGATGTAACGGTATTAACATTTCTTATCACGTTTGATAATTTGATTGACACAGTTATCAGTATTATCACGGTATTGTTAAAATGTGCTGGAAATGTTCAAAATGTACTGAACTCGTAAATCATTTCACCATGTTTTGTTTTCAAATATCAGCTAACAACGAATAAAATTAATTTTTGTTTGCATAAACACTAAAACACAGGCGGAATGTAAATGTAACTCTGTAAATCCACTCTCTGACACTAGGTGGCGCTTACGGAACAGCAGAATTAGAGCTGTTTCCCGTAAACTCTGTGTACAAAGTAGCATTGCAATTAAGAACATTACTTTTGGTATTACATGGAGTGAAGATGAAAACAAAATGCCATCGAATCGTTTCTGAAGACAGTCAGAACCTTCAGAGGTAGATTCATATAATTTATTAATTTGTATATTAATTTGTATAATTCCCATATCACTCTTTTAAAACTTCTCAGCTTTCCCTTCATGTTTTCAAACAAAACAAAACTATCAGTATTACATTGCTTTGACCGTTCACTGTAGATCCCACTTTTTCGCATACCACGATTGGTTGATTATGTACAATGCCTGCACGCTATTGGTCAGACTAGTTTTCCATCATTACCTTTAGCAAGTATGAAAACAACAGAAAAACAAAGCCAAAAAATCCAGGAAAAAGAGGACGTATGGTCACCTTAGTCAGATTTACTCAGAATACTACACTCTGTAAAATATCATCAAATAGGTTTAAAATTTATATATTTTCATTTTATTTAAACAACATTTTCAAAAAACAGACAAACTAAATATATAAAACTATAATTATTAAAAATATAGTTTTACAGTTTTTATTTATATTAAGTACATTTATATGTGCGATACATCAGAACAATTGCAAAAAAAAAAAAAAAAAAAAAACTAATCTAAAAGGTGATTACTAGTAACAGCAGATAAAAAAATAAATAAATAAATAAAACTTAAAATGTCATGCTACTGGCCAACCACAAGACCTATACTATCAGTCACAGGTTTGGAATGATTTTTTAAAAATGTTTTATAAATACAACTATCTATATCACTAACCCTACAACCAATAAATCAAAAAATACAATAATTTTAAAAATTAATTTAAATATGTGATGCAAAGCTGAATGTATTTTAAAATGTAATTTATTTCTGTGATGCAAAGAGTTATGATTACTCCAGTCTTCAGTGTCACATGAACCTTCAGAAATCATTCTAATATTTGGCTGAATATTGCTTAATTATTAATTTAATAATTAATTATTAAATATGTTTCATTAATTTTGCAGTTATTTGATATTATGAACTATTGTTACAATTTAAATTCACAATATCTAATAAATAAAGCCTTGGTAAGCATAAGAGACTTTCAAAAAAATTTTTTTATTATTTTTGACTGGTAGTGTACTAATGACATGAACTCACGGAATGGCTGGTCATGATATAGATGTGTCTATGGGTGGAATCCAGCAGTAAGTCACTGTTGATGGCCAAACCAGGTTGGATGAGAAGGGTGGAGTACTTCTTCACCTCTCCTGAGTTACCCAGGAACACCTAACATGAGATCAAATAAATAAATAAATAAATAAAGAGTTTCAATAAGTAACCTGACAACGGCTCCTAAGAACTTCCTCAAGGTTTAATTGAATATTTAGGCTTATAAAACTGCATCAGTTGCAACAGGACACCTTGGAGACACGAGGAGAGCTGGATGTGGACAGGTCTAACTAAAAGTGCTAAAAGTGTCTGCTGAAATGGTTTAGCACTAGAGCCCTTCAAAGTCTCGTTAAAGGAAAACGACGTACAAGGATCTGAGAGAGGTGCCTAATGCCTCTTGAATTCTATCACGACTCGGGTCCATTTCAGCAAACCAGATTAGAATAGTGAGAATCCCATCAGAAGAGCAGGTATCCTGCTTAAGAGTCTCAGACACCTTACACTGTGAGCTGCTCATGCACTCCACCCAGTCAGGTTTGCGTTTTAACTGGATTAGCATTGACAAACTGTCGGCCACAGTCTGCTGCAGGAGGAATCATGCATTGCAACATTATCGTATCATGCAAGACTGAGTAGCTGTGTAGATGTAGGTTTAGAGGATGTGTACCTGCATGTTTGCTTGTGAGGGAAATACAAATGTATATGTGATTTGTCAGTTAGCTTTTTTCAGTTCATTTCAAATAAAATGATATTTCATCTATGTTAAAGGGCTGGGTCACCCAAAAATGTTGTAATTTATAACACATATTTAGTTATGCTGTTGCTCGCCCATATCTAGCAGAATGTATTAGCTGCTGTTTTCCATCAAAAAACAGATGACTGATGTCAGATTTTTATTTTATACATACATTTATATGATTTTATGAGCTGATTAATTATATATATATATATATATATATATATAGTAGTGCTGTCAAACAATTAATCACTTCCAAGATAAAAGTTTTTGTTTACATAATATATGTGTGTGTACTGTGTATATTTATTATGTATATATAAATACACATGCATGCATGTATATATTTAAGAAAAATATGTTACGTATGTATTGATATATAATATAAATGATATGAATATACTAAATATATACATGTAAATATATGTAATTTTTTTCAAAATATATAGGTGTATGCATGTGTATTTATATATACATCATAAATATACACAGTACACAAAAACTTTTATTTTGGATGCAATTAATCGCGATTAATCATTTGACAGCAATAGTGTATATATATATATATATATATATATATATATATATATATATATATATATAATTCTCCCTGCCTACATATTTACATACAGTATGTTTATAAAATATACTTTCTATTTATAAAACAATAATCAATGCATCCCATTTCTGTTGTTGATATATAATTAAATTTAATAAAACTAAATATATTAAATAGCCAAAGTTTAAAACCTTATGCATATTGTGATGACGCCTATTCAAAAATGTTGTCTAAATGCGTCACTTGTCTTCCACTGTAAAAATGTCACACATGCTTGTGAACAATGACACTGACTTGCCAAAATGTGTCAAAACAGCAGAGAACAGTGGATGGCTGTCAAGGGAGGCTTGGGTCAGGCAATGTCGTTCAGATTTAACCAAACACTACGGTTTAACCTTTGCCCACTGTGGCATGCAAATACAGTCAGTGCAAGGCCTAGACGCAACTTGGCCTGTGTTTAAATTTCAGCTTACGATGGCCTTTGAATTTGCAAGCGGTGTCAAACTGAGTCTTCGGTGGTCTCCGAGCAATCACTATCCCTGCAAATACAGTGTTTCATATATAGTGGTTTGTGGTGAAGTCTGCTCTGTGGTCCAACTGAGGAAACACAGAAAGCTTAAGTATGCTGTTTCAGCACTATGTTGGGATATGACACATTCACTCTGTAGGCGAAATCTCTTTCCATCTGCTTAAGTAGATAGATAATATTACCACATTAAGCGGACTAATATTTCCCTAGTGGTTCACTATAAATCATAAATAAATTGTTTTAGAAATGACCAGTCAAACGGCAAATTTTCATGTCACATACCTTATGCAAATTGCCTTTGGAGTCACCCAAGAAAACAATAGTGTGCCCCTCCTTCACACTAACAGCGACAGCAGTGAGACGGGCGGATGAGCTGTTCAATACGGCTTCAACTTTAACCGGCTCGCGGCTCGCCATTGGACTTGGGGTGTGGTCCGAGCCACAGGGATAAGCCTTCAGGGTGTTCTGTGGGAGACAACAACAAGTTTTCCTGACTTTGGTTTTGGCAAAACCATTGTGACCTAATCCAGTTTCATGTTGTGTAATAATAAACTCTGCAAATCTCTGTTTTTTTGTACCGTAAGGGTTTAGTTCTCAGTCTATAGCCTCAAGGCTGTCAAATCCTCTTAGTTGAGAAAGCCAGATTAGATGAAGATTATCTTGGTCTCACACTAGGATGGCAAGGCTGCTCCTTTCTTTGAGACTAACGCTATCAAATCTGCTCCAGCGTTCTTTGATAAAATCTAGCTTGCATGTCATGCCATGTTCCCTCATTAGCAGAAGTGATCTGTTTGTGTACCTGACTGGGGATCAGGAAAATGTGCTTCAGTGTTTGAGGATTTGCAAGAAACATAAAGAATGCTGTATTTGGGTGGCGGTGTTTGTCTGTGGATCAGTAACATCCTACTTAAAGGGATAGTTAACGCAAAACGTCTGTCATCACTTATTCAACCTCTTGTTGAAAAACCATATGACTTTCTTTCTTCTGTGGAACATAGAAAGAGATGTTTCGAAGAATGTTCAAGCTGTTCTTTCCCATTCAATGAAAGTGGATGGAGACCAGCATCTGTCAAACTCCAGAACAGACAAAAAAACACCGTAAAGCATCGTGGAAGTACTTTGTACTCTGAAGTCATATTTACAGTAATTATTTTAGCAAAAACAAAAATGAAGTTGCCACAATAACAAGAAAAGTATTGTGCTACATTAAGAATCTGGTAAATAACATCTCTTATTTAATTTCTGGAGAATGAGCATCCATCCCAATTCACTTTCATTTTATTTAAAAGAGCAGCATGAACATTATGCTAAATATCTCCTTTAGCATTCCACAAAAGAAATAAAGTCATATGGGTTTATACACCATGTTGGTGAGTAAATGAAGACAGAATTTGCATTTTTAGCTAAACTATCCCTTTAACAGGCAATTCTCTCCTTTCGATAAGTCTTCAAAACATCTAACCCTCCTCAGACTTGTATTTCTCCTTCCTACCCTCTTTTCTAGCAGACATTGAGCTTGGGGTTTATTGATCCGAATAACCCTGTTTAGGACTGAGCAAGCCGGGTTCTGGATGCTGAATAGGCAAATATATGGAGGTCATGAGAAGGTTGTTTGCCTGTGAGCCCACATCCTTGAGTTCTTTGATTTGTCTTAAGATCTTGTTAGGACTAATGCTCATCAAAGAGTCAAAACATAATTCACTCAGATCATGGCAGGCAGAATTGTACGAGCTAAAGCAATTTGCCTGAGAATTAATGATGAGCAATGCATCTAAATTAGGATAAATGTTAGTTTAAATATACCGTTGGAGGAAAATGATGCGGTCCAGTTCCCTAGAGTTACGTTGTGGGCATCCTTTCCCCATTTTCCCATGCTTTTCAAACAAAGTTAAACTACTATGATGATTATGTGGAAACGGTTGACCTCAAAACCTAATTATATGGACAATTTATAAGTATAATGTTTCAATGCGAAGACAGTGTACAAGTGAACAGCCGCTATCAAATATCCCTGTAAAATGAACACTTTAAGACTGTGTCATCATCACTTGTGACAAAACAAATACATTCCTAGCATCAATAACATTTTTTGATCTCTACAAGGTTTTTCTAACCCTGTTATTTACGCCCAGGCTCAGGCCACTTTTAACACTGGATTTCAATTTTTGCTAACACCATATAATCTATGTGAAAATTGAAGAAGAAATTGTTGAATAAAGTCATTAGTTTTGTTTTCTTTGTGCACAAAAAGTATTCTTGTAGCTTCATAAAATTAAGGTTGAACCACTGAGGTTACATGAACTATTTGAATGATCTCCTTACTATGTTTCTAGGCCTTGAAGTTAGTTGTATGGCAGTTGCATTGCTGTCTATGCAGGGTCAGAAAACTCTCATATTTCATCAAAAATATCTTAATTTGTGTTCTGAAGATAAATTAAGGTCTAACAGCTTTGGAACGACATAAGGGTGAGTAATTAATGACTGAATTTTAATTTTTGGGTGAACTTTAAAATAATATTTAAAACTCTCTATCCATTTACTCACCGTAGGCAGGTAGGCACAGTTGGATTTAACGTCATACTCGATGTATGCCAACTTGTTGCCATCTTTCACTCCGTATTGCGTGTAGCACAGATCTCGTGTAGCATCAATACTGCGGTCCACTTCATCCAAAGAGTACACACACAACGCAGATTCCTCACTGGGTCCATTAGCAGCACTAACTCCCGTTGAAAAGACTCCCATCAAAACCTGCGAGCCTCCAGATTCCTCACCGCCCACCTGCGCCCCCTGGAGTAAACTGTAGTTCCTTCCTGTTGAGTTCGAGTGACACACTAGCGGAACCTCAACGTATGAGTAATACGCCTGATCGTCCAAACACACCCGTGCCACGTACGTACGATATTCCCTTGATGCAGCTTTCAGGTCACGTCTATAGAACAAAAAGTAGACGTGGTTGCGACGCGCAAAGGTTGCGACAAAATTGTGATCGTACTCCGAGAGGCGCCCGGCTACAGCGAGCTTAGCAGTTTCCTCGTAGGAAAACACTGGCTCTGTCGAAAGTTGTCGAGTGGAGACTGGCGGGTGACTGCTGGTGTAGCCTCGTCCCACATAAAGGACAGGATCTTTGTCTTGCGGTCGCACCACTAGCCCAACCGTCGACACCATAGGGTCGTTAGCCGCCACATATTGTGTATCAACAGGTCTCTCGGCAGAGAAGAGGACTTCGTTCACTTTGGCTAGGCTGCGTTTCTGGCAGGTGCCCTGGTGTACGCTGCCACAGGTGATAAGCTGGAGGGAATATGGATCCACTAACAGAAGCTTGTTGTGATTGTTAACGAGCCCAGCCTGAGGGCAGTTCTCCAGGGTAACCGGAGGCAGACAGTCCTTGCTGTCTCTCACGGGGCCGGTTCTCTCATCCACTACAAGACGGAGGCCATCAAGGCCAGCGAGCTGGAACAGATGGTCCCGGGCCCCAACGTAGACCGTTCCTATGCTGGGGTCAGGGTGCAATGCCAGGTGCTGGAAGACCGAGTCATTGGAGGAGAAGCGAGGGTAACTGCTGTGGACCCCCAGAACACCCAGGATGAGGGACTGTAGCAGGGTCAAGACGAGGGCCATCCCACACTGAACTGCAAAAACACTGATCGCATGTGACAAGAGTTAGTATTAGCTCACAGAACAGAGCCAAACACAGTAGAGCTAAGGAATAATTCAATTTTCGGAATTAGTATTTATTAATTCCTAATAATAAAGAATAATTGTTCGTTTTTTTAATGTAGTTATATTAGACAGGGCCTGTCATGAACAAAGCAAAAGAATATGTCCTGTAGAAAAGAATATAGTAAATAAATTAACATAAGTACTTAATAAAAAAATGGAAATACTTTGGCGTTTTGATATATACCAAAGCACTAGAGGTCTATAGTGAATTCTACCAATAACCAGGTTGGACCACACTTACCAATAACCAGTTAATCAATCAATAGTTTTTGGATACTGAATGAAAGCAACGTAATAGTAAAAATAATGCTGTACTTTATTAAAAAATAAAAAAGGACTCAACCATGAAAATCTACTGTACTTTTTAAGTGAAATAGTAAATATACTTAAAAAATAAAAAATAAATAGTAATTGTACTTTGATAATTCATGTTAGTTCATTGTGCATTACCTAATGTTAACAGATACAACTGTAAAATTTAAAAACGTATTAGTTAATGTTCTACATAATCTAAAAGTAACGATGAATAAAACTTCTCCAGCAATTGGTTATGGGTGCCGATTAATCAGCAAAACTGATCGATTGACCTCTAAATAAAAGTGACTGATATTCTGCAATATACCATATTCATTCAAAATATTCATTCAAATCATGCATATCCATTTAAATGATACTTTGAAATATTATCAAATAAATGTGTATATATCAAATACAATAAGTGTAAATGTATAAACAAACAGTATTGCAGTATTTTTGTTTTGTTGTTTTTTGTTGGTACCATGGGACATGTTTTTGTAAGTATTTACATACATATTTAAATAAATTAGAAAAGGGATTTAAAATAAAGGCCAGTGTTACCATGGTAAATTTCCAAAAGTATGGTATTATCATGGTGCATGTAAAATAATAAAATTAAATAAATAATGCATTACCATTTTTGTACGTACAAAAATCAGTCAGTCAATCAATTAATCAATCAAGCAATAAATAAATAAATAAATAAAATAAACTGAAAACTAGATATTCACTTGGTACAATGCCCAAATAACACTAATAAGGTACTTAAAAAAAAGAATACCACAGTATTACCATGTTATTTGTACAAAAGCATGATAACACCATCCATTTACTAGTGGATCCTTATATACAGTAGTCAACATTTGAAGTGGATCAAAAAAGTTAATCAAAGTTGTCCTAAGACAAGAATTAATTTTGGTTTTAGGTTTTAGGACAACTCTGATGAAAGTTTTTGATCCACTTCAAATGTTGACTACTGTACAATAAAGTGGTCTACTACATAAATTAATTATCACTTTGACACAGGGTAACAATCTTCAGACAAGGCCTTGTAAAAACATCCATATTTAAGAAATATGATGGGAAAATATCACACATACCATCTGTCAGACATATAATGTTCGGGAGGCTGCTGTCCTCTTGGTTATCCAGAAGCATAGCACATGCCTATGGAGACAGTCTGTGAGGGTAGAAAAACATGCCGGTTAGCTCTTACACAGAGCGGCATTGAGCAATCTGAAGAGAGGAGGATTAATGCCATTGTGGCTCATGGGAGACACAGCTGTTGAGCTGAGCAATCCTTCCCTGACAGGAAATTGGATGATATAGGCTCTAAGTCACCATCGAAGCCCTAATGCATTGCTCTACAGTAGCAGATTGGCAGAGATCCTGTACTCTGAGGAGGAAAACTGTCGATTATGTTTTATATGAATTAGATGTGATTAATAAGAAGCCATTATAGGGTAGTAGTCTACACTTTCTTGAGGCAATTCAAGCTGACCTAAACAATCAATAAGAAAAAAGTGAAATAATGTGATTTGATTACTTGTGCTATGGCTCAGCATCACCCCTGATTCTCCATTTCCCTAAGTGGAGCACCTTTTTGTCATTTCCCACATTCACTCGTCCACTACAGACCTCTTTCTCCAAGTCAGCATTGAATAAATGGGCACAGTTTAAATGCACAGTATAGGGACACTCATAAAACCACAGGTCAATGAACAAGAGGAATTTAGGGTCTCATTATTTATGACATGTTGGCCTTGCTCAGTTACCTCTTTTTGGTTTGGCCATTTCCTGCTAAAAAAAAAATTATCTGAACCAGTAATGACTATGCCGCAACTCTGGAGTATAATCTACCAACTTTGAAACTGTATTTTCTGTACAGAATGATTTTAAAATAATAGTGGGAGGTTGAATCAAAAGGAATCCAACAACTCTGGGTCAGATTCCTTTTAAAGATTCTTGTTTTGTACTGGTTCCATTAACGATTCTTTTGAATTTGAGAAAGTATTTGAACAACAAAAAATACTGGGATAATTTCAATATTGAATGTGACATCAGTGGTACTCTTGTGAATCTGCAGTGATGACTGACAAGGAAGAGAAGAAATTGTTGAATAAAGCTGTTATTTTTGTTTTCTCTCTGCACAAAAAGTATTCTTGTAGCTTCGTAACATTTAAGTTGAACCACTGATGTCACTTGAACTATTTTAACAATGTCCTTACTAAATTTCTGGGCATTTAACTTGGTATTAGGATTTCATCAAAAATATCTTAATTTGTGTACCGAAGATGAACATGGGTTTGGAATGACATGAAATTAAACAATTAAAAACAAAACACTCCAAATAACTATACCCCAAAGTCTGATTTCTGAGCAAAAGACTATAGTTTATGAGCAGGCTCTTTCTAGTGATATTACTGCATAGCCTATTTACTGAAAAGAAATGGCTTATAAGAGTCATTTGTTTGCCATGTCGTATTCTCAATCAAAAGAAAAGACTCTTAAAAGCCACTTATTTTAGTTGCCATGCTGTATGCTTATGATTTGCCAAAAGACCACCTGTAAGTAGAATGTTTCTAGCCCACTGATACGACCTGAGCCAGCTCATATGAATGTGCCTAATTTGAAACATACAGTACAGCATTCAAAACATAATTTGCAGAAAGTATTTCATTCAGTGTAAAATTTGTAAGAAAAGGTTTCAAGCACCAAAATAGTCAGCAACAACTAAACAACTAAAGTTGGCAACTAATGGCAGGCTTGTTAGCGACAACGTGCTAAAGCTAACAGACTGTGTGCTTTTGCCAAGCCCTATATAAAGTAAGGCCCTATGAAATCCATTTTTTTTTTTTCCAAAATCCATTCTATTTTTTTTTCCCAAATTCCATTTTTCCTATTAATTTTTCTGGATTCTGTTTTTGTTTTAATGGTTAAATAAAAAATGTTAATCAAAAAGCATTTCTATTTAATTGAAATCATGAAACTTACACAATTTAACAGCAATTTCTTAAAATTTTAACAAGAATTAAATTTAAAGGTCCTATGAAATGTTTTTTTTTTCAAATTCAGTTTTATTTTTATCAGATTCTGTTTTCCATTAATTTTCCATAATTTTTTTTCTAATAAAAAATAAATATTTATTATTGTTTTATTTATTTATTTTTTGTTATGCGTTAGGCTGTGTTATCTATTTACATTTTTCTAATAAATAAATTCTGGTAAAAAAAAAATCTGGTAAATATTCTGTTTTAATAATAATTTTAGTAGTAGTAGTAGTATCATTATATATCATTATATCATTAAGTAATTTATTTCTGTCACAGTTTCTTCACATTAAACCGAACTTTTATTTTGACGAGTCAATGTGACGGCCTTTCAGTTTCTGTTTGTATATGATATGATGGTAGATTTGCTCAAAATAAATGGTAAAGTGCTCATGCACTCATATATTGAGGTGGCAGCGTTATACAGTAAAGTCCATTTTTATGACTGGATTCCATGATTCCATCCGCTTTTTCCACATCACAGAAATCACAGGGTCCTAATAAAGACATACCGACATCCAACTAATTCACTAAATTTCACCCAAGTTGACAGAGAATGACTTAACCCCAATAGAACTGCTATTAACCAAATCAAACAAACAAAAGTGCCCCAAGCTGACCTATTACCAGATTTTGGAGGTGTGTTCCAAGAGGTTCTGTTGAGCATTTAGAAAACCCCCCTCAACATTAGGTTCTACCCTGAAAAGCAGCACAGACAAAAGAGCTCAACCTCCACAGTTAGCGAACAGCAACCTGAATAATAGAGGCTCGTTAGGCCGACTGCTTTTAAATCTTCACTAGAATAGACATGCAGGTGGTGTTGTTGATTTAACACCAATGACAGTTAAGGCCAACACAATGCAGAGTCTCCTCTTCACAGACCAGTCATAGAGAAAGAGGGGGAAGGAGAAAGTGAAAGCGCGAGAGAGCAAGGATTCCACACAAGAATGACAAGCACTTCACCCTGTATTAAAGGATAAAACTCTGAGCCGGCCCCTCCGAATCGTCCCCGGGCTGAAGGGAGTGTATTGTTTGGAAGCGTTCCCAGGGGCACAGATAGATGCCGGGACCGGAGGGGTAACGTCAGGCCCGTAAGGCACGGCTCACACAGCAGCACCGAGAGGAGACTGACCCCTCTGTCTCTCTGGGAGGGGTTGGCAGTGACCCCACATTTTTACGGCCTCTAACAGAATGTTACGCTGTCACGCCTCATTGGGCATGACAATGAACATGAAAAGTTGCCACTCTGGATGATTAAGAAAGCTATTTATCCATCTCTGGGGACAATGCGGCCATTCAGCAGGACTGAAACATAATTCACAGCGTATGAGACGTCTTTTGAGATATCAAACCGATGTCGTTAGCCTCTCTGCGAAAGGAGGTTTGTCTGTAAAATATGGTGAATGGGTGTTGCGAACAATCCTCGGTTGTATTTCGAATTTTTCCACGAAGGCGTGAGAATTGAAAGAGAAGTGAGGGAGAGTGAGAGGGAGAGGGTGAAACAGTGGCATGTTTATGTTATTAATAGAGCTCTTGAACGTAACGGGGCATCGCAGCATACCCTGCATTCCAGACGCTATTGTTGACCTTTCCAGAGGCTTGAGTAGCCGGACTTTATCACTAATGTCAGTCCAAATTTGCAGCTTTCACTAGCTAAGAACTGCCAAACCACCAACCAAACTGACCAACCACATTGTGTTTTGTTTTAGGTGGTGTTTAGAAGGTGAGTTATCTGATTTGATTGACATATCATCATGGGAAAACATTCAAATTCAATGAAGTGCACAGATGTGTCCATCTATGGCTGGCTGTACGGAAAACTCTATTGAACTTTACTTGTACAGAAAAATTATCCTAACTCGTGGCAGCAAACAGTTGGAAAAATAATGATAGTTTTTCAAAGAAGCTTTAAATCATGTAATAGCCGATATATTAATGACTATAAAAAATTAAAATTGTGCCATTGAGCTACAACCCTCTACGGACACCTTGGCTAGTAAAGTTTTTAGTTTAGTCACCAGACTGATATACTATATATATATATATATATATATATATACCTGAAAGTACATACTTAACATCAGTCAGTCAAGCATTATAATATGATATCTGGATAATCGAGTACTATTTAATGATAGAACTTTACTAATTATAATTAAAACTTGGTAACCATGTATGAATGCATAGACATTTTAACTGAATTTAGGACTGGTGGTGGTGCTTTGTTGATCATTCAGTGTTTCTGTAAACAAAAAAACAAAAAAAAAAACAATAATACTGATAAGATAATAATAATCCTAATTCTACTAATAACAACAGTAAAACATGCACAAGAAAAAGAATGAACAAGCTGCTGGATTCATGAATATTAATCAGTTTGTGTCCATTCACAGGAACTGATTTGCTGAAATCAAAACAGGGACCATAATAAGTGAGCAGCAGCCAATGAGATTGCCATTTGCGCATTAGTTCCGCCCACTACCAGAAAACCTGGCAGTTCTCAAAAACTGAAAAAATCCAAAGGACCTCCGTTATTTTGACAGGAAAACACAACAAAGAATATTGTTTACTTGTAACGCGTTAACTCTGCATGATCTGTAAAACTCGCTAACTCTCTCTCTCTCTCTCTCTCTCTCTCTCACTTCGCGCATGTGAGAGCAAGCGACGCGAGTTGTGCGCCTTCACACTAGAGTCTAAGGCACGCCAAATACACAAACACAGGTAGGCTGTGCATCCATTGAGATGAACTGAAAAATATCACAGATCGCTTGACAAAGAGAGAAACTCTGAAGCGCTCAATCAGAGTGTTCGGCAAGTTAAAATATATCGGTGTTAAACTTATACTTAGCCTCAAACTCACACACTGGCGAGTAAAATCTGAGAATTTATTAGCCATTGGCTAATATTAGACATCATTTAGTCGCCAGAGTGACGATTTAGTCGCAATGTAGAGGGTTGAGCTATGGGCGTCCCGAGTCTAAATCTCGGCTCAAGGACCTTTCCCGATCCCGACAATTTTTTTTATACTGTAAAATAAAAAAATCAATTCAATTTTAATAATCATTCATATAATAGTATTACTTAATAATGATAATAGTAGCAACAACTGTAAATTTTCAATAGTTATATTGCTGTTATAACAGCATATAGTTATATGGCTGTTTGTGAGACACTGAAAACACTTGATCATGTGCTGCTCATATGTAAATAAACACAGTGCTATGCTTCACTCTGAAACACTTTCCCACATATATGTATTAATTAAAATGCATCCTTTATGATTTGATAAATGCAAAAACCCATAACACAATTTTTGTTTTATTATCATTATTTGTATTATTTAGGCTATATATATTTTATTGGCACAGAAATGACACATTTTAACAACCCTTTCCACTATCTAACAAGCAGCAAATCGTGATTTGACAATTTAATCTTATTAGCTATTAAAAAATATATAAATAAAAGTATGAGCTCTGCATTGCAGCCCATCCAAACTCCATAAGGTGGCACTTGAGTTTAAAGTTGTGGGTATTTTTTATTTTTTTTTAAATGTATAAACATCAGGATTTCCCAGCAACCTGTCTGTTAGGACCAGCCATAAAAACAAATAAATAATCTCTCACTCCCAGAGTTCTGACAAAGTGTCCCACTTCCTTCAAGCAGACGAACTTCCCATGACAGCTGGACCCTCGGCACTATATATATCTCCATAAAAATATCCCTAAAACCACTTATGTCACAGATGCAGATCGGGTGGAGACGCTAGCAAACGAGCACAGCCAAGTCTACTGTTTCTCAGCGCGCTCACTGTATCTGTCTGCGCCATCGCTGTCATGCTGTGGTTTCTCTTTCACAAGCTCACTTGTGCCCACAATTATACTTGGCACACAAACCAATGCAAGGGACTCAGTATTTGTCGCTCAATGTGCCAGTGTACTGACAGAAACCAGCACAGAAACTCTATGATACCCTAAAAATGCCACATCACATTACAGAAAGCAACTGCAGCGTAAGAACAGAACCACATGTGAGATAACTGGTAACATGTAATTCATATCATGAGTTGTAATGTATAGCATGCTAAATGCATAGTATGCCAAATTAGGAGTAGTGGGTTTCAAATCATAGTATGGATTTTCATAGTGTGCAACCATGCATGCTTTTTGGGCTTATATTGCCCATAACCCCTTGCTCAAGATAAAATTTATTATGCAATAGTGTGTCCCAACACTGGACAACTTAGGCCAGAAATATTCTCCACGAGTATTCAAAGGAAGACTCGAACGTCTAGCCAAAATATTTCAAGTGTGTGTGGTATTGCACTAAAGGGAGCTATAGAGTTCAGTTGTCATCAAACCAGCTATTGTTCAGCTAGCTACTTTTCCAAAAGTGTTTGACTGCAATTCAGCTACTTAATTTTATACTTAATACTTAATTTTAAGTATATTGTAACAGTTTTAGAGTAGTTCCTCAACCCAGTGTTATTTTATAACCCATTGTATAATTTATATACTATTTATTAATATTATGAATTACACACACACACACACACACATATACACACATAAATCTAAAATTAAAATGAAAACTATATATATATATATATAATATATATTTTTTATTTCAGTGTTGATTTTAGTCCTTTTAGTTTTCATTTTAATTTTAGATTTAGTTAGTTTTAGTAAATTTGTTATGTGCTATTGCCATTTTTCTTCATATTTCTATTTCGCTTTATTTTTATTTCAGTGTTGATTTTAGTCCTTTAGTGTAAACTAGTTTTATTTCAGCTAGTTTCTAAGGCAACACTTTTATTTTTAAGCCAGGGTATTTAGTATAATTTAAACACTATTACAGTTTTTAGTAATATTTTGAATTCACTTTTATTTTTATATTTTCAGTTTTCATTTTAATTTGAATAACTTTTTTTTGTGATTTTGTTATGTGCCCTTGTCTTTTGTATTAGGTTTTTGTTATTTTAAACATTACTTTAACTTTATTTTTATTTCAGCTTTAGTTTTGGTTGGGTTTTAGTTTTTTATTTCCAGTTAGTAATTTTAGTGCTTCTACTTAAACTTATTTCAGTTTGTATTTTGTGTAGTTCTATTTTTTTTTTCACCATAAACTATTGTTTTTTTCAGTTACATTAGTTTCCAATGCAACATTTTAACTTTTGAAGCAGTTCTATTTTACTATTATTTATACAATTTTTATTAATATTTTGAATAAACTTATTATATCTTCAGTTTTTAGTTTACTTTTCAGCAACTTTGTTAGGTGCTTTTGTCAATTTAATCAGTTTCTTTTCTTTTTTAATTTTTTTTTTTTTTTTTTAGTTTTCAGTTTTAGCTTTCCAATAAGTAATTTAAGTTAGGAACCTTTAGTTCAGGTTCTTCATCTAATATATATATATATATATATATATATATATATATATATATATATATATATATATATATAATTACATTTATGTTTTTCATTTAGATTTGATATCAATTCTTTAATTTATTTCAGTTTTTAACAGTTTTAGTTGGCCTCATCCTGACATTGGCAGTGCAGTACATACGTTGTGCGAGCAGATGCAAATTGGGATTCAGTCTTTTTGATCAGGTCCTTCTCAAGTGATCAATAATGCAGAAGCACAACTGCTGATCTGAACCCTGGTTTATGTGGCACAGCACTGACTTCTGGGCAGCACCACAATAGTAATTGACGGCAGCTGCCAAACAGACCACCAAAAAACTACTGGATGCTGATCAAGAGAGGAAGGAAGCAGAATCAATGATTGAGAATGAGGAAAAAAAGACATCTGCCAAGTTTAATTACTGAAATTATATGTAATTACAATTAAACCGACTGCATTTCAGGATTTGGCAAGACGTTGCGGACCGGCTTATCAGATGTCAGTCAGAGTTCAGAACTGATAAATCACATTTAACAAGGCACATGTTAAACATCTCTTCAACACAATGCAAGTCACTTTGTTTGAGGAGCATTCAAAGGCCTCCAGCAGCTTCCGAATATGGCTGTGTGTCATGAATGTTTCATGGGTTTTCCCATCATAACGTTTTCAGAGGGGTGATGTCCATCCCCATCTGAGAAACTAGCCTTTGTCCTGCCTGACTGACCAGAAAGAAATCCCACAGCTTCAGCTGAGCAGTAAAAAAAAAAAACCGGGGTGGAGGACGAGCCGCACACCTGCAGGTGAGGGTGAACAGACACTTTTGGAGCCCTATCCTACATTCTGATGAAAAGAGGGCTCACGTGGCTGTAGGACGCGTGTTTATCCGAGGAAGTCCTGAGGCGGGTTTGAGGTTTGGGGCCTTTTCAATTATTCAACACACTCTGAGCCCTTATAGCAAACTCCAGATGCTTTCTGTGTGCTGCTTCGATGAATCGTGCAGTGATAGAACAAGGAAAGAGTGTCTGAGTGACCCAGATGTGACAGGGACTCAATTGGGCGTCGTAGGATGGTGTCAAGCAGAGGTCAAGGAAGGGTCATGAGAATCAAGTCACCGTTTACTAACATGCCTTCAAGAACATTTGAATATTGAATGACAGAATTCTCCATTTTTGGAATGCTCATTTAATCACTATTATGTCTTATCAAATTATTTGTTTTTTCTTAAGTATGGTGAGAACAGTAGCTCTTTTCCAATAGCTTACTATAATGGCCAATAGCTTTGTGTAAAGAACATACAGTAATTATTATGTGATTATATAATGACACATATCAAATAAGAAATATTATTTATTTATTATTTAATATTATTATTTCTTCAATAATATTAAAAAAGTACTAAATTATAAATATATATATATATATATAAAAACTTTAATACTCACTGATAATTTACAATTAACTATTTATATAATAAACAGTTAAATAATATTTATTAAAATAATTAATAAGTGTTATCAATAATAAACAATATTTTAATAAACCAAATATCTATTTATATAATATACATAATGAAAAAATATTTACACATAAAATAAACATTTAATAATGAATAAATAATATTGCACTACTTTATTATATTGTATTGATCTTTTATATTATTACTTAAATTTTAAATTAAAAAAATATTTTATTTAATAATGATTATTACATTACTTCTCTCTGATAATCTCACAAATAACTATTTATATAATTATTTAATGCACATATTATATTTATATAAATTATTTAATAATTGTATAATTATTTATTTATATAATTAACTATCTATATACATAACTAAAAATAATATTCATTATTAAAGATAAACATTTACATATCGGTATATACAGTGTATATACCGATATATATATATATATATATATATATATATATATATATATATATATATATATATATATATATAGAGAGAGAGAGAGAGAGAGAGAGAGAGAGAGAGAGAGAGAGATTTATTAGTTATTAGAAAGACATTTATTAGTAGTTATTTATTTATTTAATATTTTAGTATAGTATTTAGTTTTGTAAGATAAATATTTCTTATAGTATCATAAGATATTAAATTTTTCTTAACAATTATTTCATATTTCTTATTATTCTGCTTATTAGTGACTACAGTGACTATGAGCAGTCATTGTATACAAAAGATTCTTTAAAATTCATACTGGGAAAAAAAGGCATATGGGTTTGAAATCTTTTCACTGAATTTGGCTGTTTTAAGCATTGAGCTTGGTTGCATTTTGACTCGTCTCCTGTGTCTAGACAAGGCAGTGCTGTACTGTATGAGTCAGGGGCATGTGCTGTGTCAGTGACTGTATACGTAGCAGCCTGTAGTAACTGTATTGAGCAGCAGTATGATGAAAGAGCCAGCTGATATCATCCTGCCCCCACATTCAAAGTAGAGCCCGACCGATATATCGGCCGGCCGATATTATCGGCCGATATGAGCTAATTGCATTTAAATCGGCATCAGCGTTTATAACGGCCGATGAAACATGAGAAACAGAGTCTCATGCTTCACTCATGTTATGAGTGTTACATAGTTTGCCCACCAGAAGGAGCTCTGCAGCTCCCCAGTTGACAACAGCGCCAGAAATCCACTACAGAAGAAAGCTATCAGCCGAGCCACTGAGATGTACTCTTTTGACGGTGAGTCTGTTGTTCGTCATGTGAAATGATTGTAGATTTAGTTCATACACTGTATATAAAAACAGTGTGGTAGTTCTAGCTAACGGTCCTATCATTATCACTTCTAAATATTCTGTAACATCACTTACAGCCGCTAATGCATTGCTATATTAGATTAGCCACAAAGCTAATACCATGTTTATCAGTGGAAGAGCGCTAACGTTAATAAGAGGTCAAACTATAACGTTAGCGTTTAACTTATTCTAAATATATCAGCAGTGTTTCCCACATAATGACCGCGTAACTGTGGCAGGGGGGCGCGTGTAGTCAATGACTAGAAGTTATGTACAGCGTGCCTCGAAAAAACAACAACTGTTACGTTATTTTAACGCAAACATAGCTTCCTTTTTAGCAGGCCCCTTAAATGCTTGCTATTAACTTGTTTGAAGGTGGTTCTTCTCAAAATTGACAGCGATGTGTTCATGACACTAACGTTAACCATTCAACTTCGAATTGATTCCGTAATCTTCCGGTAACAGTAAGCTAACTTTACGTTCGCCAGCGCATGACGATGTTTTGATTCAGACTGTACAAAGAGAAGAGGAGAAGATATACGGGTCCGTTGTGAATGTGTCTGTGAGAGCAAATATAGTGTAGTTACAGTAACTACAGTAGGTGCGTCAGAAATGATTAAACCAGAGGGGACATGTAAATAAATGTGAGCTGAACAAGCGCTTTTTTTCTTCTTTTTTTACAGATTGTTTCAAAGCAGCTTTACAGACATAACAGGAAAATGTTGTAATAATATAGTTAAATATAAGTAGGTAATAGGTAATACCTATTGCTTGACAAATAAAAAAAAAAAAAATATATATATATATATTTCTCTATATTTCTCATTTTTGCCTATGTAGGAGATCCCTGTTTATTATTATTATAATTCTAATGATGACATGAGTAATGATACATGGTGATATTATTAATACACATGCTTATTCTTTCTCTGTCTCTCTTTCTGCCCTACAGATGGCTGAAAAAGGTGAACGCTGTAGCAGCAAAGTGTGGGACTACTTCTGCAAAGATTCCTCTAATGCAGTGTTCTTTTGATCATTAAAAAATATATACTTTTGATGTGCAATTGTTTAGTCATTGAGACTGTAATCTAAGGCTTTTTTTAACATAATCCCTTCTGGAAAATGGTTTATACAGCCCACATACATAGAACAGGCAGATATTTTACTATTGAATGTTGTGTAAGTGTAGTTTATAGGAAATGGGTCTAATATCCAGTTTATTTTCAAAATCAAAATATCGGCTTATAAATCGGCTCTTTTCGAGTTAATATCGGCATCGGCATCGGCCCCCAAAAATCCATATCGGTCGGGCTCTAATTCAAAGTTCCCTGAATTATGTTGGCTGCTCGTACGAAAATCACATTCCTGTAGGAAAGCATCACAAGTGTCTCACTGATTATGGCAGCTGAACAGGAGCCCGAGGCCTCAGCTAATATTGGCCATCCATATATAAAAAGTATTCTCGTAGCTTCATAAAATTACAGTTGAACCACTGACATCACATGGACTATTTTAACAATGTCCTTACTAACTTCCTGTGCCTTGAATGTGTCAGTTGCGTTGCTGTCTATGCTGGATTTCATCAAAAAATATCTTGATTTGTGTTCTGAAGATGAAAGAAGGTCTTACGGGTTTGGAACAACAAGAGGGTGAGTAATTAATGAAAGAATTTTTCATTTTGGGGTGAATTATCCCTTTAGATCTAAATTTATCCAGACATAAGTTTATGACATAAATTTCTCTTTTGGGTTAGTATGACAAAACAATAATACAAAACTAAAAGAATACAAAAACACTTTCATTACTAGGGATGCACAGTTACTTCAGTTAAATATGGTAGGTCAATAATTATTTCCATGTTACGGTTGACCAAAAAATGGTTTAAACTTTATAAAAAATAAAATAAATAAAATAAAATACTATATGTTAAATGCTACAAGTGAATTTAGCCATAATATACAACATTATAATGTATACAGTATTTAAATGGATATTAATTTTGAGATTTGTTAAAGATAACATTTAATAGTGCTATTAAATTAGTGTTTTTAAAGATGACTGTTAAGTGAGTGCTAGATGATGGCAAAAGTAACCGTAATATAAAAATAGGGGCAATTAGACCAATGTAATATTGGCACATATAAAATTTCTAAAATCAGCCTAAAACAGGGTAACAAAATATTGTGCATCCTTATTTACTACATTTCCTCATATTTCTGAGACTCTGAGTCAAAAATGAAAATTGTCAAGAATTTTCAACCTCATGTTGTTCCAAACCTGTACGATTAAGTATATTTCTGTAATATAAATATCTATTTCTTTATTCGGAGGAACACTGAAGAAGATCTTTTGACAAATGTGTTTTGTGATCATATAATGAATGTCAATGGGTTCCAATGCTGTTTGTAATGCATACAGCTTTGGCGCGATGTGGTTTGTATACTTAAGTATGTAACAAACAAATTGTAAATATAAGTAACATTTTTCATGGAGGATCCTTGAAGCATGCACTCAAGTTGTATTTTTGGTTATAATAAGATGTGGTATGATTGTAAGTCAAAACAATATTTAAAAAAAATAATAATGATTGTTTCCAACAAGTTTCCAGGAAACTTCCTCCATCTGCCATTAGTCAGAGAAAAAGATAGTACTGTCTCGAACTCAGGTCTGTGGCTGGTCAGGATGCTCAAAAAGAAAGAATAATATTGTTTTCATAGCGCAACAGTGTTTGTTTGTTTTTTAGTTTACGAATGGATTCTAGTCTCTGAGCATAAAGTTCAGTTTGAGAATAATTACTCTCTGAGCTGTCAGCTTCATTGTGACATGAGTTCATGTACGGGTGTGTGTGTCTGTGTCCATATGTAATCTGTATGACCATCTTCAGCCTTAATTCATCTTGCTGACAAATAGGACCTCTGTTTACAGCTCACAGATATGAAATGCGATAGGAAACTGAACTGAGTTAGCATGCTTATTCGTCTGTTTGCACACTAAATGAATATATTACTTCCCACCCACAACTCTAGTACAAAAGCCCCTCTCTCTCTCATGCCTCTGAATGGGCCTGTGAAGGCTCTCGGTTACGTATGTAACCACAGTTCCCTGAATAGGGAACGAGATGCTGCGGTGACTACATGGATATGCACTCCAGTCAGGGAGTCTATTAGGGCTGGACCAGAATATTTGATTATTCAAATATTAGTTTGGTGGGTTGGCATTCGATTTTCAATTTTGAGATTTGAATATTCTTTTTTTTTTTTTGAACACCTGGTATCCACCGCGAAATGGCTCTCATAGGCGCGTTAGGAGCACCGCTTCTGGTTTGCGCTGTTCTGTAGTTTATTAATTCTGAACGTGTCACATGTCCATATTGCACTAAAATGGAACACTGCACTCCCTTGGGTCCGCAGCAACAAACCCACCATACGTGGAGAAATGGTTCTCGACATAATAAAAATGCAAACAGACAGACAGACACACAGAGATTCCTGCATTTATTACATTACAGCGCCGCAAAAGCTAAAGTCTGTCTACACTGAATGCGACAAAGCAACCGTTGAAAATCATTTGAAATTTTTGTCAATACATCATAAATATAACGAAGCAGCAGTTTACTGTCGGGGATTTGTTGCATCGCGCCACATCCAGTGTAGACAGCATAATGGGTTCTATTGTATTTTGTCACAGCGAGGCATCCGGTGTAGACACGGTGTTGAGAGAAGAATATGTTTAGCCCCCTCCCTCTGAAGCTTCGAATATTCAGTGTTGATTACTACCAAAGCCTCGAAGCTCAAAAATGGTATTCGGACCAGCCCTACAGTCCTACAGTCTAGCTCACACTAAAACAGGGCCTAAAAAGACCTAATATTATTACCCAAGTTAACACCCACTGAGAAGGGCTGGCACCTTTAAACTGAATGTGTAGTTTACTACATACACTGCATATTTTTATAAGTACGTGAATTAAAATGAATCGATTACAATTTTAACTGAATTTATAATTAACTAAAGGGGTCATATGATGCTGTTAAAAAGAACATTATTTTGTGTATTTGGTGTAATGAAATGTGTTTATGTGGTTTAAGGTTCAAAAAACACATTATTTTCCACATAATGTACATTATTGTTGCTCCTCTATGCCCCGCCTTTCTGAAACGTGTCATTTTTTTACAAAGCTCATCGTTCTGAAAAGCAAGGTGTGCTCTGATTGGCCAGCTATCCAGTGCTTTGTGATTGGCTGAATACCTCAAGCATGTTACGGAAATGTTACGCCCCTCACCATACTGTGATGCATGTCCCGGTCAGAACACCGGCGCGACAAGACAATAACAATAAAACCCATTACAAAAGAGCCATTTGTTGCATCCATTGGGGACATAATTATTTACATTTACATTTACATTTAGTCATTTAGCAGACGCTTTTATCCAAAGCGACTTACAAATGAGGACAATGGAAGCAATCAAAAACAACAAAAGAGCAATGATATATAAGTGCTATAACAAGTCTCAGTTAGCCTAAACACAGTATACGTAGCAAGGGCTTTTAAATAATATAATAAATAAAAAGAAAACAGATAGAATAGAAAAAGAATAGAGCAAGGTAGTGTTAGAGGTCTTTTTTTTATAATTGTATAATAAATGAAAAGAAAATAGATAGAATACAAAAAGATTAGAAAGGTAGTTAGATTTTTTTTTTTTAATGGATTATAATGACTCATACTGTGTTTTTATGCGTTGCATCGTGCCGTGTAAACATAAAACCATGTCTGCATTTGTGATCAGAGAAACGACAAACAAGCACTACTCTACACCAGCGGTTCTCAATTCCAGTCCTCGCACCGCCCTGCTCTGTATATTTTGCATGTCTCTCTGTTAACACAGCTGATTCACATAATCAGCTCATTAGAAGTGCATGAACTGTGTTCCCATTGACATGGTCCCTACACAGTGTTCATTGCTCCCTACTCCCTGAGCAGGGGAAATCTGTTGAAGTTTACCTCACTTCAGAACATTCATTCACGGATTTGCGCTGTGCAACGTCTTCACACACAGACAAGTGTGAAATTATATACCTCTGTAAATAAATACAATTTAAATTCACGTCTCGCACACTTCAATGCACTTTGAATGGAACATATACATTCGCTTTGAACTGGAATCATGGCCGAATATCCTGTGATGTCCACTTCGCAGGGCGCTGTTTGAATAGATCAAATGTCTGAAGCGATAAGAGAAACATACAAAATGAGCAGAGCAGGGGGGCCCAAGACTGGAACTGAGAGATTCAGAACAGCCGGCATTGTAGTCTTCTCTCTCAGGATCAGGAAAACAGTCCTCCATAAAATGTGCTGCACACATCTGAATATTTGGGTTGAACTGTTCTGGAACAGTGTTGTAAATGCAGCTTAACCACTGATTTCTTTCACAATGAAAAAGTGTCTCCACAACATGGCACCGGCGGCAACAGTGAGAATCAAAGGTTATGCCTTCTTTCTTTGCCTGAACATTTAGGTGTTATGCAAATCTTCCCACATCATGATGTATACATGTTTTTACTTTTATAAAGAATATCTCTTTGGATTTGAGACTTTAGTCTTTGCAACTTCACAGATCTTCTTTATGCACCAAGAGCTTGTAACACTCCAAAGAGAAATGAGAAATTGAAATTGCATCATATGACCTCTTTAATTGAATCAATAATTAAAAAAACAGAAGATGAGTAAACAACTGAACAGAGGTTACAAAAAGTAGGTCAATCTGAGTGCCACTGTAAAATTATAACAAATTAATAATAAATAAACTGAATAAACATGGAAATATTTCATGATATATTTTTTTTATGTTTTTGAAACAAGTCTCTTATGCTCACCAAGGCTGCATTTATTTGACCAAACATACAGTAAAAATTGTGAAATAATTAATGCTGTCAATTTGAATTTATTTTAAAATGTAATTTATTCCTGTGCAGCAAAGCTGAATTTTTAGCATCATTACTGTCACATGATCTTTCAGAAATCATTCTAATATGCGGATTTGATTCTCAAGAAACATTTCTTCTTATTATTATTGATGCTGTAAATGGTTGTGCTGCTTCATTTTGTTTTAAAGATTCTTTGATGAATAGAAAGTACAAAAGAATAGCATTTATTTAAAATGGATATATTTTGCAATAATGCAAGTCTTTAACCTAGCTGACAAAAAGTATTAATTTCTTTTAAAAAAACAAACAAAAAATCTGACCCCAAACCTTTTAATGGTAATGCAGAGAAATACATATTATATAAATAATGAGAAATATATAGCTAAATAAGAAAAAAAAAATAATAGAAAGTCAAATCAGAGGACACTTGTGTCACTTCTTGAAGTTTTATGTCAAATATTTTGCTTAATGCCAAAATAAAGCATATACTGTGGTTCCTTTATGCAATGTAACTGTACTGTATAAAACTGTATAAATTCACTAGGCATGAGATCTGCATTTATTTGGGCCCTAATGTCACCTTTGGCAGTCTAATAGTGAGATCCTTGTACAAATCACTCTCTCACACAGTGGCGTTTCTCACAGGCTTTAGGGGAAAATATAGGATAAAAAAATCAGAGCTAAATATTAGTGCGGTAGCCTGGAACTCATTTAGTATGTGTTCAGGTCTGTGTTTTTTCAAAGGGCCAAAGCATTTCTCCACAGTCTCCATTTAAATTCATGGTAAATAATAAAAAATCCTAAAGAAATGTCTATTTATGTTTAGGGATGTAGTCAGTGATATAGTGAAAGGAATCATTCACCTAAAAACAAAAACACTTGACTTTCTTTGCACATTCTGAGTTGTTTTGATGCTTTTTAATATCATTTTGGCAGTTGAGAGAATGGATCCTTACTCTTTTTCATTACAAGACCTATATCTTTTGCGCTCCATTAAAGACTGGAATAACATGAAGGCATGTAAATGATTACAGCACTTTTCTTTTTTAATGAACTATTCCTTTAATATGCCAAGCAGAAGTCAAATACTAAGATAAGTCACATCAAGGATAAGCACTCAGAACACACAGTGATAAGTGAGCATGATTTATACTGCAAACGCTGGTGATGACTGCAGTACAGTCAACAGGCATTGTGAGGAGCTGATGTAATGGATGTTAATTCATTCACAGGTGCCTGAGGCTGTGTTATTTCCAGAGAGGATTGCTGATAACATGGACTTATGAAATGCCCGAGTCTTGCACCCCAACTGCGGTAATAATGGAGAACTCAGCATTTTAACTTTGTAACTATCCTATACAGACTCTGTGGGACAAATGTGCAAGCCTCCGATTAGAGATCAAGAAACTGATCTGTTCTGTCAAATAACCTGCACCTTTTTAACTTTTATTGGAAAGAAGAGATTTTGATCTCTTATTTAAGAGATCTAATAAATCGATTACAGGGTATTTATTTCTTGGTTTTGAATTGCCAATAATGTCTATTTCATCAATTTCAACAGATATCAGTTTTTCTTTTCAAACCACGGTGCATTTGGGGAAAAAAATTTAGTTTAAGTTTAAAGTTTCGAAGACGAACAAAGCTTTTACGGGTTCGGAACGACATGGGGGTAAGTGATTAATGACAAAATTTTCATTTTGGGGTGGAGTATCCCTTTAAGGCTATAAACCCAGAAATGTAAATGCCATCATCCTTCACTCACTCTCATGTCATTCCAAGCCTGTAATGACTCGCTTTTTTTTCAAAGCACAAAAGAAGATCTTTTGAAGAATGTTTGTTACTGTTAAAGTCAATGGGGACCAATAAGGTTGGAGCAACATGAGGGTGAGTAAATTATCTTAATTTTTGGGTGCACTATCCCTTTAAGCTTTAAGTGGAAACATTCCTATATAAACAAAGACACATTGCAATATGTTGAATATAATGTCTAACAGTTTGTTTGACTTATTCTATTCTTTCAAAATGACAGAATTTGGAATACTAAAAAATACTTTCCACACCAATTAAACTTTCCAAACATGCCATGTAATCAAGAAGATTTTACTGTCAAGATTTTATAGACCAAAAATGTAATACACACCACAGTTCCGGTTACAATGTGCCTTTTGGTTATAGTAGGTCAGTGCACAACAACAGTTCAATCGCATGTGGGGAAAACAAATATGACATGCATAAAACCAAACATACAATTTTGTTCACATTTAGCCTTGTGTTTAAATTCTGTTTGATTGCCTTGTTTTGAAAATACATTTAAAACTGGGAAAATAAAATAAAAAAATGTAGCACTTTGCAATAAGGTTTAATTTGGTTAACCATATTATTTAACATGAGCTTACAATGAAAAAAAAAATCTTTTAAAGATTTACACAGTTTAATTAATAGTAAAATTCCATCAAATTGAATTGAATAATCAATTGTATTGTGTATTGTTTCAACATGTATTTTAATTGAATAATTGATAATTGATTTAATTTTAATTAAACCTTGTAAATCTCAAAGGCTTAAACAATTTCTTTTTTTTTTAGTACAGTAAAGATTTTTTAAAATCTCAGTTATTGTTAATTTCAACCGTTTTTACTGATACATTATTAAAATAAAAAAATGAACCTGTTAATAGTATTTTATGGACGCGAGTTATCATTAACTAATATGAACAGATGCAAAGATAAATAAATACTGGATAATACCTTGAAACTTAAAATAAAGGGTGACCAAAATATTGAATTGGAAATTACCCCCAATCTTAAAAATCATGAGCAAAATACATCATCAATCAACCATAAACCCTCATTTTTATTCACACAGCAGAATAAAGATCTTTTTGGCTGAACTACAGCAGCAGGTCTGGTGTGGCTGTCCTGTTCTCACCAGTGTGGACAATAGTTTCTCACCCATTTGTCCCGTGTGTTGTTTGATCCAGTGCCAGAGAAGCCATGCTGAAGTAATCATAAAGAGGCTTCAGTCCTCCATGCAGCTCACCACAACCAGCCTTTTGTTCTAATACCCTTCATCATATTTTTGCCAATCCAACCTGGTAATAAATTCACACCGAACACCGTAGCAATAAAATAACTAAAAGTTTTAGCAATAAAAATCAATACCAACCCCCCAAAACAGCCTAGGGGCTGCACCAGCACACATCCTCTCACAAATCAACTCAAATTGACTCCGGAGTAATGGCTGGGAAGTCAATTTGAACCCAGTTGTTAAGCAAGGAGCCAAACAAACAGTCAGACACTGCCACTCACTGTGAAAATAACCATCAATTTTTTTTTCCTGATTGATTTTTGAGTGGGCAAAACCTGGGGGAAAATAAGCGTACACTGCCAACGCAGCCATGCAGCTGTTATCGCATATGGATCGCTTTAAACAAGGGAATTACAATCTGACGACATACGAATCGCAATCAATACCAGTTATTAGTTCAGATAAGACTCTCACGTACACCACATGAGTTCATCATTTTTAATATTAATGAGCACGCAGAGCTAGCGAGTAGGCGTTGTTGATGAATTACTCCAAATACAGGACAACGGCGGTCTAGGACAAGGTCGGTTGCAAATTTTGGACCTGCATCACAATCAGCAGAATCTGCGTCAACAAAGAGGTCCACCCACAAATGAGCTGTTCAAGCGTAGGACGGAGGGAGCTTTCATGACCTTCTGTTCCAGTTTTGGAAGGGGGACAGCTTCATTTGAAAGACAATGGACTACCCCCGGACACACACATTGTCCTCGCTGGCAGATTGCAAATGAGAAGAATCTAAGCTATAGCGTTTGGTGTGGGAGGTCTACAGTTGTCAAGCACTTTATAAAATCCCTTCTCTTTGGTTTCATTCACTTACTTGGATGGAAACACACAAATAAGCATGCGAGCAATCCCACGCCACACAATTAGACAATTGCGAGTGATCAATCTCCAGCTCTCTCAGTCATCGCTGACAGGAAATCGTTGCAGATCGATGTTCGCTTGCCAAGTTTGAAAAGCCCCAGTGTCACTGACTGTGGGCATGAACGTCGGTCTGCAGGAGGATCGACCCCGGTGGGTGGGTGGAGCTCTGCAGGTGGTAGAAAATAAGACATCTGTCTGTTTGTTTCCTCAGTGTGAGGGATGGCACGGTGAGAAAGGGGAAGAAAGCGAGGAAGCGAAGAGGTGACAAGTTCCGCCTGGGCTGAAAAGAGAAGGAGACTAGAGCTGAGGAACAAGAGGTGGTCTCTGAAAAGCACAGCAGATGCCTCCTCTCTCAGCGAGAGCTCTCCACGGTGCTGTCCACCAGGACGCTCGCATCTGCCCTCAAAGTCAGGACAAAGGACACACGTCTGGGGATCTGCATCTGGCTGTCATTCCAGAAAATCGAAAATTTATCAGCCCACGCGCGCTAGTTACCCTTTAACCTTGCTCTTAGATCCGTTTCACATCACAGGCATATCCAGATTGAAAAAAGGTCAGAGTATCAGCAGCTCCTCACAGAAAATGAACATTTACTACATTACAGTATTTCCTTTAATCACAAACATAAATGATAAAAACAGTCATTAAGAGAAGGCTATTGATAATTTTTACAAATTTGATCATCATTAAGGGGGGGGGGGGGGTCGCATTTGCATCCAAAAGTTGATTAATCTATACAGATCATAACTTCTGCGTCAAGATTCTGGCAGATTTACTAAATAGAAAGTGATATTTTTGCACCTGTCACTCTGTGTTTAACTTGCATCAGGACTTAAACAAGGCTTTAATAAAAAATAAAATAAAATAAAATTACATTTTTCTGAAGGAAATGTAGCCATTCTAATCATAGGGAGTTGCTAAAAGCTGGAATACACTACACGACTTATAAAATCTTAAAAGATAGCAACTAGCATTGACTTATTCAAACTGTAAATTAGGGGAAAATCGGGGGAAAAATCGTATAGTGTATTCCAGCCTTAAAGGGTTAGTTCACCCAAAAATGGAAATTATGTCATTAATGACCCTCATGTCGTTCCAAACCCGTAAGACCTCCGTTCATCTTCAGAACACAGTTTAAGATATAACAAAAATAACAACATAACTCACCATCCCCCCATAAAAATAGTATGTAAAACAAAAATAACAAAAACAGAAAGGTAATAAAAACATCATCAAAGTAGTCCATGTGACATCAGAGGGTCAGTTAAAAAATTTGTTGAAGCATCAAAAATACATTTTGCTACAAAAATAACAAAAACTATGACTTTATTCAGCATTGTCTTCTCTTCCGGGTCTGTTGTGAGTGCGTTCACAACACTGCAGTGACGCCGCTGACGTACAACGGTGCTGACGTGTTATCTTTGTTATTGGGCGCACCAGAAAACACGTCAGCGGCGGCGTACGTCAGCGGCGTCACTGCAGTGTGTAATTTATTACCTTTCTAGACATGGACAGTATACCGTACATACAATTTCAATGGATGGACAGAAAGCTCTCGGACTAAATATAATACTAAAAAAACTAAAATATCTTAAATTGTGTTCTGAAGATGAAGGGAGGTCTTACGGGCTTGGAACGACATGAGGGTGCGTCATTAATGACATAATTTCCATTTTTGGGTGAACGGACCCTTTAAGAAGTTCAGAGTGAGTTCTAGAATGTTGCTACTGTAGGTGGTTGCTATGGTATTCCAAGTTGTTGCTAGGTGGTTATTTAGGGCTGGAATAAAGTATGTGACTTTTGCCCAGATTTTTGTCCCAATTTGCAGTCTGGTCCAGTCGATACTAGTTGCTGAAAGTCAGAGTCAGTTAACAGATTTTGGGCAGTCAGAGTTGGCCAATTCATAGAAAACTGTGTAGTGTACGATGGAAACGGACTCTGATTTGTTTTCTTCTTCCAGTAGGAGGATATTAAACATGTTTGATATTTTAAGCCAATTTTAGAACACAAAGAGTTTTTTATTTGAGTTTAAAACATGAGTTTGTGTTCACAATGTACTGTAGTAGTGTGTGATCCTCAGTTGTTCATTGTGTGATGCCCAGGTTTTCTCTGTAACCGTTTACAAATTTTTCAGATTTTAGAAGTCATACACATGGTGTAGGCTATTTCAAGCATTTACTGGCTCATGTCAGAAGAACCCAATATATCTCAATTACATCTTTGTCCCTAGAGACTCCAGAATTTTGGTGTTAGTTTAACCACAACTAGCTGAAAAATCTGATTTGCTTTGAAAAGTAATCTTTAACAACAAGTACGATCAAAATAGTAATGGGAGTAAACATATTTCAATGCATTTTCTGCGTGATACCAAATATATCACAGTACAATAGCATACCCATAAAATAAAAATAAAGTTCTTATTGTCTGCGATATACCGGTAAAATTCTCCCCACGATAAGAATTAGCCTTCCCGCTATAATAACAATAAAGTTTAGTTGTTGACATATTTCTGTGTGCGACAGTGCAGAGCGACATCGTAGAAGGCAGACGTGAAATTGAGGGGGAGTTTATGGCTAAATGAGCATCTCCTTTTACAATCTGGAACTGGTTTGGTAAGGCTGTAGAGTGCACAAAAAAATCAGTCTGAATAAATGTATTAAAGTAGCACATGGGCGATACAGTTTTGCACGTTTATGAGCCTGTTTACAAAGGTTTTGTGCAACAAAGATATCATTTATTAACATGCTTTTTCTCCAAATTAACTTAATAACAGTTGAGTGTTTGAAATAACATCTTTTTTGTGACCAGAAGTGGTTTCATATTACAGAATGATAGTATTATATACAGTGATAAAGACTATGTTGATTAGCATTGCATTATAAATATACTTTCCTTATAAAAAATACCCAAGAAGATAGCTTGAAGCACACAGATAAACCATATATTTTGTGCAATCGTATATTTATTGTGAAAGATTCATCAGTTAAAATTTCTCTTTCACCATTGTGTGTTTTATTCAGCAATAACTGCATACCATTGTCCACATTAGGGATTTCCTGGAGCATTGTCAATAGTATTACTTCTTCTATGGATATAAGTTTCTGTGCAAGGGCGACCTCCGGCTTCCAGGATGAATTGAACAGTCAATACATTACGTGTGTACTCAGTAATACTCACAACACCCTATTCTGGGTAAACATATGAAAGATAATGCTTTTCTCTAAAGAAACAAAATTCCCTGAATTATCGTTATTGATATCGTTATCGCAATAAATACCAGAAATAGCGTGATATATTTTAAAGCCCATATCGCCCATCCCTTATATGCAGAACTTGTATTATTAGCATTTGATTTCATCAACAATGTTACCATCACCACATTATTGTTTCTAAAGTAGACCTATGTAAAGATGACTAAATAAAACCAGAGCTGATATAAATAAAATCCTGAACGACACTCATCCAGCCTAATTTAAAAACAACAACAACAACAACAACATTGATGTTTCCATGATTAATAAGAGAGCTTGTGACTTGAATAACCAGACATTGTACAGACAGCAGCATGTGGCTTCCTCAATCTACAGGGAGCCGAGCGGAGATAGACAGCACACGGCTTCCAGCAACACTGCTAATGGCTTAAGGAACCCCACCGTCAGCTTAATTGAAGCAATCTTTCCAAAATCAGGGATGGAAAGAGATAGAGCGTGACAGAGGGTGGGAGAACGAGGCCCATAAACCCACAGCTGGCATGAGTGGCCCCTTGAGATTAGGTGAGAAGAGAAGCAGAGAGGTTTTAAAGGATGGAAGTGTGCAGAGGAGGGAAGCAGTGGGGTTCTCCCCTGTGGTCACTGCAAGTCAGTTAACAGGCCAGACACCTGGGAACCACATCAATGATTAATATGAGCAGAGTCACTCGCAGGACAAGCTCCGCTGGGCCACAGACACAGAGATGCTCTGTTCTCCCCGGAATCAATCGCGAGAGCCCGATCCAGACAGCCTGATAAAGAACGCCATCCCAGTGCAGATTCTCCGCTTATCTATCAGAGCTTTGATGAGGGCCGACACTGAATTAACAGACCATTATTCAGTTCTGCTCCATTAAAAGACTTCCTTGGCATTGACCTTGAACAACATCTTCTAGCCAAGGGCAATAAAAATCTAACAATTCCATCAGTCAGTATTGAATAAAATGAAACAAATAAAAATAACTGGAATTGGCATTTCCCTGACAGTAGTCTAAACAGCCATTGGTACAATGGAGGGAGAAGTTTAATATTCAGTGCGCAGCGCTCTGTGAGGTCGGAGACAGAGAGTGGACGCTCCCACACTCGCTTCAGCCACTGGTCATCCCATGATCCCCCTCCTTTCCTCCCGTCCCCCAACCGAGACCGCAGTCAAAGACAGAGAGGAAGTGAATTCTGGGATGTGCTCTGCATGGAAACGACCGGATGCCTTAACGAGGGAGGTGGCCTGTCAGGATTCTAATTCCTCACTCCTCCTCAGTCGAACGGACATGATCCATTTGGTTTAGCCTTTAAGTTGAACACCCCGAAAAACATTAATCTGAATGTCGGCCTCAAAAGTTGCTTTCTGACACAGCACTGGGGGCAAGTACACTTTATATAGAAAAAGAAGAAAAGAAGGAAGGAACAAAAGAAAGAAAGAAATAAAGAAAGAATGAAATTCAAAGAAAACTTGTTATTCCTCCACAAGTCTTTTGACATGTGCTCCTCTGTGCAGCTATAACATGAGCAGGACAAATGGCAGAGTGTGTAACAGTCTAATGTTGTGGTTCCTTTTAATGTACACACAGTAGTGACTCAACTGTGTAAACAGCTGAAGCTACAAAGGCAGTGTGGTGTTTGCTAATGTATGTCCTCAATACTCTCTATGAAGACCAGGCACAATATACAAATCACAGTAAAGTTCCAAAAACCGCTTACTATTCAAACATTTTACATAGAGCTGCAAACAACCTCCTGCTCTGATGTCTTTATGGATATACATACGCTTCTTTTGATGCTTCAGTTTAAGATTTTTCTCATATTAAGCCAGTTTCTGACTCGGAGCTAGATTTCAACAGTAACAGTAAAACGAGCATATCATTTTACACTTTCACGCATTAAGACCGAATTTCACACACAGTAAATGGATGTTAATCAAAAGTCTTTCTTCTGAAATATGGCTCATTTCCTTGATGCGAGCCAGATTGTAGCAACTGCTGGCACGTTGAGAAAACACCTCCTTGAATCTCCAGCACGTGATGCTAGGAGCAAAAACAAAAGACGGCACACAGCTGGCAAAACAGTGTAACTGCACTGGGAGCCAAAAGCAACAGCAAAATCAACAACGGCCCAATCTAGTAGCAGACTCCTGCAGAGCAGAGCAAATGGAGGAGATCCCTGCTTTAAATGGATTTCAGAGGGGTTTAGAGAAGAACGGCTGCTATATTCACAAGAGAAATCCATAAAATGCGAAAAAGGCACTACTAAGCTGTCAGCAATTAAGTCACATATCTAGTAGTCTTGTTTAGCAAGCGCTTTAATTAAATGGCATACAGTCTGATCCACATTGCAGATTATTCAAGCCAAGAAACGCCTACTTGGACAGGAACTTAGACCATCTGACCAACATGTAAATTGATCAACCACAGTTTGTTTTCTTTCAATCTGCCGTTTAAGGATGGTTTATCTGAAATTTGTCTAAGATTTTATCATAATAATAGACTGGTGTGGGAAAATGTGAACGGCTGTACTGTACTTTGTAAAATTAAACAAAATATCTAGTTAAAGGGATACTCCACCCCAAAATGAAAATTTCGTCATTAATCACTTACCCCCATGTCGTTCCAAACCTGTAAAAGCTTTGTTCATCTTCGGAAAACAATTTAAGATATTTTGGATGAAAACCTGGAGGCTTGAGACTGTCCCATAGGCTGAATACTCCATCTGCCATCAGACGTGCAATCTGGGTTATATGAAGTGACAGGAACACTTTCTGTAAGCAAAGAAAAGAAAAATAACGACTTTATTCAATAATTCCTTTGTGAACAGTCTCCTCTGTGTCCCTCCATATCACCGTATGCTGTGTATGCTCTTCTGAGTCATCCACGCCACAAGGATGCGCTGTTTCTACGTGTATTTAGCTTTGATTTGAAACAAAACAGCGCATCCTTGTGGTGCAGATGACACAGAAGAGCATATACAGCATGCGGTGATAATGAGAGACACAGAGGAGACCGTTCACAAAGTAAATATTGAATAAAGTTGTTATTTTTGTTTTCTTCGCTTACAAAAAGTGTTCCCGTCGCTTCATATAACCCAGATTGCACGTCTGATGGCAGATGGAGTATTCTGACGATGACTTTCATACATTTCTGGACCTTGACACTGTTATTTATTTGGCAGTCTATGGGACAGTCACAGGCCTCCCGGTTTTCATCCAAAATATCTTAAATTATTTTCCGAAGACGAACGAAGCTTTTACGGGTTTGGAACGACATGGTGGTAAGTGATTAATGACAAAATTTTCATTTTGGGGTGGAGTATCCCTTTAACCTGTTCCTCAAACAAAACTTTGAATAAGCTTAAAGCCACTACTCTTGCTAAATCTAGCAATCATTTCATTTTCAGAAGTTCGGAGACAAATTGTAATCAACTTGTTTCCCAATTAACTGAAAAAATTATTTACTGAAGCGTCGAAAAATTAGTCGATCAGATTAGAGCTTGCCAGATCAAGAAAGTGCCTTCCAATTAGGGTTGTGCCGATGGACGATATCATCGTCCATCGTGATGGCTGACTGACATCACGATGGAGAGACACCATCGTGATGCCACGCCCCCGCCCCGCTGCGAGTCGACACCGGCATAGACTGTAAAAAATACACACACTAATCCTAGTCTCTTTTATAGACTATAGTTAATCTAAAATCTTTGCAGGAATTGCTCTGTAAATTAAATTGAGAATATTACTAATGCATACAGTATATGCTATTTTAAATACTCACTGTAGTCTATGCCAGAGACGTGACGTGTGTTAGTATGTAAAAAATACGGTGTTAGGCATTTGATCTTGACATTGTTAGAATCTTGTCTTTTTTTACATTTTAAACACTGTACATTTATTTTAAATTTTTTAATTTTGTACAAGAAAACAGGCCTTATTAATGAATTATTAGTATCCTATTGTAGTGTCACGGGAGATCGTGCTCATTGTTACATAGATGTGTGGCTTTACTGCACTGAAGCGGCAGTTTTAAACCCAGAATTCATCGAACATCAATTCACTTTTGTCTGGTTAATAAATACCTTTAAAGACAATTTTCCTTGGCCATAATGTCAAATCAAATGAAAGAATGAAGGTAATTCAGATAACACAAATTTATTAAAACACAGAAGAGAAGAACAACAAAGAACAAGAAAACGGGAACAACACTCAGACCGAAACGCGGGATTTACATACATAGACCATGTTTTAAATTTCTATGTTTCTGGCCAGAATACCCAACATGTTCACTTTGTCTGGTTTTAATAAGCTGCGAATTGGAGTAACTACACTCCCCGCTGTGCTGAAGACCAGCTCTGATGGAGTACTGGTAGCACATATGCACAGATATTTCCGTGCTAATCTGGCCATGAACGGAAACCTTTTTTTTCGTTGGTTTTCCACCAAGTCAGTGGGTCCTCTTCCCCACTCGATGACCATTTCCTGCAGGTATATAGTAATTTCTGACTCGACCTTTTGCTCATCAGTGAGCGTGGCTGCAGCTGCTGTGGCTGCTCTCTTCGCAAGAAGGCTGCCTAAAGACCACTTTTTTTTCTTAGGCACGGTGGCGACCAATACCAACGCCATTGTATCAACTCTTTAAGTGGAAGGACGCTACTTTTTTTTCCCTCACGTGCAACCTATTGGAAAGCCCAGATGACGAAATTATAGTTTTTAAGAAGAAAAAAAATATTTATGTAAAAAGATATATTAAAAATATATTAAAAAGTGCACAACTCTTCTTAAGTGTAAGGACGCTACTTTTTTCCCCCTTACGTGCAACCTATTGGAAATCGCGGATGAGTCATTAGTTGGGAAATAAAATAAATAAAGTAATAAAGTAAAATAACGAATAATAATTATATAATAACGAAAAATTAAAAATATCCCCCCCCCCACGATATCGTCGTCCATCCCAATGTTTTACTGTAAACATCGTCAACTGCCAATTTAAGGGACATCGCCCAACCCTACTTCCAATACTGTACACAAATGTTCATTCTGAAAAATATGTAACTAAAAATATGCTTTAATATTGTGAAATAATATTATAATTTCAACTAACTTTTCTTGTATTTGAATATAATTAGTAGTTTAATTTTTACCATCATTACTCCAGTCTTTAGTGTCACATGATCCTCCAGAAATCAAGCTGATTTGATGCTTAAGAAACATTTCTTATTATTAATGTTGAAAACTGTTTTTAGAAAGCTTCACAAAATGCTGTTTTAAGAAAGCTAAACATAAAAACTACCTGTGTCTCCTATCATCTAGCTCACTGTATCTCCCTGGAGGCATGGTTGAATAGTGCGAGGCCTAAGTGCTGCTTTAGCTCTTATAGACGTACTGTGGTTTAAGAGAGAACGCAAGACAATAAATCCAACTGACGTATGAAAGCATGAAAAGAAAAATGATGAAGTGATGTGGGGATATCAACATTTTTCTACACACCACAGACCTTTAGAGGCAATAAACTGGGCGACGGCCAGTGAAAGAACTTCACCATAAGAAGGGTTCACCTCATATACTCAAAAACACGGCAAGGAATAGTTCACCCAAAACTGAAACTGTATGATTTTTGCTCAAGTGAGACAAATTAAGCCTATTTCATGCAATTACAATGAGTGAGGACTGGAAATGCCCATTAATGATAATCTTTCCTTTTCAAAGGCAGTTAAAAACTGAATCACTGATCGAGTGCACTGAACTTAAGAACCGATTCAGTCTGATGTGTTATAGAATCATTTTGACTCAAGAGTGACCAGGATATTTATCAAAAGCTCACCTTTTGTGTTTGCAGAAGAAAGAAAGTCACACAAGCCAGGAATGATGTAGGGGTGGTGATATACCGATTAACTGGTAGAAATGTATCCGTTTTTGGACTATCGTCTCTATCGCAGTTAGACGCTCACATGACATTGCTGTGTCACAAAAACGTATTGTTTGCAAGGGTTTTTAAGCATTGTGCTTTAAAAACAAGTGATTTTAAGCTGCTGAAATGCAATCAGCAGAGAAAGAGAACTCATTTTGCCATATGCGTGTGCTGTCCGAGAGACTGTTTCTGAGGACTGTCAGAGAGGTGTGCACACATGAGGACAGTGCTCATTGAGCGTGGGAGTATAGATGGGCTTCAGAAAATTTTTGATGTCATTTTCATTTCATCTTGCATTTAATGCCCGATAAAGCAGTGTTTGTGAGCTCAGCGCTGCTTTGTGTACAGCCGTTAATCGGGAAACCTCTATTTCTGCCGCTCTAAAAGCACCTCCTGCTGGCAGAGAATTTACATTTTCAATAAGCCCATTTGATTTACGTAGCAAACATATTTTGCTTGTTATTAGAGATAATCTACTCTAGTGGGACTTCATTCTTTGTGGAAGTCTACCGGAAGTTAAGTTTGGGCCTCAAAAGCACACAAGAGAAAAACGGCCGAAAACACGAGCTGAAAATATGCATATAATAATATATATGGCGCCCCCAGTGGCGTTGGCATTGTTCAGTGCGCAGGTTTCACTCTCCTCGTCACTGTGCGGTTAGACGCTCTGCTCAATATGAATGTGCTCTATCAAAGCCTGCTCCAATAACAGGCTGACAGGAAATTTCAGTGTAGAATACTTGTCCCTGTAGTAGTACTGTACTGTAACATGGTGTAATACAGCTGTACTGGACAACGCTGGTAAAATGATGCCAACTTCACGTGACGCTATGCTCTCCTCACATGCTCTGATAATAATAGCTTTGTAGGACTATACATAACTTGGATAATTAGTCAAAAAGTGAAAAAATAGAAGTGAAAAAAAAAATAATAATATTAATATAAATTCTAACAAGTTTTATTGTGTTACTTTCAGTGAAAGTGTGGTTATTTTATTGGCTTATGTTTTTTAAATTCAGTATCATTAAAATTATTGAGTTACATTTCAAAGTCTTACAAAATTGCTTATATTATTTAATAAAATAATAAATAAATCGATGCATTTTCAGTTTCTTTTTTTTTTTTTTTTTTTCGGCAATGTGCATTCAGAATTTCGGTTTCGGCCCAGAATTTTCATTTCGGTGCATCCCTACTTGTATGTGTCAAAATGCCGTCTTCGCAAGTATCCTCGTAAACACAGCAATTTAGGCCTTGCTGATTAAATGTAAAGGTCTTAAGTGGTAGCAAACAGCTGAGAAAGAAAACACAAGCGTAACAGTAGGCCTATATTGGATTTCGGGCAGCTCTTAAAGTGACAGCAGTCTAATATCCCTGCTGTCTATCATTCATGTTAATCAAACAACAAAAGAGAAAAATTTCTCACTCTTCTTGACTAAATCACTTTTGTAACTTTAAAAAGAAATATATTTAATTTACACTGTGAAAAATATGCAGTTTTTATTCATTTGATTACTTTATACAATGTATGTAGTGTTTCTTATTTATTTGTTCTACTTTAGTTTTTTGTCCCATTTCTTGTAATTAGTTTCTTATTTTTATTAATTGTGACTGTTTACTTGTCTTCAGTGAGCTTGAGTAAGGTTAGTTTAGGTTAGTATTGTTTTTTGTGATATTGAAACTGGTGACAATAATTATAAAGTTTCTATGGTATCAAAAAAATTTTATATCATAAAGACCTTAGGCTATTTAAAGCATTAACATACAACATATATATATATATATATATATATATATATATATATATATATAATATAATATATATATATATATATATATATTTATTTTAGGGTGAACTATCCCTTTAAGAACAGAGAAAATATACGAGTTGTATGGTTGTTTTTACATTTCCACCACATGAGGACCCTGGTGCTGTAATGACAGCACTTAAGCATATTGTAAACAGAGCTAAAAATAAATGGATTAGATTCATAGCAGTTTTCCAACAACCCTTCATCTACAGAAGGCCTGTTTGTTCCCTCAGAGCCTCCGTGTGTAATGTTTAACGAGCTATGGCTGGGACACTGTGGTCTTTTTCCATCAGTGGGTCTAACTACAGTGAAATAAAGAGAGATTTGTGGTGTTCGGAGTGAAAGTTTACCTTGGGTTGATGTGAATGGCTCCTTCTGAGGAGGTCTAGCTGTTTTACATGGTGTCAGTGCAATGGGCACCCATCACTAATGCAGTAACAACCGACTGTGCTAGCACCTTAGCCAGGCACTTTACCATTAGCTCATGCACTTAACACAGGCAATTATGCATGCCTTTAAACAGCATTTTTGTGCTTGAACACCTGACAGTGAAAAACACTGTGTACATGCTTTAGTTTATGACATATGGACAAACAATGAAGTCCATTAAGACTTCCTGTGGCTGTCACTTTATGAAGTATATGTGGAAAAATATGGCCTGGTCAGTATTGCTTCAGTAATACACCAACCAGTGCCTTCTTTCTGAATAACATATTTCTATTCCCCAATTGATAGTATGTTGAAAACAGAAAGTCAAAGGTTGTCAGCTTTGCATACTATACTCGAGGGATTTTCAAAATATGCTTTTGTGTAGGCTTTTTGAGCTAATATTAGCTAATATCAGTCACAAGACCACATGGATAAGGAGTTTGTAATGTTTCCCATTTGACTTTTTGACTTTGTATGAAACTGGCAAAGAAAGCTAGGATGAAGCTGAAAATTTAGGGCAGTGCTAAAGCTTTTATGCAAACACAAACAGAACAAGACAAAGTATCAACTATTTCAAAACATTTTTAAGATTTTTTAATGGTTTAACAAGATTATAATGCCAGATTTTAAAGATTTTAAACTGCTTGCATTTTGAAAGTAGAAGTTACACTCACTCATTTAAAAATGATGTGTGTAGATGTGAATAATCAATAATCAATGATCAATATTGAGAACTGTTGTGCAGCTTAATTTTTTGTGAAAACCACAATACTGCAAGATTCTCTGATGAATAGAAAGTCCAAAATAACACCATTTATTTGAAATAAAATCTTTTTGTAACAATGTCTTTGCTAAATCAAAGTATTAATTAAAAAACACATATACAGACACACTTTGAGCTCAAAGTTTTGAAATGTAGTGTGTCCACAGAAGTACATTTTAGTTTTACTATCCCAGAGGAAAGAGGTTGCCTGTCTAATCATAATGCTACACTCCCTTGTAAGCATACAGGTCATGTGTGCACATATTTAATGTGCAGACTTTAAAAAATATACTGATCTGTCTACACAAAAATGCACGTGGACAGAGAACACGTCGAAAATCCTAAAGAGGTTGTGCGCATGAAGCGAAACAGATGTCAGTAATCATCGAGAATCCATCTCTGTATGGTTTCAACGTCTACCAATGTCATAGGTCTCCGATTAGGATGACATACTTTTTTAAACATATTAAAAGAAAATCAACAAGGAAAAGACAGTTTTACTGAAATGCAATTCCAACATATAAACAGAGCAGAGATATCGCCGCATGCAACGGTGCTGGCCAAGAAGTGGCTGAAGATAACATGCTTCTCAGTGGTCATAACATGGCTCGCAGCAATTTCCTCTTTACTGACCAAAGCTGGAACAAACAACATCCCGAGTCCTCAGCCAACTTCTCCACTTAATTACAAGGCTCAGCAGTTAGGCCATGAAAATCTCTCCCTCTTTTTTTCTCCTTTCCACCATTTTTATTTTTCCCTCTTCCACCATAGCACTAAACTCAGTGAGTGGATCTTTCAGAGGAGGGTTCTCATGGTCCATGGAGCAAAACCCAGCCAGTAAACACAGTAATTTAAAGCCACTCTCCTGGTTGAGTGTAATCATCAGGATTGCTGAGGAGGCCTCGGCCTGGGTAGCTCCATCTCTGGAAGAGGAAAACAACAACTCTTTGCATCCATATAATGGCACGCCTTTGTAAAGGGCCCGTGCAATTTAATTAATTCTGGTAGGAACACACTGGGTTGATTACAGATTAATGACATTACTCTGAAACTGTGTGCTAAATAGCTACTATTGATTATTGCAGAGTCACTGAAGTAACTACTACACTGAAGTAGGACTGAAGTGCTAAAGTTGTACAATATAAGGATGCACTGATATAAAACTCTGACTGAAACAGTTTGGCTGGTTATTATTTTCATGGTGTGTTAAAATTCTACACTACTTTGTCTAAACAAATGAAAAATAAAATACTAAAAAAAACTAAAATCTAGGGCTGCAATTAACGATTGTTTTGATAACTGATTAATCTTTCATTTTTTTTCTCAATTAACTGGAAAAAACCTCCAAAAAATATTAAATACAAAAAAAAGTAATTTAAAAGAATTTATTATATTCATTATTATTATTATAATAAAATAATTATCTTAAAAAAGATAATTTTGCAATGTGCAATTTAAAGGCAATGTAAACACAGTGAAAGCATGCAACGTGCAATTAAATATCATGCAATAATATAATCTTTTTATGTGCAAAAAACAATTAAAATTTTAAACTGCTTGTATTTTGAAAGTAGAAGTTACAATCACTCATTTAAAAATTATATTGTGTAGATGTGAAATCAAATCAAATTTTCTGTTGATCAATTATTATCAAAATTATTGATTAGTTGTTGCAGCCCAACTAAAATCAATCATTTTAAATGCTGAATTTAGGCATCACAACATTGTATTGTACAGTATGAAAAATGGATATTCACCTGAGATTTACAAAAGATTACATTTAATATTAAATTATTATTATAAACTACCTTTTTAGATTTAATTTGTTAGGAAACTGCAAAAATATTCTAAATGGGCATTCACAATTAAATATAGTTAATAAAATTAATTGAATATTAAAAAAAAAATTAAAAAAACCATTCAAATGCATTGAAAATGTATTTTTAAATGAAAAGAGTAAAAATTAACAGCCAAAAATTGATATGGTAACAATATACAATATTACTTTTTTTAAATCAAGTTCATAATTATTTAAGTAGTAAAAGTCCCCTAAAAACAAACTTTGTAACAAGGATTCAGCACTGAGAAGATAAGTGACAAGCAGTGTGTACATGGCCTTGCTCTACTGTTATGGTTAGCAGAACACGAAACACAGAAGCTGAATTAGATTAGAAGATTTTTATGAGGTTTATTTAGAAGAGATAATTGCACAACCATTTTCATGAGCAGACATTCAAGAAATTGTGTCTGCAGTAAAATCAAATGAAAGAGTATACAGCCATGATGACAGACCGCAGAAATTCACTCTAATTCTATCAGCTGAACACTGCTGTCACTATCCCATAATAATGACACACAGCAGATTCATGGAGACCATGGGAAATGCTTACAAGACCATTTTATGTCATTTGCCCTGAAGGCACAGGCCTGGCATAGGAACGCATCATTTCTTTATTTATGAGTATGTTTAGTTTAATTTCTTGTCAGGAAATCCATTAACGTTTTCACCCGTCTGTGTGGGAGTCAGCTAATTCTGCAATAAAGTAGAAACAGTAACACTCTCAAGACAAGGAATGAATCTTTAGCCAAGGCAGACACAACATAATTGCAAGATCTTCTTCTTCATTTTATGTTCTTTTATCTCCTTTTGATGAACTTCTGAGTCTCATGAACAAATAAATGAAACAAATGATTTGTTGTACAACCAGCTGAGCGGTTACTTTGCTTACTTTGAAACTGAGGCAGGCAGAGGTTAGTCTAAGAATCTTTCAATGAAAACAGAATCAAATCAGATATTTGCTGGAGGCTTTGTGAAAGTATTTTACCCCATGATGTGACTTTCAGCACAACATTAGAGATAAGACAAGTGCTGGAACATCCTCTCAGCAAAAAATGCCTTTGAACCAACTCCAAATCCAAGAACACATTCCCTTCGTTCAGCACTAAATCCAGCTGTATACCTACTGAAACTTCTTACATAAGCAAACCCACGGCCTCCATCAAGCTTAACATGCTTTTATTTTTTTATACTTACATTATTTTTATACTACATTATTGTTTGAGAATTGTTGGAAAATGAGGTGATATTAAACACATATTTTTTAGAAAACAAAAGCGTTTTTTGACCTTGCATGCATGTAAACCTACTGTAGGAGAGAGACTCCCAAAATAATATTAGGAACCTTAAAAATGGCATAATAGTGGCTAGTAACTAGCTTTTTAATGACTAGGTAACTGTGTTTGTCACTATTGGTGAGCTCCAGCAGTCTTTGCATTCCTTAAATGCTCTGTCCTCAGTTATGTGAAACACGGATGAAGTGGCAGTTAGTAATTGATCGGTTGATCAAACAGAATTATTCCCAGATCCAGTGGGATTAACGGATTATTGAGCAGGCATAACCGGAGGGGAGGGGCGTGTTGAGTCAACCTGGCTTCCCACCATCTCTTCCCCCCCGATCATTCGAGATTTGGGGAAGGAAGGGGGTGATTCTGCATTGAGAGGTGTAATCCTCCTTTCTCTCTGAGGGTGTGATTGAAGTGAGGGGCAGATGCTCGGGATGGACACTTGAAAGGGGCTTGTTACCCATGCAATGGTCTGGCCTCATTGATTTTAGCCATGGCATAGATCTTTTACAGCTTCCTGCCAAATAAGGTTAACTCAGCCAGCTTGTATTACTGTACAGCGGTGCCTGCAAGTGGAACTGAGTGCAAACTAACCACATTTAAAGCCATTATAAGCGTGGAAGACTGTGTTAAATAGCACTGCTATTTCCTTACGAGTAATTCACTCATGCATGTGGAATAATGACAATTTGCACTTTTGCATGCATTTCTAGAGCTTGGGTTTATGCATTGGAAGATGAAGTGTGTGCCATTTAGGTTTTCAAACACCCTGAACTCTACTGGCTGAGTCAGAAGTTGACATTTGACCCCTCTAATACAAAGTAATTTTAAAACAGCACCACAGTGTAAGGATCAAATGACATGACACTTGTTTTTCTTTTTTTTGCTCAGGTCTATTCAATTATTTAAAAATACATTCAAAGCTGTGCATACATCTCATGAGTCAATAGTGACTAGTGATGCAACGAAATTTCAGCAACTGAAAATATTTGCAAAAATGATTTGGAGGGCCGAAGTAATTGACCAAAATGGTGACATTTAATTACCACTTTTCCAATGACGTGTTTTCATGGAGTCAGTCTACTTTGTGTAGTGTAGGCTACAACAATACTGACAATATCAATTTTTTGTTCACAACAACATACATTTACCTCAGGAAAGACATTCAATGACCATAACTAGAAAAAAAAAAATTAACTCTAGAGAGGAGCATTTTATTAAATATATGCACTGTATTACATATTCATTAAATTTTAACTTAACATACATTTGAATAAATATGTAATGAAAAGTTATGTGTTGTATATTTGAGCAGTCTGACATGTCAACTTAAGGCTCAACCAATTGCATGCATTTGAGGTGGGACTACCTGTCTGTTTGGTTGAACAAGGGAAGATGGCAGAGTGTTTGGGATAATGCACTGATAAAATACACTATATTGTTTTGTTTTTAAAACAGCAGGAGGCCTATACAAAAAATATTCAGTCACCATTTTCAAAAATCGAAATTGTTGTTGATATACGATGCTATATTATCCTGCTTAATGCATGTCACTTCAACTTTAATGCTTCAAAATTTTTACTTTCAGTAAGACATGCAATTACAATAATAGGGTGAAGCTAGCTGCACAGATGGACTAGCTGTTACCATCTGCACTGGGGTCTGTGAGCAATTAACTAACTAGCAGAGGTGAACAGATAATAAACTATACCGCTGATCCATGACAAAAGTGAAATCTTAGTCGTAACAACAACTGTTTTTGCATAATTTTCAACTCACAGACTCAAATGTATAAAACTGAACTAACAATCCAATTACAGTATATTTCAGAAATACACACTATGATACATTATAATGCAACTAAAATCCTGTCCCAATAACTGCCTGCCTCTTCTCCTCCTTTAGTCTGCTGCCCAGCAAAAGGTCGTTGTTCATCTCTGGTACAATTGCTTTGCTTCAGTAGTCACAGCTAATATCCTCTCACCCAAACAAATATGTGAGTCACTGTGCGGATGTCCACAGATAAAGCCAATATATTGTCAAAAGGACCCCAGGTCAAACCCCCTCTATTGGCTTGTAACATTCCAGCTAATGGATTAGTCAAAATGAGAGCAGATGCAGCTGTCGTGTCAGGCTGCCTGTGTGTGACACAAACCCGGCTTACTGTACTTATCAGGAGCCGTGTTTCGTATGGCTGGCAAAGCTCTGCGGGGGACAAAGGCAAGTGGCGCATGTCAAATCGTCACATAGTTCATCCAAAAATGAGAATTCTGTCATTGTTTTATTCATGCTTATGACAAAACCCACATAGTTTATTATTTTTCTGTGGAAAAACAAGGGTTTTCTTCAAGCAGCTCTTTTTCTTATTTGAAAGTTACTTGACACCCAATATTAAAGGGGTCATGAACCGAGAAATCAAAAACCCCTTGATCTTTTGACATTATACTATAAAAACATCCTGTAAATTTCAGGACTCAAAACTTTCTCATAAGTCTAAAAACAGCTTATACTGAAGCCAGTCTGCAAAAGTGATCACTTGTGGAATGTGCCACTTTATGACGTAATAGTGTATCTAAACACTGCCTCTTTGGCAAACTTTATTTTTAATGAAGTTCCAGAACACGTCAGTAAGAACTTGATCCTTTGTTCACTTAATTTTACCACGGATTCATTTACAAACAAGGCACAATTCCGACGTGGGATTTTCAGAAAGATTGAAGCTAAAAAATGATGCTGTGCCAACTAATAATGTTGCACTACACACTATTGCATTGTCTGTTATTAGATCATTTGATATGACGATTTGTGTGTGTTTTACCATCTGTGAAGGACGTAGGCTGTCAAGCATACACAACTGTTAGCCAATCATAGCAGTGGACGTTTACTTCCAAATCTACAATCTGCCATGCCTTTTCAGGCCGTTCTGATGAGAAAATAGCCATTTATTTCTAAATAAGGATGTTTTTTGATGTAAAAATCTATTATAACATTTTTATATTGATAACATTATTGATAACATTATACTTGACAACATTAAGTAGCTAGACCTCAGAGAACTGTACAAAATAATAAAAAAGGCAGTTCATGACCCCTAAAAATCATCTATATAATTTATACACTGTTTCAAAATGTTTGATAGAAAAAGCTAAATTCAAGTCATTATTCGGTGATAATATTCCCTTCCAGTGAGCTGCTTCTTAAAAAATGTAAAAGAGTCAGTGAGTTGAACCTAAGAACCGAATAAATTGTTATTATTATTCTTTTGAACAAGTTCTTTTAAAATGAACTGGTTGAATTGGCCCAAAACCCAGTCTAAATGATTTATTTACCAATCAGAATGGTTTGCTTATGAAATTTACCAGCTCTTCAAAAGATTCAATGTAAAAAAAAAACAAACAAAAAAAAAACTTTGGAACAGCATGAGGGTGAGTAAATAAGATGAACTATTCTTTTACAGAGTCAAATGTCGCAGGAAAAGAGAAATAAAACAAAAGATGAAATATTACAGGCAAAAAAAATTGGACAACTTAAGAGTGGACACAAGAAAAAAAATATATATATAATATATAAACAGAATGAAAAGTTTAGTCTGGTGTTAGATCGGAGCTATGCTCTCCAGATTCACCAAAACCTCACGTCAAATCTCCATACATGGCCTCCACAAGAAAGCACGCTTATGTCACGGCACATATGCACCACTGAATATTTTTAGCTCAACAACTTGCCACACTTGCTATCATGGAGAGGAACCTCAGTGTGTGTGTGTGTGTGGGTCAATAGGAGACAAACTGACAAGTATGTGTGAGTGGGAGACAGTGAAAGTGTTTTCACACATTCAACACTTACTCAAATAAACCGAAAATAAGCAATCACCCACACTAAAGACATCATGCTAGCCACAAATGTCCTCGAACTGTTAGCACAGGCAACACTTCCAAACGCTTCTTAATCTCCGGCCCTGTAAGAGCCTCTGTCTGTCCAGTCTAGATTAAAAATACAGGAAAAGCTCACTCTGGCAAAGTAAACACACAACCGTGCGCTAATAAAAAGGGTTATTTATGGTCAGGGCACAGCTAGGATGGATGTTGGCACACTAGCCTAGCATTTGAGGTTTAGCTTCTCAGCAGGGCATTGAGAACAGACGTGTATAAAGTCACAAAAAATATATATTCAGAGGATCATCTCTCTTAAAGAAAGAAGTAAAAAGTTATAATTATAGTAAATTTTACTATGAGTGTGGTTTTATTGGCTTAAAATAGTAGTGAAAATTGGAGTAAGTTGTTGTATGGAAGCTAATCTGAGGGTTGTTGGTGTAAAAGTGTACCCAACAGGAGGAAAGGAGAGGTATGCAAGGCCTTTACACATGTGACCAGAACTAATGAGAAATCCCGGGTGGGCTTTCTGTTAATACACACACACACACACACACACACACACACACACACACACACACACACACACACACACACACACACACACACACACACACACACACACACACACACACACACACACACTCACACACAAAGGCAACACTGGCATGGTTTCACAAAGGCACCAACATTATTTCAGTCTTCAATACACAATTCTAACTGTGGGAAATGTGAGAATGGTAGTGAATTAGCAAATTTAAAGTGCAAAACTCTACGTCACAATGGTTTGCTGTGCTTGTTGTATGGCTGAACAATTTGCAGAAAAAAATACTATAATATTTATTAATATTAAATAATATAATGAACTATAATATTTTAATAGTTCACTATAAAATAAAAAAATAACAATTACCAATATTGTAAAATTTAATTTAGTTTTAGACCTGTAACTTGTAATTACAAAACAAATATTTATATGGTCATTTATTTTTCAAACGTTTCAAATCATGATTTTATGGTGATTTAAATTAAAGGGAGAGTTCATCCAAAAATGAAAATTCTGTCATTAATTATTCACCCTCATGTTTTTCCAAACCTGTGAGACCTTCGTTCATCTTCAGAACACAAATTAAGATACTTTTTATGAAATCTGAGAACTTTCTGACCCTCCAGAGACAGCAACGCAACTACCACGATCAAAGCACAGAAACGTAGTAAGGACATCATTAAAATAGTCCACGTGACATTTGTGGTTTAACCGTAATTTTACGAAGCTACGAGAATACTTTTGAATTCAACTATTCTTCTCTACTTTCTGTGTGCACAGAAATCAAAAATAAAGACTTTATTCAACAATTCTTCTCTTTCACGTTCACCGCCGTTCACGAAAGTACCACAACGCATCCGTGTGAATTGTTGAATAAAGTCATTATTTTTGTTTTCTTTTTGCACGTAGCACACTTCTCGTAGCCCCATAAAATAATAGGCCTAATAAAATATGGTTGAACCACTGATGTCACATGGAATATTTTAACGATGTTCTTACTACGTTTCTGGGTCTGGAAACATTTCAGTTCCACTGCTGTCTATGCTGCTTCTCAGATTTCAACAAATATATATTCGTGTTCTGAAGATGAACGAAGGCCTTAAGGGTTTGAGATTTTTTTTCTTCTGATTGTGCGGATTATTCTGTGTTACTTCTGAAGCCATACGGTTCCTTAACGTGAGCTACATATGAATATTTAAGTCTTTACATTAAAGTTCACACAAACTCTTTTCTCTGCTGTGGCTATCAGTCATTCGTTCAGCCTTTAAATCCTGGTCGCATTTGGTTACAACAGTCAGCTCAGTAAAGCTCTCCCCAAGATCATTCTGTGTTCCCATTATTATACTTGATTTGTATATACACGTGTCTATGATTTTGCAAAAAGGACTTTATCTTCTTGCCGGAGTTTAATGTTGTTTTGTTACTTGTTACCAGGTGTCTGTGAGAACAAAACACGGGCGTAGAAAAGACTATACATTTTTTTTTTACGTGCACAGTAACTGAAATTTAAATCTTAAAAGAAATGCTCAATAACTGTTGCACAGATGTAATACACTACACATCAATTTCTCTTTCCTTTGTGCTTTAAAAAGGTGGATCGGAGCATCCCTAGAGATGAGTTCAAGTTAAAGGGGTCATATGATGCGATTTCAATTTTTCCTTTCTCTTTGGAGTGTTACAAGCTCTTGGTGCATAAAGAAGATCTGTAAAGTTGCAAAGACTAAAGTCTCAAATCCAAAGAGATATTCTTTATCAAAGTTAAGACTCGTCCACACCCTCCTAAACGCCTCGTTCTAACACACCCCCACATGTCTACATCACTATGTGGGAAAATTTGCATAACACCACCCAAATGTTCACACAAAGAAAGAAGGCTTAACTTTGATTCTCGCTGTTGCCGCCGGCGCCATGTTGTGGTGACGCTGTTTCATTGTGAAAGTGAAACTACTTTGTTTGGTCTTCCAAAAGAGGACACAACTAGAAATCAGTGGTTAATTTGTACACTGTTCCAGAACAGTTCAACCCAAATATTCAGATGTGTGCAGCGTCATATTTTCGTCATATTTTCCGAATCCTCTCAGGTGGAAACAATGGTGGACGTCTCGACAAACTTCTTCTACAAATGTAAGTAGCTTGTTGTCATTGTTGTATATATATATCAAATGATTAAGTAAGAGATTTTAAACATTATATGACGTTCTTTATATGGTTTGTTTGAGTCTAACGGCTTTTAAGTTTTACATGTTTTAAAAATTTATTAGCTAGCCTACGATGCTGCTTACAGTACCAAAACAGAAACGCGTTTGATAAAGCTAATAAATTTACAAACCTTAAATATCTTATATTTTGCTGTTTTTACAGTGACTGATGAGGAAGTAAGAATATTTATTCACCTAAGGGAAGCACATGAACAGCTGTTTACTGGCAGACATAATAGCGCCAGAGATGGCTGGAAGTAAGTAACATTATCAATAAACAACCACATTTACAGTAATTAAAGCCTGCTTGCATCTTTTAGGAATGTTGAAGTTCGTTAACCATGGCAAAAACTTCACCTTTACATCTTCTTCAATTTCATAACTGTTTTAGTGCAAGCTGATAATTTTAGTGTGATTTTTATCTGAGTGATTGCAATATGTTTATATATACGCACAGAAAAGAGTTAAAGAATAATTTAAGTATTCTTTGTGCTTTTTACATTACATTTTACATCCCCACAACAAGCAGCATGCAAGTGGGAAAATTTAAAGAAAATATACAAGGTAGGTTTTCTGATCAAATACATCAACATGGTTTATTTTTGTTAAATATATTAATTTCATTATTGTTTTTACAACCTAAAATTAGAAAACTAAGAAAACAACACCAAACTTTGAAACTTAAGCTATATACAATCAAGCAGTTCTGTTTTTTCTGAGGAATTGAAAACTCCCCAATCTGGAGTATCCACAGAGGGCGGAGGTGACACAGCTATCTCATGGAAGTGGTTTGCTGACATGCATGCATGGGTCTAAACCCTCAATAGCACCTTCAATTTTAATTGCCTCATGCATGGCAGAGAACCCTTCTGTGGCAGTAAGAAAGCAGCCAGGGCCATCGGCAGAGCAGCCAGGGTCATCAAATCAAAGAAGGGGCACTTTAGGTCAGGGAAGGGAGGAGAGGAGGCCTAAAAAGAGGAAGGGTGGAGATATAATTCTGCAGTTCCTCACGGAGGAACCAGAAGATGCAATGGAGTGTGAGAAAAGAGCAGAAGAGAGAGGGGAGATGATGTTGAAGCTGTTAGAGAAAATAGTTGAAAAAATGTCATTTATTTTTATAAGTTATTAATGAGTTAAAATAAAACACTGCAGTCACTTAATTTTTGTGTCTTAATCTCAATGAATTTATTTTTGCATTTAAGCTGCCTTCATGTGCTATTGGAATTTTCATAAATACAACTTCAGGAGGCATTCAGGTGCAACTTCAGAGTAGGAAACCCTCAACTATGATTGGGAAACTTGGGGATAACTTGGATACCAGAGTTTACAAATTAAAAGAACTTAAAACTTTTAACATGGCGTAAAGGAGTATGCATTCTGTAGTGCATTTAGTTAGTCTAACACAGTATATGTAGCAAGGTTTTTTTTTTTTTTTTTTTTTAAATACACTGAACAAAATTATAAACGCAACACTATTGTTTTTGCCCAGTCTTTGTTTTTGGTGGGTCAGTCACAGGCCTCCCGGTTTTCATTCAAAATATCTTTAATTGTGTTCCGAAATGAACAAAGCTTTTACGGGTTTGGAACGACATGGGGGTAAGTGATTAATGACAAAATTTTCATTTTGGGGTGGAGTATCCCTTTATTTATAGTTATTATTATTTAACAGACCCTGGATATCCCCCAAATATCCAAAAACCTCATTTTGTGATCACGCATGGCCTGGAGATTAATGGAGTGGAATAGCTTCCTGTTCAGGTAACAAGGCATCCTCACTTGGTGGTTTAATCTTGACCTACAAATTATGAAGAAAAAGTGTCTTTTGAAGAGGATGCGACACTCAGCTTAACATCTTTTGTGCCCTATGGAGCAACAACATGAGGATAAGTGAAAAATTCCAATCCTGTTATATTTACAGAATTTGTTTTAATAATAGGACAAAGAGATGAATTGTAAATTCATTGCTATCATTGTTGATTACATTTATTTGTTGATTGGTTGAAAGTATGACAATTTTACAGAACAGGCAGAAGGCCCACCTGATATCCATCAATGCTGCCAACAGCATTTTGGAAAACTCCAGAACCAGTAAGATCAGCAAAACCTTGGCCAATGATAGGAAGATCCTCTGGTCGTGGAAAGGCAATTACTCTGGCAAGCATTTTTAATATCGCCTGGTGTATAGAAATTAATATTAATTTAAAAGAAAATGTGGACACACACAAAAAAAAAACATATTTATGTCCACTTAGCCATATGTCATGTTATGATATGTTTACATAACTGCCTTTGCGATCCTCTGCACAATCCTGTGTACTGTAGCCTGGGGGATATGAAATGTATTTGCCACTAGTCTGTACGATGCTGCACTTGCTAACCAGTACACAAACACAGACACCTGGATCTCGCATCTCCATTCTTGGTCAGAAGGTTAGCAGAGAATTTAAACAAGGCTGAACAGGGACTGTCTTGATAACCTAAAATCTGGCTTCAGTTCACTGGTGCCATCAAATATTCTTTCAAGCACCCGGACCCATTCACCTGCATGTACCTTACATTCCTCCTAATCTGGAATTAAAAAAAAAAAAAAAAAATCACACCAAACCTGTTTAAACTCTGTTACAATTATCCTTTTCGAAATAAAGTTTTTTTGTTGTTGTTGTTGTTGTTTTTTTTGTAAATGACATTAAACTTGTCATTTGTAACTAAAACAAAGGGTTTTTTGAGCACTTTTAATAAAATTGTCAATTTTAGCTTGTTTTATGATACTCATTTTGCATATGTTTACCTACATTTTTTTTTAGTATAGAAATTAAACATTTAGGTAAACATCTTCAGTAACACCATGGACCCCCTAGAGGTCAGTGAACATTAACTTAATATCACTTGAAAACATTTTTATCATACCGCTCGTTGTCTAATAGACAACAGAACTTGACGCCGGTATCTCCGCTGCCTTGCCCGAGCTGCTCTTCTCCGTACCAAGCGCTTATATAAGGTAAGAACAATAAAAAAAAGATAACGAAAGGAAAGATTTTGTTAAACCAGCGTGAAACCTCTAATTTAAAAAATAAAAAACTCTAATCTCTAAATACACAATACACAAAACATACAATAAAAAAAAAAAAACATGACAAAAAAGTTTTGAAAAGAGAAACTTTTATTATACTTTCACAAAAGTAAAAACATCGTTAGAAAGATAACAATCTTGTTAAAATGTATAATTAATATTCGGTTGAATACTAACAGCCGAACATTAAACTTATTTTTCAGAATATACTTCAAATAACATTAATAATACACATCTACAAAGATATCGGTCCTGCCAGATGTTGATAAATAATACTAGTGCGATGTTTTACGATGCGACTAATCTGTCGCCAGAAATTACGAATCATAAGTGTCCCAAAGTGTAGTGAGCCAGGATTTACCAGTGCCGGACTTCGTGTACACGATATACTGATTCACGACCTGGAGAGCTAGGGAGATGATTGAGACACCCCCATGGTTTTATGTTTACGCGGCACGATGCAACGCAATGCATAAAAACACAGTGTAAAGGCCCATTCACACCAAGGACGATAACTATAAAGATAAAGATATATATATAGTTCTAAAAATCGTTTTCAGTATTAAAGAACAGCAGAGTCCACACCACAACTATAACGATAAAGACAAAGAAAAATGATATCATTGGAATCACTTTTTTAAAACGATTTTTTTTCCAGCTGATGAACGATAAAAAATGACAGCCAATCAGAATCCATCCTGCTGTAACAAGCTTGAGAATTTAAAGCGCCAGACAAGCATGCGCTTAGAATAAACAGAAGATATCGTTCGCTGGTGTGTGTTTTTTTTAGCAACATTATATGACCCCCTTTAAGCAGCATTTACTATGAAACGAGACACTGAAAACACTGGATCATGAGCTGCTTGTGTGTAAATGAAAACAGTGCCACGCTTCACTCCGAAACACGCAGCACATATATTTAAATTAAATCATATGCTTTGCAATTTGATTATCACACTAAGCCATATAGCAGCTTCACTTTTAAAATAATAATGTTGGTCATAATACACTTTTAAAGGTTTTAAGAGCTGCTCTGTTCTGGTACACAGTGGGTCATGCTGACCTGAACTACAACAATAAAAAGAGCAAGTCAATTTCAAAACTCTTTTAAAGCTTTCATCTGTTTGCCAGACTTATTAGTGAGCATCTGATCTTCTAACCCATCCTCAGATTACTCGCGGTATGACCCACAGCTTTGAGGAAACTGACCTTGCCATGGCAGCACTGGCATGACATTAGACTCTAGAAAGATTTATCATGTTCTTTCAGTTTGTTCCTCAAGGCTCTTTTCACATCCCACGCATCCTTGTAAACGCTAAATATTATTTATCTACTTTCCATTTTCCAGTTCTAGGGTGTGTAACCTTCTATGTGTGGGCTTGTAAATCATAACTCAGGTTAAGAAAAACATTGACAGAAACACTACAGACCAAAAACTTGGTTAAAAATGCAAGGAAATAAAAGAGAATATTAGAAAAGGATAATGTCTGTTTATTTCAGGTTTTGCGCATGCTTTCACAAATGAGTTCCCATAACTTTCCAGTTATTTTTTAGTCACAGGGATTGCTTAAAATATTTTAGAGCTGAACATAACTAGCAAAATTCATGTTCACACTTTTACATGCCTTTATACAGTAAGAATTCATTCATTACTATGGCTTGTCCTGGCCTGGAAACCACAATTTTTAATTCCCGAATATGTCAAGGTTTCATGATCCCTGGTATTTGTATAGAAACACAAGTCTGTGCGTGTAAAGAAAAGCCTGACGTCATCTAGTTCAAACCAAACGACTTTCGCAAACAAATAGACGCAACCATTAACATGTACGAACTGAAGCAGAATAAATCCGCATATCTGGGTGGGGAGTTATTTAAGACAACCCTGCATAATCTAAACTCATTTTAAGATGAAAATATTATGATTACACAACACTGTACGATAACTATGAGGTTGCTTTGTGTTTCTTGGATGTATCATAAAATGGTACAGATGTACAAGGTCACTAAAATGTCAAGTTCAGGTTAAAAGTCACCTGAAGCTCTTCTGCCACAAAGCAACAGATGCTGAGAGGCAGATTCACAACCTCCTAAAATACACACTCATTAAAAAAAATTCTACCTCACACCTTTCTCTCTGAACATTATTTAACTGAGCATTAACAAAGCTGAAGCAACAGACCAAAAACTAGAATGCAATATACGCAATCTTTCACTCAGTGACACATATATTTGGTGACACAGTGCTTATCAAATCGCTAGAACAAAACTGACATAATCAATATCACAAAACACGAGTTTAAATTACATACCAAGAACACATAGACTGGTATTTAAGGCTATGCATTTAAATGAGAGGGCCAGCCCTTCAGGATCTATGTCTGCTACCACCTGTTAACCCTGGCCAACACCCTCCAGACCCGTGGTTTCACACTACAACCGTCCCACTCTGCTCCACACCACACTCCCATAGAACATGAGGTGAGGGGTTAATCTGATATTGTGCTGAAGGAAACTACAAAGCGGCGAGCAGATGGCCATCTTTGAGCAAGGTTTCTGCTAATACAAGAAAGCCAGAGATGGAAACAAGAGAAGCATTTTTGACTTCGACCGCAGCATTTTTGGCTGGACGTTCACATCTTTGTGCAGATAATGAAGAAGATAAAACAGTGCAAATGCACATGTGAGGTAAACTGAACCTTGATGTGTTCCTCCATGGGTAGATATGGAGAAACCAAATAAGGGATGGGTCAAATTTAAAAGACATTATTGAATAATACGCTGTGTTTCATCATTTTGACCTGAGAAAAACCTGCACTTAAGTTTACTTTGTTGGCCAAATACAGATGAAGATAGAAAGCCTTTTAAAGAGTATGGAAAGTGCAATAGACAGTCAGATGAAAATCCATCATGGTCTTTCCCACAACGTATTCCTCTGTGAGATCCGGCAACAAAATAACATTTGCTGGATGTGAGAGTGTGGGAGTATTTGAACTTCCTCATCACATTTTTTTTTTTCCTAATGGGGGGAGGGGTGATGCCATCAGCCACACATTAAATATGTACATGCATAGCTATAACCACAAAACAATATACAACCAAAAAACAACAAACAAACAAACAACCAACAAACAGTTAAAAAAAAAACAATTACAAATTTTTACAAAAAAAACAAAAAAAAAAAAAACTGGTGGTCTTTTTCCTTTGTATAACCCTGTGAACTGTTTATATAAAAGTATTTGTAATTTTTTTGGACAGACCACTTTCATCAGACTGGTTTAATCATGTGGTTATCAAAATAATCTCCTGTATTATTTTGGTGGTTATCAGTACATTTTAAGGTACTTCAAGTAGGTTGGTAAATTAGCATTATATCACTTGATGAAATATATAGTTGAAAGTTGTAAAATATACACAGGCATCAATATGCCACCCAGTAAAACCTGAAACTTCCACCATATTTGTTATTGTGAATTTTTGGCAAAACAAACAAAAAATTTAAAAACACAAAAAACCCTTACAGTGTAGATCTGTTAGTCTGACTGCACAAAAACCAGACTGATTTCAGTCAGACCCAACATCATTAAATTGATCAATTGTGGTAAATGAATAGACGCAACATGTACGGATAGAATTAGAGTAAATCTTGTTCTCTGGTGACTCTTATTTAAAATTCCCCTGCATAATCTTAACTCATTCCAATATGAGAATATTATGATATCACAACACTCCACAATAAACATGAGGCTGTTTGTGTTTCTTGGCTAAAGCATGAAACAGTGCAGATGTATCAGATCACTAAAATGTCAACTTCAGTGCATTATGGTTAAAAGGCATCTAAAGATCTCCTGCCACAACGAAACACACACACAGCCGAAGAATGCACCATGAGGCAACAGATGCTGGCAGGCAGATTCATGACCTCCTAAAATACACACTCATTAACAACCCTTGTACCTCACACCTTCTTCTCTGATCACCATTTAACCAAGCTATAGCAGGCTTTTGTGCATTTAAGATACAGTTTTCATCTTGCTGGATGAAGCCAAGCTAGAATTGCAATATCTGTTAGTCTGACTTAACGAAAAGCAGACTGGCACAATCTCAGTGAGAACAAAGCATTCACATGACATTTTAAAAAGACGGATTTCACTTTAATACAACCAAAATCAAACATTTAAAGGAGTCATGACAAGACATCAAATTTACCTTTATATCTGGCATATTGGCAAAAAGCAAATGTAAATTACAATCACTGCCGCTATCTTGTCTACACTGGATACAGGATACATCTTGTCTATACTTCAAACAGCTCGTTCGCATATTTGTACAGATATCAGAAGGATCCCAGCGTAAGGAACAAGTGGATAGTTTATTTTAATGGCAGCATGGATCGTGTCAGAGGATTGATCGGGGCATGTTGTTTTGTAATCGATGCACAGTGTCATGGAGAGTTCACAAAAAACATTTGTTGAAAGATGAAGCTGTCCTATATCTGACTGCAACTGCTTCACAAACTGCAAGTAAATGATTCAATAATGCTTTGTCTGGAAATGACCATTTTATTTTGATTATGTTGTCAAAACACACATGCAATAGTTAAGGGGCTTTGATAATGTTTCCTTTGCAATGACATTAGCCAATCATAACAGTGACCAATTACTGAGAAGCCTTAAAAGACACGCCCCTTAAAAACAGTCATTTCAGAGAGGTTCAGAATGAGGGCTGAAAATAATAATTTTCCCACATATTTATTTGTTTTTTGTGCAAAAAACTTTGTTAACTTTATAAGTAAACCTCAAAGAACATATTAAAATAATAAAATAAAAAAAAAAAATCCATGTCATGACCCCTTTACAGTGCACATAAAAGCACTTCTTGACAACTAATCCAGTTAAGCACAGGGAGTTTATGTATCAGAGAATTACTGTTAAAAGTGCTCTCAGTAACTTTTTGTTTACTGTCACCAACTGGCCTGGATGTATTAAGATTTACTAGCTGCTGCCGCTTTACACTGAAACACTTACTCAGTCACTGGTACTTAGAGGATTTGTAAAGTACTAGTCAAAAGCTCTATATAAAGTAAACATATTAGTAATAGTAGTAGTATGCACGGCTGGTCAGGTGAAGTCAGCAGGGCGGCACCTATTGAATGAATGGGTGGCCCGCAACATTTAAAATAAAACATCCTTATCTTCATAAAAATTGTTTTTAATAAGTGCCTTTCTTTTTTTAATATTTATTTTATTTTTAATTTTTTTTTTTTTTTTTTTTTTCAGCAAGTGTTTGAGTGTGTGTAAAACATTTCAATCTACCAAAAAATGCACTGATCAAGAAAGCAAGTTTATCATGGTGGCCAGTTTCATGTTTAACCTGAAACTCTGAATCATTTAATTACTATGAATCATTTAATTTTACATAATGTACTCCGATATATACCAGTATATACATAAAAAAAAATTATATTTATATATATATATAATATTTTCAAATATGACAGCGCAAACAATTGCTTTCCAGCTGCAACCTCAGAGACTGAATGAGCTGAATAAAGCAATTATACATCAACATGACAAAACAGTAATGACACAACTAACAGTTAGCCTAATAATTATTGCTTATTTTGATAATTTTGATGTTGTTATAAGCATATACATCTAGAATACACACAAATGTGAGCATTTAAGTGAATTCCACAGTTATACTGCAAAACACACATAGACATTTGGATTTAAACGGTGTTGCAACTTTTGTTTAATCTGTGCCATTTCACTGGGGTAATGTATCAGCAACAATAGCTCCCACAGAAGTTGAAGCGCACTAACGTTACTGCTTAACTCCGGCGTTCACAATACATAACAGGTTAAACCCAGCACGCAACAACAGAAAGTATAAAACCCAAAGCAATGTTTAAATCAAGAGTTGGTGTTATTTCCTTACCTGCATTTAAAGCGTTGAACTCTTCTCTGGAACAAGACCGCGTCGCTTCGGCTCCCACAGACTCGCAGTGATTTGAACCGGATTAATCCGCAGGAGAGAGAGAGAGAGAGAGAGAGAGAGGGGGAGAGAGAGAGGAGACTCTCGGTCTGTAAACTTCACCGGGAGCGCTGCTGCCCGCCGGTGAACACACGTGTGTTTGTGCCTCGCTGTCTGTCTCCACGCAAAGAATGATTTACTAAAAACTAACAAGTGAAATGTGTCCCTGTGTGTTTTTATGCGCGCAGTCTCTCGTCGCTCACCCGCGGCTCTGTGTGTATTTGGAGAGGGATAACGGGAGGAGAGCGTGGGTTCACAGAAGCGTTATTGTCCGCGAGTGCGACCCGGCGGCCGCTGATGGAAAAGGGCTGGGCTTCAGACAGCGCCTATCCACTCACAAGAGACAAAAACAGCCATCTTTACTCATCTAAACGCTTTCAAACATTCCCTATCTGCGGATTATTTGTTAAAAACAACAAAAACAAACATTCGTTTGTTAGCATGTAAAGAAAAACGTTTTTGTTTGTCATAATAAGAAAAATCTAAACTATTTATTTATTTGTTAAAAAAATACATTCTTTTGTAACATTTGTTTGTTAAAACAGTGTAGCCTGCATTTGTCTGTCTGTTTATTTGTTAAGTGGTTTGTTTGTCTTAATTCAGTGAATTTTGGTTCTGTGAAGAGAGAGAAAAAAAAAAAAAAAACCTTAAACCCTAAACACAGATGACCGTGATTTTCTTTTGGAAAACCTTTGAAAATTTTATAATGAATAAATAAATACATTTTAAATAAGGACTGTAAATAAATTCTAAATAATAAATAAATCAAGACTGTATTTTTGTGAATATCTATCTATCTATCTATCTATCTATCTATCTATCTATCTATCTATCTATCTATCTATCTATCTATCGTTCTTGTTTATTTCACATTCACTTAAACCATAAAGCATTGCCAATTTAGATCTTAACACAATGTGAAATGGAAGCCCCATTCAGTTTCAGCTTTATTGAGAGGGTGACAGGGTCAAAGGTCACGTTTGGGCTTACTATCAATCCAAACAAAGCGTGTAATTGAAAGGAAATGCAAAATAGCGTAGGAAACATAAATGGGATGATATTTTAAATCAGTTGCTTTATTTAGGAAATTTTGTAATTTTTATCCTGATTGATCGTTTCAAACATTCTACCTCTGGCAGTATTTCTATGTGTGCCACAGACAGAGAGAGAGTATACGCTCAAGGTCCCACAGATGGTGGGTGTGTTGAGTAGGTGTTTGTTTGAGTGGGTGTGTCTGTGCGGTGGGAGCTCACAGTGTGCCAAAGAAAGAACACACAAACACATTCATGAAAACACACCCAGTCGCGCCACACCTCTCATCCAGCATCACCGCCATGTGACCAATCCCTCTTCACCTCATAGTGGGCATCATAAAAATACAACCAATCTCCTGTCACCCCTTCGTATGCCCCATGGGCAGTCTCTTCCACACCTTCAAAGTAAACCGACATCAAGGCCTTACTCTTTTCCACAAACACATCATGTTTATTTGACCATATCAGAGCGGTTTCATTGCTTTGAAAATCACAGTGTAGTGGAGTGTATTTTGAATATGTGTGTTGCAGTTATGGACACTTTTTGAGTACATTATCAAAGGTGACAAAGAGACCTAAAGCCAAGATTGATTTTTGACACACACACACACACACACACACACACACACACACACACACACACACACACCAATATACTCTTTACAAACCTCCTTAAGATGACATTTAATTAAGCTAGAAAAACTGAACTGAGCTGAATGAAACGGTCAAAAGCACTCTGTCAAGACGCCTAAAGATATAAAAGGATTAATTTCACCTAAGACTTGTAATGTTGCCTACAACCCGAAGAGGACGCTGTTGTCAAAATATTCAATTTACGATTTTTAAACAGTAGGGTATTCACTACATAGACTACATAGACTTGGATAGTTGCCTCTTTTTACTGCAATGAACATTTATGGTAGGTACTTGAAATTAAGTAGAAAAATTAAAGTCTAAAACTTTGATTTTAGATTTGAATTAAAAATTTAAATGTTTTAAACCTACATTAAGTTGACAATTTCCTCAAGTTTGGCTAGGAAAAAAGAAATTTTACATTAATGGGGAAATTTGCCGCAGATGTTGACTACACACTGTAGTTACATTACACTATATTACATCGTTATAATAATTTACGGCATATGTAAGTTATGATAATGGAAACCTACAGTGTATTGTAAATACCTTTATGAAACACAAAACAGGTAAAAACTGAAAAAGGTGATACACAGAAATATCAAACTATAGAAAAAATAATACATTTAATACATTTTACTAAAAATAATACATTTAAAACACATTAAGATAAATAAAACAAATTTCCAGCTACTACTACAATAATAATAAATTTTATATATATATATATATAGTATATATATATATATATATATATATATATATATATATATTATATATATATCTATATATATATATATACATTTTTTTTTTTTTTGTGTTTGAACTGACACTCTGACTGACCTCTGACCTTTTGTGAAAGTGTCTATTTATTCCTCTGCAATCCAGTGTTTTCTTACACACCAAAGCCAAAAGAAGTGGAATCTGCAAACACTGCCTCTATTTGATGTAACACCTGAATGTGGAAAACACATGTAACTGAACCACCTCAGAATTAAACCCTTTGCTAAATCCCTCCTTTCTGACCAATCCTTACTTGACAAATGCTGTCTGACAAACATTAGTTCTTGTCAAATGTGTATGTATGTTTTTATTTATTTATTGTCCATACATTGAAAGTCATTTAAGTCCAGTATCTTCTGTTTTGCAGGGTTGGAATGACATATAGGCATGTTAATGAAAATATAATTTTCTTTTTTTGGGGTGAACTATCCATTTAATTATTATAATTTTTTTTTTGTACATGCAGCTCATACTAACATTTCCCAGAGCCTCATGACCGTTTAACAATGAGTCATATTTTCTGCAGCAATGTCAGCGTAGGCCCGTGTGGGAATTATCTGGATGATTCTAAGAATCATCATGGCAAACTATGACAGCAATCAGTGTCATCTCTTCATGTCTTTTCTTCTGCTCATTTGCTCACACTTTGCTCTATGGTTATGCTGGATGTCATACATTACTCAGCCACAAATGTCACAGAATCCACCCACAGTCCATGCACTTACTGTCTGATCCATAACAATGCACACAAACCGGGAAAACACTTTTAGATGTCATAAGCTCTAATCTGATAGTTGTCAGAGAGTAAAAGGATTTTTTATCAGTCTGTCTGGAAACAAAGTTGAGTTTACTGAGGTAATACAGCATGCACTGTTGAAGATAATCGTTTTTGAAGATCAAAGTTTGCGAGGTTAGTGACATCAAATCTATATTCAGTTTTGTTTGAGACTGTAATAAAAATATAGTAAAAAAAAGTAATAATTTAAATTATTATTAAAATCTGTAATACTGTGTTCTATTTAAATATGTTTTAAAATGTAATTTATTCATATGATGCAAAGCTGAATTTTCAGCATCATTATTCCAGTCGTCAGTGTCACATGATCCTTCAGATATCATTCTGATTTTAAGATGAAGAAACATTTATTATTATCAATGCTGAAAACATTTTTTTTTGTCATTTTAGTTAAAAAGAAAGTATTTTTGTATGACTGTGAAATATTTTTTGTAGAATTCAGGATTCTTTGATGCACAGCAAAGTTCAGACCATCATTTATTTGAAATAGATGTTTTCTGTAACAATGTAAAACTCTTTACTGTCACTTTCCACCACTTTAATGCATCCTTGCTGAATTAAATATTCATTTCTTTATTAATTCCTTTAAAAAAAAAAAAAAAAAAAAAAAAAAAAATATATATATATATATATATATATATATATATATATATATATATATATATATATATATATATATATAAATCTGACCTCTAACCTTAGAATGGTAGTGTATATTTGCATAAAACTATGCATTTTGTCTATAACAGATGTTTAATGGGAGGTTGCATTCTTACAGCTTACCCTATACTGTATAGAGCGATGACATGCCCCACTGCACTTGTAACATTAAAGGGATACTCCACCCCAAAATGAAAATTTTGTCATTAATCACTTACCCCCATGTCGTTCCAAACCCTTAAAAGCTCAGTTTGTCTTTGGAACACAATTTAAGATATTTGGATGAAAACCGGGAGGCCTGTGACTGTCCTATAGACTGCCAAATAAATAACAGTGTCAAGGTCTATAAAAGGTATGAAAGTCGTCATCAGAATACTCCATCTGCCATCAGACGTGCAATCTGGGTTATATGAAGCGACGGGAACAATTTTTGTAAGAGAAGAAAACAAAAATAACGATTTTATTCCACAATTCATTTGTCAACGGTCTCCTCTGTGTCTCTCCATATCACCATATGCTGCTTATGCTCTTCTGTATCATCCGCGCCACAAGGATGCGCTGTTTCTACGTGTATTTAGCTTTGATTTGAAAGAAAACAGCTTGTGGAGTATCCCTTTAACCAGTGGTGGACGAAGTACACGAATCAAGTACGTGAGTAAAAGTACAGATACATATAATCAAACATTACTCCAGTAAAAGTAATAGTACTCCTTTTTCAATTTTACTCAAGTGAAAGTACAAAAGTACTTGATTTTTTATGTACTTAAGTAAAAAAGTACCGAAAGATAGATGTAGCAATTTTATATAGGCTACTTAATTCAATTTTATATTAGCACATATTTTTTATAATCATACTGCTCAAAATACCTGAGATTTTCCCAAAATAACCACTATATGGAGTCAAGATATATTTTTGTTGTTGATATGGACTACATTGACGAGAGTGATGTAGTAATGTTCACTGTGAAGCTTACACTGCGATGTACCCGAGAGAAAACAGATCTTACCATCTGATATTCACCAGGAAGAAAAAAAGTGTTTTAAAGTTTGTTGTTTTCCAGAACATCACAGTTATATATGACATGAGAATAAGGCCTGAAGTTAGGAAGAACATTTTTAGGAAAATGATTTTTTTCTTCTCAAACCTCATTGTCTGTGGTCCAAACACCCCTGGCCACATGCCCCCAGAGAGCATCACTTCCCACTTTGATAATTACTGTAGTTACCATGTTCTGAACATAGCATCCTTTCTTTTTCCCCCAGATGTAATCTATCTAAGTGGTTGAATAAAAATATTTGGACTTTATATCTAAAAATGACCTCAACTTAGCACCAGCAAGCTTGTTAACTAGACAGTTAGCATCAGCTAACAATATTTTCTTATTTCCATTATGGTTATGAAAAAACATTCATATCTGTCTACTCGGCTAGTTAATCCAAACAATATAAAAATCCACACTGTTGATAAACAATATAAAAACAGACATCACATAGGGCTAAATGCATAGCATTTTAATAAAACTGTAAATGTTATGGCAGCGGGGAATTTGAACTTGCATGAGTTATTTTATTTAATCTGTGTAAATTTAATGGTTTTTTGGCTGTGTTTTTTTTTTTTACCTAAAACATAGAGACACTGTTTGATGTGTCTGCATTCAAGCATTTCAGTGGGCTTAAATAGAGCACCCTTTACAGCAGATTTAGTTCCCAAACAACTGACAGTTTTGACCTAAATATGATTTTCAGTTACAATAATTAATCCTAAATTTCCACATTAATAACTTACATTTAACAGCATCAGACGCGCACGCTCACAAGATCTCCCGGTTCTTACTTGTGAATTCATTTCACTTGGAAACTCGCACTAAACGGTTCATTTGAATCAGTGAGTTGTCAACTCTAGAACAGCTGCAATCGGATCGTTCTAATTTGTAAACGAATCATTTGGTGTGATTTCAGAACCGATTTAAAAGGTTCATTGAAAAGACTCAGTTCGAATCAGAAACCGCTTCTGCGTGTCGGAGCATGTGATGTTTAATAAGGAGTAACGAAATGTTTTATGAAATGTAGTGAAGTAAAAAGTACGATCTTGTCCTTTGGAATGTAGTGAAGTAAAAGTAAAAGTTACTCAAAATAAAACTACTCCAGTAAAGTACAGATACTTGACAAATGTACTTAAGTACAGTAACAAAGTAAAGCTACTCCGTTACTGACCACCACTGCCTTTAACCGACCCTAAATATGGACTGAAGTAAAAAGTGTAACAACTCACCTATGTTTATATATATATATATATATATATATATTATATATATATATATATATATATATATATATATATATATATATATATATATAAATTAAATATTTTATGCATTGTTTTTAAACCTCCACAAATAAGATTATATCAGAAAATGCAGAAAATATTAGGCCTATATATTATTAATATCTTTATTTAATATTTGATATCATTGTTTTTACCAAACATAATGGTAACTAAAGCAAAAAAAATAAAATAAAAAAATTAAAAAAATGAAATAGGATCTCTCTCAAAGGGCTTTCAGATTCTTCCTGATATGTTTATTTAATTTTTATGGTAGTAGTCAATAAAATCCTCAACTTCCTGGAAGTTCAACAAAACTTATTGTTTCTGTTGAGGAGCAAGGACTCACGGAAGTCGTGTGTGCACTACTCAGCGTGAAAGACAAATAGCAACTGTTAAAAATCATAATTGTTATTTTGGATGAGCAGAGAGCAATGACCCTCACCTTAATCACGTGACGGTGAAGGTGGGCGTGTCCTCGCGAGTGCTACAGGCGCTCACCTGGGTCACTGTGAACAATCCGAGGGGTCGAGCAGCGCGCTTTGACGGAAGTGGACACGCAGAGAAAGGTGGACGAATTCATGGCTTCACCTCTGAAAGCGGGATTCCACAGACTGGAGATCCAGAAAACTACATGGGACGTCCCTGACCGATACACCTCACTCAAACCCGTTGGCTCTGGAGCCTATGGGACAGTGTGGTAAGGGGGCTGTTACGGTGAATTATTATACGTAGAAAGAAAATTACATATTTTAATGGTTAATGTTGGTTTATGTTGTAAATGTAAGGGGGGTTTCTATATGGTGTATGGCAAATATGTTAAGAGAGACTGAAATATATATATGTTAAAGACGTTTATAGGCTATAGTAAATGGGATTTATTAGCTATAGGCTATGCCAGTTTATGAAACTGATTTGGAAAATGCAATGGCTGAATAAAACCTATTTGTTTTTGAAATCCTATTTAATTTCTTTTTTTCACTACCATCTTTTAACAGTGGTATATATGTCTTAATTCTATATATTGGATTTGCTTAATGTATTAGTTTTTTTTTTTTTTTATTAAAAACCCAGTGCTACACTTTACTGTAACTTATGTTTATTATGCACATGTAATATCAACAACATATGATATGCTGTTATATGCACCTATGACATAGATCTGAGACTGAGTGAGACTTGGGTGAAATAAACAGATGTGAGCTCACATACCTTGATGGGCAGGTTTCAGCATGTTTGCAGATAACACAGACATTCCCCCAAAATACTGACACTGATGTCTCAATCAATAGCTTTCTTCTGTCATGAGCAAAGTCTTTTAGATATATGCCATTTCTGGCAGCTGATAATGAATTATACAAATAAATCGAAAAGGGTTATGTATTGTTGGTTATTTATTACTTTTATTTCATATTTTACCCTTTGTATGTAAGGAAGATGCTACATTTGTTTTGGCACTGGAATTATATTATAATACGTTTAAACAAACACAATAAGACCAGGTGTTTTTAGTATACATTTTGTTTTTTTCAGACTCTACAGGTCAAATTTGACCCACATTTGAACAAATCTAGCCTTGATCTTTTAAGCATAATATAAGACATTTTCTCAAATGTTCTGTTCTCTGTAATGGGGTACAGTAGAGCTAAATGCTGTCCAGTATAAAAGTCCTCTTGGATGTAATTTTCTCCTTAAATTCTACATTGCAAAAATGGTACTATATTTCTTTTTATTAATATTTCAGTATGCATGATCTAAAATGTACCTATAAAATCCACATAATTTACCAGAACATTATACAGTATTTCTCATATGTGATAACACCAGGGAAAAAATAAAATGAACCAGAAAAAGGGAAGTTTAACCATAAGTTCTGTAACATTTCTTTATATCAAAATTGCGTGACTCCAGTATAATAATGATAATGAATAAATATAATGAATATAGATTTTATTGTTTAGCTATATGACACAATAGTGGGACTTGCATGCCATCTCTCTGTTATCTGTGAAACTAATTTCATGTTAACTGAACATCTGATGAGATTTCTAATGATAACTTGTGTGCAGTTCTGCAACTGACCAGAAGACAAAGGAAAAGGTGGCCATTAAAAAGCTATACAGACCATTCCAGTCCCTGATCCATGCTAAACGTGCCTACAGAGAACTCCGGCTGCTCCGTCATATCCAGCATGACAACGTAAGTCTCAAATTCCCAAGAGAAAGACAATAAACCTAGAGTAGACTTTTCATCGAATATTGTATGTTTCTGTATTATTTTCTTACTTTCTTATTATTTATGAACTTTCATTAACCAGAGCTTTATGTATATGTTGTTGTATAATCCTTCTGTCAGTTGAAAGATACTGTTGTTGTGAAAGCCCCCCTTTATCTTCTCAAACCTGTTTCTGTGCTTAGTAAACATTATTCCTGACCTCACGCTGCTGCTTGTTTAATATGGACTTCAGGTTGAGTAGTGAGAGGATCAAGAATAATTAATGCAATCATTTATCCTCTTTTCAAATCCAAGCCCAGTTAAGTCACTGACTTACCGGCATTTCAAATTCATAATTATTTTTAGCAGCATTGAATTTTCCAGGGGCAAAGTTTGCTTTTTTTTTAAGCAACAGCAAATAGACATTTAGCAAAGAAATATGACTTCAGGGTAAGATTACTTTTTGCACTTTGGCCAGTGGCACTGTTGCCTGGTCAGTCTGCTAACACTGACAACACTAAACCCGAAGTTCTACGGACTACCATATACTCCCTAAAATGCAAGAAAGATAAGAAAATGAATAAATTCTATATGTGGCATTCTTGCATTTTTGGCATAAACTGAATAATTGTGAAATAAACAACAAATCGAACAAATCTTTGTGATGCAGAGCCCAAACCTGAATTCAAATATATTCTTCTTCTTGTAGGTTATCTGCCTCCTCAATGTCTTCACCCCTGATTCCACACTGGAGAAATTTGATACTTTGTGAGTGTCAAGATGAACAGAATGCATTCCTGTGCAAAAATCTTACGCTTGTCATGACAGGCTGAAGGATGCAGAGCATGCATGCATATATTTGTGGATGTATTTGTGTGTGATTGAGACTGCTGTATGTGCTCTATGCAGAGTTTATTATTATTATTATTATTATTATTATTATTATTATTATTATTGACCATTTTAGATCTTAAAAGAATAGTAAAACACAGTGAAAAATACAAACGCCAACAATACTGAAATGCTTACATTTACTAATGCTTTTTCCCAGCTATATGGTGATGCCATTTGTCGCTCAGGATCTTGGGCACATAATGAAGAGGAAACAGTTAACTAGCAAAGTCATCACATACCTGTTCTATCAGATACTGCGAGGACTCAAGGTTTGCCTTCATTCTGTTCATTGCGACTTTCATTCTTCTTTTTGATAGTCATACACCAAGTTCCTTGAATACCACTTATTGATGATATTGAATATTGAATGATATTGCATCTAATTAGTAACTGAACCTTTTTCCTTAGTACATCCATTCTGCTGGAATCATACATCGGGTATGTACAATAAATCTTACAGTATTTAAATACTAGTTTTCAAATGTTTAAAAAGAACAGCATCTAAACTTTACTGTCTTTACTGTCACTTTTGATTAATTTAATAGCACGATTAAATGCAAAATGATAATAGTGAGATTGAGATTATGCCAGGCCATGATGTTTCTTTTCACAATATGGGCAAAATCTGATTAATAGCCCTAGTGGAATAATCATGTGCATGTAAAAACATTCGATGATACACATGATGAAATGACAGAGATCACTGGTGTCTTATTTCAGGATCTTAAGCCTAGTAACCTTGCAGTGGATGAAAACTGTGAATTAAAGGTAACATAGCAAAGTTAAAGTAAAGGATGTTAGAATTAATGACCAGCAAAATAATTTTACAATATTACAAATAATATTATGAATTTCACTCCTGAAACCTTTTGTCATTTGCTATGGGGACTGCTTTCTGACACTCTTTGTTAGATCCTGGACTTTGGACTGGCGAGACACGCTGAAACTGAGATGACGGGTTATGTGGTGACACGCTGGTACAGAGCCCCTGAAGTCATTTTCAACTGGATGCATTATACTCAAACAGGTGACCTTTGACCCAACACATTGTGTACAAGGTGATTTAGAAAGTAAGAGGTTGACCCTAATTTTTTATATTGTGGCTTTTGTGGATGGGTCATATTGTGTTTTGTTGTATCTAGTCTTCTGTCACTCAGTTGTGTTCTTCTGTTCTCAGTTGATGTTTGGTCTGCTGGCTGCATCCTGGCTGAGATGATAACAGGAGATGTGCTTTTCCCAGGAAGTGACAGTATCCTTTCTGTTTCCTCGCTTTTTAAGTATATCTGTCGACCAAAGGAGTGCCTATTCTTTAACGCTTTGTTAGGTATTGATCAGCTGAAGAAGATCCTCAACTTGACAGGCACACCAAGTTCAACGCTTGTTCAGAAAATGCAAAGCAAAGATGTAGGCAAATGCCATCAGACAACTCTTACTGCCTGTTTTAGGAACATGTGATTCTTGAGTCTATTTTTCATTATTGTTTTGATGTGTTTGCAGGCACAATCATATGTCCGCTCACTTCCAGTACAAAAGAAAAAGGCCTTCAAAGAGGTCTTTTCTGGTATGGATCCTAATGGTATGTTCACAACTCCCAAATCAATTTCACCCTTAGGCCATCCAAGATGTAGATGAGTTTGTTTCTGGATTGGAACAGATTTGGAGAAATTTAGCCTTCACTTGCTCACAAAGTGGATGCTCTGCAGTGAATGGGTGCCGTCCAAACCGCTGATAAAAACATCACAATAATCCGCAAGTAATCCACATGACTCCAGTCCATCAGTTAACATCTCGTGAAGCAAAAAGCTTCATGTTTTTAATAAACAAATAAATAATTAAGACATTTTTACCTTAAAATACAAGTGCTATACATTTGCTTTATCCAGTAAAAAAGGAGAAACATGTCCAGTCCAGTCCATTTGAAATGGTTAAATGTTTGTTGTTTTTTTCGCTTACAAACACAGAGCTTTTTACTTCACAAGACATTAACTGAGGGATTACATGTGCATTACTGTGATTTTTTTTCTCTCATTCTGATGGCACCCATTTAGTGCAAAAGTCAATTTTAAGCATATTTTCATTTTTGAGACGTTTGTGTGATATTGCATAGATTTTGAATGAGGAAATGTCACCATCTAGTGGAAGACTACTACATTAGGCACTATATTACTATGATAGCCATTATTATTATTATTGCCTGACAAAGCTTTAAGCATTTAATAATATTCTAAACTCTCAAACAAGGCTTTGTAAAGCTGATAATAATGTTTGTCTTGACAAGGTTTCCAATCTAATGGTGTTCTTTACTGTAATTCAGCTTGATTTAATTTGTGTTCTATTAACAGCCATGGACTTGTTGGAAGGTATGCTGGTTTTAGACCCGGAGGTCAGACTTACAGCAAAAAACGGTCTTTCGCATCCATATCTTTCTGAGTTCCATGACCCTGAAAATGAGCCTGTGTCTCCTGCATATGATGATTCCTTTGAGAGTCTGGATCTGGCTGTCAGCGAATGGAAGAGTGAGAGCATATACATACAAACATATAAAACGCCATCTTATTTACCATTTAAAATGCCTTCTGTGCTCTGCCATTCTGTTTAATCTGCTCTAAAACATTTCTAAATTCTTATGTTGGCATTGACATTATTTATATTTTTTAATGCTCTTCTGCCTTTTCATGTCTCACAGGTCTTATCCACATGGAGATCATGACATTTGACCCAGACAACCCCAGAGTTACTGCAACATAATACCTCATATTCATATCAAGAGAACAGCACTCCAAAGAATCAAAGACACTGATCAACTATTGTTTAGTTTTTTGTCAAATGCCATTGGCTAGATGTCTTTAAAACCTGTTGTTATCAAGCACAGTACAATAGATATCATCCTTTTTTCTTATCAAACATTAACTAAATAGATATTGACAGTTTAAGTGTGTAAACCAGCTTTTACAGAACTTAAGAACTAAAGTATTGTAAGATAATGAAGCGAGGAAAGATAAAAGTGTAAAAAATAAAAGATTTTTTGTGGATGTCTTTGTTCTTAATTATTATATTATATTATATTCCTCTGATAAACCTAAGGTTAGATTATTGTAATGTTTTATTGGGTGGTTGTTCTGCACGCTTAATAAACAAACTCCAGCTAGTCAAAATGCAGCAGCTAAAGTTCTTACTAGAACCAGGAAGTATGACCCTATTAGTCCGGTTCTGTCAACACTGCATTTGCTCCCTATTAAACATTGTATAAATTTTAAAATCTTGCTTATTACTTATAAAGCCCTGAATGGTTTAGCACCTCAGTATTTGAACTCTTGTTACATCATAGCCCTTCATGTCTGTTGCATTCTCAAAACTCTGGCATCTGATAATACCTAGAATATCAAAATCAACTGCGGGTGGCAGGTCCTTTTCCTATTTAGCGCCTAAATTCTGGAATAACCTACCTAACATTGTTCGGGAGGCAGATACACTCTGTCAGTTTAAATCTAGATTAAAGGGATACTTCACCCCAAAATGAAAATTTTGTCTTTAGTCACTTACCCCCATGTCATTCCAAACCCGTAAAAGCACTGCGCCACAAGGATGCGCTGTTTCTATGTGTATTTAGCTTTGATTTGAAATAAAACAGTGCATCCTTGTGGTGCGGCTGATACAGAAGAGCATATGCAGCATACGGTGATGAGAGACACAGAGGAGAACGTTGACAAAGGAATTATTGAATAAAGTCATTATTTTTGTTTTCTTCGCTTACAAAAAGTGTTCCCGTCACTTCATATAACCCAGATTGCACGTCTGATGGCAGAAGGAGTATTCTGATGACGACTTTCATACCTTTTCTGGACCTTTACACTGTTATTTATTTGGCAGTCTATGGGACAGTCTCAAGCCTCCAGGTTTTCATCCAAATTATCTTAAATTGTGTTCCAAGGACAAACTGAGCTTTTATGGGTTTGGAACGACATGGGGGTAAGTGATTAATGACAAAATTTTCATTTTGGGGTGGAGTGTCCCTTTAAAGATCCACCTCTTTAACCTGGCTTACACATAACACACTAACACATTTCTAATATCCAAATCTGTCAAAGGATTTTTAGGCTGCATTAATTAGGTAAACCGGAACTGGGAACACTTCCCATAACACCTGAAGTACTTGCTACATCGTTAGAAGTATGGCATCTACGCTAATATTAGTCTGTTTCTCTCTTATGCTGACAGGGGCGTCGGACTGGGGGTAAAACCAGTACTGATTACCAGGGCCCCAAAGGAAGAGAGGGCCCTTGAAAAGTCTGGAATATATTTTATTTTACCTGGATATTTTCATTGGGGGGTCATGGGGGCCCATCAGGACTGCCTATGCATAGGGCCCGGGATCTTGTGCAACGCCCCTGTATACTGAGGTCACCGTAGCCACCAGATCCAGTACATATCAAGCTCAGATGGTGGATCAGCACCTAGAGAGGACCTCTATAGCCCAGAAATTCAGCGGAGACCAGGACAACTAGATGAGCCCCACATCCCCTTTAAAGACCTTGTCTCAGACGGCCACCAGGACAAGACCACAGGAACCAGTTGAGTCCTCTGCACAATGTGACTTTGCTGCAGCCTGGAACTGAACTGCTGGTTTCGTCTGGCCAGAGGAGAACTGGCCCGCCAACTGAGCCTTGTTTCTCCCAAGGTTTTTCTCCATTCTGTCACCGATGGAGTTTTGGTTCCTTGCCGCTCTCTTCTCTGGCTTGCTTAGTTGGGGACACTTCATCTCCAGCGATATCGTCGACTTGTTGATTGCACAAATACCATTTAAACTGAACTGAGCTGGATGATGAAATCACTGAATTCAATGATGAACTGCCTTTAACTGAAAAATGAGTGTTTACTGTTGTTATTTTACATTATTGACGCACTATTTTCCTAATTAATGCTGTACAGTTGCTTTGACACAATCTGTGTTGTTAAAAGCGCTATATAAATAAAGGTGACTTAACTTGATTGTATTATATTATATTATATTATATTGACGTTTAATATTAACTTTTATATTGTTGGTAGTATTTAATAGCAAACCATTGGATGTCAGTTACATGTTAAAATATTAATTTACCATTAGGGGGCGGTATTTGGTAGGTAAAGTTAGTACCTTAAGACAAGTTACCTTAAATCTCTGTTCAAACATGCCAGTCTGCTTCGAAGTTTCCTGCCTGCACCGTTAAAGGAATATATTTTGGATCTGCTGGATGACAGTGTACCAAAAATCTGTATCAGGTACCTTGTATGGGTTTTTGGCCTACTCTGTCATTTATCAGGTCTTCACTCTGATAAATCAATCATCTGCTTTGACAGAGGTTGGTATCTCTCACAGGACAATTGCTATCAGGTTCATCAACTTAAACAACAACAGAATTGTACTTTAAGGAGTATGAGTAATACTAACTGACCTGCCAGCTAAACCCTCACTGAATGGAAGCTTAGTTTGTCTGTTGTAACTATATATTTTGGCACTGCTTGGTCAGGTTTGGTTTTTAAGTCCTATGGGAACGCGTTTGAATAGTGGTTGTATTTATCTGTTTAGCCAACACATGTTTAATGTGTAGTGTACATTTAACAGCGTTATTTAAGTCTCTAAAGAATTGGTACTTTTGTTACCCTCATGTTTTAGCCAGTGCTCTGCACCTGTTGCCCTTTCTAATCTTGAGGAGAACATCACAAGAATAAGTGTGTATTTTTCCCTCACCAATATCCTTTCAACACTGTCCATATTCAGAACAGTGGTGGAACAGTATGAATTTTTAATTTTTAAACACATTTTTCCCCAGAGTCAAATGTTTAGTTTGATCTTGAAGGTGAGATATGGGATAAATGTCCTTGTTTCCCAATGTAATGTTATTTTATGCTTATTCTAAATTAATTTTTATTAATAATTACTAGCTTTACAGGTGTCAATTACAAAAACCAACAAACTTAAAAGAATACTGTGCTATTACCTTGGTACATTTTTTTGAAGCTTTTGGTACTTTTTGTTAGTTGTGATCCATGTTAAATGGAAGTTAGCTAATTTGAGTTCACTATGAATATTATGTTTGCTAGTGTGAATTCAAAATATGGGTTAAAATTATCAGGATAATATGGAAAGAAAAAAGTGCATTAAAATAATGAAATTTTTAAAAGAAAACCTTACTAAGTATTTGGAGTGATTTTTCTATTATTAGTTATTAGTATATATATATATATAAAAACTAAACTAAAAATCACAAATTAATGTAATTCTCATCTGTTGCGTCTTCCCAAAAATGTAATGACATCTATGAATTCATTTGCAATATTCAAAAACAAAAACAAAAAAAATCTTTTTTTTAAATCCCTTTGAAAGTAATGGTTAAGATGTGTACACACTCACATATACAGTATTTAAGATGCAAACTGAATATGTTATTACTTTTTACACTACATTTTTAGGGTCATTAAACTTAAACTTTTCTTAAAATTTGTCTAAAAGTTTTCAAAACCAAAAATACTTTTCTTCCCATTTTCTTTATTGGAGACACTCTGTGGACATGTCATTTACCCAAAAGTGATAATTTAAATTATATTTTTTTGTTGTTGCATTTGTGTATTCCTATATGTTGTGTAAAAAAAGAAAGGTTGAAAAAATAACAACTGAAGACAAATCATTTTATGTAACCCTGATTTATTGGTGTTTCCAAGTGGTACATGGCTTGATGAATACAATTTTGACATAAGAACAGCTCATAAACCCATCATCCAAAATCAGGAAAATGAAAGAGTAAAAGTTGGGTACTAACTGAGATTTGCCTCACAGTTACCCCCCTCTGAGGGCAGTACAATCTCAATTGAGTAGATTTTGTTGCACTATGAGTATGCAGCAGGAGCATTAACAACACTGGTTGTAGTGACGCAGAATTCTGAGTCAGCTGAAAAAGAATTCATTTTGTGTGTTTAATACTTGCATGTCATGACATAGGGCAACAAAAGCTATTCACCCTGAAGAAGTACTTGAGCTCCATGCTTTGTCTGTCTCATTAGCTCCTTTCTCATTGTGCATCCCCTTAAGGACAATTTGTACTCTAGATGAGGAGTGATGCCAAGAAGCAAAAACAAAAATCAAAGACAACACAGTGAGTGTGAAAAGCCATTCTGATATAACACATTGACATTAAAGTCTCTTTGGGTGACGGTTGTTTTTGGGGCCTAAATTCATCAAAAAGGTATGAAGCATTGAAATGTGGAGTGAAAGAGATAGGAGTTGCCCAGGTGGTGGATGATATTTGGGAGCGGGGAACTGGGTGGAAGTTTTTGGTTTACATGCGCCTCTGGCTCTGCACCACAGAGCGGGACATTGAGACTTGGCTGCTGCCGCCACCACCGCCGCCAATGGACATCCCAGAACCACCACCATATCCATAGCCGCTGCCACTGCTGAAGCCACTGCCACCACCGAATCCGGAACCACCACCGAATCCAGAACCACCACCGAATCCGGAACCACCACCAAATCCGGAACCACCACCGAATCCAGAGCCGCCGCCGAATCCGAAGCCGCCGCCGCCACCACCACCTGTGAACCAAAAAAAAAAACAGAGACATTAGTTTAACTGAACACCAATGCAGTTTTTATAGCAAATTATATGCTTTTTGTCTAAGGTCATGATAGGAAAAGATAATACGCTTACCGCTGGAACTGCTGCTTGACTGCTGGATATGGATAGTTGCAGAGCCACCACCAGAAGAAATCCTGACAAAGAAAATAAATGTCAATATAAGACCAATTTAAACAGAAAAAAATATATACTTTCAAAATAGCAAAGAGACTGACCTGCTCTCCTCTCCTTCCAGAAGTTTCCTGTAGGTGGCGATCTCAATGTCCAAGGCCAGTTTGACATTCATGAGCTCCTGGTACTCACGCACCTGGCGCGCCATATCCTGCTTTGCTCTTTGCAGGGCTTCTTCCAGGTCCTTAATGCGGAGCTTGGCATCCTTCACTGCCAGTTCTCCACGCTCCTCAGCCTCAGCGATCTGAGCTTCCAGGTTGGCACGCTGAGCAATTCAAAGAAGACATTATGACTTTAGTTTTCAGCAACACTTTTACATTATTCTTGTCCTCAGAGACTCATTTACATCATTTTATTTCTAATGTAACATGCAAATTTTGATCATTAACAGTGCAAATGTTTCTTTTGAAAATACATTTCAAGCAAGGATTTGGTCGGCAATCTAATCCAGGTTAAAATCTCATCCAAAAGCATTCAAAGACTAACAAAATTCTTACTTGTCCCTTGACAGCTTCAATTTCATTCTGAAGTCTGCTGATCATGCGGTTGAGCTCAGCAATCTCCTGCTTGGTGTTGCGAAGGTCATCTCCGTATTTGCCGGCAGATGACTGCATCTCCTCAAACTAGGTGGTGAAAAGAGAGTCATTGTGATTAGAATCTGTCATTTGATTGGTTTAAAATAGTGTTGTTTTGATGCTTGAACATCTTTTCTTACCTTCTGTTTGTACCACGACTCAGCCTCGGCGCGGCTACGGTTGGCAATGTCCTCATACTGTGCACGGACCTCAGCAACAATGGAATCCATGTCCAGGTTGCGACTGTTGTCCATTTCCACAATGACTGATGTGTCTTTAATCTGTGACTGGAGATCACGCAGCTCCTAAAATTGCAAGGTGAAGGTTTAAGATACACCTAACACTGAAAACTAGCATCTCAGTGGTAATATAATTTTAATCAAGGTCTCACCTCTTCAAAGATGGCCCTGAGGAAGTTGATTTCATCTTGAAGAGAATCAAGTTTGGCCTCAAGCTCAACCTTGTTCATGTAGGCTGCATCAACATCCTATGAAGACATGTACAAAGCTCAATATAGTATGTGGCCTTTACAGATTTACAATGAAAAGAATTGCAAAATGTAACTAGAGGATCAAGACAGCAGCCAAGTGTTTTACCTTCTTGAGCAGGACAAATTCATTTTCCACTGAGGCACGCTTGTTGATTTCATCCTCATATCTGCAAAGATAAGTTTTCCACTTTAGGACATTGTTCATCAAATTATACCATGCACACAAAGCGTAATTCATAGACTATAAACAAGCTCTTGCACAGCTACTCACTTGTTCTTGAAGTCCTCTACCAAGTTCTGCATGTTCTTAAGCTCTCCTTCTAGCTTCATCTTCTCATTGCCAAGTCCATCAAGCTGTCTGCGCAGGTTGGCGATGTAGGCCTCGAACATGGCGTCGATGTTGGAGCGGGTGGTGGTCTGGTCCTGCAGTAAACTCCATTTTGTCTCGAGTACTTTGTTCTGCTGTTCCAGGAAGCGCACCTGTGTTGGAGATAAACCAATAAAGAGATTTGAATAAATGGCTTTATTAAGACATCAATGATCTTTGATATGCCATTACTCATGCCACAAGATAAGTCTTTTACAGTAATTATCAAACACGCCTCTTATTACATATCAGGACTTGCGGAGACACACCTTTGGCACCTTTAGAGGAATTTATTAGCATATGTCCCATGCCTTATTGGCCAGCACAGTTTTCGTGGAGTAACTGTCTTCTTAACATGCACACTCCCATTTGGAGATAATGAAATGCTAACCTCAAGTGACACCACAACATGTTCAGACTCTCTATGCTCCAATTTATGCTCCCAAAACAATGTTTGCCTTCAGGCATTAAGGCGAGGCTCCAGGAGAATGTGCCATGCTGCAGGTCTTAACAGAGATGATATGGCACACCTTACCCTCAGGTACTAACTGTCCCCCCCCCCACCCTGCAGATTTATGCCATACAATTTATTTTGTGCAAAATCTCACAATGACTTTGAAATTGCATGATTCACATAAAAAGAACAAAGCATCAGTGACATCAGAAGGTTATGTGAGCTACATGATTGCTGATCATATCTCTTGACAGAATCATACAAATGGGCGTAGCACCTAGGTAAGTGGGTGAAATTTACAAGGTGTGGTTACATGGTGAATACCCCAAAGGTGTTAGAGAATCAAAACAGGAAACTTTTTTTGTTTAGGATAAATGAAAATTATTATTAGGACCTACATAAGCTTACTTTTATGGCCATTTTTATGACAGGTGTTGCATTGAGTAAGAGTTAAAGATGGTGCTCATCTGTTACACACACACACACACACACACACACACACACACACACACACACACACACACACACACACACACACACACACACACACACACACACACACACACACCCACACACACACACACACACACACACACACACACACAAATCTGCATTGCTGCCATAGGGATAAATGGCAAACTTGATCCATGCCCTTATTTGGCCTAGTCATTGGATCTTACCTGGCTTTTCCAAACAAACCCACACTAACTAAAAGAAATCAAATACAAAAAAAAAAAAAAAAAAAAAAAAACTCAAGCTTGTGCTAAGACATAGATTTTGACTGTTTGACTGAAATGTAGTAAGGATGCAAAATATGGCTCCTATGTGTTTACTGTTATACAGAATCTGACACTAGGAGGATTTCAGGGTGCAAGTGACTGACTGTGAAATATTTAATGAGAAGAACCCAGCTCATATGAAGGCCCTTGAAATGTGTGCATGAAAACCCAACATTCAAATGAAAAGTCAAAATTTTGGAGGTGCAAAATGAGATTGTTGTGTTGTACAACTTTGTATGCTTGCAAGAAGAAGACTAACCTTGTCAATGAAGGAAGCAAAGCGGTTGTTGAGGGTCTTGATCTGCTCTTTCTCCTGGGTGCGGACAACTTGGATGTTGGGGTCGATTTCTAGGTTCAGTGGGGCTAAGAGGCTCTGGTTGACTGTGACAGCTGTGATGGGTACCACACCACCAGGGAACCCTCCACCAAGACCAAATCCTGCACCACCACCGAATCCTGAACCTCCGCCAAATCCAGCACCACCGCCAAATCCAGCACCACCACCGCCAAATCCAGCACCACTGCCGAATCCTGCACCACCGCCGTAACCTCCTCCGAGACCTCCTCCATAGCCACCGCCGCCAATGCTGTAGCTGTAGCTTGATCCTCCTCCGAAGCCACTGCCGCCAAAGCCACCGCCTCCGCCACCGCCACCACCGGAGCGACGGAATGACACAGAGCTCACTCTGCTGCCAATGGGTACTGCGCTGGCAGACATGCTAGAGAAGGACTTCCTCATACCTCCTCCCATGCCTCCTCCCATGCCACCACCCATGCCACCACTCATGCTTCCACTGCTGATGGTGTAAGAGGTTTTTTTGGTCGAAGACATGGCTGCTGTCGTCTATGAAGGGGTGAGGTTTAGAGAGAAAGAGCAGGATGAGACAGAGAGATCCAGAGCAGGAGAGCTCACTAAGAGGAAAGATAAATCCCTCTGAGTGCCTTCTTCAAGGAGTGCAGCAGCTTTTATACCTCTTATGCTACGGGAGGGGCACACCTGACCACTCCCCTTTCAGCCCCAGGCTCCTGTCCTGCCTTTCGTCCCTATCCAAGTGATACATACACCCATCTTGCTGGGCTGGTATGGGAGCACTTTCAGCAGAGAAGGCCTGGTCACACCCTGATTTTTATGCACACTCTCTCACGTAAAATGGAGAAACTAGGAGAGGAACAGGGAGTAGAAAAACAAGGTTAAACTACCAGAATTCAGCACACCCTCTTCTTGCATGTACTACAAAACCTTTGTATTTTACTAGTGCTCTGTAATACAGTGCACCTTAGTTAAATAACCAGATGGCATTCTATATACTTAGGGCATAGCAAACTATACAACTCCATACATATTTCATGATTTTAGGAAGTTCAGGGCTCTCTGTTTGCTTTAGGTTTCATGCAGGAGTATTAAATAGGGGAATATTTGATGAAGGGCTTAAATGGTGACGCTTGGCGCTTGTCCTGGAAGCCATTGTGACCCGCAGGCTCCTCTTTCCAGTCAAACAATCAAGCTTCTGTTCTCTCACCTCAATGGCTCTGTCATGGACACTAACTTCACCACCTTGCTCTGTGGTTCCCAGAGGGCTGACGCAGTTGCATGCAAAGTAGATTTTTTACCTCATATTAAAATACATAGCACAAACTTTATTGGGAATGTTAACAACTTTAGCATACTAGATTTTAATTTTACTTTGGATTGTCATAGGTGAGTATTAGAACAGAGAATGGTGGCTGCATCAGTGTAGTTATTTTTGTAGCTGTCCTTAGGTGCCATTATTTAGCAACACGTGCTGCTTTTGTTAGCATGTCAGTATCGCCCTTATCATGTTCAAACAGTCAGTGGGGTTCTGCAGACTTGGGAAGTGGACAGGTCCGAAAGATTCATTTAGAAAACTTGTAAGTGTTAATCAGATAAAGTAAAGTGCACAGGAATAAATTCAGTCTGTCAGGTTTATTAACGTGAGAACGCTAGCACATTAACATACCTATATAAACATAGCCACTTGTCACTGAGAGGAAAATTAGGCATATTTGTCTGTAGAAAGTCAGGAGGAGTCACTTTATTAACAAACATTGCTAACGTGGTATTTTGCCCCCAGTGCATTTTTCTTAAAATGGTACAGCCTATTGTTAATCCATTGATCTGAACAGTGATACTGTCAAGTCTTTGTCAGATGTTGAGGGGGTTTTGGTGGAGTTTCACCCCAGCATTTTCTTTGAATGTCTACAATAAAATCTCACATGATACAAAATATACACAGTGTGAGATATTATATTGAGATATCTCTAAAAACACCCATACAGAAATCATGTGAATTTCATTTTTATGTGATTAGAGAAAAACACATGCATTTAATATTTTCCACAGGTGTGCATTTAGCTTGGCCATGCATGAAATTTGTATATTCAATTGTACTTAGTTCTTGTAAATTTGGTGTTATATATTTTTAATCACTCTCATAATAACCAATCTTTCATTTAAGATGAAAGAGTAGTGCATTTAGGGTGCAACTGTTGGTGTATCATATTTTCATTGAGACGTATGAGAACATTGGTCAACATTTTTGGTTATTCAGAAAATATATATATACATATATATATATATAGCACGCATAATATAAAGTAATATATATATATCAGGCAATACAATAAATCATATTGACAAGATCTATAATGGCCGAAATGTATATATATATATATATATATATATATATATATTTATAAATACAATAAAACATATATACAAAAACAAAAATATACAAAAATACAAATATAAATATATATATATCAGGCAATACAATAAATCATATTGACAAGATCTATAATGGCCGAAATGTCTAAGTGGAGCCAATTGGTGTGATCAATAAATATTGTAAGTATATATTAATGCCAATTACTTTATTACTGAAATATAAAAGTATAGAGGGTCAGTCCCGGTCTAGGATTAAGAAGTAAAAACAGTATCAAATTCCCCTTTTTATTTACTTTTTATTGTAATGTATCATTCAATATGCTATATCTATCTATCTATCTATCTATCTATCTATCTATCTATCTATCTATATATATATATATATATATATATATATATGAGTTTATATAAATTTTGAATGCTAATTTACAATTTTTTGTTGTTGTTGTCTATCGCTTATTAACTGTTAATCTTAACACTGTTAAATGTAATCTGAATAAATATTTTGAGAATTTTCATATCTGAACACTATAATTTTGTGATGATTAAATTCATTTGATAGCATTTAAAATGATTGTTTTTTTCTGTTTTACATTGTATTTATTTAGATTAAATAGTATTGATTTTTATTTTACTGACCTATAAAGATAGGAAAAACACTTTAAAAGGGCAAAACAAAATTGTGCAGCATCAATAATAACTTGGACAAAATATTGTATATCATTTGGGTTCAAATCCAAGAAAACAAATATTTTAAAACTGACTCTATGATTGCAGGAGGCACATTTTTTAACATCAGATAGTGCTTCAGTTGCATCATACCCTGCTGAATACCTGGAACCTGGTGTTAATCCACATTGCCTTGTGCAGGAAAGAGAAAGAGTGAACAAAATCAAAAGTGTTTCTATCGATTGAATTAACAGTTTTTCAGTTAGCGGTGAGCTTATTTGGCAGCGTCTTCCTTAGTAAGGCCTCAGTGAAGTTGGCCCAACCTTAGCAGCCACAACTGTTTTTTGTCCACTGTCTTCATCCCTGCAATAGGCATTGTTTCATATATTTTAAGATATTTCTCTAAAGAGGAAGCTCTAAATGAGTAGTTTTTCATGGCTTGTGCCTTTTGTTTTTACCCAAAATCTGACTGATATAAAACTATACAGTCCAGCAAGCATCAATAATGAAGAACCATAGAAATAGTACAGTATGGACATGGATTAATTCAGGGTTTGTGTGGCATCACCACACAGTGCAACAAAGAAAAGTGAATCGTTGGTTGATTAGTCATACTGCGTTTTGGATTGTCTGAACATGAAAGCTGTAATTTCGTTCTACACATTAGGTGGGGCCCAACATTGCCAATAACGCAATGCTTGAAATTTGTCCAGGTCCTGATTTATTTAATGCGCATATCCACTGGAGTGACTTTTTACTGTCTTGTACACTGGGTTGTAACTTCCACTGTTGAACTTGTTTCATACATTTAAATGATAATTTGTCTGTAATTTATTACATAGCTTCCATGTGTTGAGTTTTTGTTTGCAATGAAAAAAAGGGCATGATATTAAGTTATGGCAACAAACTTGCAAAATCTTAAACAGGATTACACTCTCTACATCATATTTCCAGTATATACTGAAGAAGCATTTCATATTGTATATCATAAAAAAGAATCAGTGAAACTGGGCTACAATGAAAGACCGAAGCCACATATTTTTACAGCTTTACTCTATATGACTATTATAATGTCTCCTATGTTTTCAAAGGGGTCTTCTATAGTTCATGGATGGCATTAAAAGGCAGATAAGCTCTTGAGCTGAAATCTGAGAGTTGCTCAGACATAGTCATATTCATTGTGCTGAAACAAGGAATATCTTCTTTTTCATGAAAGCCCACCAATCATTAGTGAGTAAGATGGGTCCCACCTTTTCAGGCCACACCCCTTTTTCTTGTCCACACCCAAGTCTTTCAGATTAATGTCCAAATATGGTTACAATCATTCACAAGAACATGGCCTTGTGAACTAATAACTGTCTTCATAAAATAAAAGAACATTTACTACTGGGTGGAGTGAAGTTTGTGCGTTCAGCTCCTGCATTAAACAGATTCTGCAGACCATTAAATAACTGGAATAAATGAAGAGAAGAAAATGTCCCGTGTTTAAAACATTGCATTACCACACACTTTGTACACTTGAGTACAACTCTATTCTGCTAATATCAGTCTTGTACATAATAAAATTAACTGTGCACCCATCAATTGTTTTTGTGAATAGGTTTTTGCTACATTTATCTTTGCTAAATAATCACTTGCGGAAAGAGTTTTCCTATAGATGTCCATTTAATTATTCTTAAGCATTTTAAAAGAATGCAGAATGAAAGAAGATAAGAATGAAAAGAAGGAAGACTAAGAGCCCCTTAAGTATGCACTTACCCAAGTTTTAGTGTTCTGAGAAGTGTATACCATTCATGAAATAAGTTGCAAAACAAAAAATTATCTCAAAACACACAAAACCTTGTGCAAGTACAATTAAACAATTGCCATTAATTTGGAGAAGATGTTTACATTTTCTATCAAAGGATGGGTTTTGAATTAAAAGCATGTCAATGCTTTAATGTAACTACTATTGTCAATCTCATGTTATCATTTCTGCACTTGAACTACAAAAAATAGTCCTATAGATTAATAGTATATATTATTAAATTATATTATGTTATTATGTTATTAAATTATTAGTGTTTTAAAGATTTAATTTAACGTGTTAGATAACAGCAAGGGTAAATAAGCACAAGCAATTAAAAAATTAAAATTAAAATAAAAAAATACAGGAATTTTCTTATTAACTTATATAAAAGAGTCTTGTAGTATACAGTGCTTGTGGTTGTCTCTGCAAATTAAGTATACATGAGTATTTTAATATTGAAAATTACTATTTGAAACATTCACCTTCTACCTAACTGCTAAACTTGTTTCTGGATTTGCCTTCAAGCTTCTAATACTGAAACTCTGCAGAAACATTCAACGATACTTGTCAGCACAGGCTGAGGAATGCTTCAGATGTCTCCAAAGATCCTTGCACAGGTTCATTATAACACCATTTATTATTTATTTTTCTGTTTAATGTGCAATATTTTTTATATTTTCCTATAAGATAACCAAACTAAGCGTGCCTCTGCGTTAGCATAAGTTTGAATGGGTAGGTGTGGCTCATCTTTGGATAGAAAGAGCCCCTCACGTACAACTCGTTTGGAAAGAGTTTTCCCATAGGAGTGCCTTTAATTATTCGGATGATAACTGAAACATCTTGTTCAATCAGAGAGTCTCCAGGCTAAGTCAAAGGGCTGGGCCAACCATCTCTGAGAAAAGGTGTGATTGAGGCCCCTTTTTTTTCTCATAAACCTGACTTAACCTGGACCAGCCAGGTGTGGTGATGGGTGTCTACAATAAATGTGAGTGCACGTGGGAATTGGTGTGTATGAAGTAAATGACTTGTCAAAGTCTGGAATTGCTTGGGTTTCACTTGATTTCCCTAAGTGATATTCTTGACTTTTGCATTTCAAAAGCCTACAAATGTGCATGCATGAAGATCCAATTCAACTTAAACATACCCTTTCACGTGCCTATAAAGCATTTAAGGTATCTGTGTTTAAATAGAAATACAATGCATTCTGTTTTGAACTGTAAATTTCACTTTGGTGTTTTATATATAGTTTCGTTCCATTTGAGAACTCCAGTTTCAAGATGCTCTCAATTACTACCTGTATATTTGGACAGACCTTGCTTACTGTTATTAATACTATGCATTTAGCATAAACTTTTACTTCAGAAAGATGATTTTTGGGTGTGCAATGCATCCTTGGTTTAGTGCACTGACAGATCTGCTACTATTATACAATTAATTTGTACAGTTTAACAGTATTGACCAGTGCAAAGGAGCAATGAAGACATAGGCATGTCAACAAAAACAGTGAAAAAAATATACTACTCATAAGGTTAGCATGCAAGCCTGTCAGGAGTTATTTGATGAAGGACACAAATCTTTCTCTGTCTTCACTTATCTAGACTCCTACGTTATCTATGGTGTGATATAAACTCCTGTTCATGGCCTTAGGAACAGCAGCTCTGAACACACCAACTCAGGTGGGGTTCGAACCCACAACCTCTGAATTCAACTAGCTGTGTTCTTACAGCTTGAGCTAACATGTAATGTACCAAAGGAGAACCCACAGGACTTTAAAGTTTTCAGTGAGAGTCCTTTGGTAGTTCTAAGTTTGTTGGAGCCAATAGGTATTGTCTGTAGCCTACATGGAAAGAGGAACAAGGTCCTGCGTGGGGTTTCTCAGTGAATAAAACAGATCGTCTTGTGTCTTTAGAAAATGTGGCCTGAAACTGATAACAAAATTCTTTTTATATGTGGAGCTGTGTTATTCTACTTTTATTTTAATGCTGTTTTGTTTATAAAACTGTATTCTGTGTTATCAATAAATAAAACAAAAACTATTAAAAACATTTTTGTTAAATTAAATTCAGCTGAAACTAAAACAAAATGATTAAACATAATATGGTATTATTATATACAAATTAGATAAAATAATAATATAAACATTATAATGAAAAACTTAATATGCAACTTAATATAAGTATTAGATGGAAATGCTTAAAGTAAAGTTTAAATTAGAAATGTTGCTTTGACAACTAACGGAAATAGGTTATAGTTGAAACACTAAAGTCAAGTGAAGTCAAATCTGCTTTATTGTCAATTCTTCCACATGTACAGTACATACATACAAACAAAATAAATTTACTCACACACACACCCCTCATACATACAAAAAAAACAAAAAATACAAAAAAAAAATATAAAACAAAAAAAAAAAAAAAAATACAAAAAAACAATAAGGGAATGTAAAAAAGACATATGATAAAAAATAAAAAATAAAGTTAAATAAAGCAGCGCAAGGCACATGGCAGATAGAGTGCAAACCAGTGAACAAACAGTGCAGATAAAAAGACTTTTAGTGCAAAAAAAGCTTATTCAGTCTGATTAAAGTGACAAAAGTGCTCAAGAGCAGTTATATTATTAAACTGACTGATGAGGTGGTAGAATGATGTCAGTTCCATGGTGAATGAGGTAGTGAGCAGACCAATGCTTCACAAAGTGACTGGTGCATGTCATCAAATGTTAGTGGGAGGGGGTGGAAGGACCTGGGGATGTTGGATCTGGGGTGGGGGTTCATAGTTCAGTGGTGCCTGGGGCAGAAGAGGGACGGGGGATGAAGCTGTCCTTCAGTCTGCTGGTCCTGGCCTGGAGACTCCGCAGTCTCCTCCCTGATGGCAGCAGACTGAAGAAGCTGTGTGACGGGTGGGTGGGATCACCTGCGATGCAGAGGGCTTTGCCAGTGAGACGGATTCCGTAAAGATAACTAAAATGAAATACACTAGGAAATGAAAATAATTTTAAGCTAAAAATAAAAACTAATGCTGAAATAAAAAATAAATTAAACCTAATTAATAATATAAAGATTCAAATACTAATAAAAAACTAACATACTATAAATAACATTGTTTTAACAATTATTTTTATTAATGCATGTGCATGTGTATGTTATTTGTTTATTTTTGTACATACTATGGCTGCATGATCTTCTTCTTCCCCTGTATATTCAACTAAAAAAATGAAAAATTAAAATAAGGACCACTGCAACACACGTTGCATGGCATCAACACTGTAAAAAATAAAAACCTCTCCAACTCAATTTCGAGTGACTGGTTAAATCTAAATTTTTAAATTGGCCTAATTGAATTTATCAAATTAAATTCACACTAATTCAATTTGGCCAATTGAAAAATTTAGACATTATAAGTCAATATAAAAAACTTATTAAAATATGTATGAATTTTTTTTTACAGTAAAAGATAACTTATGTTATCTAGCATTCTTGACATGGATCATAACTTAACTTTAAATAATTAACATAAACACTTTTTCTTCAGGGCCCAACAATGCTTTTTACCTCGAGACCAGATCGAACTGGCATGAGCCAGCTTGTAGTGGAAAATGCATAACTAACAAGGGTTTTCACTTTTCTGAATCATACATTTGGCCAGAGCAACGTACGACTCACAAAACATCCACAGTGAGAGTGTCAATTAGCTCACAGTTGAGACTTGCCCTCACTGAGTCATAATTTTTTGTTTTATGATCTATTTCGACTGTAAATCTGTTGTTGCTTCTAGCTATTGTTGCATGAAGTGACACTGACATCACCACATAATTCACAAAGTGTAAGTACAGCATAAAATTGCTGTTTAAATTAAGTAATTCTTACAGTATTATTTATCTCCTAAATTAATATTAATTAATTAAACTTGTTAATTGATGAGATAGAATCCAGCACCCCCTCGGATGAATAAATGGCATCTAGTTCATAAACACTTGTTCATTTTCAGTTCACTGTTAATGCATTAAGTGACACTAATAATAAATTCGCTGTAAAAAATATAAATGTTTTTCTCTTTTTTTTGCATTAAAACATATTAGTTTATGTAGAAATTAACATTTAACAAACTCTGAATTGCTAGAATACTCAGAATACAGTTGGAAGAACAAAGTCAGAATTCTGATTTTATATCTCTGTTCTGAGGGGGAAAAAAAGTCAGAATTATCTTTCATTTTTATTTTGTGGCAGAATTGGGATTCCACTGTAAATTATTCATTGTTGGTGCATGTGAGCTATTGTTTTAATCAGCGTTGAAATATACAACTTCATTGTAAAACATTACTGTTTCGTTTAGTCTGAGATTCACAAACTGCTGTTTTTCGCACGTTTGACTGTGAAACACTTTTTACCCTGCAGCAATTTATCAGTCATAAGAGTACAATGACTAGATAAGGATGACATGTTGGACACACCTCTATCACTATAGGGCGTTTGAGTGTGTTTGCTGTTGGTGCGCTGTGTGAACATGTTGCCTTTTTATTGTAAGTGTAAGAATATTTAATTCACAGAAAGAGCTTTAGTCTATAAAAACTAGGAATGATGTTGTTGATGTGGTTAATGCTACAAAATACCATCTTGTGGATCTCGTCATGTCTCAACAGATCTTTCTTGATGATTCTTTGGTTCACTATGTCTTATAGACTCTTAAAAATAAAGCTACTTTATTGCATCGTTGGGTCCAAGAAGAATGTTTTACACCCATGGAATCCTCCCCTTGCAAAATAGTGGAAAAAAAAAAACCTGAACTGTTTACTAAATGGTTCTTTGGGAAACCCAAAATGGTTTTTCTATGGAATCACTATGAAACCACATTTTGGGACATTTTATTAAAGCGTGTTTTTTGAGTTGTTCACTGGCACTAGTCACTTATTGAACAATATGTATTGTGGAAGGTGCTGTACAAATTAAATAACCAATTGAATTCCAATTCAGAGAATGTGTGAATTACCATAAACTGGAGTGGATGGGCTTGAAACTTGTTTTGAACCAGCATTGCTTCTCAAAAGGTGTGGTCAGGATAATCTGTGACATTGTTCTAGTTCTTCATTCCTTTGGGTAAGACTGAGAATGGACATCTGAGACCATTCTTGGAAACCCTTGGGTCATACTGACCCTGAGGCGTGGTGGCCCTTGTCTGTTCTGTGCTGGTTTTAGGATTCAGAAAGCATTCAAACCTGTAACTCTCGATGGTACTGACAAGTAGTTTTTCTACGGAGAGGAAAAAGTGTCAGGTAGATCTCCAAAAGGCATGTACAAACACTGCAGCAAAACACCACAGAAACGAAGCTAACATCTTGTATATTTGTTTTTTGTGCATCTCACATTAATCATATCGCTTTGTAAAAGTCTCTAAGTTCAATACAAAAAAAAAAAAAAGATAGGGAGTGAAAATAATCTTCTGGTTATGAGCTTGGTGTGCATGACTGAACCTGTGCAACAGCTGGGTTGTTATGTCCCACAGGCTTCTGCGATGCAGTGACATGAACACTGATGCTGACCTAGCAGCAGTTTGACAGCGTGACTTTTCAGTTGAGAAAGAAACAATGTCTTACTGGTAAAACCATGACATTTAAGAGGCACAGGTGTGCACATAAGCTGACATTATACTGCACACTTCGCTATATCAGACCAGCTCAGGTTATTGTGAAATCACCTAAAATGTGTCTTCAAATAATGTTTTTGCATTTTGGTTAATATTCTAATCACCTCAGTAACTACCACAGTCCACAATCGGTCGTGCAAAGCTAAGCAAAATCTTCTTCTTTTTTTTTTCTTCAACTTTCTGTTAAAACTTTCTGGATGTTTGAAGCATGAATACATCACTTAGGAAGATAAATTATTTTTGCTGGAACAATATAGGCCATCTGTGGCTCTTGTTTGTTCTCAAACCTATCTGTGAAATCTGTAGATGGTGTGCAGAAAAAGTGTTATTTTCAGTGTTGGAGGAGGGGGAAATATCTCTCGATGTGTCTAGAGAATTTTGGTTTAAGGCAAATGCTTGTTTGGAGATTTTGCTGGATTTTAATATATGAAGATTCTAGAAATTAATTAGCATTTATTCATTTGATAGGTGCCAAAATGATTTATAGGTAGGTCGTAACTAGTCTGTGAATAGAAGTGGCTGTATCTGGGATTGAGAAAGGTGTGTCAGCATTTGTCCCACACCAAAAAGGATTTTAAAGGCACCAGTCTAATGTGTATATATAACAATGATGGTTTATCACCTTAGTAAAAGTAAAAACAACATGCTTTAAACAGACCGAGGTGTTAAAAGGATAATGTTTTAAAATGTGGGTTGCGATTAGGGTAATTACTGTATATAAAGCCATATTCTCGTTTGTTTGTTTTACACGAGGACATTATTTTTTGGGTGGTTTTTATTTTTCTGTAATTGGTGTTTTTCTCTAGAGAGAAAGTTGTTAACAAACATTTAAATGAGATGAATTTGTTTAACACTATAGTGAATTGAGTGAGTTTGAGCATTTCTGCAGATTTGATGAAGGTAAATGTATGTTTTTTTTCTTCTTTTCTTTTTTATAGAAAGTTTAAGGAATAAATCAAAGAGAACACAGTATGTCAATGTGTTCTTTTCATGTTCTGTAAATGTCTAGTTAGCACTTTGAAGTTTGAAAATGCAACTTCCAACTAATACATTTAATTAATCATATATCTAATTAACTTTATAAAAAAGAAAATGGCTTAAGGCTTGAATAGCTCTGCTCCTAACCACAAGAGTATGGAAATTCCTGTTACTGTACTTCTGATCACATTACAAAAACAACAACAACAACAACAAAAAAAAAATGTCTAAAGATTTTTAAATCAAGACAGATTTTATAGAGAAGCAAAACTGCATAAGATAAGATATAATATATCAAACGAAATCAATCTAAATAATAATAAAGAACAATAAACAACAATCATCCTCAAAATATATCATAATATATCATTTTTTAATCATTAATAATCAAAAATAACCCACTTTAATAACTTATATTATTTTATTTTTTATTGTTATTTATTTTTTGCAATACATGCAACATTTAAGAGTTTTTGACTTTAAGACTTTCTGCTGTGATTTAAGATTTTAAAAGACTTATTTTGTGGAAATGTGAATTAAGAGCTTTTTAATAACAGCAGAAACCCTGCAATTAGTGTTTATATGCATAAGACACAACCTGAAAAGTACTGAAAAGAAGCATCACACCCAGCCTTAGTAAGCAGTGCAAAACAACAAAACTTAATATTATAGAGCAGTGAAGCATCACACCAGTAATACCAAGGTCATGAATCAGTTATCCCACCTATGTTACTGACACTATGAAACTGTGAGGGCCAGAAGACACAAGCCTGTGTGACATAACCTGTTTGACAAGAAGCAGGTCCACTGGTTCTCTCTCTCACACTTTTCTACAGCTTTGCATGATATCTGTATGCATGTCCTACTTTTGCATTGCTTTTAAATGTAAATGCACTCAGTGCATTTGAATAGGGTGTTTCCATTTCGTACACACTATATTAAAATCAATTGGGAATTTCACATTGAAACAGCCCCCCAATACTGCTGTTATATAGCTGCAATCGATCACAGCAAAGCTAATGTTTCAAATCCCAGCATGTCAAATTAATACTTGTGTTGCAAGATTGACTGTTTTCCTAGATTAGTGTATTTCGAATGTTTAAGTTCAAACTCGGATGTAGTAGGTCATTGAAGCAAAGAGTTAAATTTGAGCCATTCATTCCTCTAATCCTTTAAAACTGTATTCCTGTACTCACTGCATTCCTTTGCTCTCCTCCTTCTTTTCTCCACCTAATAATTCATGTCCTGCCACATCCCAACCCTCTGGCTATCTGCTCCTGTGCCAGAGAGCCCTATTGCCCAAGATACTGTATGTTAGCGATGCATCTGTGGCAGACTTTTTTCTGTTTGTAACAAATGAGTGCTTCATATGAATGAACCCCCCTGTGGTATATAACTAATAATAATTACATTAATGCAGATGCTTTTAGCTGAAGACGCATAAATTCATTCAGGGTATATATTTACACCAGTGTGTTCACTGAGAAGTGAACCTATTGCTATCAGTTTATAAGACTTTGGAGATCTATTAGACTATGATCTTTTTGTTTTGTAGACGCTCACTTCCTTTGTGTGTTTTGCTGGTTTTAATGATTATGTGCTCAAATTAAATCCTGTTATGAGTGGTTCTTACTATTAATAGTAAGGCTATTACTATTGCTCATAACATATTCAAAATTACTCAAAATTAGTATTACACTTCAGCATGTAATTTGTGGATGATAAAACTATAAATTATGCAGGAGACATTGTAAGTGATCTTACTTTCCATATACACTGAATATTTGTATTTCTGCTTGACGGATTTGAAACATGTCATAAATTAGTTAACACCCTGGCAAATGCATATGTTGACAACTCTGTACACTCTAGCATTGTTGCACCCAGTTTTGCACAGGCAAGCATAGCTTATATTCTCCTCAGAATATGTCGAAATCTTATTTTTAATGTAAGCGCATGCATGGTCATTTGTAACTTGAATGTGCAAAGTTCTGGTGTTATTTGCTTTAGTTATTTTAATCTATTATCATAATCATAAACAAACTAGTTTGTAGTGCAAATTATTGTACTGTTGTTATTCTTGGTTATTTACCTAGCGACGAATGAAGTGGAAGTCAAACTTACTTTTGTGTTTCAAAATTAGGTGGAACATGTAATGCAGCAACACATATCACATAGCATATAATTTCACAGATTCATGAACCTGCATGTATACTTCTGCAAAATGCAAACTTTGTGAAAATGTACATTGCACAAGTGCTATATAAAAACAACCATAACATTAAAAACTACACCATTAGGACAACTGTACTAGACACTTACAATATTCAGTGTTTCAGTGGCTGCAGCAGATGCATTATGTATGAACAATCTATGACATGATCTGTGCAAATACAGCAGCCTTAGATTTTGATTTAACACCATTGCCACTTACGTTTGTTATTCTGATGCTGATGTCAGCCATGCAACAACAACAGAGCTGTCAAGGTTTTGGCAGTACTGGAACATATTTAGGCATTAAAGGTGTAGTTTCAAGAGCTCGAAACCCTGAGGATTTATGGCAGAGACTCTAAAGCTTTGTAGTTTCCCACCGCCTACTTTGTGTGTTTGTCCCCCTGCAGCTAGACAGGCACAGGCACATGTTCATGCTGGAATTTTCTTGTACTCTCATAAAAGACCCCTGAGTGTTATATGGTCAGGGGTCTGTCATGTAAAGCATAGGCTGATGTAAAATATATCTGTGCGTGTGTGTGTGTGGAGGGTTTTGCCTAAGCCTGTCTTGCACTGCAGGGTATATGCTCCTTCTTCTGCTTAATAAGAAATATTTTTCTTCTCACATACAGTACATTGACAGACTGCACTGTGCTTCATCACAACTGTCAAACCTGCAAATCTGACCCCAGAGCCATTTGCGCTTACATAACATGAATGCTATATCATCAGCATGTCCTAAATGAATGCACGTATTCAGCATGCTGACACTGAAATATGATTTATCCAAATACAAGGTCAATAATATATATTATCTCCATTGTTGTTACATTATGATTTTACTTTAATATTTTTATATTAAATATTCTTTAAATTTAATGATTTTTTTTCATTAATTAAAAAAATTTAATTATTTTGATATGAAATATTTTTCATTGATATGCATATTTAGTATACATTTAACACATTAAAAATTAGATTAAATTATAATTATATAAATTAATTCAATGTACTTGGACCTCCAACACTGGAGCTAAAGTACATTACACTACATTACGATTTTACTTTAGTATTTTAATGTTAAATATATTTAAATGATTTTTTATATTAAATATATTTAAGTAATTTAAGTCTTACTATAATTTATGTAAGTTATGTATATTACACTACATTATTATTTTACTTTAGTATTTCAATATTAAATATTTTTTAATTTAATTTAATTTAATTTAATTTAATTTAATTTAATTTAATTTAATTTAATTTAATTTAATTTAATTTAATTTAATTTAATTTAATTTAATTTAATTTAATTTACTGGTGTGTCGAATCTTTTATGAGTGCACTGCATTGAGAGGACCTGCCCCGATCTCTAGTACAGACCTCTGATAACCTCAGTAAAAAGAGGTCAAGTTAGTGGGGACCTTTGAGTGAAACTCAATCAGCAGAGCTCACTGAGTTCTCTAATGGGACTGTAGTTTGTACAAGCAGTGCCACAGGCTAAACGTCAATCATCTGTAACCAACAGATTCATTATTACACCGTGATCCCGACAGCATTATGATCGAGTCTGCCAATTCAAATCCACCAGTAGTTATGGCAACCGAATAGTTTAAAGTTCGCATTTGATCTAAATATGAAATATTAAGACTTAATACATTTAACAATTATTTAAATACATGGATGAAGTTCATAAACACTGAGATTAACACACAATTTTAAACTGTTATCATTCCATCCATTTTGTGATTTACTCAGTATGCTACTCTAGGCAAATGAACCACCAGATCTCACCGACTATGAGATTTTTGAGCTTGAACTGCTAATTGCAAAAAAAATAAAAAATAAAAAAAGCCAATAAATCTTTGATATTCTGGCATTCTGTCATTGCAAATATTGCATTGCCCTCCCCCAGAGCACACACTACTCCCCCAGGCTCACTCACACCCTGTTTGGGAACCACAGCAATGGAGTCAGAAATCTTTTTAAAAGCAGTTAAAACTAATAACAAAATACCTGAACACAAATGTTTTTTTTTTTGTTGTTGTTTTTTTTTTAACAACATAGTAACTGTTCTACAGCTATGACTGAATCAATACATAACATTAAGTTTACAACATGTATTTATCTTGGAGCAAGAGTAGGCTTGAATGCAAGTTGACTTTGCTTTAACATTGATTTCATGTTGATTTTGAAACTATTCGAACACAGAATAAAAGCTTGACAGACAAGGATTTATGGTCAGCATTTTTAATATGAGGGCTAGTGAAGGGTCAGTGGGCAAATTTAACATCATTATCATATTGATTTTTGTTTTTTATTTAATTTTTAATGAATTAATTAATTTTTATGTTATAGCGCCCCCTACGGCAAAAGTAACAAAACATTTGCATCTGTCCCAAGAATGTCCTGGTTTCAAAGTGTTATGATTATAATCAAGCTTGGTCTTAGTGTTCACAATCAGTAAAATGGGTTCTTTTAGAGAATTCCATCAGAGAATAATAATTCGAGGATCATGTTTGGGAGTATCTTTGCAAAATGATACACACTTTCTTCTTCTTCTTCTTCTTCTTCTTCTTCTTCTTCTTCTTCTTCTTCTTCTTCTTCTTCTTCAGAAAACTTGCAATATCAGATATTCTCTTTACAGAAATAGAAAGCGTGTGATGACTGGATGCCATATAAGTGATTTTTGAGTTTTAATTGTAACCCTTACAAAGGGGGGGAAAACAGCTGTCACTGAGCCACAAAAGCTAAAAGATAGGCTACATCTTAAGGTACATATTAGTACATTAAAAGTACATATTAGTATCTAAAGTGTACATATTAGTACTTTCTCAAAGGGTGCCATCCCAGTGACAGTTCTGTACATTTTTTTTTTCTTCTGAGAGTGTGGATTACTTGAATCATAAGCTTAACAGGAATATAAATGATTTTATTATAGTGCCACCTAGTGTCAGATGGATGTCAGTTCACATGAAAAAATAACATTTCTAGAAGCCATTCATGTCACTCAAGTCGCTCAATGTTTGAATCTGTCCTGATATGGTATTATAGTCATAGCACCCTAACAGAAAGACGGGGCACAGACTTTGTTTAATAGAACTGTATTCAGGGCCGGATTATAACCCCTCGGTTGAACTCATGCTCTGTAGAAGTGATATTTCTCGTACCCCCTCTGGTCTGGTGCCTGTGTGTTACTCCAGCCCTGACTGTATTTAATAGAATGTTAAAGTTGTTTTGTGGTAAAGTAAGAGCAGCCTATGATTTATGCTAACTCTTAAACATAAAGGCTCTATACTGGCATGTGTGGTTTCATGAAGAACCTTCAGCATTTATGTAAACTTTCTACTCCACATAAGGTTCTTTACAGTGGAGAACATTAGATTCTTAAACTGTACTAGCTATAAAAATGTCTAAGAACTAAGAACTGATCGTCAAGGTTCTGTGGGTTACCCAAAATGGTTCTTCTATGGCATCGCTGTTTGAACCATTGTTTTAAAAAAGTGTATATTGTCCATCTATTCATTCTCCAAAATGATTATCCTCTGTAGGTTTGAGGATGCAATATATTGTAATTCACCATACAGTAGTTTATGTGAGGAACAGATTGAAATTAAAGTGCTTAAGTTCTTCCTATGGTTGCAGGTTGTGTGTTAAAATAAGTGGTTCTGACATATATCGAGACACACTGTGATTAAAATGATTTTTAAATGAATTACAAACATTTCTAATCATAATATTATGTAGATTTGTTACTTTTTTGTTTTCTTAGATTTGGTACATTTTGTTTATTCAGAGGTTATTTATTTCCTGTAGTTTAAGGTACCTTCACAATCTCTTTTCTTTGTACTGTATTTATTACTGTTTTTTCCAGTATGAATCATCTACATACAAGTTATTTTATGTTTGTTACATTCAGTCATGAAGATGTCAGATGCACATTCCTCACTGTGACCTCTGTGTCTCTTCCAGTCACAAATTAATTAAGAAATTTATTTATTTATTACACGGGTCTCTGGAATATTTCATTCTAATTGATCAGTCAAAATATTCTGGTGTGTTATTCCCAGCTAATAACTAGTACAGTAAGTGTTTTTTTTTTTATACCTCAAGCTAGAGATTAATGTTTATAAAGTTTTAAATACGGATTTTTTTTACACAAATGCATTGATTCACTTCAGAAGGCCTCTATTAACCCCCCAGAGCCATGTGGATCACTTTTTATGATGAATGGACGCACTTGAGCTTCAAAATCTCAACCCCCATTCCTTGCAATTATAAAGCTTGGACTAATTTGTCTGAAAGAAGAAAGTCATATACTCCTAGGAAGGCTTTAGGGTGAGTAAATCATGGGTTAATTTTCATTTTTGGGTGAACAATCCCTTTAATGCAATTGTTTTATGTTATTTTTACTTCATTATCACTGTATTATTGTATCTTACTTGTTAGGCTGTTTTCGATTGGCAGCTGTGTTAGGAGAAGCCTCTTGTTCTAAGGCTTTCTTTGGCCAGCTTTGTTTCCGAGTCATATTGTAAAGAAAAACAAAAGAAAAACTATTTTTAGGACCATTATTTTTGTGACAATCTGTCATTATAGAATATTCATGACAATTAGGCAAATTACCATCCATATCCCATTATTTAACACAGTCACGTTTTACTCTTTGACTCTGTAATTGTCATTAATCCTAAATTATAATTATCATTACTGTGATTCAGCACAGAATAAGCAGGCAGTACAAAATTACTATCAAATGTATTATACCCTTAAATCTAAACAAACGTTTATATAAAAACAACTTTTTGGGTGAATTTTTCTAAATGGTCCTAATAGACATCATGCTATATTCTTTATTTATTTATTGGCAAATAAATGAACAGGTACATCTGGTTTGCAGTTCAACACACCTTAATGCGGTCATGTTTTTTTTCTGATTCTATATAAGCAATGTATTTTATGCCTATTATTTTAAGGAAATAGATTAGTAAATGTTTTAGTGATTATAATTGGCACTAAGTAATTTACAGTACTTAAAGTAAAATAAACATTAAATACATTCATAAATACAATATGTGATCTGTATATTTTAAACATATGCCTCAATCCTTTGACTTATTTTATAAGCAAAGTTCTTATGAGCTTCATAAAAAAGTTCCAATAATAATAATAATAAGAAGAATAAGAAGAAGAAGAAGAAGAAGAAGAATAAATAACAATAATGATAAAAAACAAAAAACAATAAACTGCACCTTGGTACAATAGGTGGTATTCATCCTTTTAACCACCAGATGTCCACAAAATATTTGAGTAATGAACCCTTTTATATGGTGGCCAAGAAGTGCAAAACAGATTACAATTCTTAAAACAAAATAAATTATAAAACGCAAATGTAAATCTAAAAAACAAAATAACAAGTCAGAAAACACAACAACAATTCAGAAAACATTATAACAAGTCAGAAAACACAATGACAAATCAGACAAACCGGAAGAGGTAGGTATAGTTTGAGACAGCACCACTGGTTTGGGATTACTCACCACTGACTGGATGAGACATCTGTCAATCAACGTATACAGAAAAACCAGCCGAAAAACAGCAGAGTCGTGGTAGAAAGTTCGGAGATGGTCTTAAAATAGCTTGGTTTAAATGTATTGCATGAATTGTGCTTACTATGGAATAAAACATATGGAGTGTCTATTTATATTATGTGCAAATAACCTGCCTTATTGGCATTTTGGGATTATCATTTTATCAGCTCCAGTGGTGCAGGTGGTTGAGTGTGTGTCTTTGACTTTTTGATGCAATGGACCTGGGTTCGATCCCACCTTTTGCCAAACTTTTTTTTCCTCCCTTTTGGCCACCGTACTTTTACGATACAGTTGAAATTAAAGCTTCAGTGCTTCCTAAAACTTTGTTTCACCTAATTTCTCATCTGATTTCATTCACTCTTTGATGATAGTGAACTCAACTGCCATGCATTATATAAGGATGACTGAATGAACGAGCCATATTGGACACAACAATGAAGTCAACAACGACAGTCGTTTCCTTTACCAGAGTCAACTCCTACAGGCTATTCAGAGTAGACAAATCGACTCTTTCGGAGTCGACTCCCCATCACTTGTTACCATAGTAATTGTGTGATCCCGGAAGGATCGTCATTTATTGGTTGTTTAATTGTCGTTATTGTTTGGGTGTGTACTGTCTTTTAAAAAACTTATTAATTTATATTATATTATGTTAAATTGTTAGACATGAATTAGCTTTTGCTGTTGAATAAGCTAACTGATCAATATATAAACTGATTTTATATTAAATTTTATTTAATAGTTAAGGTAGTACACCTAGAGTCCTAAATTAGTTTATGTAGTTAATATTTAATCAGTAAAGATTTCTTAAAACAATGCTTGATTGCTATTTTGTTTCATTTTTTTTTTTTTTTTTTCCAGTGGCAACCATACAGTAGCTAATCATAGTTCCCTTTCAAGGGAACTTCGAACTGCGTCCTCTAGGGGGTCGCTATGGGGAACACCTCGTCGTGACCCGTGTCTGAAGCATACAAATGAAAAAACACCAACGAGTTGGCCGGCGACAGCCTCTGACGTCACTACCGGTGCGACTATAAAACAGGCACCGGGAAACACGTCATTATCTTCTTCTTCTTCACTGACTGTTTTGTTTGAAGCGTGCATCTGAAAGAACCGGTAAGAGCGCTCATTCTCTGTCTATCATGGCGACAACTAGCAAGCGTTTAGACAATGTATGCATCCGTGTCGGCGTTATTTGACACCTGATGACACACACGATCTTTACGTGATTTGTTTGGGTAAAGAGCACGCACGCGATGTCTTTGAGGAGGCAATCTGCGTGCATTGCGAGCATTTTTATTCAAGAAAAAAAAGCTCCGCTCTCGTTCGTCTCTCTCTTCTTTCCGAAAAAAAAAAAAAAAGGCAGCCATCTGCTTCCCGCGGTTCAGGACCCGCCGTTGCTGAGGCACGGAGGAGAATGAGCTCGTGAGAATTTCAGGTGGATCTGTCTGAATGGTTTAAAGAGGGACTTTCCCTTTCGCGCTCAAAATGGCGTCGGACGAGAGAGAGCCTCGGGAGGATGATGTTATATCTTTAACACTTTCTGATACTGAGGTTAGTGCTCTGCTGGGTTTGTACCCCAGGAAAAGCAGGAGATATTTGAGGATGGTGAAGAAACTGAGGCTGAGCCTTCTCAATTCTCCTGCCCTGCGTATGTAGAGCTGTTGGAGTTTATGGATCGCGCCTAAATGAGCGTTATTTTCCGACCATAGCCCTCCAGCTCAGGTGAGCCTTCCATTTCTGCCTGATCTCCATACAGAGATCGAAAGGAAATGAAAGAGGCCGTTTTCTTCTCTCGCATCCATCGGTTTCGGCATAAGAGTTTTTGCCGACATCGAGGCGATACGCGAAAACGGCTATGAGAGGATGCCCCCTGCAGAAAGAGCTTTCATTCTGCGGGGGAGACATCCTCTCTTAATCTCCCTCCTTGCTATCTAAGCCCCTTCAAGCAATGCATCTTGCTTAAATGGCAAGGCATACGCAGCAGCAGGTCAGGCTGTGGCTTTATTACAAAATAAATGCTTCAAGCATATCAGACTGATCTGCTGAAAGACCTGGATAGAGGCAAAGGCCTTTTTCCTGATCAGGTAGCCGAGCTGCGCCGCACCACAGGCCTCTCTCCGGGCTACCAAGCAGGCCGCCTCTGCCAAGCGCAGGACTATGGCGGCCATGGTGGTGGCGGAGAGACATCTGTGGATGAACCTGGCAGACATCGGGAAGAAAGAAAAGGCTTTCTTCTCGATGCTCAGGTTTCGCCTTCTGAACTTTTCGGTGTTTTTCTGTTGAGACGGTGATCGAGAAGTTCGGGGAGACGAAGGCGCACTCCGCTGCTTTCAGATCCTTCATTCCACGAAGGTCCAGGTCTGAGCCCGAACAACATAGGGGTCCTGGCCTGTCTCGATCTGAGGATCAAAGACGGGCACAGAAGGCTAGTGTCGCGACTCACGCTCCTCCCCCACCTGCGGGCAGGGTTAAGAGGAATTGTGGGTCACAAGGGGGTAAGCAGAAACCTAAGGGATGTGATCCAGACGAGGCAGCGTTCTCGTCTGAGTCAGAGTGATACTGAGGTATCTACTCGTTCCCTTTAGGGATTTTTAACTTCTGCTTTTATCCTCCCCTTCCTAATTCCCCTGTAACCACCAGCTCTCCACCTGATCGAGGTTAGGTGGAAACCTCTAACGCATAACAGTCTCCTATGCTGGACCTATAATGTTTTTGGCTGGTTCTATGTTCATAGCAACCACCTTACTGATGGTCCGGACTAAAAGGAGGCGCCCCTTGAGCGGGGCTCCAGCGCAGGAGGGTGGGAGTATAAAAATAACCCTTTCTGTATATACTTATGTGTAAATTGCTGGTGGTTATGTGTCTACTAATAAACTCTGTGAGTTTCCTTTGCAGTGCTCAGTTACAGTGTTTACTAAACACTCGTCAGCACCAGCCATCCGGCTTCATGTTCCGGTATTAGGCGGCTGAGATCACAGGTTTCTGCGGGAGCCTCCTTGATCATCAGGCCTGGCACAGCACTGCAGGGAATTTCATGGATGTCCGGCCAGGTCACCCTGAGGGGTCTCCTGGCCGCTTAGGTGCTGTCGCATCCAGCGGGAAGTGAAGGTGGCAGTTACAGAAGTCTTCTTGTATATGCTGCCTCAGGTGATGCTCCCCTCGCTAGAGGTTTGTAAAATTTGAGCTTGCCTCTCCTGTGTGGTTCAGCGCCTCTGCGATGCTAAGGAACTTTTAGGTACACACGCTAAGCTCTGTGTACTTTCTGAAAACCACATGGTGGTCAGTGTGCACGTGAACACTTTGCGCACTTTCTAAAAATCCACGTATTGGTAAGTGTGCACGCAAGACTCTGCGCACTTTCTGAAATCCTGTATGGTAAGGGTTACGCGCTTTGCCTCGTTCCCTTTCTTGAGATGATTAGACCTTGGTTCCTTGGGCTCCATTCAGCCAGTGTATTTGTTTATACACTTCAAGCATCGCTTCCCTCAAACATGAGGGGCTATTCGGGCGATTCTCGTGGTAGTTTAGCAGCGCTCCCCTTTTCCAAGAAGGGTCGCCTATGAGCGTGCTACTCTGGATTCAGGAGTTCTCCTCTCCTATGAGACTGAGTTCACTGTTCCCTCCAGAGCGCTCCAGCATTATTTCCACAGATCGAGTTGATGACTCTCAAACATACTTTTTTGAGATGCACCATTCCATCTATGAGCTGCTCTATCAGAGTGCCACGAGAGCCCTTCCTTAGAACAGTATTTGAAAATCCATGATATGGTAAGTGTGCACGTGAAGTCTTTGCACACTTTCTGAAATCCACACTGTGGTAAGTTCGCACGCTAGTACTCTGCGTTCTTTCTAAAATCCTATATGGTAAGGGCTTCGCGCGGTTGCTTCGTGCCCTTTCTTGAGCTGGTAAAAGCCCCCGTTCATCTTGGGCGCCACTCCACCCATGTATCCTCGGATACCTATCTAAACAGGGTGTTGCTACTGGAGATCTGTTGAGACAGCTCCTTCAGCAAGCTTTTGCGGAAGCAAGCTGTAGCCCCTGTGTGACAGGCTAGACTTAGTATAAAATGCTAGGTTCCTAGCTGTATCCCTTTAAAAGGAATCTTTCCTGATTCCAAGCCTTTAGCTCTACCACCGGGCCGAGGCCTTAACAATTAAGTTGGGTATGTAGCTTAGGCCTTTGGCCGTAAGGGGTATTGTCACAGACAGCCGTCTAAACGTCCCGTGGGCAACTCCCATTGAAATGGTAGAGTTGGTACTTAGTGTTCGCCATGATTCTGGCCTGCACTCCCCTCAGCATGGCGGCGTGGGTATACTGTTCCCCATAGCGACCCCTAGAGGACGCAGTTCGAAGTTCCCTTGAAAGGGAACGTCTCAGGTTACGAATGTAACCATGGTTCCCTGAGTAGGGAACGAGACACTGCGTCCTCTAGCTCCCTGCCATGCTTCGGACGCAAGCTTCAGACGAAGAAGTCAATGACGTGTTTCCCGGTGCCTGTTTTATAGTCGCACCGGTAGTGACGTCAGAGGCTGTCGCCGGCCAACTCGTTGGTGTTTTTTCATTTGTATGCTTCAGACACGGGTCACGACGAGGTGTTCCCCATAGCGACCCCTAGAGGACGCAGTGTCTCGTTCCCTACTCAGGGAACCATGGTTACATTCGTAACCTGAGACGTTTTTACTTAAGTACTTAGGTTACTACAGATATCACAACTACACAAAAATGTAATACCAAATTACCACAATTCTGGTAAATTACCACAATTTTATATATATATATATATATATATATATATATATATGGTGACACCGTCTCTCAGACCAAGAAGAGCGTTGTGATCAAGATGATCGAGACCAAGGATGGCGGAGTTTGTGTAACTTTACAAAAGACACAAGTACCTAAAGAATAAACACTAGTAGCTAAAGAAGAAGCACTACCTAATGAATAATTATTAGTACTTAATGGAAAAATACTAGTATCTAAAAAATATGTACTAGTACCATGAAAATAGATACTACGGCTTATAGATTAAATGTTAAAACAGCTTTCCATAGGCAGTGTCTCCTTTCCTCAAAAATCTCTCCTGCTTAGATATCACTGCTTTGGGTCATGTCAAAATAAAACTTAAAACGGCCTGAAAACGTGATGACTGCATCAGTTTTTAGTGAGCATATTGCTTGATGAAATGAAAGATATATCTGTGGCAGTGTTTACAGAGCTTTTATGACGATGACCCGAAAATAAGTTGACTATTAAAAAGAACAGCTAAAAAACAACAATAAAAAATATTGGTAACATTTTACCATAAGGTGTCATTTAATGGGTTAACTAACATGAACAAATAATTGAAAAAAAAAACTACAGTATTTATTAATATTTGTTTACATTAGTTAATACAAATACAGTTGTTCATTGTTAGTTCATGTTAGTTCAGTGCAAAAACTAATGTTAACAAACAACATTTGATTTTAATAATGCATTTAATAATGCATTAACTAAGATTAATAAATGCTGTAGAAGTAGGCTATTGTTTATTCTTAGTTCATATTAACTCAAGTAGTTAACTAATGTTAACTAATGAAACCTTATTGTAAACTGTTTCCAGAATATTGTTCAAATTGTCACTGCCTTTAGTTATTATTTTGGAATAAATATAAAACTGCATAAAACATTAAGAAATGTATAATTATTATTAAAATATTAAATAAAATACAAAATAATATTAATAAAATTAATAGAATTATATTTGTTCCCTTTTTTATGTAATATTTATTTACCTAGGAAAATGTGACAACATTAAGTGTAACAGGGACAGACACACACACACACACACACACACACACACACACGTATATAACTGCCTACTCATTTTAAAACAGGCATATATTCACACACACGCATTCACACGCACACACAGACACACACACACACACACACACACACACACACACACACACACACACACACACACACATACACACTGTACTTATAATAAGGATTCTCAAAGTTTAATACACTGTTGGAAAAAAAATTAATGCGAGTCTTATTTTAGTAGCAGAAGCTTTGAAAGAAATTTAACAACTGAATTTACTTTAGCCATTTTAATCAGATGCTCTCTTGCCAAAATGTAGGCCCAGCTCCTTTCCTGGAAATATACTGTAATAGCAAGTCACTATTTGAGTCAGACAGCACAAAGTCAAAATCAAGCATGAGTAAGAGGTGACATTGCTGCACTAACTGAAAAATGTGTGGCACGCAGACTCAGTGGGCCAGGGTTTAAGTTATAAGCATTTTTTTTTTATCCCAGAAAACCACACAGACCTTTTTACTTATTCAGAATAGTATTGACTGCTTGTTAAAATTATTTCAGAAATATTTTGTCTCGATGGTGTAGAGTAAGTAATCTGCTAACCATGCTAAGTTGCTAACCCTATCAAACCGAGAGCCCTTAGCTTTCTGACATGTCTTTGCAGGTTGTGGGTTTTGTAGAGAGGCTAGTAAGTTAACACGAAAAAAAAAAAAAAAAAAAAAAAAACAGAAGACAAGTTTTAGGTAAACACTTTATTTTGGTAGCAAAAACAGCACCTCAGAAATCAGGATACACAGGGCAACGCCTCTCTTAATTGCCAGAGTACTATGAAATGAGTTTCTACTTAATAGGCAAACCACATTGATCTACCACTAACATGCTAGTAATTTAGCACAAACACAAACATATCCCTTCATAGTTACTGTGGAAATCAGTTTCTTAGCATGTTGAGCAATTCAGCTAAATGCCTAGCTCATGTTAGTGGCACATCGAGGATTGTCCAGCCTACACACGTGGCCATGTTGTGCAAGGTAAGATCTGAAGACAGTATTGTTGTGCAGTGGCCTGAGGGCGTGAGTTTTTAGTGATCTGGATTAAGGCACGACAAGAGCTGTGAGAGTATTTGGTCCCTCTGGAATTCTTTGGTCAGTGTGAATTGTTTTTCTGTTTTACAACCTGGTTTATAACTGCATAACTGTCTAGTTCCTTACAGTCATAACAGTTTAGAGGGAAGGTCAGGAATGCATAAGAGGCGTAAGGTTTAGAGGACAGATTTGGGGAAGGGGACTCGCTCAATCTTGGACGACCTCAGAGGACTCAGACACAACTCTGCCATCCTTGGTCTCGATCATCTTGATCACAACACTCTTCTTGGTCTGGGAGACGGTGTCACCGTAGCCGCTGCCAGAGCTGTAGCCGCCACCAGAGCTGTAGCCGGCACCAGAGCTGTAGCCGGCACCAGAGCTGTAGCCACCACCAGAGCTGTAGCCGCTACCGTATCCGCCACCGTAACCGCTGGAATAACTAGAGTAGTTGCTGTAGCCACTGCCTGCACTTTCCAGGGGATAACCGCCATAGCTCGCTATCGGGACAGAAACATGAAAAAGTGAGATGAGAATCTCCTGCATTTCAAATAGTCATGTCAAGAAAGAACCCTGAAAAGATCAGCACCAAATGTCCATGATATAAGAGCATTCCATGCTAGGCTTTTCATTAGGGATCTCTGTAACAAAGAGTCAAACTTACTGCTCTGTTTTGAAATATTGATGGACTTGATTCCAGTTGCTAGTCTGTTGGAAAGAGTGAACAAGAAGTAATGAGACTCCTGTGCAGAATGAGAAATCTGAACTTCATATCAAAAATAGAGTACTAGGTTTCACATCAAGCATGCATTTCATTGCCTCACCTGTCCTCCTCTCCCTCCAGGAGCTTCCTGTATGTGGCGATCTCAATGTCCAGGGCGAGTTTGACGTTCATCAGGTCCTGATATTCTCTAATCTGGCGGGCCATGTCCTGCTTGGCTCTCTGCAGGGCTTCTTCCAGGTCCTTAATGCGGGCCTTGGCATCTCTCACAGCCAACTCACCACGTTCCTCTGCCTCTGCGATCTGGTTCTCCAGATTGGCACGCTATTGAAACGAGAAAAATTTGTGCTTAGTTTCAGTCCTAATGTCTGTTACCTTACAAAATACACTTGTACATTCTACAAAGTTGCATACCTGTCCTTTCACGGCATCAATCTCGGACTGCAGTCTCTGAATCATGCGGTTAAGATCAGCGATCTCTGTCTTTGTTGATCTAAGGTCATCACCGTATTTGTTTGCAGATGACTGCATCTCTTCATACTGAGAAACAGAACAAAATTTAATATCTCAGTCAACTCAATGAACAACAAGATAATAATGATACTCATAAGATTACACACCTTGGACTTGTACCACATCTCAGCCTCAGCGCGGCTTCGGTTAGCGATGTCTTCGTATTGAGCGCGGACCTCAGCGACGATGGCGTCCATGTCAAGATTCCTGCTGTTGTCCATCTCCACAATGACTGAGGTGTCCTTGATCTGAGACTGCAGCTCACGGATCTCCTACAAGTTCACAACGAGAGAGTGTGACATAATCAAAATACGTTTTATCATAATTAAATAAACAGTGTCTGATGGTAATCTCTAGCTGTAATTTACCTCCTCAAAGATCTGCCTGAGGAAGTTGATCTCGTCAGTGAGGCTTTCCAGTTTGGCCTCCAGCTCAACCTTATTCATGTAGGCCTCATCGACATCCTACGATAAGCAAACATAATTCAGTCACATCATTTAAAATTAAAGTAAGCGATTATAAGCAGTCGTGAGTCGTAAAAGACAATCTACGAACCTTCTTGATGAGCACAAACTCGTTCTCACACTCTGTGCGCTTGTTGATCTCATCCTCATACCTGAAGAGAAGTAAAGAAAATGACATTGGTCAAACTCATGGGTTTTGTACACTAGGGGGCAGCAATGCTCCATTTTTTTTAGTGAGAAAGCTTATCAGGTTTTTCTGGATTCAGTTTGGTGTCTCCCATGGGCTTTAGCATTAATTGGGCCATCAGATTTGTTTAGAGATCCGTAAAAGGTGCTGTGTAGATGTTTGTTCAATAGCTGTAATCTATCTGACTCATGCTGACGCCCATTTAATTAAGGCACAGACTTTTTTTTATGGGATATTATCTATATCACTGAAATGCCTATAATATGATTCAAATCTCAAAAACGTTGGACAATAGGCAGGTATATCAGGGAGTGACTGGAGCAACCATGCAGTTTCTGTATCAGTTACATAAGCCATGTTGGATAATGAATTGAGTTTACTCCCATAAGGCATTTAAAACATGTTTTCCCTCAATTTGAATTTATAGAGCCTCATTTATTCTAGGAACACTTAAGTGCACCATAAAAGCCTCCTTTGACAATACTTGGGCGCTGTCCACCCCCAGAACAAACGTCCAGCAAAATTAAAATGAGGATTATGTGAAAGCCATTGTACGTACTTGTTTTTGAAGTCCTCAACAAGGCCTTGCATGTTGTGCAGGTCAGCCTCCAGCTTCATTTTGTCATTGCCAAGGCTGTCGAGCTGTCTGCGCAAGTTGCCGATGTAGGCCTCGAACATGGCATCGATGTTGGAGCGTGTGGCCGTCTGGTTCTGAAGGAGGCTCCATTTTGTCTCCAGCATCTTGTTTTGCTGCTCCAGGAAACGTACCTACATTGGCAAGATTAGAATAGAGGTTTTGTCTTAATCAAGGCACAAATGAAAACCATACTTGGCAGTAAGTGCAGCTTCAGAGAGCAACGCCCCCAGACCAATGCTGCAAAGTCATTTTGGAATCATGGTTCTGCGCCAGCTCACAGAAGTGAGACCATATGCCAACATATTGCTTCTTCACAAAGGAAACCACTGTTTTCTTTAAATAACGAGAAATGCACATGTTTTCAGTTTGTAACGCTTTTTCCCTTTTGGAAATTGTGACACATATTCCAGTAGGATGTCAGGAAGGGTGACTAGAACTGTACTTATGCTGTGGAATTTACTTTTTGGAAATGGGACTATCTATGTAGTTAATATTCAAGGGACGGCAGGAAGAGACCAGATCTGCTGGAGTCTCTTAAAAGAGTGTGTAAATGGTGGGCGGAGAGCAAATAATTCAGTGATAAGACTTTTAACAGCTCAAGGTGAACATTACAGTAAAGGTGTCACTGAGCCAGCTGACTTTACTAATCAGCTTTCTCATTCAAAGTAAACTATTATAGTTAAGAGGAAGGGCACAAAGACTCAGTGGCTTAAAAGTGTGGCAGAATATTTCCTCTTGTTGAACGCTGTTACGTAACCTATACAGAACATGACCCCAGTTCTTCAAATAAAATATTAACTATCTAGGTATGTGATTGTCTTTTTTTCTAATATGGATCAATTTTGTTTGGAAATGTAATAGTTTGTAATAATTTAACAAGGTTAATATACAGATAACAGGTTTCATGTGCTGCAGGACATCCTTATTTGGGTGTGGACTCTCAACAAGGGTTTCAGAAGAGCCTCAGGGCATCCCATTCAAATGCAAAGCCCTCACAGTCTGACCATGTACACACCCTTTTCTCCACTTTCCATAAGTCTAGCTTCTTTCTCTTTGATGAGAACGTATCCAATCCCACATATATTTTCTGTACCACGCTAGATTAACTTCTAGAGATGTTTTAAGCAAGAACATGCAGTCTTGGGGTATTTTTCTGAGTTATAACGACCTTTAGTTTGACTCATAACTGGAAACTCTTTGACTAATAAAACTGCAAAGAAAGAAGGGTTAAACCCACCTTATCAATGAAGGAAGCGAAACGGTTGTTGAGGGACTTCATCTGCTCTTTCTCCTGGGTGCGGACAACCTGGATGTTGGGGTCGATCTCCAGATTCAGAGGTGCCAGGAGGCTCTTGTTGACGGTGACCGCTTGGATGGGTGCAACGACACCGGTACCCATGCCCATGCCCATGCCCATGCCAAGACCGTAGGCTGAAGAGCTGCTGATGAAGCTACCACCTCCCATTCCAGCTCCCATGCCACGGTTGGCACCTCCATAGGAGCTGCGCACACTGTAGCTCTGCCGGCTGGCACTGGGGCCAGAGTAGGACATACTGCTGAAGCTGCGTGGGACAGATCCAGAGGAAGAGGACTTCACAGTGTAGCTGGTTTTCTTGGCAAACGACATCCTGCTGATGTGTTTTCTGTCTTGTGCTGGTAGAGGATGACTTGGAGCAGGGGGAGCGAGAGCAGCAGATAAGAGCCTCGAGCAGATAGAGAACAGCAGACTCTGCCTCCTACTATATGTGCTGCTGAGTGGGAGGAGCCATAAGGAGGCTCTGATTGGCCGGTCGGTGCTTAGGTGTAGAAGGTGGGTGTGGTTGAAATTCAACACTAGTATCCCTACATTCCTAACCTAACCAATACATGGATGTTTTAGTAATTCAATATGACTAGAAACAAACATTTTTTTCTGGAAATGTTAATGGTTGAAACAATAAAATGGCTTCTGTAGTTTGCCCTTTTCTTTGGATAATTCTAGTTAATAGCCTATATATTCTTTTTTTCTGTCAAAGAATAGATCACTTTGATAAAAGCCAAAATACAGAGTGTGAACTCATAATAATATGTCAATAATAGTAAACACTGGAACTAAAGTACTCTAATGCTGCAACAGAATCTACAAGCCAATGTGTCACACTGAAATAGCATGCAACTTTGGATTTGCCTATACAAATAAGACATCTGGAAGGTGTTAAATTTCACTTTAAACCTCTGACAGCTGACATGTTTTATTTCTGAGCACTGGAAGCTACACAAAGTGGAGCATGTGATGTCCAGCTGTGTTTTAGCATTATCTCCAGTGATATAACATTTAAATCCATACAAAAATTATATGGTAACTCAAAGACTCTGTACAGTTGAGCTAAACATGGTGGAAATTAAGTATGTTACATACTGTAATACTTTGCAAATCATAACTTGACAGACAGGACAATAAGCAAACCTAGTTGAAACTGTCTTACATCGTGGAGGCCACCAACAGTTTCTCATGTTACGGCAGGCAAAACTCATCAGGTTTTAAAATCTACCCCCAAGGTCCTGAAACCCTCTGGAATCTAGAGACCTCCTAAAATTAACCAGGTTTATGGTCTTTCTGGGTTTATAGTTATATAACTAGAGGCATGCATTTTAAAACATGACTTAAAGGGTGATGAAGGCTCTGTATTAAGCTTGTTTTAGCCTTTGAATATTCAAGAAGTTTCTAGGTGACCACACCAATGCACTGGAATTCTTGTTAATTCTCTAAGCATTATAGTACCTGCTCAAACAAAACTGTATCTGCCTTGACCTGTTCCTCCAGCACAGTCCTTTCCATTGACCACTCTGATTTCATCACCAGGTGTTTCTACGGTTGGGTCATCAGGCGTGGCATGTGCTGTTACATTTAAAAGGCCTCATTATTGAAGTCAATAATGTTAATTGAGACAGATAACAACTTCAAGCACCTAAAGAGTTTCCACAGAAACTGGATGACCTGCTGTAGTGCACGTGTCAAATGTTTTCTCTCTGAGTGTCTGCTGTCTTTCATTATTGGATAATACAAGAGCATTTAGAAAAGCTGCTGATTTAATCATCAGTATCTTGAGATCCCCTTTGCTTTAATCTTCTTCACTGGTTTTCAGTCATGGATTCATAATATCTTAAGGCGCTGGCCTTTCCTAAGATTACAGAATCCCGGCTATTGTTTTTGAGAGGAACCAGGGAAAACCTGATCAGGCTCACTTTTTCCATGCAGATATAATACGGCTTTATTTTCAGGCATGCCCTGATAATAACTTTGGACTTCAGAATATCCAAACAATTAACAAGAGAATTTATCCAATCAATGCAATCAAGTCCCATTTATTTATAGAATGTGATTTTACAAAGGGAACAGAATTAGATACACGTTGATAAACAACAAACAAACAATCAAATTGTATTTGATTTTTTTTTTTTACTTTATTTTCCCATAAATGTTAAAATAATAATAATTATAATTAATATTTATTGAATAATTAAAATAATAATAATAATAATAATAATAATTTATTGAAATATTTTTTTTTCAGTGGTTTAAGTAAAATAAAATTAATATATATTCTCAAAATTTCTCTTAAGTCTTATTTAGTAAACTACATTATTGCTTCTCAAGCAAATGTATCATTTTAAGTATTTTTACATAAATGTAAAAAAAAATATTAATATTTATTAAATAAAAAAACAAAAACAAAAAAACAAACAAAAACAATAATAATTTGTCAGCAAGTTGAAGTTAAACAAGTCTTATTTATAAATAAATAAATGTTAAAATAATAATAATATTATTATTGTTATTATTAAATATAAAAATAAAGCAAAATAATTTGTCAGTGGTTTATTAAAATAAAATGAATATATACATTGTTTTGCTAAGTAATGTGGGACCAATCAAATTTCCAAGTTGTTTCTAGCCATTTGCACCAGCATTTGAAAGCGGCTTATTGATGTTTCTTAAGGGCAGCCCTGCAGGAAGCATTCATGCCACTGAAACTAAGATATTTTTATAAACCAATGTGCCTATGACTCACACTCTCTACTCAGAGAGTGAAAATGTGCCTCAGAATTACAACAATGTCTCTCTGTCTCCTCTTTTGACTTGAACCCCACTAAACGAAGAACACAAAGTGTACAACTAGTAGTTACTTGTGGAATGTTTTCTAACCTTCTCTAAATGTAAAAACAGCTGTGTCTGTTCTGTTTTGAACTCTGCCTGGACATTTTGCTGTCATTCCCTGTACCTTATCTCATAATCAACAAGACAACAAAACCAAGAGTTATGAATCTGCAAGTCTCTGCCAAGAACACTGCTTAATTATAAGATTCCTCTTTTCACGCAGGTATGGTGACTGACAGTGTCACTTTTTGTGACAGCCAGACAGAAAACCAGCATTTAATGTCACATAGTGAACATACCAACCCTTCCGCTAGAGCTCTTGTGTGCATCCATATGTGTTTGTAAATCATCATCGGGGTATCTTGCATGTTTTCATGCCGTCTTATAACAAGGGAGTGAATTAGAAATGAAGCTGTTAATTTCATAATGCACATTCTTTCTGCACAGAGTTAAGATTCAGTTATGAATCATGTTGGATGATAGTCCTGCAACCTGATATTCCTGCTGTACTTGACTCTGTATACACTACTCTGCTTCTAACTTGAGCTTTGATTGTATCTGATCACATCAAGTGACTGATACGGTTAGAATCAGCTGAGCTGTGAATGAAGATGGCCTTTTGATAGTCACTTCACACCCCAGCAGAGAACAAAGAATAGTTTGAACTTTGTATTCTGAGAAACAATGATATTTGATGCTTTCATGGTTCAGATTTCAGTGTTGCTTAATGCTTTTAGTTGTGCTTCACTGGTGAATGGTTTCATCCGCTCAGCACATACTGTGTTTAATTATCTTTGTGAAATCGGAGACACCCCACTACACCCAAAACACATACTGTACGCACATGCGACTTTCTCACTGATCACTCCTTGGCGTCACACTAGATTTCATGCTAAATTACTGACCCTGTGTTCAATGCGGGCGACAGGATATGATGTCACACTCTATGGCTTCACTGTAATTAGAATGCAGGAAACAGGATATGATGTCTCTCTATAGCATCTGTTTTAAAAATATTAAGCAGAACAGTTGTTTGATAATGCAGCGATCATAATAATAATAAGAAATGTTTATTGAGCAGAAAATCAGCATATTAGAATGATTTCTGAAGAATCATGTGACATTCAAGACTGAAGTAATGATGCTATCGTTGCTATTATATTATCTATGCTATTAATAAATGTTAAATAGTTATTTTAATTTGTAATAATATTTCATAATATTACTACTTTACTGTATTTTTTGATCAAATATATGCAGTCTTGGTGAGCATAAGAGACTTTCAAAAATATTAAAAATTGTGCCAATTCTAAATTTTTAACAGTACTATAAACATTCAGAATTCACTTCAGAATTCAGTGATCTTAAACCAGAATGATGCTTATAAGCCTCAAACAATAAATCCATCACTTCTGATTTTCTATTGCCGATTGAACATTTTAACCGGACCACCACAGAATAAATTTTTATTTTTAACAAAGCATTTATATATTTTTGATTATTTCAGTATCAAAAATGAAATATTGCTATTTTCAAATAAAAGTTTTCAACTTTTTATTTGTGTGTGTGTGTGTGTTCATAAGTTTTTTTATTACAAAATGTGATTTTTACTGGGAAAAAAAACGATGGTATATGACGCATACATTATTGCTTGGTTTGTAGTTTTCATTCATCATCATTTTTGCAAATCTGACAAAGCACCATCCCTGATGACAAATCATCAAAATTTGAGATAACAATGTAGAATACACCACAGAAAATCAAATATGTAAGCCTGCCAGGTATTTTTTTAAAAAAGATTTACAAAATCAATGAAAAATGCCAGAAAAGACAAGTGACACATCTGTCAGCTGGCCCCAAACACTTTCACTCATTTGCAGTCATATGACTGGAAGAAATGAACACAAAGTCTAGTGTGGCCACACGTTCACTGTGAACTGATTGTGAGTAAAACCTCATTCAGGCATTAGAGAAATCCCAAATGTCTTAGGATGACCAAGGCATTGTAAAAATGCCAAAAACTTGGATCTGGGATATTTTCAGACAACCTCCAATCTCAATCTCAATGAGTCTAAGCACAAAAAATCTGCAGCATTTTTTTCAAAAGCTGCAATCTGATAGCAGGGCCGAGAAAGAATGGAGTGCAAGATTCCTCAGAGGTGAAATTTTCTGTGGCTTTCAGTGGTTGAGTTCAGTGGTATGTCTGCTCAGTACTTCCCCAATGGTCGCCTGACGGGAGGCCACGCCCCTAGTTGTCATGGCAGCAGGGTTACCACAGAACACAAACTACTACTGACACACATTCACATTTCCTGTCCTCTGCTATAGTGACTGAATGTTTAAGTTTGATACGTTACTATGGAGACTTCTGAAGAGACGCCGTGAATACTAGTAAGCTTATCATCAAGCAAAATATGTGTGGGAAAAAGAAGTTTGCGCAAGTTTATTTAGAAAATAAGCCTGCGTTACATGATAAAAACATACGATAAAAAGCTTGTCATATAAATGTTTATAAAAGATAATCATCATGAAATAAAAAATCTTACCCAGGAAAAGAAAGTGGAAATTACTTGGAAGTACACTACACATGCATATTGTCATAGTTATATATGTTGAAGTGTGCTGATGAGGAAAAACGTTTCACGTTATCGCCGAGGGCAAAGTTACTTCAAACACTTCATACTCATAAATCTCTAACCTTGAGTCTACTCTAGTATGTCGGATATGGTAGGACACACACTGCTAAAAATAATATGGGTTGTAAAAACACACGTTTATTTGAGTGTACAAACACTGAAACACTATTTTTATTGCACAGCTCTCTGAAACACTTGATTCTGATTGGCCAGTGGTGACATTTTGAGTTATGATTTTTTTCCTTTAAGTAGCTTTAATGTAGCTACTTTAGCTATTGTAGCTTTTTAGCTGGTGCACTAACTTTTCAAGTGACTAGCTTATTTATGTAACTTAATTATGAGTAGTCTGTATCTTGGCAAGCTACACTGGAATTTTGATACAACTGATTGATATATGTTTATATAAGACCTTTTGAATGCAGTGTTTGGTTGTTGGGTGGAGATGTCTCACTCCTTACAATAGCAGACATAATATCCTTCCTCTCTAAAGTATCCTAGCATATGGAATGAATATGGTGGCGAATGCAGCCTCTCTCTGGTTAGGACATGGATATTTTTGGATTGATTGGGAAATCCATGGAAGAATTTCAACCGTTGCAGTGTTATTGGAGCCTGCGTGTTCATGATTCAGAGTTTCTACAACTCAGAGCTATTTTTGCAGCCTAGGCCCGGTTTGTGTGGGCGTGTCTAGATAGAGAGTTGGAAGAGAGAGAGAGAAAAAAAATCTCTGTGGTAGCATTGTTCAAAGAAGTTTCTGCAATCCTCAAAACTTAACTAAGATTATGTTCAAAATTATGGAAGCTACTCTAGTGACAAATAAATATACTAAAATGTATTTGAAATACATTCATTTCATGCTAAGTATACTACAAATACATTTACATATTATGTACTTAATAAAAATGCCCTGCAATTGTCCTTTTGGTATACTAAACTGTTATACATTAAGTCTGCTAAACAGGACAGAAAACTAATTTTGAAATTAATGCACTTTAAATATTTCTGATTGTGCTAAAGTGGAAGTACTGTAGGTATTGCTTTTAAAGACTGATATTTCAAAGATCATAAAATCCTCATCTATAGTGACATTAAAACACATTTTAGGCTTACAATTCGAAATAAATGTGCATTGTGTGCAAGTAGTACTCCAAATAAAGTTTGATTATAATTTTTATAGGCTCTCAGTAAGTCTTGAGTCAGTAAATATGAAAATATTAAAAATATTTTTTATGAAATAAAATAAATTTAAATAAAACACTTTTTTTTTTTTTTTTTTTTTTTTACTAGGGTTGTTTCCACCATGAATTATGAAATGTAAACTCAGAATTATGATAAAAAGTCAGAATTATGAGATTTAAAACTGGGTTTATTTCTTATAATTATCACTTTTTTCCCCTCAGAATAGTGTGTACTGTATACAGTATATTTCGCAATTCTGAGTTTGTATCTCTAGTTCTGACTTTTTCTCAGAGTCGCAAGGAACAAAGTCTGAATTGTGTGATAAAAAGTCTTAATGACCTTGTTTTGTATTAATTAGTGGTGGAAACAGGCTTCCATAAAAAACAATGGGACAAATTAACCGAATTGGCTATCATTTATATAAACAATATCTTACTTGAGACCTTCTTGATCAGACTGCAAAAAAGGTAAGACATTTTTACATAAAATTGGAATAAAAATGCAAAAAAAAAAATTCTGGAAATAATCATAATCAGGTCAAAAACATCGTACTTTGTTTGAAATATTTATTGTTCCATAATGTGTTGTTTATAATGCATTTTCTGCATCCATTTTTTTTTTAAAATAGCAAGCCGTACATAATATGGAGTAAACAGTACACTAGTATTGCACACCTAAGATGTCAGAACTTCCCTCAGCTCACAGTTGGACTCTTTATCCTGTCATTATGATCTTTGTCTTGTTCTCCATTCATCTCTGTACATCTCTCTGTCTCCTCCCTATTAACACAATTCACTCACACCTTCTGTAAATGAATCACCTGCTACTACCAGACAGGAATCTCTGGCAAACATCTAACGAGTGTATCCAAACAAGTGTATTTACTGTATCTACTTATCTTAAGTTTTCAGTTTCATAATCACCTACACACCCAGTTCTAGCAGTCAAGGAACACTTCCTTTAACACCTTAAGGAATCCTTTTACACCTTGAATAAGATCATTTAGATGTAGATTGCTGTTGTTGTGAATGCATGTCTGTATTATGTCAGGTTTTTTGTTAGGCTTTCCCTGACCATTTTGATTCAAATCAGTGAGCAGACATCTATCTGGCCACTAGTCAAACCTGTTTTGTTGTGAGACAGAGGGCGAACGTGAAGCACTGTGTGTCCACCTCTTTCTGCCACACCCTCATGCTAATCAAACTGATACGCACCTGCATATCAGCCAGACAGGTCACAGGTCACACCACACCTTCTGGACGGGTTTCTTAACAAATCAGTGCTTAATGGATTTAATGACACTGGTCATAATCTGCCGAACCTGAATTCTGATCTTGCTACCCATCAAGCAATCTTAGAAAGTTAGTATTAGCTAATAATACATATTATTAACATTGAAATGCCATACATTTCCAAATAACGGGGTTGGAACAGAAGGAATGTGGGTGGAAGTGTTTAGCAGAATAACATCATATGACATCATGATCCACAGTGATTTGAGCCATACTTTAGAGATGACCTCAGCGCTCATCTCTCTATTAAATGTTTGTTTTGTTTTTTTTTCTGCTAGGTTGCCAAGTCAAATTAAAGGATTTTTTTAAAGAAATAATCTAAATCTCAATAATGTTGAAAAAGGCAATGTCTTTAGATGTCTCCTCAATTATGAATTAATATTTGAAATTACTTAGGAGATGTGCTCAATAATAATGAGAAATCAGACCATGACCACAGAGAATAAACCAATGGATTTACTGAAAAAATTAAATAAAATCACAGTTTAGCAAATATTCTCATATCATTTTCCCACACATTTTTCAAGACTTTACTATAGAGTTCTACAGTTTTTTCCCAAAAGAATCAGACCAAAAGATGCAACAAAACAAAACTAATCCCCAGGTGCTATTTTGTCTTGAGAATTCTTCACCACAGACTTCTACAGATTTAGTTCCCTCCAAAATCAGACCAGACAAAACAAAACAAAGTACCGAAATTCTAATCAAGCCCTGAATTTTGTCTTGTGAATTCTACAAATGTTTTCCCACAATCAGACCAGACGATGAAAAATAAAACAAAACAAAGCCCCGAATTCTATAAGAGCCTGAATTTTGTCTTTGAGAATTCTACAGATTTTTTTAAAAAAAACAGACCAGAAGATGCAAACAAAACAAATCAAATCAAAACCCCATTCTATCAATTTTGTCAAAGCCTGAATTTTGTCTTGAGAATTCAGTATTTTTATTTCCAGAATCAGACCAGATGTGCAAACAAAACAAAACAAAACAAAACAAAACAAAACAAAACAAAACAAAACAAAACAAAACACCAAATTCAAATCAATGCATGTATTTTGTCTTGTGAATTCTACAGATTTCATCCAAAAATCAGACCAGAAGATGACAAGACAAAACAAAACAAAACAAAACATAACACAAACCCCTCACTAAATTCATTACCAGAATTATAAATACAGAATCCTTCCTATTTTCCTTTCTTTTCCTTTCTAAAAAAAGAGTTATAAAATAAAAAATATTTACAAATTTTTTTTTTTTAAATCAGGCCAGAGGATGCAAACAAAACATCTATTGGAGCCTGAATTTTGTTTTGAGAATTCCGCTGTTTTTTTTTTTTTAATCATACTAGAAGATGAAAACAAAACAAAACAAAACAAAACAAAACAAAACCCCAAATTCTATAAGGGCCCAAATATTGTTTTGATATTTCTTTTTTTACAAAATCAGACCAAAGCAAAGCACACCAAAACACAAACACACACACACGCACACACACACACACACACACACACACACACACACACACACACACACACACACACACACACACACACACAAAATCTGATTCAATCTGGGCCCGAAATTTGTCTTACGTGTACATTCATGGTGACTTTGATTCCATTGGTGAACAACTGCTTATCTTTAACCTAAATATACTTTCTTTTCCTTTGTTTTTTTTTTTTTTTAGCTTATTTTCCTCACACATTTCCAAGACTTTACCAAAGAATTTTACAGAGAGAATTTTTTCCCCCAAACTCAGAACAGATGAGGCAACCAAAGCAAAGCAAAGCAAACAAGAACATTCCATCTGGGTCTGAATTTTGTCTTGAACCCTTCATGTAGATTTCGAATCCATTGGTGATTTAAATATTTAACGTTAACTTAAATATAACTCACTTTTTGAAGTAAAACAGCTCCAACAGCAGACTGATTTAGTCCTGCTGTCATGGAGACCAAGAGACGCCTGTGGAACTTTATGACCATGTAAGTGAGAGGAAAAAACTGGAGAAAGTTATAAAACGGCTGGCAAAGTTTTAAACTTTCCAAAGAGTACTGTGACGTCCAATGTAACAAAATGGAAAATAGCACAGCTCAGACCAGGCCATCCTACTAAATAAGCAACTGTACGAGAAGGGCTCAAATGTAAGAGAAATGATCATAAGGCCAGAAACTGAGAATGAGAGAAACTGTCCAGATGTCAACAATCTCTTCAGCTCTTCTAAGATTTAGTCTATTTGTGAGAGTAGCTAGAGGGCCCAACATGAAATCACGCCTGGGCACAATCATCAATGTATTGAATTTATTATGATATTAAAGGGGGAAACATTTGGATGTTTAACAGAAACAAAATGACTAAATACTTTCTAAATGCATTGTAACCTCAGTGTGTTATCGGTCAGATGTCTGCTTCTTTGTGAAAGAAATAATTGTTTTGGTCATATAATTTATCCCAGCTGCAGACATCAAACTATTGACTGTTACAAAAGGAACATATTAAATAATTTTATGTGTTCCAGTCTTTGTGAATATACAGTTTGAAGGCCTGTAATTGTCTGGTACAAAATCAAAATATCCAGCAGCATTGTGACAGGTTTCCTGTTTTCACTCTAGCCAATCAGATTACAAGGTGAATGCACACATGAACTCATAGTGACACCAGTACAGCTTTCATTTCATTTCTGATCAGGTACAATCTTTTGTAATTGGAGTAATGAATCTAATAATACTTTAGTGGATGACTGTTTGTGCATGTTTTGAACATTTAAGGCTTTAATTTATTACAGATTTGCTTATTCAGTCTATAGGATTCATGGCCAAAAAAGAAAAAGAAAAAAAGCCCATCTTTTTTTGTTATTTTAGGCTTAAGAAATTTAGTAGGTGCTTACAAAGCTTAGTTCACACCTCAGCTAATTGTGAGCCCAAATTAGATTTTTACCCTCACATACAATACAGGTCACATGTGATACAGATTTTGTATAAAAGTGTGAAAAGCAAAAATCTTATTAAAACTGATATTTTTAATTCCGTTCTAAGCCACTTTCATATGCAGAAAGATTTTTGTTATTATATATATATATATATATATATATATATTTTTTTTTTTTTTTGCAGTAAAGCATCAGAACATATTTGCATTTAATGAATTGTCGATCAATTTTGAATGTGGTTTGAAGGAGTGGAAACCCTGTTAATCTGCATTAAGAAACTAATTTTTACAATTTTGCATTGGTTCTGTTTACACCTGGTTCTGTTTAGCTGATCCGATTGCAAGTATATTACAACAAATTCTAATACTGTATTAGCTCTAAATAAAACTCTGTGAAAAACTTTCTTAATCATTTTATCATTTTGTAGTAAATATATAATATAATATTAATATAATATAATTATTTAATACATGTGATAATAATATATAATATATTTAATAGGTTAACTTTATTTATTATTTAATTTATTTTTACTAGAGAAAAAAAGGATAAAAATAATGAAGAAAATAAATTTGGTGCATACATATTTTTCAATGTAGGGTTTGAACTTAAAGCATTCCAGCCCAGCACACACCCATATGATTTAGGATTAAGTTAAAAGATTTACTCAGTCAACTGATTTATAATATTTGCTTATATTTTGCTGAGATGAGCACAGACATGCAGCCTGTAAAAGTGTTATTGAAACCTTTATCACTTTGCACGGCTAAACGTGAGCGAGTGTGGTATTGCAGCCATGTTTTACTTAACATATTCACTCTGTAATATGACCTAGTTATAGTGGGTGGAGAGTGTTTGTCGGTGTATGTGTGTTCCAGGCAGCTCTGAAAGCACACATCCGTATCAGTGTGAGGTCTGTATACACAACTCACAAGACAAAAGTCATGTGTATCTGTGTGAGCGCTTGCTCAACTGTCTGCCTGCATGTTGGCACAGTTTTAATGCACTAGTGTTGAGTGAGTTGTAGCAGAACGGTTTGTCTGGTTGGAAACATGGAATAATGTGCACTGAAAAACAGTTTGGCTCAGTGTTTTATCCTTCCTAAAAACCATTAGTGAAACATCTGAAGAATTTAAAGCTCACCTATAAAGAGAAATACAAACACTTGCTGTTTCCTCTCATTGTCTCTGTGTCTCCAGTGTCATCTTACATGATTAACGGCCACAACGTTTCCTAAGGCTATGTATAGTCATTTAGTATAACTGTGCACATGCAAAAAACAAAGGAACGCTTGGGGTCATTTCTCACACAATCTAATACATCACTAATGTAGTAATTGTCAGATGGCAAACACCTCAGAGAGACTCAGCGAGCTGTAGCTGGAGGATTTTTATGACATTTCTGGTGTAGATTAGTAGCTTGTGGTTGGGAGTGAGTCAGTCTGTACTGAAGTACACACGCATGTGGTTTCCGCACAGCCTATCACATTTGTATCTGCTGATCTTGCTTCAATTAAATGTTCTCTTTGGGGAATGTAATCCTCATAGCAAATGCAGAACATAGTTGCTTTCTTCTTTATGAACAGGAGGGATTGAGTTCAAGAAGTTAGTAGACAAAATCAGTTAAGCAACGCATCCTTTAGAATTGTTAAAATTTGAATGATCCTGCAAAGAACCCATCTTGCAGTGTTTGTGCTGTAAACATGAATGAAACCTCAAATCTGGCTGTGTATGTAGGAGAAGTATTGCATCACTTTTAAATAAACCAGTAAACTGTGCAATAACCCACTCAGAAGTACTGAGAAACTGCTTAAAGGGTTAGTTCACCCAAAAATGAAAATTCTGTCATTAATTACTCACCCTCATGTCGTTTCAAACCAGTAAGACCTTCGTTCATCTTCGGAACACAAATTAAGATGTTTTTGATGGAATCTGAGAGCTGTCTGACCCTCCATAGACAGCAACGCAACTGAAATTTTCCCAAGAAACGTAAGGAAATTTGTAAAATAATCCATGTGACATCAGTGGCTCAACCGCAATTATACGAAGCTACGACAATACTTTTTGTGCGCAAAAGAAAAAAAATAATGACTTTATTCAACAATTAGTTTCCTCTGCATCACCCTGGTGCCATTTTGGAGTAATTAATGACAGCATTTTCATTTTTGGGTGAACTAACCCTTTAACGATATGTGAAAAAAAAAAAAACACTCAGAATACCTGCATAGCAACATACAGAAAAAAACAACACTCTGATTATCTTAGCAACTGCATAGCAACATGAAAAATGTGTCAGAATATACCTTAGGAAACACATAGTAACATGAAAAACTACTCAGAACACCATAGCAACTGCATAGCAACATACAGGGAAAAAAACACTCTGAATATTTTAGCAATTGCATAGCAACATGAAAAACTAGTTGGAACACCATAGCAACTGCATAGCAAAGTGAAAAACATACAGAAACAACACTCTAAATATCTTAGCAACTGCATAGCAACATGAAAAATACTCTGAACACCTTAGCAACTGCATAGAAATGGTAACCCTGAACACATTAGCAACTGCATAGTAAAATGAAATATCTCTTCAGAATACATTAACAACTGCACAGCAACATATAGAAAAAAACACTCTAAATATCTTAGCAACTGCATAGCAACATGAAAAATACTCTGAACACCTTAGCAACTGCATAGAAATGGTAACCCTGAACACATTAGCAACTGCATAGTAAAATGAAATATCTCTTCAGAATACATTAACAACTGCACAGCAACATATAGAAAAAAACACTCTAAATATCTTAGCAACTGCATAGCAACATACAGAAAAAACTCTAAATACCTCAGAAACTGCATAGCAACATACAGAAAAAACTCTAAATACCTCAGAAACTACATAGCAACATAGAGAAAAAACACTCTAAATATCTTAGCAACTGCATAGCAACACACCGAAAACACTATAAATACCTCAGCAACTGCATAGCAACATACAGAAAAACACTCTAAATATCTGAGGAGCTGCATAGCAACTTACAGAAGAAACAGTCTAAATACCTAAATATCTTAGCAACTGCATAGCAACCTACAGAAAAAAAAAACACTCTAAATATCTTAGCAACTGCATAGCAACTTGAAAAACTGCCTTGAACACCTAGCAACTGCATATCAAAATAAGAAACAAAACACTCAGAACACCTAGCAACTGCATAACAATGCCAAAAACACCCTAAAAACCTTAAAGGGATACTCCACCCCAAAATGAAAATTTTGTCTTTAATCACTTACCCCCATGTCGTTCCAAACCTGTAAAAGCTTTATTCATCTTTGGAACACAATTTAAGATATTTTTGATGAAAACCGGGAGGCCTGTGACTGTCCCATAGACTGCCAAGTAAGTTACACCGTTAAGGTCCAGAAAAGTATAAAAGACATCGTCAGAATACTCCATCTGCCATCAGTGATTCAACCGTAACGTTATGAAGCGACGGGAACACTTTTTGTAAGTGAAGGAAACAAAAATAATGACTTCATTCAACAATTTCTTTGTCAACAGTCTCCTCATTTCCCCTACAAAACACAATATCATGCGTATGCTCTTCTGTATCAGCCGCACCACAAGGATGCGCTGTTTTCTTTCAAATCAAAGCTAAATACACGTAGAAACAGCGCATCCTTGTGGCGCGGCTCATACAGAAGCGCATACGCAGCAACTGCATAACAATGCTAAAAACACCCTGAACACATCAGCAACTGCCTAGCAACATGCAGAAAACACTCTGAATACCTTAGCAGTGTAAAAACTATTGAGAAGATCTAATTCGCTTAGTTTATAGCAACCGAAAACATTGTTATGAATGCCTAACACAAACATGAACACCTAACTAAAACATCAGAATACCTAGCAACTGCACAGCAACGTGAAACAAACCCTCTGAATATCTTAGCTTACACAGAACACCTAATGTGCTTAGTTAGCAACACCTAGCAACTGCATAGCAACATGCAGAAAGAACAATCTGTATGCCAATGGCATAGCAATGCCCTGGTAACCACAGACAGTGCACTACATGGGTAAGCAGCACTCACTTTTTCTTCTTCAAAAGTACAACTCCAGTTTAAAACTTGCTATGTGCTTCTCCTTTAAATGTGAACTGCAGTAGCATCAAACTCAACCGGACTTTTTAGTGGTCTGTGTGAGTCACCAGCTTTGATTACAGTGAACAAAAACAAGCCTTTTGTTTCAGACTCAGAAGGAAATGACAGATTTGGAGACGGCATGTGCATGATTGGTAACCAGCAGATGTTGGACTGAGTTCCCCTTTTTTTGGTGTTTCCTTAATTTCGGTAACCATGGTGTCCATTTTGCGGTTCCTCTGGCACGAGTCATCTATCTGTCTGTCTTATCAGGAGGGGAATTGAGTAGGGTGTGGGCTCATTGTGAAAGCTGCACATTTTCTGGCCACAGACTCTAACACAAGTGGAAAGATTGGCCCAGAGCCAAGTTTACGAAAAACCCAGGATGGTCCAGAGGAAAACTCTGCCCCTTTTCCCCTGTTTTCTTGTGTTAATATTTTCCTCCTGTTTTGGACGTTGCCAATGACTTGTTTTTTCACACCCCCCCCCCCCCCCAACCCCCCCGTCCCGCACTAGAGCTGTCCGGTAACAGCGAAGGTCTTTGTGAGCAGGTCTGCGCATGATTGGTCAATTGGGGAAGCGTGTAAGCAGCAGGTATGATGGCAGAGGATTGGAATGCTCTGGACAGGGCAAAAGACTGGAGGAGTGGAGGAGGAAAGAGGGAGGGTTTGGGTGGGAAGCATTTGGGTAAATCTAGAAGAAAATGAAGGGATTTTATAGAAATCATGGGTGCTGGAAAATATAAGGCACACCTCGAAATGAGTTTAAACAACTTTTCTTTCTTTTTTTTCTTTCTTTCTCTCCCTCTTTTTTTGAGAGAGAGAGAGAAAGAGAAGCTTTTGGCTTTGACTTCACCACAGGAACTGAGGTCTGAAAATGAATATGCTTGATATGTGGTTTTGCCAGTTCTGCTTTAGGACCTATACCAGGCACCCAGTGGGGATCATATTTAAAGAGATAGTTCACCCAAAAAATTACAATTCTGTCATTTACTCACCTTCATGTTGTTACGAACCTGTATGACTTTCTTTCTTCTGTGAAACATGAAAGAAGATATTTTGAAGAATGTTGGTAATCAAACAGGGTAACATTTTAGTGTAGGGACCTACTTTGTTTTGCCTTCCAAAAGAGGACACAACTGGAAATCAGTGGTGAAGTTGTATTTACAACACTGTTCCAGTTCAGCCCAAATATTCAGATGTGTGCAGTGCATTTTATGGAGGACTGTTTCCTGAACCTGCATAGTAGCCTAAAATGCGTGTGTGCTCAACGGCTGTTTCTATAAAGTAGGGCAGTTCCAACTTTGCAAGGGCAGTCTGGCGCTTCTCACAGCCAGTACTGCTATATATATGTCTATGGAAATGAGAACTAAATAACTGCCCCGGAACAGCTTTTGGCTTGGACGCGCATCTACATTTGAAATAACGAACCAGAGCACGCAAATGACGCGATGTGAACGGCTTTTTCCCCCTGCATGTCATGTGTGCGGGGTTCCGTTTTTATGATTAGAGGAGAGGAAAGGTTGAGAAAGCACTACAGGTACATTTTGAAATGTACCAGGTTTATATATAGGCTATATATAAAGTTGATAAGCAGTTAAATGTTTTGGTTTACACACAAAGAAAAGTGTAAGTTTTTAATAATTCCAAGAATAAAATGATAAATTTCCTTAGAATGTTAAATTTGATTTATAGAACTTTTGTGCTGTTTTTTTGGACTTGAATAATGAGAGAAAACTTGCACTAAACATTTTCACATGCATTTTGTTAGTTAGACAGATATCGTGATGTATCGTTATAGGATTGTCTAGCAATATATCGATTAACGCAGAATTGTTGTATCGTGATATTATCGTATCGTGAGCAGTGTATCGTGATTCATCTCGTATCGTTAGGTACCCTGCATTTCCCACCCCTAGTAATTATGTCCCCAGTGGGTGCAACAAATGCCTCATTTGTAATGTGTTTTATTGGTTTTGTCTAGTCATGCCAGGACACACAGCATCACAGTATGTTAAGGGGCGTAACATTTCTGTCACACGATTGAGGTATTTAGCCAATCACAACGTACTGGATAGCTGGCCAATCAGCGTACACCTCGCGTTTCAGAACGATGAGCTTTGTAAAAATTGACGCGTTTCAAAAAGGCGGTGCATAGAGGAGCAACAATAATGTACATTATGTGGAAAATAATGTGTTTTTAAAACTTAAACTGCATAAACACATTGCATTACACCAAATACACAACATAACAATGGAACAAATGTTCTTTTAAGCAATGTCATCTGATCCCTTTAAATATTGGATGTTTTGTTAGTACTTATAAAACACATATTAATGCATTATCACGCATGACCATACTTAAAAAAACTAAATCTAATTATTAGTAAGCAACAAATTATGAGTTTATTGAGGCAAAATTCATAGTTAATAGTTGGTTAATAATGACAATTTAAGGTGGCCCAGTAATGCACAGCACAAAAAAATCTCCACAATACAATGGAAACAAGCCACAACACATCAAAATTAGCACAACACAATGGAACTAAGCCGCAACACAACGGAAACAAGCCACAACATAACAAAATTTGCACAACACAATGAAATTAGCACAACACATTGGAAACAAGCTGCAACACAATGGAAACAAGTTGCAGCACAAAGAAACTAGCACAACACAACCAAATTAGCACAACAAAATGGAAACAAGCTGCAACACAATGGAAACAAGCCACAACACAACGAAATTAGCACAACACAATGGAAACAAGTCGCAACACAATGGAAACAAGCAGCAACTCAATGAAATTAGCACAACACAACGGAAACCAGTCGCAATGGAAACAAGCCACGACACAACAAAATTAGCACAACACAACGAAATTAGCACAGCACAATGGACAAAATGGAAACAAGCCACAACTCAATGAAATTAGCACAACTCAACGGAAACAAGTCGCAACACAACAAAAGCAAGCAGCAACTCAACAAAATTAGCGCAACACAACGGAAACAAGTCCCAACATTTTTCTCACAACATTTTAATATAAACAAAGGCTCGTTCAAGAACCCCCAGTGTAGAGGGTGGTCCACCCACTCTGAAGCCATGCTACAGGCGCCTCTTGATGACATAGACTGGGACATGTTCCAGCGAGTTCCTCTGATGCCAGCGAGTTCACAGATGTAGCATTAAGCTTTGTAAACACGCTAACCAAACAAGCCACAGATAAAATAACTATAAGGACATTCTCAAATCAGAAACCGTGGGTGGACAGAACAATCCGTGCTGCAGTAAACAAACGCACTGCTGCGTACAACTCCAGTCTCTCGTCGGGGAACATGAGCGAGTACAAAACATTGTGCTATGATCTCTGACGGGCAGTAAAAGCCACCAAACACCGATACAGGGAACGCATAGAGTCGCATTTCCAGCTAAATGACTCCCAATTCATGCGGCAAGGACTAAGAACCATCTGTGACTTTGGAAACAAATCCTCTGCAGCTGTGAGAGCAGACCCATCGCTGGCTGACGAGTTAAACTCTTTCTACGGCCGCTTTGAATGCTACCGAGGCAGCACGAGTCTGCCGAACAGCGCGTCAGTAAACAGCAATCAGAGCAGCGATAATCATGTAATCACTGTGTCGGAGGACAAGGTTCAGAGGGCTATAAAGCGAGTGAACATCAGGAAAGTATCAGGTCCTGATGGGATTTCTGGCCGTGTTCTGAGGTCCTGTGCTGATCAGCTCTCTGGTTTGTTTACATCTATTTTTAATGAGTCCCTTGCTACCTTGGTGGTTCCCACCTCTTTTAAAAAATCTGTCATCATACCTGTGCCTAAGGCCCCTCTTGACTATGTCCGGTTGCCCTCACATCAATAGTCATGAAGGTCTTTGAGAAACTTATAAAAAACAACATTTGCTCCTCCATCCCTGATACTTTGGACCCTCTTCAGTTTGCCCCAACTGATCTACTGAAGATGCCATCTCTCACGTCCTGCACTCTTCTCTCATGCACATTGACAGCAGCGATGGGAGCTATGTAAGGCTGCTATTCATCGACTATAGCCCAGCTTTCAATACTATAGTACCCCTCAAGCTAGCTTCCAAACTCATGGACCTCGGCCTGAATTCTTCACTTTGCAACTGGATTCTTGATTTCCTCACTGGTAGACCTCAAGTGGTGAAAGTAGGACAGTTCACCTCCAACTCCATCACCCCGAACGTAGGAGCCCCACAGGGCTGTGTCCTGAGTCCCCTGCTCTACTCTCTCTATACACATGACTACGTGTCTTCCCACAGCTCCACATCTATTATCAAATTTGCTGATGATACTGTGGTTCTGGGCCTCATTTCCAACAACAGTGAAGCCGCATACTTGGATGAGGTAGAGAAACTTACATCATGGTGCCAGGACAACTGTCTCTCTCTCAATGTGAGCGAAACTAAACAGCTGATTGTTGACTTCAGGAAGAGGCAGCATGGGCCCTATACTCCTCTTATGATCAGTGGGACCCCTGGGGAGAGGGTGAGCAGCTTCAAGTACCTTGGTGTAAACATCTCAGAGGACCTGACTTGGACTTCACACATCCAACCCAGGTTAATAAAGCTATACCATCTGCGCGACATCTGAGGAAATTCAGGGTTTCACCAGCAATCCTGAAAACTTTCTATTCAGGGGCCATAGAAAGTGTATTGACTCAGTGTATCTCAATGTGGTATGGGAACAGCTCCAGTCAGGACTGCAAAGCCCTGCAGAGAGTTCTGCGCTTAGCTGAGTGCATCTCAGGGTCTGCTCTCCCCTCTCTGCAGGACATTTACCTCAAATGCTGCAAAAGCAGAGCTGTTAAAATCATTAAGGACCCTAACCACCCTGGTAAATGTCTTTTCATTTTACTGCCATCTGGTAAGCGCTTCCGTAGCCTGACCTGAAGGAAAAACATTTAGGAGGAGCTTCTTCCCCCAGGCTGTCAGGCTCCTAAACTCAAACTCAGTATCTTAACTTTTACATGACTTCACTTAATTATCAGTAAGATACTTAATATACTGACATTGTCACTAGCACACAACATTTTCTATAATTTTTTATTTACTTTTTTTACTACCTCTGTTGCTGCTATGTAAATACCCTGTACAACCTGTTTGCACATTCTTCTCTTGTACATTCCTGCTCATCTTAATATTTATTAAGTCTACAGTATAGCCTACTGTCCTGCACATTTTATTTTATAAGCATTTTATTTTATTCTTTTTCATTTTTATCTTACTTTTTCCATACCATATTTATATATAATTTTCTTGTGTTTGTATTCTTTAATAATTGCACTATGAAGCGGACCTGACTTACATTTCACTGCTGGTCATATGCTCTCCATATAACCATGTATGTGACAAATAAAATCTTGAATCTTGAATCTTGAAAGACATTGGTTACCAACATTCTTCAAAATATTTTCTTATATGTTTTGCATATCTAAGGGTGTATTCACACCTGTCTTGTTTGGTTCGATTAAATAGAACTCAAGTTCATTTCCCCTTTTGTTGCGGATCTCTTTGGCAGGTGTGAATACAGCAATCGCACTCTGGTGCGGACCAAACAACCTACCGAGACCCAGTTGAAGAGGTGGTCTCCGTCCACTTCCAAACGAACTCTGGTACGGTTGAACTGCACCAAACAGAAAAAAAATCAACATTGTATTTGGTCTGGACCATAGCAAGTGAACTAGCAGACTTTCCTGGTGTTAATACACCCTAAGGTTTTGTAATGACATGAATGTAATACATGTAAGAATTGTCATTTTTGGATGAACTATCTCTTTAATGTAGTCTCCTACATTCTTTTTCGAGGATGAGAGCATGTCACGCAATGTCCTTGTTGGCATCTGCTTAATTTGACTAGCTTTTACTGAGTGACCTATTGAGTTTGTGCCAAATACCAGTTGGCCACAAGGCCTTTGATGTCAAAAACAAAAGATATGTTAAGCTTCTTCTCCACCCTTTTAAAAAGTTCATGAGCTTATTTTTGTTATCCGAACTATGCATGATTAAATACTTATCTGCAGTTATTTTTTTTATTTTTTTTTCGCATTTAGCATTGTTTTCTTGATCAGAACAAATCTACAATTCATTTTTGGGTTGTGGCCCATCATTGTAAACCACTGTGCTTGATTATACAGTAATGTCATCTGTGTTTGGAAAAGAGAGATGGAAACCCTCAACTTATATACATTCTAACATATGGAAGTGGTTAAAATTAGTGTGCTTTGGATGGTAAGTATTAGTCATAGTCAAGGAGTGTTGAGTAGATAATCACTGGGTTGCCAAATCCAGATTGTATGTTCCATACATTTTTTTTTGCTTCTTAATCTCTCTTTCTAGCTCTTTTGTAGGGTTTGCATAACAAGCCCTTTCTTTTCTGATCTGTCACCTAAAATCTTGCCAACCCCTGATGAAAGATCATCATGAAAATATTCTGGCACCTAGTAATCAGTAATTATCTCTACTATATAATCCAATAATCCAATTTAACCAATTTTGTATTTGACAGTTGTAATAGTACAAGACATTGTGACAAATAATTTTTATTTCAAATAAATGCTTTCCTATTCATTTTTTTTAATTCATTTAAGTTTATTTATTTTATTTATTTTAATTTTTTTATTCATTAAAAAAGAATCACAAGTTCCACAAAAATATCAAGATACACAACTGTTTTCAATACTGATAATAAGAATCAGCATATTAGAATGATTTCTGAAGGCTCATGTGACACAAAATTCAGCTTTGCTATCACAGGAATAAATGACATTTTAAAAAAATATATTCAAATAGAAAACAATTGTTTTAAATTGTAATAATATTTCACAATATTGCTGATTTTACTGTACTTTTATCCTATAAATGCAGTCTTTGTGAGTATAAATGACTTCTTTCAAAAACATTAAAAAAAAAAAATGTTTCAAATGTGATACACCCATAAGTACATTTATGCATTTGGCAAATGTTTTTTTTTTTTTTTTTTTTTTTTGACAAATGTAAAAAATAAAAAAAAACTACATATACATTGATTAAACTACCCCAACTCTAAATGTCTGGCACATTGTTTACCCATATACATCTCTCATTATTAATGGACCTGCATTATTAATAAAGCTGAATGTGCTTGGGTCCATGCTGTTGCACCACACCTTTTACTGACACCTCTGAACTTCATCCAGTGATAACAGCTCAATTCAAGCCTCATTTCTATTCATGCCGTGCCAAAACCACGATTCAGACAGCTGCGATTCTGCTCTAATAATGACCGGACAAACAGTGTTGATGAAACACTATTCCCCCACCACTCCAATAATGATAATATTAACTACACTATTACTACCCCCGTATCAACCAAACAAGAACACAAAACATGTTTTATTATTACGTCTTACTACTTAACAACCATCTAATAAGCTACCTTCTTTTTTACTACGTGAGGCATCTGTGAGTCAGAGAAGATAATATTGTTGGGCCAAAGAGGGGTAGTGACACAGGTTGAGGGGGAGGTTTTACTAAATATGTTACTTTCCTTGAATCCCCCGCAGGAGAGTGGGGGAGAAATGGGAAGAGGAGAGATTGGGTTACGCAAGACAGAGTGAAAAAGTGCAACAATGTGTGAAAGACCTCCAGTGCATGAGAGAGAAAATCCGATAAGCGGGAAGAGACATTTCAATCGCAGTTTGTTTGTTTGTTTTAAGGCCAGGATGGAAAAAGAAGGGAGAGAAAGAGGAATGTACATATAGTGTGCATTGTTCCGATAACAGCTGTCTGGAGTGTTCGGGCCAGCATGGAGGATTGCCTTTCCTGTTGTCCCCTCCCTAACTTTCCCCAGTTGTTTTGGAAACCACACATGGTTTGTAAGGTATGCAGGGTGCATGTGATATGGGAGGCTTGATTTCATTCATCTTCGGTCCACACTGATGTCACAACAATGAGGTGTCACCATGATGAAAATTATCTCACTGTGATATTGTGGACAAAAGAAGGGCAGAGGTGAAGGAGAAGTAGAGAGTATGAAAAAAGTACTAGAAGGTGCCAAACCTGTTGCAATTACCTGTAACTCACCTGCAAACTGTACTTCTGCCCTCTACTGTACTAAATGGGAAGTGTAATTAATTGCCACCAGAGGGCAATCAAATGATTATTTACAGTAATAATGCATGTGCATGTGAATGCACAAGCATATTACCTTGATAAAGGTGTACAAACAATCAAAACATTGGTTTGAGTATTGGTTTCTGTTCTAATATATCAATACATACTGATTAGAGGTCTACCAATATTGGATTTTGCTGATATAATGTGTTTAAAACAAAGCATGAAATAGATTTTTTTTCTGATAAGGGTAAAATCTATATATTGAATTGTGTTAAATAATGTTCATCGTCTTTCCTTCCTGTGACAGGGCGGCCCAAAAAGAAGCTGTTTACGTTTACAAAGGAGAGAATATATGCACTCTTACAACTGTCTACAGCATATTACAATAAAAACATTATAACATAAACACTGTCCAACTGTAATTTATTAGAAGTAGATCATTAACAACTACTTGGCATAAATGTGCAGTAATCATTGATTGCAAACTGCTCTGAAAATTAAAGCCAGTAAAACATGCACTTTGACTTAGAATGTGAGGTGTTCACATTTAGTTAAATCACTGCCTTTTTATTTGTAATAATCATAGGCTGTCCTGTGATTTTTTCCCACTAAATTTAAGACTTCTTAAGATGTTGAGACCTTTGTCATACTGTTTAAGATATTTAAGACATTTTGTGATCTAAATTTGATAAAACTGAGTTGCGACATTTTAAAAATGTACTGGAACCCTGTCCAAGAACCATGTTTTGCTCTGTTGGGTTTATGATTTGAATATGTGGTTCTTTGAAGCCTAAAGCAGTTCTTGTTAAAGGTCTTTCATATTAGCTTTCTTTCTGGCTTCTTTAAAGCAGCAGTGCATACACTCAGAAAAATTATTATTTAGTTTAACTTGACTCAGTTGTGAGCAGTGGTTTTCCCACATAACATAACATTGGCATGTAAATTCATATACTCTGTGTAGTGGAGATGGAATTGAGTAAAACTAAACTTTTCAAAGAAATCTCTTCCAAGTTAAATACTAGCATGCAAAATGTTTTTTGGGTAACATTTTAATATAGCATGCCTATTATTAACATTTTGGCTGTTTATTAGTGCTTATAAAGCACATATTCTGCATAACAATATTCTACATCCCTAATCCTATCCAATACCTAAAATTAATAAAACTACTTTACTAACTATTAATAAGCAGTAAATTAGGAGCTAATTGAGGCATAAATCCTATAGTTAATGGCTTGTTAATAGCAAATATTGGACCTTAAAACAAAGTGTGGCCCTTTTTTGTTACATAAATGTAAATAGATCAGAACTGTCACTTTTTAGCACAATGTTAACCCCAAAAAATCTGAAAAAGAACAAAAAAATCTTCAAAACCCCCACAAAACACCTTTCAACAAGTTCTCAAAGTTAAAACATTTAATGCAACAAAAGTGATCAATGCAGTCCTAAGACAAATGTATAAATGTAAAGCTAACTTATTTGACAAATATAATTGGAATGAACCTCAAATCTAATTTTGTAGTGTTAAAAGTCTCCAAAATACTGCTGTATAATCAATGACGGGAAGATACTAGTCATATAGTGGAGTGATTGAGGATCACAGTCTAGACTAGAGTGAAAGACAAAGCAGCTAATGACCCTGTTTTTGTTTTATCCACCAATCATCACCTGTTCATAATGTCTGCAGACCAATCAAATACTGGTCAACCAGCTGGTAAAATCAAACAAATCAAGGGGGGTTGTCCTGCACAGGCACAGGAGCTGACATTGGTGATTTTGTAGGGTTGTTTTGGAGGTCACTGTGAGAATTTGAAGTAGTGACTCATTGTGTTTGCAAATGAAGCAGTTAAACTGAAATGGTTTCTCACTGTGAGAACTATAGTCTCCCATTCCCAGAACACTCTTGTGACCTCTGGGTCACTGACTCATTGAGCATTGCCAAAAGCGTACTCTGGATTTTGTTTTACTTGGATGAAGCGTGACATGGATCATTTGGCCCTTGTCATAAAATGTTCATTCACTGGTTTATTTCCATTCTTTGCATGGGGAGAGACAATAATTAAATTGTCGTTTAGAGGCATAAAAAGAATAAGGGCTCTCAAGCACCAAATGTGCATAGTCACACAGAACAGCTTGATTACATTACAGTCAGCAATGACTTTCACTGTTTAGAGAAAATATACTACATGCAAAACAGTGGCAACATCCATCAACAAAAGATTGGATCAGCAAAACTACTGCCAAGTGTGTGTGGGTCAGTTCAGGAAAATTCCTCTGAACTATCAATCAAAAGAGGAAAGGGAGAAGACTAAACAGATTCATAAAGATGATATGCCAAAATATATATTTTGCTTAGATGAAGGGGCGGGAATAAAAAATAAATAAATAAATAAATAAATAAAATAAATAAAAAATAAAATAAAATAAAAGTTGTGTAATAAAAGACATTTAGATTTTAATAAACAGAGTAAAAAGTCTTACCAGGTTAATGGTAAAGTCATGGTATCAGATGGTAATACTATGGGCAGGAAGGGAAGAAATGTTGTTATATTATATTATATTATATTATATTATATTATATTACATTATTTTATATTATATTATAATATATTATATTATATTATATTATATTATATTATATTATATTATATTATATTATGACATTATATTATATTATATTATATAAAGCAGATTCAATTATATAATTAACAATAATTTTATAAAATAAATAAAATAAAAAACACTTGACAATTTGACTGTTTTTAGAATTTATTAATTCTCACTTTTACATGAACGTACATATATAATTAATGCAATAATAATGTTTATATTAATTTTGTAAAATGATAATAGACTATTTTAATATTTTGACTATTTTTAGGTTTTATTATTTCTCACTTTTTAACGCACTCTTAAAAATAAAGACATTCCCCAAAGATCCTTTCACTGAACAGTTCTTAAAGAACATTCTAAAGAATAATTCTAAATTCTAAATCATTCCACAGAACCTTTTTCCTCTATAAAAATAGATTCCATAGATGGGAATAAACAACATAGTATTGTGTTATGGCTGCCAACTTTACAGTAATTTTTCCTAAAACATAATTTGCTTAGTTTATTTGGATGCTTGGTTGTTTGGACCTGTGTTGGGAAGAACATTAGAGACTGGCCCCTCTAGGAGCTTTAATTGAATACTCCTGTTTTATATTTTCTCTCAGGCCAATCCCAAGTCAAGTAAGAAGAACCTCATGTTCCAACATCCTTCTGTCAACAGAAAAATGAAATACTCAAATAAACGCACACAGCGGGACCGACCGAATGTGAACAAGATAGAGAAACAGACCCAGAAGGGGTGTACAGGCAGGAGTGTGGTTTAAAGCCTGTTAGTTTTAGCATAAGCTTGGATAAGAATCCTTACCCATGAGTCTCTGCTGTTATCTATTCTCTCATATTAGCTTATGCACATTCAGGCACATTCCAGGGGCAAGAAAAGTGGCACAAAGAGAGTGGGAGGGATTTGAGAGAATGAGTGGGAGGCTTTGGGTTCTCTAACAAAATCCAGCCCTGTTGCTTGTCAGGAACTGCCTCTGCCAGGTCAGAGGTCACCGCTGCTAAGAGAGCAAGTCTGGAAGTCTTGGTTGTGTCTTTGATCACTACTGATGCAGATTGAGCACCCACATCCTCAAACAACAACAAAACACTGATAACAAAACTTGAACAAACATGTTTGAAATAACAACGGCTGGATTTTCACAAAAACATTCTCATGTTTTAATTTTGTTGATGCTAAAGTGGACAATCAAGCTTGAAAATCCAGTGAATCAGCAGGGGACGCAGCTGACATTAAATAGCTTATGCTGTTTACATTCAGTGGATATTCTCCAAAATGGCACCAGGGTGATGCAGAGGAGACAAATTGTTGAATAAAGTTGTTATTTTTGTTTTCTTTGAATACAAAAAGTATTGTCGTAGTTTCGTAAAATTACAGTTGTAGAACAGTAGAGATTTCTGGTAACCTTGCAGTTTCACCCCAATGAAGCGATCATGACTCACCCGTCAAGGTGTTGACTGACACTTTATAGCGGTCTTTGTGGTGTCATGAGGTCAAATTCCTGAGGATCTTCTCTGTGAAACCACCTGGATGAATGGCAAAACGTGTAGTGAATGGAAAATACGCCCATGTGCTCCAAAACAAATGCTAAAGAGACAGAGGTGTACTTTTCAGAAGTGTCTTCATGCATTGTAATGTATTACAATATTAAGACCACAAAGTACCCATTCACTTTGGGTGGACGAATCCATCCTCATATATATATTCTAAGCATTTTAATACTAGTAAATGTAATTTTTATTAGATTTTTTTTTTTTACTGTACTTTACTTTTTTCTTATTTATTGTAAATTCCATTCATTAACATGTATTTTTTATTTATTTATTTTTAATTACTGAACATAAAAATTAATCAGCTTCCAAGAAAAAAAGTTCTTTGAGAGCAAACCGTATAACACAGAGACACTTTCTCTCCTCATAAATAAAACAAACCGTGATCATGCTAACAGAATAAATATTTACGTATTTAATTTCACTAAATAACAAACAAGGTACATTATGTGACATATAGTAGACTGATTTTTTTGTTTAATAAAGCTTTAAAAGGGTAGTTCACCCAAAAATGAAAATTCTGTCATTAATTACTTACCCTCTTGTCTTTCCAAACCCATAAGACCTTCGTTCATGTTCAGAACACAAATTAAGATATTTTTGATGAAATCCGGGAGCTTTCTGACCATCCATAGACAGCAATGCAACTAGCACATTCAAGGCTCAGAAAGATAGTAAGGGCATCTTTAAAAATAGTCAATGCGACATCAGTGGTTCAACCTTAATGTTATGAAGCTACGAGAATACTTTTTGAGTGCAAAGAACTGCACACACACGTGTCATGGAACTGTCGTGAATGCTAAGATTGTCTAAGACTGACACAGAAGAGAAAAATGTGTTGAATTAAGTCATTATTTTTGATTTCTTTGCACACAAAAAGTATTCTCTTAACTTCATAAAATTACGGTTGAACCACTGATGTCACATGGACTATTTTAACAATGTCTTTACCACCTTTCTGTGCCTTGAACGTGGTAGTTACATTGCTGTCTATTGAGGGTCAGAAAGCTCTAAAACTTTATCAATATTTTAATTTGTGTTCTAAAGATGAACAAAGGTCTTATGGGTTTGGCATGACATGAGGGCAAGTAATTTATAACAGAATTTTCATTTTTGGGTGAACTAGCCCTTTAAGTTCAGCTGTCAATAAATAATAAATTAATATATAATATCAGCCTATTATCACCAACTTTTAAATGCTATAATTACTCATTTTATCTTGTATGCTTTCTTTGTAAGCATTATTATACACAGACCTGGTATTGATATATTTTTGTATCTGATCAAAAAGAAAAGAAATGGTGAGCCCCTTCCTATTACTGACCCCAGAGCCCTAAAGACTCAGTCTGGATCGTCTTTTGCTGAGGTGGAACTTCCTGTAGAGCAGGGCAAAAACATTAACAGGAACCCAATTTCAGAGGTTACCCCCTATCTTCCTGTATTTTTGGATATGTCCTATATTTATGTATTTAAGTCAACAAGCACACACAGGGGCAGAGTAAAACCTTGGCCTTCTGGTTTTAATAAGACAGTGATTGAGAGTGAAGAAATACAATACAACAGCTACAGCCTGGAGCCTAATATTACATCCTCAGCCAAACACATTGATCTAAAGTGCTCTACTGTGAGTCGTGCAATTTTCAGCTCATTCCCGACAAGACATACACTGCTGATACATGGTCTTCACACTGTCTCTCAACTTTCATACTACTGTGCCACTCTCGACAAACACATGAGGTATTTCCCTGACCAGAGAAGGAGCCATGAGCAAAGGAGGCAGAGGAGAGAGGTCATGGGGGTTGCCAGATCAAAGCCAAGTCCTCCATAATGGCTGGTTTCAAATGGTCTCCCTGTTGCTTCTTTATCTGCTTTTGAGAGAGCATTTGAGGCTGGGCGTTGTTTTGATGTTCCTGACAAGGACAGTCTAAAAGCATTGTGAGACAATTACTTAGCTCTTAAATATTGCGTGTAGCTATAAGTTCTTTATTAGTAATTGCATAACCTAGCATGAATTAAATAAAATGTAATATGTTTTTACAATATTTATTAATTGTTGTTACTGTTTGTGTCACACTACACAAGGAGTCAAGGAATCCAGGAATGAGGAATTCACAAAACGAGAGTCTTTAATAATCCAAATAGGAAACAGAGCACATGGAAGAGATTCAAGAACCGACAAACACAAACTGAAAGGACTAGGGCATATAAAGACAGGATAATTTGGGAAACACAGGTGCATGGAATAACTAATTAACAGGGACACGGAACACATGTGGAGGGAAAACTCAACATAATGAGTCCAGGGTCCCGTTCTTCGTACATCGCTAACTCATTTAGCTGGATTTGATTGTTGACGATTTGGCATGATCTTGGATAGTTTGGCTCTTCGAAACTCATCCCGGAGTTGCTGTCATAGCAACAGGTCCTTTAAACCTGCTCAGGAGCAGGCTTATTTCATGTAAACAGGATTAGATTGCATCTTATTAAGAAGAATTGAGACTTAAAATCTGTCCGCTACCACCGCTACTTTATTACAAGAGCATCCTACTGATCCAGGGACAATAATTTAAAATAATGATAATTAAAAAAATATATTTAAAGATAATATAATAACGTTATGTAGTCTTTAACACTGCCAGTTTTACTCACTGAAAGATTTATTCATCATAAAATAATTACTTCATAATTGTATTAGAGTCTTACACACAGATAATGTAGAGTCGTGCATTACTGGGAAGTCGTGGCCTAGTGGTTAGAGAGTTTGAGTCCTAACCCTAAGGTTGTGGGTTCGAGTCTCAGGCCGGCAATACTACGACTGAGGTGCCCTTTAGCAAGGCACCGAACCCCCAACTGCTCCCCAGGCGCCGCAGCATAAATGGCTGCCACTGATCTGGGTGTGTGTGTGCACTTTGGATGGGTTAAATGCAGAGCACGAATTCTGAGTATGGGTCACCATACTTGGCTGTATGTCATGTATGTAACGTCACTTTTAATTGTAGTGGTGACAGCTATTATGGGAGTGACTTGATGGAGCACAGGAAATACAGATAACATGATCTTGATCCTTAAGAAACTTTCATAAATGCTGTTACGTAACAAATCTGTCCAAATATAAAATTAAATGAACAGCTAATTACTACATTGAAATAAAAATGTAAAGACTGTACAAATACTATAAATCGTGAATCTAAATAATTGGGAATCATGTAAAAAAATAAAAATAAAAGCAAAGCACATTTCATTTATCTATTATAACATTTATGTAGTTTTCGCTTGGCTGTTTCCTTATAAAAGTCCAGAAATTTGTCAAGTTTTTCATCAGGTGTCTTTTAAAATTATATGATGTCATTACGTTGCCATCTTGCCGCCAGCCAATCACTGCATTGCTGATCGTTGTTTCGAGTATCGATACATAGCCCCTTTTAAACCAGCCAATGAATGCGCAATTATCTCAGATAACTCAATCCAGCCATACTAATCATCAACAACAGGTGCATTCGAAGAACCAAATTAACCAAATCCTGATTAGCGCGATGATATCATCTTGGATGTGACATTTCATCTCAGATGTAATAAGCGACGTATGAAGAATGGACCCCAGGGGTGTGACAGTTTGTTTATGAAAAATACACTTGTTAATTATTTGTTCATGTTAGTTTACAAGCCAATGACTAATATGACCAGATATAACTTTTGATTTTAAAATTGTTTTATTATGTGCTGAAATTAACAAATATTGATAAATACTGCAGGAATATTGTTCATTGTTAGTTGTTTTATTAATGCTGAAATAAAATTAAAAATCAATATTTAATGAATAACTTAAACAAAAATGTTGTCTTGGTAACTATATGAATTAAAATAGATTTAAACTGAATTACTAAAATAATTAAAACAGAAAATTGAACTTTAATGACTATAATATTTATTATGATGAATTATAATATTAATATTCTGATTTGAACAATTGTAATAATTTAAGATATCATATAATAATAAGCTGTGTAAATACGGGTATGTAATAATAAACCTAACCTTAAGTTGCCCTACAAACAGGACTGAGTAATATCTCAAATTATGCAACTTTAATAATTTTATATGCAATTCGTGATTTTCACCTGACGTGAAAAAAACAAAACAAAACAAACAAACAAACAAAAACATTTACTAATAACAAGAGAAGGCCATAAGCAGTATCAAGCAATAAGTAGCCTATATTGAAGACGCTTGTGTGTGGGTTCATTTGCTAGTAAACTACACCATAGTAACTGCACTGCAATGTGCTTAAAAAACCCATAAGAACATATTTGCAACCATACTGCAATACCCTGGCAACTAACCAGAACACTGTAGCATTGTGGTGGCGTAAAAATCTTGTGCACTACATAAAATGTAGCAGGAACATTTCAGAAGTGGTGAAAGCAGCACAATGTGTGTCTGTTGTCACTGTCTGGAACCAAACGATGAATCATTCCAGCAAAATAAAAAAGGAGTCTCCCATGCCCTGCTGCTGTCAAACATCATTATGCAGTGGTCTCTTCAAGAATGCTGGCTAATAAGACTGTGGGGTCCCAGCCAGATGAATGCAACACTGAATCATCTGACAGGATTTTATGACCTTATAAAAAGGGAAGAATCCAGACAGGGTGAAGATACCACTGTTCGCCTAAATGTCACAGCCGTGCACGAAAAGTTCTTCCTAGTGTGCTTCTAATTCATCATTCAACACAAAGGCTGAAAATATTCTCTCACTCATAAGTCAACACGTTTTTCCATGCCTCCACACACACATAGTCTTCGCTAATTTAAGAGCTACTGAGTGTGAGTGAGCTGCTGTGGGCCTTTGAGAAGAACACAGAGGTTCTTTTCATTCACTGAGCGTTTCGCACCTCCCTTCTTCTGTTTGGTATATATAGTAAAAACTCGGTCTCAGTACGCTGGACATTATTAATGAGCCGGCGCCTCTGCGCTGCTGGTATAAGACACGCACATCTATAGGCGACACACCTTTGAAAAATGTTGTGTAAAAAACACAAAAAAACCCCAACAACAGCAACAGTGGCGTGGTTTTAAAAAAAAAAGTATGCATGAAGGTGAATGTTGTTTCCTGCTGCCTTGGGAATGTATTCTTGGAGCGAGTTTTTTTACGTAAGAGGGGGAATTCTTCACACTAATTGCTGTGTGATTTTCCATGCCTGAATTTGCACTTTGAACAAATTGCTGTATTATACCTCTGTATGTAAAGTACTGCATTCAGACATTTGCTAAGTCAGTGGATGTACAGTATGATTTCCACTTGGTGGGTGATACAAGTGGTGAAAAACCCCTACAGGCTTACACTGAAGGGGAAGTCTGATGCATATCTATGGACGGGAATAAAGACTTTGGATTGGGATCTTTGGGCTTTAGCCAGTAAACAACAACCTAGAACACCCTAGCAACTGTATATCAATAAACACTGAGAGAAAATGCAAAGCAACAGCTGTAGAAAAGCCGCAGCAACAGCATTATTGTTGACACCATAAACAATAACCATAAAGAAAACTACTAGTGCACAATTCTGTTCTGTTTATTATAAGTGCACGCTACCATTTTATTGTCTGCCAATTTAAATGCTTGAGGTCTTTAAAGTAGGATGGATTCTGATTGGCTGTTAATATTTTAATCATTCATCAGCTTGAGAAAAAAAAAAAAATTCTGAAAGTGATTCCAACAATATAATTTCTCTGTGATGTTATTGTTATAGCAGTGCTGTGGACTAATGTGCTAAAATTAGAGTGATTATTAAAATATTATAGTTTTTGTTGTAGTTATCATTCTTCATTTTGCATTCCGCTTTGCTTTTTTTCAGTGTTTGTATGTAATCTGTTTTAAAAAAAACTGTTAAAAGTAGTTCAGTGTTTAAAAATTCTGGGGATCTCTATCACCGGAGTTTTCATTTCATAAGAGGGGGGGAATTCTTCACACTAATTTGCTGGTGATTTTCCATGCCCCTGATTTTGCACTTTGAACAAATTGCTGTATTATACCTCTGTATGTAAAGTACTGCATTCAGACATTTGCTAAGTCAGTGGATGTACAGTATGATTTCCACTTGGTGGGTGATACAAGTGGTGGAAAAACCCCCTACAGGCTTACACTGAAGGGGAAAGTCTGATGCATATCTATGGACGGGAATAAAAGACTTTGGATTGGGATCTTTGGGATCTTTAGCCAGTAAACAACAACCCTAGAACACCCTAGCAACTGTATATCAATAAACACTGAGAGAAAATGCAAAGCAACAGCTGTAGAAAAGCCGCAGCAACAGCATTATTGTTGACACCATAAACAATAACCATAAAGAAAACTACTAGTGCACAATTCTGTTCTGTTTATTATAAGTGCACGCTACCATTTTATTGTCTGCCAATTTAAATGCTTGAGGTCTTTAAAGTAGGATGGATTCTGATTGGCTGTTAATATTTTAATCATTCATCAGCTTGAGAAAAAAAAAAAAATTCTGAAAGTTGATTCCAACAATATAATTTCTCTGTGATGTTATTGTTATATCAGTGCTGTGGACTAATGTGCTAAAATTAGAGTGATTATTAAAAATATTATAGTTTTTGTTGTAGTTATCATTCTTCATTTTGCATTCCGCTTTGCTTTTTTTCAGTGTTTGTATGTAATCTGTTTTAAAAAAAACTGTTAAAAGTAGTTCAGTGTTTAAAAATTCATCTCTAGACCATTTTCATTTCAACAGCACTGCCCTGCATTTTACACAAAAACACATTCTATGCGAATGAACCCTTAAGGTGCGGTCACATTTACCATTTTTCTGTAGGAATCCATGCAACCTGTAAAGGGGGTGAAATACATCCTTAGGCATATTTCACAATAGGTTAAAGTTTGCTTGCTTAAGAAAATACGAGTTGTGAGTTATGTTTCATCTTCACTATTGTCAAATGACAAACAGTCCTTTTTTTGTTTATGAAATTTCCATGAAATTTCCCTAATGTGGGCACACCTTTGGATGTGGGGCTTAATAGGGTTTGTATACACACATACACAGAACTAAACTATTGTACATACAAACAGATCATCAGTTCATTTTATATGTGCAAATGGGGATGTGCATGCATTTTTGCACGTTATCTAAGATGCTCAAAGTGCAAAAGGATTTTAAATGAGACACAGGATGACTGAGCCATGCCTAAAGCATTTCCCCTCACTCTCCTCCTCCCATATCTGATCCTACTGAGAAGCAGAACAAAGAGTTGGAGGAATGTACTGTGCAGGAATCAATGCATCTTACTCACACTATCAGACATCCAGTAAGTGCCCCCACCCTTCTTACTCCACCTTTCCCAACACCTCCCCTTCTTTTTGATCTGTCTGCACCCCCATCTCTGATTGACTGCTGTCTGTTCTGCTTGGTTGTTTCAAATCTGAAGAATGTATCAGACATCTGCCATGTGTTTTATCAGGTGCCTTCACATCTGGAACATTCCGTGGATCTTGTGGTTTCTTGTCCACGCCTGAATGTGTACAAAATAAAGCCAGGTAAGGTGTCAAGCTCTGGTGTCGCCAAACTGCATGTCATACTTTGTGGCATTTGTAGTTTGACAAAAGGAAAGATTTCATGCTTCAGGCTGCAAGATTGTTGCAGAACAAAACAAATAATGGTACTTACCGCCGTTAGAGGAAAGCTGGTTAAAATAAAATAAAAAAAAGAATACAAATAAAGATATTTTTGAAAATTAAGACATGCCACACCTACCGGATTCAGCCTGACTCACTGTGTGACAATTCATGACTATGTCAATGTTACAGGCAAACAGATTTTTGAGTATGCTGATAAGGTACTGGAAAAAACTATTTGCGCCACACCCTCTGGGCAAATCATCTGCCTAGACAGGAAAAAACGATCTGATTTCATGGTAAAATGATCATGTTTTTTCCAACAACCAGCCTGGATGATGGTACTGTACATATTGCTCATAAATGGTTTTGACTGTGGCTGGAGTTTTTTATGCACTGCTGGCATCAGAAATGCATGAAAACTGGAGCTGAGCCCAGTGTATTTCACATGCAGATGCTTTGAGGACTGAACTGCCTTCTGACCATCATATGACTTATGAACCTAGTCTAAACCTCCACCATGATGTGATCAAATCAAACACTATGTGCTGAACATACAACTCCTTTGCTCTGGATAACAACCAGCTTTCTTGATTTCTGTGGAAACTGTGATACATTTTTCAGGAATCTTTGATGAATAGACAAAAGAACAGCATTGACATTATAAATGTCTTTACTGTCAGTTTTTATCAGTTGAATAAAAGCATGATTTTTTTCTCTTTTTTTAACGGTAATGTACAACAAATAAAGTTGTGTTGGTTTTGTGATTCTGGATGAGTTGTCAAGGGATTGGGAGAAGCAGCAGTCACTGTCTATCCTTTGTGTTGTGATTGAAAGGATTAGATAAATAAGTTCTTTCATTCAAAACGCCATTATAAATGCAAGACAGTTCATTCAAACAAACTCCAAGATCATTCAGATGATGATAACTCACTCATCAGACTTTATCTGACAGCATTAATAACCAATAAATAGGCCAGATCCGCCTGCTCAATGTAGAAAAGGCACTTTCTTGAACTATACTTAGTACGACATACAATGCGGCACATAACGAAATGACATCATTAGCTTCAGTTTTTATTTGAATTAAGTTTGCTTTGTTGAGGTATGTAAATGAATAGTAATCCCTGAATTTACTCACGGGTGCTATGTCAACGGATGTACAAACACACAATATCATGAGCACATTTCAAACATGCCCATATATGGCATTTATACTTTCACCTGATAGTAAAATGACTCAGTTTTATCAGTGCTCAGGTGACCCCTCTCCCTCCCTCCCCGCCCGTATTAGATTATGCAATTTTTCAACTTTATTTCCTTATGATTCCCATGAGTGTCGTAATGCGCAAACAGATCACTTCATGTTGTAGGCAATAATTTCTTTGTCTTTCAAAATTTTGAACTGAGAGAGAGAGAGAGTGCATGCATGTTTATTTTCGCAAATGATTGTTTTTTTGGGAGGACAAACCTTAAATAAGTCCCAGATGAGTTATGAAGGGACCACCCACTTGTTTTGTTATGCCTCCATCATAACCATCATAAGCAATAATCTCACAATCTTCCACAAGGGTTGAACATGGGGGATCTGGCACCCCACAGCACTGATTACATTATGATTTGGAAAAACGATTAAAAGCTTTTAGGATGATCACACACACCCTGAATAGGACAGAGAGCAATATAAAATGATTTAAATTCATTTAATGGTTGTGCGTTATTAAATATTGGTAATGTTTTACAATAAGGTTCCATTTGTTCAGAATACTTAACTATATTAGTTAACATGAGCTAACAATGAAATATGCTTCTAAAGTATTTATTATTCTTATAAGATGCTAATTTCTACATTCTCCAATACATTGTTGAAATCAAAAGTTGTATGTATGTTAATATTATTTATTGGACATCATGAACTAACAATGAACCGTTGTATTTTTAAAACTAAAGATTAAAAAAAGGTATCACTTATTGTTAGTTTATGTAAGTTAATGCATGAATTATCATTAACTAATGGGACCTTATTGTAAAATGTTAGCTAACTAAAAAAAGTCACTACATTATGATTAAAATTATAAATAATTAAATTAGAGTACCATACAAGGAGAGTCTAAATGTAAGTATTCAGAAAAAAATGAAAAAAAAAAAAAAAACCCTACATAAAATAGTACTACTTCATGCATGATGGAGTTTATAGCCTCTTTAAAAACTGATACAGCAAAAAGAATCATTTTCTGTACAAATAAATAGACAACAGCAAACTGAGAGCCTGGGCTTAGTGAAATGGGCTCAACATTGATCTGCATTCTTTCACATCAAATTCCTCCTGTGCCCTTCCAGCCTCAAACAAACACATTCCGACACAATGGATAAGGGAGGATGGCCACATAACACATACACAGCCAAACACTCTCACAATCTAGCTTCGCTTTATTCAGACTGCCCTGGGACAGTTTTAGGACTGTTTGAGGCTGTTTTAGGGCTGCTTGTGAGATCCTAAAGTTTCCACAGAATGAATTTACTGGAAAATTCTTTTTTAAAAAAACAAAAGGTCAGTTTGTTCTGTTTGAAAACACACATAAAAGCCTTTATACCACTCTGACATATTTTGAGCAGTTTAAAACTCTCGTGTATTTCCAAAGTTTGCAATTTCTTTCTGTCTAAATAAAGTAAAATACAACCTACAAACCCAAAGGAAATCATTTGGGAATGTGGGCACAGTATCAGCTTTCTCTTGTGAAACTCATCTTTGTGAAGCTTATTTCAAAAAGGTATGGATCTAATCCAATGTGTGAATGGTTTTAAAACTACAGGGGGGTCCAGATAAGTTTCAGTGATTAGCTCACTTCTTTGTCCGTACATGTATGTGTACTCAGGAGTCAGACTAATTGTTCCTTTGTTCACACATCCTTTTGCAGGCGTGGCAGTCAGGAAAATCCTTTCGGTGATCGGATATCACAACTAGAAAAGCGTGATAGGTTAATCCTATTTTCTCTATTCGTCAGTTCCAGTGCAATGGTTAAGTGAAAAAGATGAGAAAGATAAGAAAGATAGCCAGCTGCAACACGAAATGCTTTCTTCATTTACAGTAAAAAAAAAAAAAAAAAAAAAAAAACGAGTTGACAAATTGCTAAATATAATGATTTCTCAATATGAGTGTCTAACAAGTTTGGATTCTCTGGAGGAGTTACTCAATAGCACCAGCAAATTTAATACTACATTATATATATATATATATATATATATATATATATAATATATATATATATATATATATATGTAAATTTATAATATATATATTTTTTCTAATAGGAAAATAAAATTTAGTTCTAAATAGAAGTTGTGTGACTAAGTGGTAACACTGTCAACATTAGTCAATGTATTAGGTATCACAAACTATCTACTGTAGGATTAATGTTCATTTAGAAATAAACTATTGTTCATTGTTAATTTAGGTTATTTCATAATACATTAAGTAATATTCATGTATACAACTTAAAACAAAAAATGTAGTATATTTATGAATTAACATTAACCTAAATTCATAAAAGCTTTAAAGTATTGTTCATTGTTATTTTAAGTTAACTATAGGATTTCTTAATACTGATGTATAAAACCTAATTGTAATGTTAAGTTTGTAATGTTAAGTTGTACTTTTTAGTTTAGCAGATCTTTATCATATATGTTTCATGCTCATATTACATCTTAAAATGTTAATATGAAGACTTATTTAAAAACTCAAAAAAAAAAAAAAAAAAAAAAAAATCCAGATGTCAAGAACATTTTTGTCTAATTTCAGAGAGGAAAAACGGAGCCACTTGTAATAACAGACTTCTTAAAGGAATCCAGTCACGGAACCCACAGAAGCACACTCTAGACATGGAGGAATGTGATTGGCTGAAGGGAGGGGCTTTTGGGGGCAGGACTTCAAGAAGCAGTTTGTTCATAAAGCCTGAGAGTGTCCCTCATGCCCTGTGCACTCTTCTGGCTGTGTTACTGAGCTCTACCTCTCTCCAGACCTTCAATCACTCATCTGTTCATTCACTTCAGCGACCATGAGTTTGAGAACAAGCTACAGCGTGCGCTCCTCCCAGGTGCCGGTGTCCCAGATGTCCCAGATGTCCATCAAGCGTACCTCCAATGTGCCGACTTACCGGGCTGCGAGCATCTATGGCGGCGCCGGAGGTCAAGGAACCCGAATCTCCTCTGCCTCCTACTCAGGTGTCCGCAGTGGAGTTGGACTTCCCTCAATGTCCAGCTCCATCCAAGTGAGTGCCACTGGAGCCACAGGTGAGATCATGGGCAATGAGAAGATGGCCATGCAGAACCTGAATGACCGTCTGGCCTCCTACCTGGAGAAAGTGAGGACCCTGGAGCAGGCCAACAGCAAGCTGGAGCTGAAGATCCGCGAGGCCCTGGAGAAGAGAGGTCCTGATGTCCACGACTACAGCCGCTTCCATCCCATCGTTGACGATCTGCGCAAGAAGGTGAGTTTGAATAAGTTTGAATGGGAGAAGAGCAGAGAAAATTTACAGCATCTATAAAGAACTTAATGTGACAGTCTAATTGTACTGCTCTGTGGTTATTAACAGTCTAGTGGACATTTATTGGGTTTCAGGACAGATACTAACAAAACAGAGAGATTTCTTTGTCATTTAAAGCTGAATGAGAGTTTACTGATGGCCAGCACTGATAGGCGGAGAACCAAAAAATAAACCATTGGTGAAACTAAAAGAGGGGGAAGGCATGGGGGAGGGAGGCTCAGTTTCTGCAGGATGGCAGTCGTAACTTACAGCCGGTATTCCGGTAAATAAGCATTTCCATCCTGTATTTATTCTTGTCCTGTTACACATCCTTGCTTGTTTATTCCCTGTGGATGGAAACTCCGGGATCTGAGATGTTTTAGCGTCTGTCTGTGTCATAAGGGAAATGGAAAATTCGAGAGGGTTCAGACACCAGCTGTGAGACTTTGGCAGAGATATTCCTAGCTTATATTATATCATAGCTACTTGTATAGTGCTATTCTACATTTTCTTGAAAAGAAGTTCATAAAGCAGATAAAATACTAATTAGAGTAAGTTTCACACCAACTGTATCTTGAAGCTGAACTTTAAAGCTAATATGTCACTGATAACTAGACAGTGTTATCAGAATGATTGATTTTTCATTCATCACTAGCTATGCAGTAAAGTGACAGGTATATTGAATTAAAATAATTAAAGTCCTATTTATCAGGGTTTCTTACAGTCACAAAAGAAAATAGGATTAATCATGAGATTAGCCTGATGAAAAGATAGATGTCATCTGGCACCGAAAAGAAATTTACAGTTTAAAAGCTCAGTAAATTATATAATATATATAATAAAATATAACTTATTTATTTTTTAAAAAGTAGGACAATTGTTAGTGCTGATACATAGCCAACACCCATTAGCATATGGAAAATATGTTGCGTTAACTAGTGTTAAACTATTATATGTCTCCACCCTTTTCCATGATGCCAGGATATGCTGGCTTGCAAACATGGAAAGAATTTACAAAATAAAGTACATTAGGATAAAAAAAAAAACAGGAAATCCAGCTCAACCCTTGTTCTTCCTGCTATCCAGCTTAATTTACAACCGTCAAACAGACACCAGCTGCTTTTTCAACATGGCTGTTGGTTAATGGTTATCTAACAGACTGTAAAATGAACTTTGTTCTCCAGTGCCTCTTATCTAAACAAACTAAGTCTTTAGAGCAGAAGACGGTACTGCAGCTTGGTATACAGTGACCATGTGATTTACACATTATAGATCACACACATTTGTAAAACAGTTTAAAGTTAGGTGAGGTTTTATGTGTCATAATTGCACATTAAATTGTTCAATGATGGTTTCAATCAAGCGATTTCTGTTTTGCTTATAGATCTTTGATGCCACTGCAGACAATGCCCGTCTAGTGCTCCAGATTGATAACGCCCGTCTGGCAGCTGATGACTTTAAAGTCAAGTGAGTAACAAAACTGTGAACTAAAACAAATATTTTGACCTTATGAACTTTCATTGTTTCCTAGAAGAGCAACCATTAACCTTTGTTGTGCCTGCAGGTATGAATCTGAGCTGTCCATCCGCCAGGGTGTGGAGGCTGACATTGCTGGCCTGAGAAAGGTCATTGATGACACCAACATGAACCGCATGAATCTTGAAAGCGAGATTGAGTCCCTCAAGGAAGAGCTCATCTTCCTTAAGAAGAACCATGACAATGTGAGTGCACATCTGGCACATCTGGACATTAGCACATCTGGAAACATTTGTCTACCTCATAATCTATTATGGGTGTTGCTTTAAGACTTATTTTATGGTCTCTCCACCCAACAGGAGGTAATGGAGCTTCGTAACCAGATCTCCCAGTCAGGAGTGCAGGTGGATGTTGATGCTCCTAAAGGACATGATCTGGCCCTGATCATGGAGGAGATAAGATCCAAGTACGAGAAGATGGCCCTGAAGAACCAGGAGGAGCTGAAGGCCTGGCACGAATCTCAGGTATTTTACAAAAGACAATCACTTTCTTGAAATCGAGTCTTGTTAATGTCACACATCAATACCACTGCTTTGGGGCTAATGTGAAATTTTATGCTCTCTCCAGATCACAGAGATTCAGGTTCAAGTCACACAGAACACAGAGGCCCTCCAGGGTGCACGTACAGAAGTCAACGAACTTCGCAGACAAATTCAGACATTGGAGATCGAGCTGGATTCACAGAAGAACCTGGTGAGTTTGTTTACTTGTAGCCATTGCCATTTTCCATCAGGTCTTTCTAGTCCTTTTATTAAATTAGCTGTATTATTTCAAGTATCACATCTTGATTTTGTCTCAGTGAAGTTTGCTCAAACTTCTCTTTTTTTCATTTTTCAGAAAGGATCCCTGGAGGCCACTCTGCGGGACACAGAAATGCGCTACAACATGGAGATCGAGAGTCTCAACACCATCCTCATGCAGCTGGAGGCTGAGCTCACACAATTGCGCAACAACATCCAGCACCAGACGCAGGAGTACGAGGCTCTGCTGAACATCAAGATGAAGCTGGAGGCAGAAATCGCCACCTACAGGAGACTCCTGGACGGCGGAGACTTCAAGTAAGTTTTCTTCTGAAGCATATGGAGATTTTTCACAGTAGTTCACCATTTGTGTAGACATGTAATGTGGTTTTAAAACTTTGTGGCAAGGTTTGCTAGAGTATTTGTTTTGTATGGTGGATAACAGGTATGTTTTCTCATGCAGGCTCCAGGATGCTCTTGAAGAGCAAAAGAAGGTAAAAGTGATGACAGTTACGCAGACACTGGTGGATGGGAAGGTGGTGTCTTCCAGCACAGAAACCAAGGAGAGGAATCTTTGAACATCAAATTTCAGATCAACCTCCACAACACATCAGAAAAACCTCATGGGTCAATGATAAAATGATCTGAAGACATGCTGGACTTAACACATTAGATATTTATTTAGTCCAAAGTGCCTTATTGTAAGTGTCTCAGAGCATATATGCAATGAGATTTAACTAGCACATTTCAACACTAACTTAAAAATTTTAACAAAAAATGAACATTTTAATGACTACAACCAAAAAAAAAAAAACAAAAAACTAAGGATCAAAGAACACAATTGAGGCTTTATTACATATTTTTGTAACGACAATGATTGTTAATGATCATCTATTGTCCCATTTTGTTTTTATGTTGTGCTGTTGTCATCGTGTCTTGTCCTTTCAAATAAAAGACACTTTTATCAAATCTTTGCATTGTCTTTCCTTCATTAAGTTATATGACAATTCCATCTGTCTGATCAAAGGTAGTTTTGGGTGTCAAGTGCCACCATTCTTGGCACCAATTTTTAGGGGGGTTTATCTGGGTTTGTGACGTCACGAACCCGGGAAGTAACTCGTTGTAGTCCCTACCAGCCGTTTTTGATATATCTGTTTGCATTGAACTTTCAGCTTTGTAATTTTGCAGATATTGTTTATGCTCAAACAGCAACATTACACACTAACTAACATTAAAAAAGTGAAATCGCAATGAACCACCCCTTTAAATAATATCAGTTGTGATAAGACATTTTGCTGTGGAAGTCGGCATCTTTGATATTTATTTCAGCCACTGTGATTTGTGAGAGTCATTCATAGATATCGTGAGAACAGAAAAAAGAGGATTGACTTTGGTAATTTGTTCTGGCAGACAGCAGTCAAGGAGCTCCTGTAAGATGTTGTATGAACATAACAATTATATACAGGCTGTCCATGTTAGGACTTATCTGAAATAAGATCTTCCCAAATTGAAATGAATTCTAAAAGACATATTGTTTAAAAAGTACCAAGTGAGGTCAGGTGAGAATAGTTCAACCAAAAATGAAAATTGTCATGATTTACTTACCTCATGTTGTCCCAAATATGTGTGAATTTCTTTCTTCTGCAGAACACAAAATAAGATACTTTAAAGAATGTTTCAAATGTGTTTGTCCACACAATGAATGTCCAAAATAGCACCATTTAGTCCAAAGTTCCCTATAGCTCACAAATATAAAAAATATATCCCTATGAAAAGGTTACCATGCAAATCCTGAATGAACGTCTTGCTTCCTACCTGGAGAAAGTTAGGAGCTTAGAGAAGGCCAACAGTGAGCTGGAGGTGAAAATCCGCCAGGTTTTGGGGAAAAAATGTCCAGACACTAAGGATTATAGTCACTACCAAACCACCCTTGATAAATTACGCAAAGAGGTATTTTCTTTCCATTGGATTACTAGTTTCTAACAATTTTGTCCTGTGTACTAAATTGTTGTCCAATGACATCCACAACGTTTTTTCATAAATGTGTATCACCTGTAATAATTCCCATTAATGTAATGTGTCTATAGGTATTAAAATGAGCTACAGCTAAGACAGTATGTTGAAACAAACATAAATGCATTAAGAAAGCTGCTGGATGACACCAAAGTGGCACGACTGCATCTGGAAAATGATGTTAAAGGATTGAAAGTGAAGCTCATCAAGTTAAAAAAACAACATCAACTGGTAAATGCATTTGATTATACTACACATAAAAAAGGATATTAAATTACAATAGATCAGAATTCAGTAGTTCACAAACAGGAGAGCACCCAAGATATAACCCTGTGGCACCTCAAATCTCAAAATTTTTAGGAAGTGTCAGAACTATAGTCAAATCAACCGGTCAGGAGTGCAGGTGGATGTTAATGCTCCCAATGGACAGGACCTGGCAAAGATCATGGAGAAGATGAGAGCCAATTATGAAAAGATCATCCTAAAGAACCAGGAGGAACTGAAAACTTGGCATGAATCAAAAGTGGGGCGTAATTTCTCTTTGCAAATTTTACTCATTATTTATGTTCTAAAGACAACAGAGAGTTACATTTCTTTCTTTTTTTTTAGCACAGATCACCATTGTACAGGTTCAAGTGACCGAGAACATGGAAGCATTGAAAGAAGCCAAAACACAAGTCAGTGTGAGCCGCAGGCAGATGCAGCTTTTGGAAACAGAGCTGCAGTTTCTGATTGGAAATGTAAGAGATTCTGCCCGGACACCTTAATGCAGTGCTCCACTTTTGAACATTTCTCATGAGCATTTATTTATTTATTTATTTTTGACTTATCTTACAGAAAGCTTATATGGAAGAAGCCCGTAATGAAAGAAAGTTGTGATAAGGGATGCAGGTGGAGCAATACAATGGCATAATTTTGCTTAGAGAATCTGAGCTTAAACAGCTGCGCGCCGACATTCAAAGTCAGACACTGGAGTATCAGGTCCTGTTCAACATCAAGATGGAGCTTCAAGCTGAGATAGCCACCTACAGGAGGCTTCTGAGTTTTATACTTTTTGTAACATACATTTTGACCATAACTGTTCTGTTCTCTGGAAAACTTGATCTTGATGTTACTAAAATATTTTACAAATTGGGGAAAGAATCCATCAGGACAACATTACAGACTACCACCCAGACACTAGTGGATGGAAAAATTGTGTCCTCCAGCTCCAGTACTATCAAAAAGTGATATAAACAAACATGAGATCATTACTGTTCATGAAAGACAACAGCACATGCCAATATCTAAACCACTATGCTTATTTTGGCTATACTTGAACTTTGTTGTTTTAGCAATGTCAAAGTTTCATTTTCATGTTATGACAAACTGGACCCTTAGGATCTAATAAGCATTTTCAAAATGTCATCAGAATAAAAGAAAACAGTAAGTGGTGTCTGATTTCATAGAAACATTCCAACGATCATTCATAATGAAAGAGCAAAATTAAAACAAAATTAATGTCTTATTTTGTACTTCAAACTGACAACTAACAATCAACCAACCAACAATGAATATATAAACTAAGCTTCATTGCCCTGACAGGTCTACGTTTTGTGATTGATTACACTAATCTTAAAGTTTTATTTTTTCTAGTAAGGTGAAATTAGTGATTATACCCTTATCTTTTTTTCGAGCGAACACTTGACAGGTAATCTTTCCTGGAAATCTTTCTAAAAATGAGTAATTGAAAGCTGTCAAACTAAACAATATTCATTCTTGGAACCTAGCAGCATTTTGCCTTCAAGGCATGATGGGTCAGATTTCTTGAAGAGCGATTTAGAAGAAACACAGAAAACAATTGTGATGTGTTAAGCATCTAGGCCCGAAGGCTTATCTATTGGCATCTTAATCTACCATGCTCACAGACTATCTATAATAGTTTTTTTTTTTTTTTTTACCAGGGTGGTATTACCAATATATTTGGTACTGGTAACCCAGGCTTCATCCCATGTTTTCTTATTTTTAAGCTAAATATACAACTTTTTTGGACATGTTAGTATCATTTTTATATATAGATGTTATAGATATATGGACACGAATCCCATTAACTGATTCTAAAACTAAAAAGACCAAGTGGCAGTGAACAGGGATTAAGTATAGAATGTTCCACTGTGGGCCTGTAAAAGCAGGAATTTGCGGCTAACTGTGAAGCACTGTTTCCACTCAAATCCTCATTCGTCACGGCTGGAGAAGCCTATTCAGAGGAAAAGGCGGTTGGTTTGCAGATGACGATGTCAACGTAGACATTTGTGGATGGAAAAGTAGAGCTGGACTGCAAAATGATCTGCGCAGGCCAAAATGACATAGATGAAGTTTCTGCGGAGTTATAAAGTATACAAGAGTCTCTTCAAATTTCATCAGTAGAGAATAAGCCTTTGAATCAAAATCTAGAGTTCTAAAAATATTCATCTTAATTTACATGCACAGTCTGAAGTAATTCTTTGTACTTCAATGCACTGATGTCCTTCTTTTCAAAGCCTTATTAAATAGATGAAAGAAAAAGACTTTGCTAAGGTCACATGCAATGACATGAATCCCACTTTGTGCTGCCCACTCAAACTCATTTTTATTCTGTCCAGAGAGTTACACAAAATGCTTTTGTTGCATGCCACTATATTTCAGCAAAACAGCAACTGAACAATACAGAATATTATCAATGCTAGTACAGTCATTGTGTCAAAAAGTCAGTGTTAAAATCTTGGTACCAACTCTGCACAGTCTCGTGACTTTGCATTTGTTTCACTTTTGCATTAGTCATTTTAATTGGACATCCTCCGTTTTCCCATAATTCTGGGAAGCTCCTGCATTCCTTCTGAAAAATGACTCACTACTGCACATCAATATTTGTTTTTTTATGCTTCCCAGGGCGCTTGGAATGCACGTAAATGCCCTTGTATGGGTATTTTCTATTTCCATTACACCCCCTTAGATTTTCAAAGTGGTCACTGCATAAAATAGCTATTAGAGACTTGTGCTACAAATTAACTAGATAGTTTACATTTTTATAGAAACAGTAGAGCTTGGCCATGCAAAACTATAGGTCAGGGATAGGCAACGTTGGTCCTGGAGAGCCGCTGTCCTGCAGAGTTTAGCTCTAACCCTAATCAAACACACCTGAACAAGCTAATCAAGGTCTTCAGGATTACTAGGCTACAGACAAGTTAATTTTTTTTCAGGGCTGGAGCTTAACTTTGCAGGACATCCACACTCCAGGACCGACGTTGCCTACCCCTGCTATAGGTGCTATAGTTTGTTGTGATGTACTTACTTTCTGGTTGCTTACTGGTAATGTTTTTCACACATATTGCTATATTTTGCTAATACATTCATTTGGTTGCTTAGGGATTTTGGATGGTTGCGAGTTGGATTCTTACTATCCCAAGTTAAAAGTACCCACAGTCATGTCTCTGTTATTTAGTCCCTAAAAATGGCTCTGGTGCTTCATTCAGTATAATTCAATGAGATTTGTTTTTCCCCCCTCATTTTATTACCCTTAGCAAGCATCACTAATTAAAGATTTGATTTTACAAGGCCGGTTATGAGATATAACTCAGCTCACACAGCCTGTCGCTTAAAGTTTCAACAGTCTCCCATATTTGACTTTCCTTCATACGTTCTTGTACCTAAAAGAGGCTCCTGTCAAAAGAAGGAAACAACAGCAGGATAGGGAAAGAGTTCATAGCAGAAACAATAAAGAGAGAGAGAGAGTGATACGATCCTTTGAATCCCACATAACTCCCATTCCTCATGTCTGCTCTCCTCAGACAGGAGATTACCTCCAGATATCCCTCACAGGTGCGGCTTTAATAAAACCTGAGCCACGCTCCCCCTTCCTGAACATACGCTTGCTTTTGTGTAATTGGGTGGGCATTACCCCATTCTTCCTCCAAAGCAGACTTTGACAATATACAGTAGCAATGTTTAAACTCTTTTTAAAGATGCTAAATACAGCTATGTGATCATACCCAATGGTATATTTGTGCATACTTTATCTGTTTAACTGTCAACATGGTTTGAAACTTGTGTCTCAGAACAGAAAAAAAATTATGAACTGCAGACATTTTCTTGACCATCCTTGTATTTTTGTGAGTTTGGTCTGAAGCAAATACCTATGATAAGTATCAGGTCTGGGCAGCTCGAAATCTCCAAAAAGTATTTAAGAAAAAAAGGAGCAAGTTAAGAAAAAAATAGTTGATGAAAGACCACAAGATGGCCGTTAGATTTTCCCATGTGCGTTTAAGATTCAGAGTATAATTTGGCAAACAGCATGCAGCCAACCATCTTGGCAACCTCTGTTTTTAATTTAGGGGGAAAACCCAACATAATTTTAACCAGCATAACCATGGCAACCAAAACAAATCAAAAGCAGACTGGTGACATGGAAACAAAACGTATATAGGGGAATACAAGTCAGCATATGCTAGTTTAGAAAGACTGAGCTCATTCAGAGAGCTATATATAAAACGGTAGTGGGAGGAGCCCTTCAGCCAAAATTACACATCAGTTGAATTACACTTCATTTTCTTGAGATTATTATACACCATTTTAGTAACCACACTCGAGGGAGTTTACAACTTGCAGTAACTATAAAATCAAATTTCCTCCAAATCTCTGGGATAAACAGATGCCGGCTCTTGATTTTTATTCTTGGTTATAAGCTGAATTATCAAAAGAACACAAAATACCCTTTTCTCATTTGGCTTACAAAGAAAATAAATGGAGATAAAAATAAATACATTGAAAAAAAAAGGAAATACAACAGATTATTACAAATAAGTGATAAGTAACAATTGAAACAAATTGTAAAGATATTTAAATGATTCTTGATGAGTCTTTTCAAATATAAATGTTATGACTAAATATATTACTACTTTTTATTTCAACTTTTATTAATACTAAATACTCGCACATACATGCACACAGACAACACAGGTTACTCCAAATGTCCTGCCCCCTATATTAAGAGCCTCTGTGGTGGAATGCACTGTTACCGCTGATAAATCAGTGTTGCAACTTTATAGTTTGTTTTACCATTGCTTCTAACAATGGAAAAAATGGCTGAGATGGGTCTTTTCCACAGAAGACTTACTTTGAATGGGTGTGGGGAAGTTCCAGGTGCATCAATAAAAGGGCTTCAAAAAAACAGGGTTAATGAGAGGTCACTGTGAAATCAGTGTCTCAGGTGACCACTTTGACCAGCTTCCTGTCATCATCAAATACAGCTGCATCGCTTAAAAATCATTTAGAAGAGCGCTGAACAAATAATGCTCATTTGAAGAGAACTGAATGGACCACCCACATGTCTAATGTACCCTAATTTAAGCTGCATAGTCTACCTACATGCCCCCAAAAAAAACAAACTGATTTTTCTTACTCTTTTGTACAGCCCAGGAAATCTCAAAATAACTGGTGGCGTTTGCTTAGGCACGCAACAGTGCACAACACTTATTACAGCTCATACTTAGGGGTTAGGCATTCAACTCAAATTCACTTCAGAAGATATATCTACAAAAAAACAAAAACAAAAAAAATAATAATAATTTTGATACTGCTCGGGTCAAATAAAAAATATTCCGCTTTCCAGACTTGTTTGTACAGCCCTAAATTCTACTTATTATGACCATTTAGAGATTAAAAAAGAGGAGGATATTTGTGCAGTTTAGCAAAGGAATGTAGGGCCACAGAAGCAACAATAAGGAAGGGTTAGGAGATTTAACACTTCATTTATTTTGTAAGACATCTGACAAATTGTCATACATTAGTCAAATGTCAAATCATTTCATGTTTATGTCTTCTTCCTGATCTTGTGACTGATATATAATACCGTCATGTAATATGAATCACATCTTTCAATCAAAAGTTTTAAAAAGCATTAGGATTTGCTGTTCCCAGTCAAAAATGATTGCTATATTTTACATCCAAATACTGGATTAAATCTTTTTGTCAACTTGTAATACGAACAGGATTCGTATTTCTTTTTGAGACGGAATGGTTTGCTTGTAGGCCTCACTGATCTGAGTTTTTTTTTTTTTTTTTTTTTTTTTGAGTAAAAACACATTATTTGTGAATAATTTGGGAAATATGCATAATGTTCATGAGCTTATAGATCAAATGAGGTCTACGATCAATAAGTTCCAAGAAGAAATGCAAAACTTGTGCCAATTGAAAGAAAACGAGTTAAGATTGAAGATTTAATCCAGTATAATTATGTAGAAAAAAATTTATTATATATATATATTTTTTTGTAGTCTGGCAACAAACACTCTTAAAAATAAAGGTTCCAAAAGGGTATTTTTGCAGTGATGCCATAGAAGTTTAAGGTTGTTTATAGAACCACTGATGCAAATAAAGAACCTTTATTTTCAAGAGTGAAGCTGAGAAAAATCCCCCAAGTTTTATACCCTGTGTGAGCAACGTCAGAATATTTTAGTCCAATATGTAAAAAGAAAATCCTGTCTGGGTCAAAATGAATGGGAACACAACCAGGATAGTTTTCCCAAAACAGATTCTCCAAAATTTCTCCATTTGTATTCCATAGACTGAAATTACAGCCTGGGTTTGCAACAACATGAGCAAATAATGACAGAAATATCATTACTGGGTTAATTATTCCAATAACATTTACATTTGGCCCCCTTCCAGTCTTAAATATTTGGTGACATCCTTGTTGTTAATGATAAGTAGCTGTCGTTTGGAGTCCCTTATGTTTCTTCAAGTGTGTGTATATCTCACAAGTGTCCATTACCCCACAGTGACCTCCTTTACAAATATTTGACCCATGATGTTGGTGTTTAAGCTGTGGTGTTGATAAGCTGTCAGCACATCCTCATTTCCATTCCAGGCCATTATCAGTTACTATTGTAAATATTTATATCTATATATCTATAGTTTTTTTTAAACATATGCATCTCTCTCTTTCTCATTGGCTGCCTATGACACTCTATGGAAAACGTCAATGTATATCTTCATAAAAAAGAGACTGTGTTATCTTTATAGACTTAACCAGGGTCATCAAGATAAGCTGGTTACATTATGAAAGCAAAAAAAAAAAGCAAATTTAGCTTTTATGCAGTGTTGTAATTTAATTAGAATCAGTTCTGTCAGAGGGGTTATAAAAAGTCGTTCAGACTACACTGTAATTAGATATAAACTCTGGAAAGCTTTACAGCAGCCTCATGACACAAAAAAAACAAGAGGATGAAACAAGCGGAAGCTGTGTAGGAGGTTTATTTCAGAAGTTTTCTGTTTGGCCCAGATCTAAAATTCCAGCCGTACAGAGGCGCTAGCCAAACAGCACTAGGTTGAGGGTCGAACAGTTGTGATGATTCGATGTGAACAACTTCATAGTCTTCACTGGACTCTGATCTCGCCTAGCACAGATATGACCAAAAAAGGGATTTTTGTGCTACTGCAAATCCTTCTGCTCCGCCCACAGCACTCTGAGGCAAAATGAAATAACTTACTCCTTATGGGGTAAAGGGAAAGAATGCTGCAAATACAGATTGGTATTATTACAAATACTGATGAGAGCACAAATTCCCAGAGAGAGACCATCTAAGTCCTGAAGAAAAGACAGGAGAGTCTTTCCCTGTTTGGTCTGGCATGAATATGCACAGACTCCCTCACTCTTATCTGCACAGGCATTCTGGGATGTGCAGTATGATTGAAGGAATCATTTATTAAAGTAAAGATATTGGTAAGTCTCCTAGATTTTATGACTAATGGCTACATTTAGACAGTGGAGGAGATAATACAGTGCATTGTGAAAGTATTCATACTCAGTTTTCATGTTTTGTTATGTTGCTGCCTTATGTTAAATTGCTTTAAATTGCTTTTTCCCCCCACATCATTTTACATTCCATACACCATAATGGCAAAGCAAAAAAAAAAAAAAAAAAAAGGTTTTTAACATCTTTGCAAATGTATTAAAAATAAAAAACTTAAATGATTCCATTGCATAAGTATTCAACCAATTATCTGGGACAGTTGAAATTTAGCTCAGGAGCATTCATACTGCTTGTAGATGTTACTACACTTCAAGTGAAGTTAACCTGTGGCAAATTCAAATGAATGGGTATGATCTGGAAAGGCACACACATTTTAATAAAAGGTCTAACAGCTGAAAATGCATATCAGAGCAAAAACCAAGCCCTGAGGTCAAAAGAACTGCCTGTAGAGCTCAGAAACAGGATTGTGTCAAGCCACACATCTGGGGAAGAGTTCAGAAAAAAAATTATGCTTCATTAATGGTTGACAGAAGCATGTAGCCTTTATTATCCATAATGGAAGACGTTTGGAACAACCAGGACTCTTCTTAGAGATGGCCTCCAGGTCAAACTGAGCAACTGATGGAAAAGGGCTTTGTCTAGACTGGTGACCAAGAAGCTGATGGTCACTCTAGTTGAGCTCCATCTATACAGATGGGAGAAACCTACAGAAGGACAAACATCACTGCAACACTCTGCCGATCTGGGCTTTATGTCAGTGTGGCAAGACTCAATCCTCTCCTTAGTGAAGACACATGAAAACACACTTGGAATTTGCAAAAATGCACCTAAAGGATCCTCAGACTCTGAAACAATATTATCTGGTCTGATAAACATCAATTCTAAGCATCATGTTTGAAGGAAACCAGGCACTGCTCATCACCTGCAGAGTACCATCCTAAAAGTAAAGTGTGCTGGTAGCAGCCTCAGGCTGTGGGGCTGTTTTTCAGCGTCAGGGACTGAGGGACTCATCAGAGTATAAGAAAAGCTCAGTGCACCAAAATATTGAGATAGCCCTATTAATGAAAACCTAGTCCAAAGCAATCAGAACCTCAGACTGAGCAGAAGATTCATCTTCCAACAGGACAGTGACCCTAAGCACACAGCAATCTTGGCTTATAGACAACTCTGTGAATGTCCTTGAGTGGCCCAGCCAAATCCTGTGATTTAAACAAATCAAAATAATTGCCAAAAATAATAATATATTTATTTAAGGATGCATTAATATTATCAAATTGAGAGGTGAACAGGTGAGAGATGAAGAATGGCAGATAATTGCCAAATGCTGATGTGCAAATCTTGTCACATCATAACAAAAAAGACTCAAGAGTGTTAAGGTGCTTCAACTAAGTACTGAGTTAAGGGTATGAATACTTATGCAATGTACTTGTGAAGAATGGCAGATAATTGCCAAAAATAATAATATATTTATTTAAGGATGCATTAATATTATCAAAAGCAATCATAAAGACTATAAAATAATAATATATTTATTTAAGGATGCATTAATATTATCAAAAGCAATCATAAAGACTATAAAAATCTAATTATTTATTTAAAATAATGTATTCAATTAAAATAAATGCAGAGGACCTTTCTATTGATCACAGAATCCTGAACAATATATCATGGTTTTCACAAAATATTAAGCAGATTTTTTTTTTATAACATTGATAATAATAAGAAATGTTTCTTGAGCAGAAAATCACTGGAGTAATGATGTTGAAAATTCTGCTTTGCATCACAGGAAAAAAATATTTATTTTATTTATTTATTTTATATTTAATTAAGGAAATAATAATGAAATAATATTTCACTGTATGTTTGTTTTACAGAATTTTTGGATTAAATACATGGTGCATTTATGTTCTTTCAAAAACATAAAAAAATAACCAAAAATTTCTGAATGGTCAATATAAATACAGTACACAAACATATTTTTATCTCTACAAGAAGGGAACTGCCATTATTGTCCAAAACATCAGACCCAGGTTGCTTAAAATTATTGTCCCTAGAATAAGCGTATTGCATGTTGTTTTGGGCATTGTGTTGCAAAATATTTACTTACTACTTACTGAATATTATGATCATGATGAAACTCTTCTGTAAGTACAGTGTGTCTGCTTACAAGCCGTCTAGCCAAATGACATAGCTGGGCTGGTATGTCTCAGGCCAAATACTATAAACCCTAAGAGATACTCATTACATTCATTCACACTGAGCTACATTCAGCTGGAGGACTTTTTTGTTGGCAGGTCTAGGCCTTGATGTGTCTGTTACCATCAAGGACCTATAAATCTCAGTGTGATTGCGTATATGATTGCTTCAAACTCATCTTTCAAAATCAGGTGCAGAAGGAAGAAACACATAGCCAGGTGGCTTTGTCTTCAGTTAATGTGTGTCTTATTTGTGGTCAGTGGGAATGTGCTAATAACTTACTATTAAACAATACAGTCTTGTCCAAACAAATACCTACCAATCATTATTAAATAAATCAAGCAAACAAACACACAACTAACCAAACAAATAATGACATTACACTTCTCATTTATTTGAAAAATAACAGCAAAAATGTAACTTTAAAGCAAATTTCCCATGAAGAAATATTGTGGGCTGAAAATAATGAGAGGAAGAATTTATGAGAAAAATAAATCTGACCGCAAAAATGTGACAGAGATAATATTGCTGGTGGCTGTATCTCTCAATAAAAAAAAACTCAAAATCACTAAAAAGTTAAGATTAACCTAAAATAAAATTTCACTTTTCACAATCTACAATCTACACCTTTATCCCATATCTCAGTTCTTCTCGTCTGTTGGCTTGTTGTCAGTGTGTGGGTGAAGGTTGGGAAAGGAAAAACAGTGTGCCAATTTCAGTGCTCTGCGAAGAAGTGGTTCGCATGAAAGAATTAGAAAACAGGTCATGTCATGTCATGTCATGTTATCTTAAACATCTGTTAATGTCAAACAACCCATCTCAGGGCACTGTCTTGTTTAATATATCATTTGTGCTAAACTACTCTTTCCTATCAGGGTGCTGTAGTTTAGAAATAGCTCTCCATGCAAGGTCAAATGAAAAAATAAATAAATAAATACACTAAACGGTTTGATTACAGCTTGTATTAATCAAATAAATGAGGCAGAGACCACTTTCAAGATCATGGTGTATGTGCATAAAGCAGTTAAACCCTTGTGCTGTGCTGAAAAACTTATTCAGTCAATTTGGGTCATTCAAAAACTAAGGCGCATATAAGCTTAGATCATGAGGCCTACTAACATTCATTCCCAAAAAAAAACAAAAAAAAAAAGAAGAAGAAGAAGAAGAAGAAGAAGAAGAAGAAAAAAAGTGTTCTAATTGAAAGAAATCAACAACATAAAAAGATTTAAGATTTAGTAATAATATAGTATATTGAGAGATTTATAAGCAATTTGTTTTTAAAGTTTAATCATTTTTGACCAACACCAAGTCTAACAAGGTGAGGACAAAAATCCTAAAAAGTACAAAAAATATTATTTATTTATTTATTTATTTATGGATAGTTGTCATATCCTTTGTGAGATAAGTACATTTTAGTCCAATTCGATAACATTAAGTAGCATTTTCGTAAAAAAGGACAACATTACTTGTGGCATAATGCTGTTTCTTGCAAAACAAAAAACAAAACAAATAAAAAAAAAAAATGGCAGAAACTTGTGGTTGACTTGTCCCTCCTTTTACAAAAAAAAAAAAAAAAATCTTCTGTTACAAGATGTATTATTTGAGCTGTAATTTTTATGTCTGTTTTAAGTTTTTATCAAAAAAAAAAAAAAAAAAAAAACTTGTCAGCAAAATTTGGAAATTTATAAATAACCTGAATGACAACTTTTATATTTATAATATATTTTAACGTTTCACAGTAGAACCATTTTGGATATTATAAAGGAAAAATAAGTTGAATTTTTGTGGTTATCAACATTATGCCGTAAATGCTGTCGATTGATCTTAACATGTATTGAACCCAGAATATTCCTTTAAGCGTATTCGCTGTGTGGTTTTCAGCTGTCAGATGAGGTGCCAAGTCAATTATACGTTCATATAACTGTTTCCGTTTGTATTCAGTAAACACCCATTAACCAAACATATATCATTCAAATTGATATCCTGAGCTGGATTTACAATAATGGGACTTTTGGGATTGATGTCTCTCTTGCAAACAAAAGATTTCTTATGTGTTTCAATGAGATCATGCAAGTGGTATTTTGAAGTATGCTATGTCAACATCCGATATCATGACATCATTGGTTTCTTCAAATCTGTCGGCCGGTAGATGATTCATTGACTATGGAGACACAATTACGTAAAGTGTTGAAATGGGAAGATCTTCAGTTATTTAGAGAGCTACAGTCGTCCTACTGTTGTGAATAAGGGTGTGAAGCGTGATCTCACCAAATACATCTGTGCCTGTGTCATGACAGCGGTGTCGGTGGCATGTCAAAATTTGTCCTGCAATCATCTACTCCAGAGACATTTGCTTCTTATTGCAAGACTCATGATAAGGATTCAGCGGGTAGCTGATGCATAATGATTATATATATATATATATATTATTATATATATATATATATATATATATATATATATATATATGGCAATCCCTACAGTATAAATTCCGGGTATCTCTTGTTCTTTGAAACCACAATAATGGGGAAGACTGCTGACTTGGCAATTGTCCAGAAGACAATCACTGAGACAACTCATCAAGAGTCACAGGCTCAGATGTCTTCAGGAAAAGAGCTACCAAGCCACTTCTGAAACAGCAACAATGTCAGAAGGCTAAGGAGAAAAAGAACAGTCTGTTGCTCAGTGGTCCAAAGTCCTCTTTTCAGATAAAAGTAAATTTTGCATTTAATTTGGAGGAAGACTAAGACTTCTGGAGGAAGCCTGGAGACGCACATAATCCAAGCTGCTTGAAGTCCAGTATGAAGTTTCTGAAGTCAGTGTTGATTTGGGGAGCTGTGACGTCTGCTGGTGTTGGTCCATTGTGTTTTATCAAGTCCAAAGTCAATGCAGCCGTCTACCAGGAGAATTTGGAGCACTTTATGCTTCCATCTTCTGAAAAGCTTTATGGAGATGCTGATTTCCTTTTCCAACTTTAGCACCTGCCAACAGAGCCAATACCACTTCCAAGTGGTTTGCTGACCATGATATTACTGTGATTGTTTGGCCAGCCAACACGCCTGACCTGAACCCCATATGGAATCTATAGTATATTTTCAAGAGAAAGATAAGAAATAGTAGATCCAACAATACAGACGAGCTGAAGGCTCAATAATGCTTCAGCAGTGCCACAGGTTAAACTCTTCCATGCCACACCTCACTGATGCTGGAATTTATGCTAAAGGAGCCCCGAACAATTATTGAGTGCAGAAATGAACATACTTTATAGAATTGGAACTTTTGTTTTACAAATCCTTTTTTTTAATGATTTTAGTAAAATTCTAATATTTTTCACTTTCATGAGCTGTAAGCTCTAACATCAATTCAATATCTACTACTTCCTGAATATTATGAAATTCGAGATAGCCGCCCCCTGATGATGTCATAATATGCAAATAAGTCGAATATATACACACCCTGCATAAACTTTCAGTCATGCCCAATATTTTTCTAATTTACAGTAATCTCTATCTTTAAGCCCTTTGAGGCCACAAGCATTTGAAAATCTTGATGTCAAAATCCAGCATTTTTACCAAAAAAACCCTAGCGCCTAAAGGGTTAAATATGAAAAAAAAATTACAAAATAAAAATGTTGCACAACAACCCCAATATATTCCCACATGGCTTTTCTGGGAAATAAAAAATAAAAATAAATAAATAAAGCTTAAAAGGGATACTCCATCCCAAAACAAAAATTTTGTCATTAATCACTTACCCCCATGTCGTTCCAAAAACCCGTAAAAGCTCCATTTGTCCTCGGAATAAAATTTTAGATATTTTGGATGACAACCGGGAGGCCTGTGACTGTCCCATAGACTGCCAAATAAATAACAGTGTCACGCTCCATAAAAGGCATTAAAGAAGTCGTCAGAACACTCCATCTGCCATCAGACATGCAATCTGGGTTATACAAAGCGACGGGAACACATTTTGTAAGCGAAGAAAACAAAATAATGACTTTATTCAATAATTCCTTTGGCAACAGTCTCCTCTGTGTCTCTCCTTACCACCATATGCTGTGTATGCTCTTCTGTGACATCCACGCCACAAGGATGTGCTGTTTTCTCTTTCATTAGTGGCACGGTTTTCATCCTAAATATATCAAATTAAGTGGCACGGTTTTCATCCTAAATATCTTAAATTGTGTTCCGAGGACAAACTGAGCTTTTAGGAGTTTGGAAGGACATGGGGGTAAGTGATTAATGACAAAATTTTCATTTTGGGATGGAGTATCCCTTTAACACATAACCTTGAAAGAAAAAGTTAATTTCATACCTCTCCTAAAACTTAATTCAGCTTAGAAATACACTCCTTCGAGTGAAAGCAGGACAGGGAGGACCCTCTTTAAACTTGATGATAAACAGTCAGCAATCATACTGTATACACTGTTCTTTATGTTTGCAGAGTTAGATAGGAGCTGTTTGGCCATGTGTGTGTGTGTGTGTGTGTGTGTGTGTGTGTGTGTGTGTGAGAGAGAGAGAGAGAGAGAGAGAGAGAGAGAGAGAGATGTATGAGATAGAGATGCATGTCTAATTGAGTTGACTTTCAACTTTTACAATGTTGACACAACATTATAGAGGCAAATATCAGAGCATGGGAAACTGCCTTGATGGAAAATAAAGCATTATCTGAAGGTGAAAGACATTTCTTTAGCTTGTAGGAAGTTTTTACAAAACTAAAAACTATCACACTACTTTTTAAAAGTTTGAATTTGAGGTTATTGAAATAAGTATTTTATGCTCACCAAAGCTTCATCTGCTTTACCAAAAATACAGTAAAATAGTAATATTGTGACATACTGTAAGATTACAATTTGACATAACTGTTTTCTATTTGAATATATTTTAAAATGTAATTTATTCCTGTGATGAAAAGCTGATTTTTCAGCATCATTTCTCCAGTCTTCAGTGTCACATAATACTTCAGAAATCATTCTAATATGCTGATTTGATGCTCAATAAATGTTTCTTATTATTATCAGTTAAAAACAGTTGTGCTGCTTAATATTTTATGGATACCATGATATATTTTTGTCAGGATTCTTTGATGAATAGAAAGCTCAGAAGAACAGCATTTATTTGAAATAGAAATCTTGCAAAATTATAAACGTCTTTACCGTCACTTCTGATTAATTAAATACACCCTTTTTTAATTAAAATATGAATTTATTTCAAAATAAATTAATAAATGTTACTGATCTAAAACTTTTGAAGGGTTGTGTTTATCAAGAACAGATAGAGAAGTGATTAACACCACTTGAGGCAAACTCATGCCACTAAAAAGAAGGTTTGGATCATTTATAATGTAACTACATTTATCAACTGTTAAGGCGGATTTGGAGTAAAATGGTGAATCAAGTTTCATGTGAAGAGGGGGCATAGGAAATTGCAGATTTATGTGCTGACAGATGAGCTCATCACAAATTTTGGGGGTCAATGATAAAAGACGGTGCATGATTTATGTCTTATCTTTGTCTTTTCATCTAAACCATCACTGTGTGAATATATTGCTTCACTCATTGCTTCATAAATGAAAATCTGGCATTGAAAGCACATATTAGTGTCTACAGAATGTGTAGGTGAGTTGTAAAACTGTTATGTAACTGACATCTAAGGAGATCCTATTTCACTTTCAAGATTTAATCTTTGTCAAATAAATGATAAGGTCAAGGTAAAGTCACTTACACATGTAAATGATCAACAAAGGCAACAATCGCTCATACCAGGGTTATAACAGTTAACTAAAACCATTACAAAACAGTGACACCGATCACAAATTATGTACCAGTATTACTATCATCACTTACAGACATGGCATGTATCTGGTTGTGTTGGAGTCATTAACGTTTCATCATCCTCCAATACTAGAGGGTTTGTGTCATTCTGCTACTGTAAAAAAATAGCATGCAAGTAAAAAGGACCCTAAAGAGGGGGTGATATACTGAAGCATGCTTTTCCTTTTGGAAGCCAAACAGACTCGCAGCTGTTCATACACACTGAGGTCACCAACCAGGTGAGACACACCTCACTCTTGTCAGTCCTCTCAAAGGCATCCGTTTATTCATCTGCCACAGCAAAACAGGAGAGTTAATGATGAGGCTGTAATAGACAGGACTTTTATTCTCTGATCTGTAGAAAGCTTGTCATCTGTTCTAAAGGATCCGGTCTATAGTTCCCATCATCAGCGCTGATAAAGCACTCAGGTGGGCAAACAAACCCCAGAGAGTCAACAGTCAACTGACTCACCAGAACACAACCTGACAACCAAACATCCAACACAGCAAATTTTGAACTTTTTTCCCCAAATTTTCCACTTTTTTCCCCAGACTCACCACCTCTTTTATTAATTAATAATATCAAAACAAAAAGCAAAAAAAAAAAAAAAAAAAAAAACTACTACAACTAATATTACAACTAATAATTCCTACATTGTTGCTAGTGATGCACCAAAATTTTGGCAACCAAAAATATTCAGGTGAAGCGTAAATAAATAAATAAGCAAGCAAGCTCCAGCTGAAATACTTTTGGAGTGCCAAAAATCATTGACTGAAATAATGAAGTTTAAGGCAAGACACTACAGGCAAAAACATAGTTCCCCTTCAAGAACTTGAGCTGCGTCGGAAAACGCTATGGGAATGCCGTCAGCGTGACCAGCTCTGAATGTGTAATCAGTCCAATGAAAGAGCGAGACGTCATAGGCGGGTGACGTAGTGACCAGAAAGCTATAAAAGCATGTGAGGTGGAACCGGCATCAGCTTTTCTGTCATTCAGCGAAGCTCTGTGTGTTTGTCAGTCATACTATTCATGTCTGTGAGTCTTATTTATTTTTGTCTGTCAAGTAAGCACAATCAGCAACATAAAAAGCTCCAACATGTCAAAAAAGGCTGAGAGAAAGACTAAACATTTGGGTGAAAGCAGATCAGGTTTCAGATTGTGTGTTCCTCCCTGCTTACGCTACATCACTAACGGGGATACACAGTCTGTGCGTGGTCTGCTTGCGAGCGGCTTTCCCTGTGTACACTTCGCTCCCGGAGGACTCTCTTTGAGGAGGGAGCCTTCGCCAGCGTTCCTCACGGTGCTGGCCCTGCTTCCGCCGAGGCTGAGTGGCAGCTGCAGTCGTGGGGTTCACAGATAGATCTGGCAGAGGGAACAGAGACGGGCAAGTACCTATCTTCTTCCTCACCCGCCAGATCCGCTCACTCCCTGGGATCGGAAGCCGGTTCTGCGGTTTCTTCCTTACGGGGAGCAGACTTGACACTCCACCTATCTGCCTCCGAGGATATGGATGTGGAGAACGTCGACGATTCGCCTCCTTATTCACCCCAGTATGAGGAGTTGTTGGAGGTGGTTACTCGTGCGGTAGCTAAATTAAACATTGATTGGCCCACCGAGAAACAGGCTGAACCACAGAAGAGTAAATTAGATGATTGCCCTCCAAGCTGCTGCGAACCACTTCAGCGCTGGTGGGCAAGGGGTACACGGCAGCAGGTCAGGCTGGTGCGTGTCTGCATACAATGGCTGTGTTACAGGCATACCAGGCAGAATGCTTAAAGAGCTAGATGAAGGCGAGGAAATTAAAGCAGACAGTATATCAGAGCTGAGTCTCAGATCAGGTCAGAGGACTGGTTTGTCACAGTAGATCTAAAGGATGCTTGGTTTCATGTCTCCATCCTTCCCACCCACAGGAAGTTTCTAAGGTTTGCTTTCAGGGGCGAAGTTTACCAGTATTGAGTTCTTCCTTTTGTCCTAGCACTTTCACCCCGAACTTTCACGAAGTGTGTGGATGCTGCTCTGGCTCTACTGCGACTCCAGGGCATCCGCATACTAAATTATATCGACGATTGGTTGATTCTGGCTCAATCAGAGCAGATGGTGGTTCGACATCGAGTTACATAGTACCCACCCAACAAAATGTGTTCTTTCACCATAACACAATGCAGGCACAATTGCCTGTGCACCGACAACACAGCGGTGGTCTCTTATATCATCCCCTGCTCGGATCGAGTCAATCCTCACTGCAGTCATGAGATTCAAAGAAGGCTGGTCACTCACTGTCAAGCAGTTTCAGAAACTATTGGGTCTGATGGCAGCTGCGTCCAATGTGATACCTCTTGGCCTGCTGTACATGAGACCCCTACAGTGGTGGCTCAAGACCAAGGGCTTCTCCCCGAGGCGATGCCTATGTGCCTTGGATGTTGTGGAGGAAACCTTGGTTCTTGTCTCACGGCCCAGTGCTGGGAGCACCTTGTCACCGTGTTACGCTAGCGACGGATGCGTCCCTCACCGGTTGGGGTGCGGTCATGAGTGGCCACCCTGCCCCCTGGTCTGTGGAGTGGTCGCAATCTCACGTGGTACATCAACTGCCTAGAGATACTGGCCGTATTTCAAGCATTGAATCATTTTCTCCCAAACCTAAGAAATCGCCATGTGTTGGTGTGCACCGACAACACAGCGGTGGTCTCTTATATCAACCACCAAGGGGGTCTGCACTCACTCCGTTTGTACAAACTAGCATACCAGATCCTTGTGTGGTCCCAGGGCAAACTCCTTTCACTGAGAGCAGTACATATTCCTGGGTATGTGAAAAATGAAGCAGACATCCAGAATATTCAGCCACCCACACCCGGAAAATGTATGCTACACATAAAACATATGAAGCAGATATGGAGAATATTTGGCCAGGCTCAGGTGTATCTGTTTGTGACTCAGATGACATCGCACTGTCCCTTTGGTTCTCTCTGACTCATCCAGCTCCACTGGGGCTGGATGCTATGGTACAGACATAGCCGAGGCTTCGTCTGTATGCTTTTTCCCCAATCGCTCTGCTCCCGGGAGTTCTGGAGAGAGTTCTGGAGTTGTGTGAAGTGCCTTCCTGCATCAAACGCTCCACCATCATCCCCGTTCCAAAGAACCCCATGATAACAGGAGTTAATGACTACAGACCTGTGGCTCTAACGTCTGTCGTCATGAAGTCGTTTGAAAAACTGGTTCTGGCTTATCTGAAGGACATCACTGAACCCTTACTGGACCCCCTGCAGTTTGCTTACCGAGCATCAACATGGTATTGCACTTCATCCTGCAACATCTGTACAAAACAGGGACTTATGTGAGGATCCTGTTTGTGAACTTTAGTTCGGCTTTCAACACCATCATCCCAACAGCCCTCCAGACCAAACTGACCCAGCTCTCTGTTCCTAACTCTATCTGTCAGTGGATCACCAGCTTTCTGACAGATAGACAACATCCAGTGAGACTGGGGAAATTCATGTCCAACAGCTGCTCCACCAACACTGGTGCCCCTCAGGGATGTGTTCTCTCCCCACTGCTCTTCTCCCTCTACACCAACAACTGCACCTCAAAAGACCCCTCTGTCAAGCTCCTGAAGTTTGCAGACGACACTACGGTCATCGGTATCATCCAGGATGGTGACGAGTCTGCTTACAGACAAGAGGTTGAGCAGCTGGCTGCCTGGTGCAGTCTTAACAACCTGGAGCTGAACACTCTCAAAACAGTGGAGATGATACTGGACTTCAGGAGAAATGCCCCTGCACTCCCCCCACTCACCATCATAGACAGCACTCCATCTTCAAATGAGTCATTCAGATTCTTGGGAACCACCATCTTTCAGGTCCTGAAGTGGGACAATCACATTGACCCCATTGTGAAAACGGCCCAACAAATGTTGTACTTCCTTCGTCAGCTGAGGAAACAGGAGCTGCTAAACAGTTCTACTCAGCCATCATTGAGTCTGTCCTGTGCACTTCAATAACTGTCTGGTTTGGTTCAGCTACAAAATCAGACATCAGAAGACTACAGAGAATGGTTCGGACTGCTGAAAGGATTATTAGTGCTCCCCTACCCACCCTTCAAAAACTGTGTACATCCAGAGTGAGGAAGAGGGCTCAGAAAATCACTCTGGATCCCTCACATCCAAGTTACCCCTTCTTTGAACTTTTGCCATCTGGCTGGCGTTTCAGAGCCGCAAATACCAGGACAGCCAGGCAAAAGAACAGTTTCTTCCCCCAGGCAATCTACCTCATGAACAGTTAAATGTTCCCCACATATGCAAAAAAATGTGCAATATCCTTATATTTATTTGTTACCCCTCCATCCTAGTACATCCCTGCAGCTTACTCAATTCTATTCCATTACCATCTATAGCACAACTGTTTATACAATTTATTTATGTGCAATTTATTTTTTTTTGTCTGTGTTTTGTTGTTTCTGTGTACTGGAAGCTTATGTCACTAAAACAAATTCCTTGTATGCGCAAGCATACTTGGCAATAAAGCTCTTTCTGATTCTGATTCTGATTCTGAAGTGATAAAAACAGATATACAAAATATCTAAAGAAAAAAACAACTCTAATATGTCAACAAAATAAATAAGACTTTTTAACATGGCTTTAATGTTGAGATTTCTGTTTTGGAAACATTTATGCATATATGTATAAATGTTTCCAGAACAGATATCACCATATATATATATATATATGGTCCAAAAAAGTTGGGACACCAAATTGTGAATAAAAACAGAATGCAATGATGTGGGAGTTTCAAATTTCAATATTTTATTCAGAATACAACATAGAAGACATATCAAATGTTTAAACTGATTATCAGCATCATTTTAAGGGAAAAATAAGTTGATTTTTAAATTTCATGGCATCAACACATGTAAAAAAAAGTTGGGACAAGGCCATGTTTACCACTGTGTGGCATCCCCTCTTCTTTTTATAACAGTCTGCAAACGTCTGGGGACTGAGGAGACAAGTTGCTCAAGTTTAAGAATAGGAATGTTGTCCCATTCTTGTCTAAAACAGGCTTCTAGTTGCTCAACTGTCTTAGGTCTTCTTTGTCACATCTTCCTCTTTATGATGCGCCAAATGTTTTCTATGGATGAAAGATCTGGACTGCAGGCTGGCCATTTCAGTACCCGGATCCTTCTTCTATGCAGCATGATGTTGTAATTGATGCAGTATGTGGTCTGGCATTGTCATGTTGGAAAATGCAAGGTCTTCCCTGAAAGAGACGACGTCTGGATGGGAGCATATGTTGTTCTAGAACTTGGATATACCTTTCAGCATTGATGGTGCCTTTCCAGATGTGTAAGCTGCCCATGCCACACGCACTCATGCAACCCCATACCATCAGAGATGCAGGCCTCTGAACTGAGCGCTGATAACATCTTGGGTTGTCCTTGTCCTCTTTAGTCTGGATGATATGGCGTCCCAGTTTTCCAAAAAGAACTTCAAATTTTGATTCGTCTGACCACAGAACAGTTTTCCACTTTGCCACAGTCCATTTTAAATGAGCCTTGGCCCAGAAAAAATGCGATGAAAATCACATTTAGACAACTGACCATGTCTTTTTTTTTGACCTATAGAGTTTTTAGCCGGCAACGGCGAATGGCACGGTGGATTGTGTTCACCGACAATGTTTTCTGGAAGTATTCCTGAGCCCATGTTGTGATTTCCATTACAGTAGCATTCCTGTATGTGATGCAGTGCTGTCTAAGGGCCCGAAGATCACTGGCATCCAGTATGCTTTTCCGGCCTTGACCCTTATGCACGGAGATTGTTCCAGATTCTCTGAATCTTTGGATGATATTATGCACTGTAGATGATGATAACTTCAAACTATTTGCAATTTTTCTCTGAGAAACTCCTTTCTGATATTGCTCCACTATTTTCTCGCCGCAGCATTGGGGGAATTGGTGATCCTCTGCCCATCTTGACTTCTAAGAGACACTGCCACTCTGAGAGGCTCTTTTTATACCCAATCATGTTGCCAATTGACCTAACAAGTTGCAAATTGGTCCTCCAGCCATTCCTTATATGTACATTTAACTTTTCCGGACTCTTATTATTACCTGTCCCAACTTTTTTGGAATGTGTAGCTCTCATGAAATCCAAAATGAGGCAATATTTGGCATGACATTTCAAAATGTCTCACTTTCAACATTTGATATGTTATCTATATTCTATTGTGAATAAAATATAAGTTTATGAGATATGTAAATTATTCCATTCCTTTTTTACTCACAATTTGTACATTGTCCCAACTTTTTTGGAACATCATTTATATATATATACTGTATATATATATAATCAAACAAAAAAAAACAAAATAATTTTGTTACCCAGTTCACAACACAAATAAATTACAAGAAGCATTACTGAAAATGCTAGAGTAGTATGTATAAAATTTGTTTGGCTGTAATATTGAGAAGCAGTTTATTGGCAAAGAACTGTACTGCTTTGTTACCCACTTAAAAAAAATGGTGCAGAAACGATTTTTCGTCAGAAATCTCTAGTAAATTTCATAAACAATTACAGAGAAAAGCCAAGTAACATTGAAATAAATGTTAAAAAAAATTCAAGTAGAAAAACTGATACAGGATTTTCTTTTAAAACGTGCTTTAATTAATCTTTATCTTAATTAAACTTCAAAAAAATTTATACAGTGCAGCATGAAGAGTTGAACAACCCCAATTTAACACCCAAAACTTTATTTTTGGTTTCAGTTTTCAGCTAAATGAAAGTTAACTTTGGTTTAGAGTTTTGGTAAGAAATTCTTTTGTGTGCTCCACTAATTACTGCCAATGACTACACATGCCAGGTAAGAGAAACAGAATGGCAGAGATGAGGCAGCACTGCAGTCGATATGGAAATTAGCACAGTATTTGCATAGCTGCAGCTCTCCAAACTGCATATAATCATGCAGAGATCACATCGATGGCTCTCTTATCCAAAAAAAACCCCTCTTCCTGACAACGCAGTGACATCAGAACAAACACCAAATCAAAACAAAAACCTGAAACTCTTATCACCCAAAACTGGACCAAAGTTCTAAGAATGGAAGTGAAACCAACCATCAGCCAATCATTGTGCACTATCACTTGTGAAATCAATGATTCTGCAAGCACATATGACGCAGCTGGTGTGTAGTGTGAGGGGAGGATCTCTGTTGCCAAAATAAAGACTAAACTGTTTGGTCACTATCTTAGACACGGCCTCTGAGGTTATGCACTGAAAAAAGATGAATGCATAAGATGTGTGCGTCACCTTTGCCTCCCACCGCCTCATCTCTGTTGAACTGTGGGATGTTCTCTGAAACTTGGCATGCTCCCAATCCTCCCACGTGCTCCGGCCTTGCCCTTGAGTGACCTATCTGACACACACAGAAATTGTATCTATGGTTACCGCTCTGAAGTTTGGGTCAAAACAAACCGATAAAAAGGGGGGGAAAACCTTACAGTCATGCCTGATGTTCCTTCGCTTATTTCTACTCTCGAATGAGGCATGGTGTTATGTGGCATCAGCTTCCTGTTGCAATAATTATGAAATATGAGCTGAAATGATTTATTTTTCCCTAATCTTAAAGACTTTTGAGTTGGTGAAAGGATAGGAGAAGATGTTTAGTGTCATGATGTAAAACGGTTTCGATTCAACACCTACCACAGGCACTTATTTTACTTTTTCACTCACTTGAGCATCTGGTTTACACTTCAACCATGAAACTATGTGTGTCACATGTGCTTTATAGCGTCGGCTTTCCGGAAAGCACAAATGAGATTTGGTGTGGGTTTACACTTTCTTTTCAGTCAATGACAACACTGCCACCCTGTGCTTTATGCAGACATAAAATGCATTTTTATGTGACATGCCACTGACTTCTAAAATCATTTAAAATGAACTTTTCTTAAAGGGATAGCTCACCCACAAATTTTTTTTTTTTCATTATTTATTCACCCTCATATCATCCAAACCTGTATGAGTTTCTTTTTTATGTTGAACATAAAAGAAAATATTTTGAAGAATGTTGGAAATCAAACAGTTGATGGTCACCACTGACTTCCATAGTTTTTCTTTCCCTCCTATGAAAGTCAATGGGGACCAACAACTGTTTGGCTCTTCAAAATTCTTCCAAATATCTTCAATATAAGAAAGAAACTCATACAGGTTTGGAACAACATGAGGGTGAGTAAATAATGACAAAATGTTAATTTTTGGGCGAACTTTTCATTTAATTATTTTAATAATCATTACGCCATATATCCTAATATTAATTGAGAGACCACATGAGTTGTGTATTTGAACTGAAAAAGTGGGAGGAGATTTAGAAGACTTCCAGTGTAGTAAAATTAGTCTGCGAGCTATCAGTGAGGCAAAGGCAAGAACATTAACATACTTTGTGTATTTATTCAAATCCGATAGGAGATCAAAAATAGCAACTGGGCGCATGGTTCAAGGGAAATATATTTAAAACTTTAGAAAAAGTATCAAAAAAGGAATACCAATAATCTTTGAACAAGAAAAAAACATATGGGTATGATCAGCAGGAGCCAGAGAACACCTATTGCAAGTGGCATCCACATCCAGAAATAGCTTACTTAATTTGACGTTTGTAAAACGAATTCTATGAAAAACCTTAAATTGAATCAGACTCAGTCTGGCCCAGGATGAAGAAGAGTTAACTCAACCAGCAGCTAATTCCCACCAATCCAAATCCAAACTACATCCGAGTTCTTTTTCACATTAATGTTTAAACTGAGAAGATGAAGGGAGAACACAAGGGAGAATAAAATTATGTAAAAGGATATAGACGTGTGTTTCTGTATAAGGCACTTCTCAAATAAGGAGGGTTCAGGCAATACTGGAAAAGAAGGAAAATTGAGAATGAACAAAGTTATGTACTTGAAAGATCAGAAAAGGTTGCGAAAACTCCATCAATAAATATATCAGAAAAATTTACAAGGCCTTTGTTTTCCCATGAAGCAAAAGCAGAATTTAGATAAAATGATTCTTGTAAACAGGGCCATAAAGAGAAGCCACTTGCTTGTTTAACAGTTTAGTAGTTTCTTAACCTTCAAATATGAATATGTATGAAATAAACATTTAAATGTATTTGAATTAATGATCTAAAATTAATTTTAACGCTAATATTAATTAAATGCTAAAACTGGTGAATAAACAAATCTTTCTATGTTAAGTGGATGGTTCATGCGTTAATATTTATTAATAAATGATCATTTATTAAGTTACTTTCAGTAAGGTTTTCAAACCAGATCTGGTTGTAAAAAAAACTGAAAAGCAGCCAATCGCAGACGAGGACGCTTTAGTGTGTGTATATGTGTTATGATATGTCTTACTTGGAAGCTGATAACGATGATATGATGCAGACACAAAACTTTTTCAAAGTTTGAGCAAACAAATATTAGAGGATGATGACAGAATGCTGACACGTTTTGAAGCTGCCCTCTGCTGGTACGGTCAAAACACAACAAAATACAAGTATGCTCTCGAGTTATATAATTATCTAATGCAACGAACTTCATGCCAAATACGCTATATGTGCACAAATATTTTGGGGAGCACTGTTTACACGCATTGACAACAAGATTAAACTGAACCCTAACCATAAAGACTACATTACCCATGGATGCGTATTGACGTCCAGCAGCAAGCCACGCCCCCATCCGGGGATATGACACGCACTCCTTCTCCAGCATGGCGGCTGCAGGTGAGGGTTTTATAGATTTGTGCCTGGGCCGGTTGGGAAATTTTGGCTGCGACGTGTCATTAGTGTCGGGGGAATTTCATTCAGTGGCAGATAAAGTGTGTCGCACCCGTGATGGACTCGATTTAGCGGCGAGGGCTGATTGTAAAAGCTTGATCTTGAGTTGTGAAGGGACGCTGCGTAGAAACTGCACCAGCAGCTGTGTGTGTGCACGAGAACATACTGATCAGCTTATTTACTTTCTGTTCCCACAACACGGAAGAGTTGTTTACATGTACTAACGGCGCAGTTTTACATAAACCCGCTATCTCACAGTTAATTTGTCAATGAAGCGCATGCAGCCAAGCCCGTGTCTGTATGCTCGCTGCGTTGTGTTGTTGTCATTGTATTGTAACTGTTTTGTTTTTCCACATATAAATGCGGTATTTCTCTGCTTTGTTTACAAGACACGACCGAAATAAACAGCTGGCTCGAGCGCATGCACGCGTGAATAGTTGTGTAAGCGCAGGCGCAGAGTTGAGGGAGGGGCTGCTGTAACTTCATACTGTCCCCTTGCACTTTCCCGCGTTTATCTTACAAAATGCATCGCCTTGCATGAGCATAAATAGATAACATATTTTGGTTCTAAGTGCATGTCCCTTGTTTAATTGAAAAATTAACCACGGCATTGATAAAACAACAATTATGTTAGGGTCACTGCTGTCATTGGTCTTCTGCACTGTCCCAGGACAAACGCTCAGTACAACTCAATTAGATGTCTCCTCGATATGCACTGTCCCGGGACAAACGCACAGTGCAACTCAATTAGATGTCTCCTCGATATGCACTGTCCCGGGACAAACGCTCAGTGCAACTCAATTAGATGTCTCCTCGATATGCACTGTCCCGGGACAAACGCTCAGTACAACTCAATTAGATGTCTCCTCGATATGCACTGTCCCGGGACAAACGCTCAGTACAACTCAATTAGATGTCTCCTCGATATGCACTGTCCCGGGACAAACGCACAGTGCAACTCAATTAGATGTCTCCTCGATATGCACTGTCCCGGGACAAACGCTCAGTGCAACTCAATTAGATGTCTCCTCGATATGCACTGTCCCGGGACAAAACGCTCAGTGCAACTCAATTAGATGTCTCCTCGATATGCACTGTCCCGGGACAAACGCTCAGTACAACTCAATTAGATGTCTCCTCGATATGCACTGTCCCGGGACAAACGCTCAGTACAACTCAATTAGATGTCTTCTCGATATGCACTGTCCCGGGACAAACGCTCAGTACAACTCAATTAGATGTCTCCTCGATATGCACTGTCCCGGGACAAACAGTTGTCCTTACCGTTTTAGGATGAACGCTCTGTGTTGATTTATTAGAGGGGTACATTTACGAAATAGTCCTAACGCCAACTTTAACTCGATTAAAAAAAGCAACAACAAATTTTTACGTTGTTTTAAATGTTCTTTTATTTGTTTTTTACTTTATTGCTATTATATGCTTATTTATTTATCTTACATTTGTTATTATTTACATATTAATATATTTGTAATTTTTATTAGAAGTATTTTATTTTAAATTTTTTCAGATCTTTACCTTGTTATATTATTATCGTTTGTTTATTTACTTTTTTTTGCTTTTTTATTATTATTATTAATAGTAGTAGTATATTTTCTCTTTTTAATGAATACACTCATTTCCTCTGCATGAGAAGGAATCTATTTTTGCATGCCATTTAATAAGGAAAAAAAAATATTTTTTTTTCTGAAATATTTTTTTTTTAAAGAAGGAAGATTTTTTTAAAATATTTAAGGTTAAATATATTATGGTAGCTCTTTTTAAGCAGCCTAGTGTGCCATGAGTATACATCTGCACATATGATTTAGTGTTTAGCTTTAGGATCTGTTCACACACTGATTCAGTAGCACAGAACTGGTCAGAACTTGGGAGCTTTGTTTTGGTTTTGCAGCGGGGTGTCGTAGCCCTACAGTAAACACTGATTCAGTAGCACAGAACTGGAATGTCCTGACAGTGCAGTTTGTCACAAAGAGCTCAGAAGTGTGTTGTAGCTCACAACAATGCCTCTCTCCACGTTAACTGCAGTGGTCCACACCAGATGAGAGTCAAACTGGCCTGGAAATAGATATTCTTGTTTTCCAAATGCAGCAGTTTGTCTATGCAAATTATGTAGGACAGGTCAGTCTACATTTGCTGAATTATATTAAATGCAAAGTAAGTGCTCTAACTTGCATATTGTCCGATCTTCTGCTTTGTCATCCAGTTGGAGTTGTACATGCATGCATAAGCCACATCATTTGTTTTCATCGATGATGCCACGTCGTGGTGTTTGAGCTTAATGGTCAAGCACTGGAGACCTTTCATGCTGTTTTCAGTGTGTAGTGTACTTAAAATTTTTTTTTTTTTTTTTTGACAGGTAAAAAGATTAAGAAAAAGGGTAAGACCCTCACCCTGACTGACTTTTTAGCAGATGACAGCGGGGGAAATGCTCCGCCGAGTTATGCGCCCCCAAAGCCCACAAGCTGGGCCGACGAGACCGATGACCTGGAAGGAGATGGTGAGATTCAGATACGGGATTAAACATCTACCACACTTGATTTGTAGATGCTTTGCTTTCAAAATACGCTTTCTCATATTTCGATAACTTCTGTTTGATTTCAGAATTGCACAGATAATGTATAAAGCACATAACAGTTTACTTCCCACATGTATTCAGAGGCTGTTTAAAATTTATTATATATATATATAATATATATATATATATATATAATATATATAATAGTGGTTTCAGAACTCCACTTTACCTCAGCACCAGGGGCGAGTCAAACGAGCGCAGAAACGGTACAGGTGACGAGGCACATCAGTGAACTGTGGTCAGATGAGATGTGTCAGTAAAAATAAATCTTCCTGTCCTGTCAGCTGTTATACTGTGCTCGTAGCGTGTGCTCTTCAGTTGCATGTACAAATGCGGTGGCGCGCTGTAGCCTGAATCATTTCATATTAAAGCGCGACTGAAACTACCAGCATGCGTGTCAGATCCACGTCACGTTCAGCAGCTGCAGCTCTTAAAGTAATAGTGTAATAGCAAAGAAAAAGAGGAAATCAATAACTGATGTCTTTTCATTAAAGAACAAAAGAAAAAGAGGAAATCAATAACTTTTGTAGGTTTAAGGATTCATCTATATTTAATTTAGAATTTAGTGTTTGATAACTTTATTTAATTTCTGTATTTTTTCTACTTGCTGAAGGACACAGGGAAATATGACATTTATTATAATGGGATTGTGTGAAGAGTGTTAAGTTCACTTAAATTACAAGTTATTTTTTAGAATCTAATGTTAAAAATGATAGCTCTCTATTATAATGTATTGTTGAATGGCTATGAATGGGAAAAAAAGAACAATTTCATCAGTAGTATTGGTATCAATGAAACTCGCCTTCAGTCATAAAAAAAGATGCCATTAAACAAATATTAAAAATATACTGTCTTTATGTTGTTTTTACATTAATTTGAAGATTGAATGTGAAATTAATGCGATATAAAAGTATATTTAAAAATGTAATGTTAGATGGGATTAATCATGATGTATTTCAGAATTAATGTATTTCATGCAATTAGTTAGGTCATTTTTTTTAATCAATTGACAGCACTAACATATAAATATAAATTTAAGGCCCTGAAACACCAAGCTGACAGTCGGCCAGCGTCAGGATTTTGTTGAGCATCTGTCATCTTAGTTTTTGCGTTGTGTGCTGTACTGTTGGCACCAGTAGGTCCCTCTCTCTGATTGGATGTTCAATTTAGTGAACAAGTCAGTGCATAAGAATAAAAGCAGAAGTGATGAAAGTAAGCAAACAAGTCAAGACAGCACCAACAGAAGTTTATTCTAATTTTAAGTCATCTTAATTGAGCATTAAAGTATACAAGTATTTTAATAACAACATGAGCTGTCGCTGATAAATATGGAAGCCCATTTCCGCCACTGAATAAAAAAAAAAAAAACAAGGTAGTTGTGGCTTTTTGTCTCACAATTCTAATTTTATAACTCCCAATTGCAAGTTCATATCTCACATTTCTGACTTTGTAATTCACAATTTTGACTTTAGAACTCGTGTGCGTGTTATGAAGTCAGAATTGCAAGATATGAACTCGCTATTCTGAGAAAAAAAAGTCTGAATTGTGAGATAAAAAGTCACAATTACCTTGTTTAATTTTTTTTTATTCAGTGGCGGAAATGGGCTTCCATAAATAAAGAAGTTGATTAACATAATACATTCATATTCAAAATGTTAAGCAAGTGCTGCTTTGTTTACAGGTTGTATATATCAGGGCTCCAGACTGTGGCTAAAACGGACCAAAAATAAAAAAATTTGAGTGAGGTTTTTGCTGAGGTTGCCACATGTATTATATAAATGTACATGTTATGACTTAAAAATTTGCACTTATTGCCTTTTTTCCTGATTGTTTTGTGATCACATCTTTTGTTTTGTTGACTTAAACTGAGACGATATGCATAAAAGTTTTAGCGGAAAAAAAGACTTTCAAACAGTCCTCATCTCTGCCGAACACCAGCGCTGATGGCACACCTGCCTAAAGCAGCTCCACTTGTGGCGGCATGAGAGAGATCAAAAATGACAAAGACGTGCAAAGTACAAGTGCAGAAAAGTAGTGTCTATTTCGTGCACAACTTGAGCAAACTACAACAGGTAAAGCTGTCAGCTGTGTGGATATTAGCAATATCGTTAACAATTCTCGTTTTTAATCGATACTATGGCTTCTTGTTAACAAGATCTTTAGTCTATATGCTGTGTTCTGTTAATGCTTGAACTTCATATTATTTGTGGCGCACTTGCTGTCCAGTAATCACAATAAGCTTTGATACCTTTTAATAAACAAAGTAGGCTATCAGCTTTAAAATTCTGCCAAATTCATAACGAAATTCAAACAATACCGCTTTGTTGCTCCTCAATGTGGCACGTGATCCCATAATTTCTTTCTCTTTAGTACGAAATGAACATCAAAAGTTATTTTATAAGATAGCCTACAGTACAACTTACTGAAATGTCTCGTGTAAAAGCTCATTCAGTGCTTTAAACTGCGGAAAACGTGGAAAGCTGGTTAACAATGCCATGCAATACATTAACCTCAGAATAGCCATTCGGCTCCATAAGCTCATCAGTCAGCTAGAAAAATAACTATAAAGAGGAGCATTTTGCTATATTTTTGCGCTATATTGCATATTCATATAGAATGCAAGTTGCTAAAGATAAAATTTGACACCTCCTATATAACTGCATGTTACTAATAAAGAAAAACAGACTGGATGTGTGTGCATGACGTGACAACATTTATTGGATGCATTGAGTAGGAGCCCAAACTACACTCAATGGCCAAGTAACGCTGACATAGTTATGGTCAGTGATATTGACACAGATTCTGTGTAATAAACATTTTTTGTGACTGTATATAGTTCTCAAGTTGGAAAGACGTTTAGTTCACGCTTTAAGTGAACCTTAGTTCCATGGACATCTACAAGATGGATTAAAATGCTGATAAAGTCAAGAAAAGATGAGACATGAACGTATGACTGAAATGAAAAAAAAAAAAAAAAAAAAAAAAAAAAAAAAACCTGTGGCACCTTAAAAAAATTCTTTGGCACCTAATTTTGTTTCTTATAGAAGCCAAAGGATCCTTGGTTGATTTTTTTTTTTTTTTTTGTCTGGAGCCCTGTATATGCAGTCCTGGTTTTGGTTCCCTTTTTTGAACGACAAATAAAGACTAATAATACCTGCTGATATAGATAGTTTCACTACTATTTCTTTGATATGGTTTGGTGTTTCACAAACTTTAAGGAAATGCACATGTTTAAAAAAAAAGGAATAAAAAATTGATATATATATATCTGTCATTGGGGTGAAATAGGATGAAATGTTTTGATTTTCAGTTAAGTGTAAAAGTCTTAGTTATTTAAGACAAACTTTAAGTTTTGTTGTTGTATCTTTTTGTAGAGGCTAAATTTAGTATTGATGCATATTATGAAAAAGCCGTAGGTTAAATAAGGAAGGAAGAATACACATGAAAATGATGTCATTACAACGCTCATGACACTCCAGACTTTCTAAGTTTATTTCTTCTGTGCACAACTAAATGAGATGTTTTGCACAATGTTCATGCTGCACTTTCCCATTCAATAAAGGCATCAAGTGACTACTGGCTGTGAAGTTCAAATAAAGTGGACCTAATGGCTTATTCCGATTGTTAGTAATGGTATTTATTATAATATTTGATAAGATTCCCCTCCACTGTAGCTTTTAAATGTCATTTCCAATTCTGCTCGTTCAATACAAGAAGCAGCAGTGTTTTCCGTGGCAAACCTGGTACTATGCCTCTTAATATTTCAAATTTTGTAGGATTATTTGAATGAATTCCAGTCTGTTCCTCAGACAAAGCTATCGTATGGGTTCAGAAGACTTGGCATATAATGCATGTGTCATTTGGATTATTATGGTGCTTTTTTTTGGAACTTGACATCCATGGTTAGTGTTACTTGAAATGTACGGGAAAGTAATTTTGCTATCAATTTCTTCAAAAATAGACAGTATCTTCTTTTTGATATTGCGACCGAATCTGTCTGACCTCTGCATAACTTGAGGATGTGCTAATCGCCTTCCTGATATTAATGATCTTCTCAGAAAAGAAGGAAGTAAACTCATTGCATTTGCTGTCTGAGAGCATGTCACTGGGACTCTGACTTGAATCTTGACTTGTCAATCTCTCAACAGTAGCAAAAATAATGCAAGTGTTGTTTAAGTTACTGTTTATGAGGTTTGAGAAGAAACTCTGGCTAGCTGTGGCTAGTTCCACATTGAAAGCATGAAGGCTGTCTTTATAGATGCTATAGTGAATTTCAAGTTTCGTCTTCCGCCACATCCGCTCAGTTTTCCTGCATTGTCTTTTCATACTCTGTACTGCTGTTGATTTTCTCCAAGCTGATTTCTGTCTGCCAGTCTCCTTACTGAGTATTACAGGAGCAATATCATCAATAACATTCTTAACTTTTGAGTTAAAGGAATAAAGGACATGAGGGAAAATAATAAGAGAGTTTACATTTTGGGATGAACTGTCCCTAATCAAGCTTCACTTCTTTTATAGTTACTACATCCTGGCACACAGAAGATGACGTGTATCGTGCGCCGCCCATCGATCGGTCCATTCTGCCGACGGCTCCACGTGCCGCCCGTGAGCCCAACATCGACCGCTCCCGTCTGCCCCGCAGCCCCCCTTACACCGCCTTCCTGGGCAACCTCCCGTACGACGTCAGTGAGGAATCCATCAAAAACTTCTTCCGTGGACTCAGTGTGAGTGTCTCGTCTTCTTGTGAGCCTGCAGAAGGAATTCTCACATGCGTTGTACTTTGTTAACATGGATTCTGCCAAACAGCATCTGTTGGGGCTTTCAGACTTGTTCTGTTTTGTTTGTCTCACAACACCTTGTGGTAAATAGTGCATGAAGCAAATGATTTTTCGAAAATCAGAACAGCTGAGTTTCATTGTGTTTCTAGATTAGTTATAAGGGGGGGAAAACCCTGAAACTTCATTGTTAGTTCTTAATTTTGGTGGTGATGTGTTTCACATGCCATTACAAGTTAAGCAGTACAAAATACAAATGAAAATAGGTTAATTTAGTATAATCATTTCATATGAAAACACTGTTGTGTATATTTTTAAACAACTTTTTTGACTGTTCTGTTACCACATTAGTAAAGTGTCAGTTCTAGTATAGTGGTTAAAGATTTTAATATTTTTTTTATTCAATATTGCATTGTGTATCATTATTTTTTAATTTTACTTACACTACCATTGAAAATATTTTTTTTTTAAAGAAATTAATACTTTAATAATTTAAATAATGCAGCTGGGATGCATTAAATTGATTAAAAGTTACAGTAAAAACTTATAATGGCATTGAAGGCTAGAGTAGTGATTGCTAAAAATTAAGCTTTGCAATCACAGGAATACATTACATTTTAAGAAATATTAAAATAAAAATATTTGGCAAAACTTTATTTTAAGATGTCCTTATTACACACTTTACATATACTTACTATTATAACAACAATAAATAATGCATAATTACATGCAAGTAACCCTAAGCCAAACCCTAATCCCAACCATATGGTAAAAAAAATATTTACCAAAAATAATAATAAACAATACATAAAATCAAAATAACACTCTATCAATCAAACTTTAAAACATAATTCCTACCAAAAAATCAAAAAAAATACTGATCAGTCTGTCTGTCTGTCTATCTATCTATCTATCTATCTATCTATCTGTCTATCCACAAAAAAATAAAACTAACACTCTATCTATCTATCTATCTATCGTTCTATCGTTCTATCGTTCTACCGTTCAAACCATCAAAAAACCAAAAAACAAAAATCAGCATAAACCCTAAAAACCAGATTCCTCAGCAAAGTTGTATCCTGTTCCAAAACAGCTAGATGGTGCAGAACTGATGTAATGCAGTTGATCAGAATGCAGGAGCCTTGGAACACAACTTTAATTTGATTCATTTACCATTTTTAAATTAGTTTTAACTTTACACTCCATTTAAAAAAATGCAAGGTATACCGCAAGATGCTGGAAAAACAGACAAAATAACACTGCCAACGGAACAGGAGCGCCGTAACTGAGCATAAAACTGTAGCGCTGTTTTCTAGCCCATAGCGTAGAGCATGAGAAATATGAACAACTGTAATTATATCTCTTTTATTCATACAGATTAGTGCAGTTCGCCTCCCAAGGGAGCCCAGTAACCCAGAACGGCTGAAAGGCTTCGGCTACGCAGAGTTTGATGACATAGAGTCTCTGTTACGTGCACTCAGTCTCAATGAAGAGGTGAGATCCCATCAGTAGTATTGGTGTTAAAATTGTTAAAATTCACCTTGTTGTTGTCTGTATGTCTGTCGGTAACAGATACAGACCTGTGTGCTCCTGAATTATAGAACTCACTGTTGATGTTGTTGGTAGTTTTATTTTTGCCACATGGTGGCGCTAGTTATCTGTCACACTTATCCACAATGAAGACACAAGCTCTCAGCTCTGTAATTATCCCTTCTTCTTACTCTCTTTCTAGAACCTTGGAAACCGTAGGATCCGTGTAGACATCGCTGACCAGTCCAATGAGAAAGGTGTGGTTCTGAGAAACCGATCTGTTCATATGTACCATAATGCAGTTGTAAATATTTTTTATTGGAGCAAAAAAATATATTTGCATATTCACAATAATTTTGTATTTTTCCTGATTAGAGAGAGATGATCGCTCTGTATCCGGGCGGGATCGCAATCGTAGTGAGCGAGACATGGGCCCAGACAAGACCGATTCTGACTGGCGTGCAAGGCCTAAATCTGACTCTGATGATGGTCCACGCAGGGACGACGCCTTTGGAGAGCGTAAGCAATTATTTCATTTGACAAATATTTGTTTGAAAAGAAGTATAGTAGGAAGCTACTTTGAAGCTCTAGTTTGACTATATATATATATACATATATATATAATCTTGTTAAAGTAGTAAGCCACATGACAAGCTACTAAACATATCTATTGTAAGATTATTATATTGTATTTGACATACAATATAATATGTCAGTTAATTAGTTATTAGTTAATTAGTTAGTTATTTAGTTATTGGTCAGCACTGAAGAGGGAGTAAAATAAAATACTTTAGTATTTTAGAAATAAAATATTTTATATTCCAGATGTTGCAACAGAAAATTGTGTGATTTAAGTCTTTTTTTTTTTTTTTTTTTTTTACCATCCACTTCTTAGGATCCCGAGATCGTTATGAATCAGACCGTTCCCGTGATGGCCAGAGGTGGGACAATGACCGCTATGATGGAGGAAGAGACAGATACCGGGAACGTTATGATGACAGAGAGCGCAAAGACTATGACAGAGGTATATAACACCTTCATACATTATGATTCTGCACAAATCTGACAAATCACTTTGACTTGCAGAAATATGCCAGCAGTAGTGTTTGGGTATTTTTTAGTGTCAGTTCCAAATTCAACCAGCAATCTTGAGAATGGATTTTAATTTTTTAGATATACACTTTTGTTCAAAAGTTTTTTTTTTTTTTTTTTTTTTTATAAACTAACCTTATGTTCACATAGACTTCATTTACTTAATCCAATATGCAGCAAAACACTAATATTGTGAAAAATAAAAAATAACTGGATTCTATTTGGATATGTTTTAAAACTTATTATTTCAGGTTATGATTCTCGTGGTGGGGGTCGTCGACCATTTGGAAGTGGCTTTCGGCGTGACTATGATGACCGGCGGGATGACGGACGGGGCAGCGGGGAGCGCTATGGAGACCGTTATGGTGACCGTGAAGAGAGATACGAGAGACGGGATGAGAGGCGCGAGGACAGAGGGGGTACGGTGCATTTAATTTATCTGGGTCACTCCAGGAACCAAACCTAAAGAAATCTTGAATCAGATCATCTAAACAGACTGGACTGTGTCTGTGTTTAGGTCCAACTCAGAGGCCTAAACTGAACCTGAAGCCCCGCAGTGTTCCCAAAGAGGAAGAACAGAGCAGCGGCCCTATAGCGTCATCAGGACGAGCTGCTTCCATCTTCGGAGGAGCCAAACCGGTGGACACGGCAGCTAAAGAGAGAGAGGTGGAGGAGAGGCTAAAGAAAGAGCAGGAGAGACTGCAGAGGCAGCTGGAGGAAGACAAGAGCAGAGGACCCGAACGCAAGCCCAGAGAGAGGTACAGTACATTTTTATACATTTTTACTAAATGTTGAATTTTATTGTTGAAGGGAAAGTTCACCCAAGAATTAAAATTCTGTCATCATTCTGTCATCATTTACTCACCTGCATGTTGTTCTAAACGTGTACCTTTCTGTTCTTTTCTTTTGAACACAAAAGAAGATATTCTGAAGATATTTTGAACATGTTGGTTACTAACAAAATATACAATAGAAGTCATCAGAGACTGAAACTGTTTTCCTACCAGCATTATTCAAAAAATGTTCTTTTGTGGTGCACAGAAGAAGGAAAATCATGCAAGTTTAGAATGACATGAGGCTGAATAAATGATAATTTTCATTTCTGGCTTTATGCACCCAAGAATTAAATTAACCATTTCTTAACATATATGTGTGTGTGAGTGTGTGTGTGTATATATATATATATATATATATATATATATATATATATATATATATATATATAAGAAATAATTTTTAAATAAATTTAAATATTTTTTTAAATGTATCACATTTGTTCATAGCTAGAGGGTGATCTATTCATTAACTTTGTTAAACTTGAACCACTTATATAAATATTAACAGATTTAACTATATGAATATATATTGCAATAATGACCTGTAACTCAATTTACTTTTGCATATTAATATGGTTTTGTGAATGGATGATTGAATACACACCCACTAAAAAAATTGGCATGTGATGATATTAACAATTTAAATTTTACTAATTATGATATTTAGTGGATATACTTTCACGTGCTTTCCCTTTTTCTAGAAAATATTTTTACTCTCATTTTCTAAAACGCTCAGGCATCCCAGCTGGCGCAGTGAGGACCAAGCAACCGAGCGCTCACGAACAGGAAGTGAGTCATCACAAACAGGAAACACATCGAGCAGGGGTAAGTGATCACTGACCAGTTATGCACAGGTCTGATGTAAACAAAAGATTAACAGAGACTGTTTTATAGGTACTGATCATAAGACACGTAAATAATCTGTCATCACACTGTTGCTATATGCAATGATTTATTAAAAAGAAACCCTCAGATTCCAGTCCTTCTCCTCTCTCAACAGCGGCGAGGCGTCGGGAGAGTGAGCGCTCTGTAGAAAACGAGGTTTTCAGCAGCCGTGACGAGGATTCATCCTCACAGGGAAACCAGACTACTACTTCCAAGCAGGAGGGGCTGCCGCTGAAAGTTGTCCCAGCACCTCCACCTAAGGAGAACCCTTGGGCGAAGAGGAGCACTATGAGTGCAGGATCCAGCGAGAGTGATAGTAAACCTGTCGTCTCTCCCAGCAGTAGCACTCCACCCAAAAGGTTTCTATCTGGATTGATTTGTTATATATTGAAAGCTATTATTCAAAAACTGTTAGAATTATTTCAGTACAATATTTACTATATTATTATTAAGTTTTTTGTTTTTCCTAACAATTATAATCGTCTTTACTGTCACTTTTGATTCATTTAATACATCTTTTTAATTTACAGCTATTTTTTTTTTTTAAAGACCCCAAAAAAGACTTTCTGACCCCAAACTTTTGAAAGTTTGTATATATATATATAGAGAGAGAGGGAGAGAGAGAGAGCTCTTTAGAATGGGTCTGATTCAGTATTTTTTGATCTACTTTATTTTTCAGTGCAGCAAGCTCAGCTGATGCTCCTCAAAGAAATAAAGGTAAGCTTATAGGTGTTCAAATCCAGTGAGACGTGAAAAGCAATAATGGTGGAAGGTATAAAAGAAGAAGTGCATATACTCTTTTTTTTTTTCACACACAAGTCACAACTGGAAACCCCTTAAAATGTCATATTGCATTGACAACAGGGGATTATTGTCTTTTGCAGTTGCCAGGCAAGAGAAAATGTCCAGTAGCCTCTCTTATTAAAAACAGCCTCTTCCAAATGTTTAGATAAGAAGCAGTAAACTGCTCAAAGATTTTACAGAAGCACACAGCCTAATGCAGCTCCTTTATTAGTAGAGATGTCCTAGTGTCCTCTGCTGAACAGTGGGCTCTCCTTACAGATGAAAACAAAGCAGATGGGGTGCGCCGGGACCGGGGCCCCTCTAGGGGGCGTGGTGGGGCCTCGGGCTCTGGAGCAGGCAGGGGGCGTGGAGAAGCAGCCAGCCGAGACCGAAGGAAGGAGACAGGAGACAGGTTAGCTGTTCTCATGGCACCCCTACAGCTCAGAAGTGTAGCAATTTTTCTTCCTTCTGGAAGGATATATTAAGATACTCTTTAAGTTCTTATTAGATTTTGTAGTGTTTTTGAATTATAAAGGTGGTGGTTGGACAAATGTGTTTATTGTCTAGTTTGGCCTGTAGAACACTGTGTCCATTCGCATCTTTCCAGTCCAAAAAAAAAAGAAATGTTGTTTTACTCATTTTTTTTTTTTCAATCAGTTGAATTAAAATTCAGTGACTCACTCATAAAATCAGTTACTTGTGATGAGAAAAAGTCACTTGAGAAATCCACCAACACACAGATTGACAATCTGGCTGGATCAAAAGTCAGTTTGACCAATTATATTTAATGACAAGCTAATTGTTGTGTAAAACAACAGTTTAAACATGGTTCAGCTCAACAATAATAGAAAATATCATTGGGCAAGATGCATTTGGCCTCAGGTACAAGAGAACAAGTGTATGGCTCCGGAGCAGGGACTTCATCTCATTTCAGCATCAAATAGAAGGAGTTTTTACTAACTGGATTTTACAATATCAATTTAGGGCTGTGCATTTTAATCATTTATTTTAGATTTTGGCTTCGTTCCAACAACTATTAAAACAGGATAAAAACTATTATTGTGCCACGTTCCATTAAGCAATGATGCTCTGGCTTTGTCTCCAAAGCTCATTTCTTTCCTTTACAATGATGCTTTTTCCCCGCTTCTTAAAATCCCAAACTAATTATCCATATCAGCCAAATCATGTAATGTGACTGCAGTAAAATGCAGTCTACTGTGAGTTGTGCTTGATATTAAAGTTTGCATTGAGAGATTTCTCGCTGTCCTCTAGGTGACTGTGTGCGCGCTCTGAGAAGGATAGCAAAGTATACACTATACTATACACTGATAGGCTGATTTGCTGTTCAAGAAACATTTATTATTATTATTATTAATATTTAAAACAGTTAAGTAAATTTTTCAGGATTCTTGATGAATAGAAGATCCAAAGATCAGCATTTATCTGAAATAAAAAGCTTTTGTAGCATTATACACTATATACCATTCAAAAGCTTGGAGAAATTATATAAATGAATACTTTTATTTAGCAAGGATGCTTTAAATTGATCAAAAGTGATATTAAAGAAGTTTATAATGTTACAAAAGATTTCTATTTCAGATAAATGCTTTTCTTTTGAACTTTCTATTCATCAAAGAAGTGCAAAACAATTTTGTTCAGCTGTTTTCAATATAATAATAATAATAATAAATATTTTTGGAGCATCAAATCAGCATATTAGAATGATTTCTGAAGGATCATGCGACTGGAGTAATGATGCTAAAAATTTAGCTTTGAAATAACAAGAATAAATGACGTTAAAATATATTAAAATAGAAAACAGTTATGTTAAAAAGTGCAACTATTTCAAAATGTTACTGTTTTTGCTGTACTTTTAATCAAATAAATGCAGGCTTTGTGAGCAGAAGAGAATTCTTCAAAAAAATATTAAAAATCTTACTGTTCAAACACTTTTGACTTGTAGTGTATATTGACCAAAATAGTTTACGATTTTGGTTACGATTTTGCCATAATCAAGCAGCCCTATATTGATTGTAATATTGCCAATAGGATGTTTTCCCCTTGGGGTCTACGTTCCTGCTCCTGAGTGTTTTTCTGAATGAGTGTAGACTTTCTTGTGAGACTCTGTCTCACTGTGTTGTGCGTTGCTTGTAGAAAGGACGCGAGAAGAGAGCGAGATCTCAGACCAGCACCAGAGCCAAAGAAATTTGAGGAGCCTCCCAGTCCTGTGAGTGACAGAGCTAACACTCTCTCTGGGTGTGATCCCATGATCCCCGCTCACTCTACTTTTACTTCTGGCTTTCTTTGCTCTCCCATCCTTTAATGAAAGTTTTCTCTTTAGATGCTTCATTCGGTGTCATGAAAATTACAATGTTGGTCACAGACTGTAATTGTGGGCCTCTTTTGGAAGATATGTGACTTGAACAATGTAAATATTTATTTGAGTCTAGACACATAATTTTGATCCTATCATTGAATTATAGCTGTAGTATAGAACGAAAAAAGGATACTGAGGCAGACCTCTCCAGTACATGCTTGTATGTGAAAACATTACATTTGACACCCTCTTCCAAGCTGTGTGCAATGGCACATCAACCAGCCTCATCTTATAAAGATGATTAAATTATAGATGCAAATCATTTTCCATGCCTAATTAGAATTTTCTAAATGTGTGTGGCATCTGTAAATGAACGAAGTCCTCAATATCAGTTATACAGGACTTTTACAGGAGATTTCCTGTGGTCTGTTGCATCATTTGCAGCAGCTTCTGAAAAAAAAAATGTAATTGAAATCCACTCAGGTCTGTTTACATATTGGAGTACATCTGGATTTTCACCTTGTCAGAACTTTTCAAACAAACACATGGAGTTGGAACTTCTTTTGGAAGGGGTTTTCACGGTAAGCAAAATGAACTAAATTAATGGACCAGATGGAGCAGACCTTAAAATACACCAGGTGTTAAAGGTCTAGTATTTCAGCCCAGTTTACTGATGAACAGTGTCTTCTTGAGGACATTTAGACTGTCTAGCCTCCTGGTAGTCCTGGATTTATCGACATGGACATGGAATAACAAGTTAGAGGTTAAAATTTTGACTAGCCCCATGTAGATAAGAGGTGCTGTTTACCCCTGCTATTAAGATGTGTTTTGGTCGAAGGGAGACAACATTTACATCTGCAAACAGGGTTATAGATATTCAGCGATCTATAGAGCAGACCTAATATTGTATTTATCTAACACTTCAGTATCTAATATATTATTTTTTAAAAAGGTATGTTTTAGGGCCTTCCTGACTGTCCTCCAAAAATGTTTTTCTTTTTTTTTTCTCTCTGAAATGCTTTTTTTTTGTTATTATTGAGGCAACACATGACAAAAAAACTGCATAACCTCATTCTAATTGTGCTATTTACCTATAAGTCACCTAATGTAAGAGACATTCATGTTATAAGCGTTTTTTCCTGTTTGCTTGTGTATCTTATTTGTAATGTTTTTTTTTTATTTATCAGAAGTCTCGCAGAAAATAGTTGACTTCCACTTCTGAAAAAATGTCTGTGATTAGTGGCACCTGTTTGGGAAATTGCTAACTGTTAGTTAACCATATGTTGCCTCATACTTTTATGTATGAAAATATGTATTATACGTTTAATTTATATTTTTTTGCACCAACTTTGTGTTTTTAATTACTGTAACTACTGTGTAACTACATTTAAATCAACTATTTGGTACAACACTTACTGTTTACACGTATTTTCATTAAAAATAACTGCAACTACATCTGTATTTAATTTCTGTAATTGCATCTATAATTACACTGTTGACCCCTACACCTTAACCCACCCTTTAACCTAACCATACCACCAAATCTGTCCCTAACCTTACCCGTACCCACCTTAAAGGGTTAGTTATAAATTATGTCATTAATGACTCACCCTCATGTCGTTCCAAACCCGTAAGACCTCCGTTCATCTTCAGAACACAGTTTACATTGTACCAAACAGTTCATTATTATTGATGTGTATAGTGCATAGTAGTTAAAGACACCTAATGTCAAGTTGGACCCATTTTCCCCCCAAAGGAATTGCTCTGAAAGGCACTGAAACTAAAAATTTATTTTGTAGAAAAGAAAAATTCCATATGGCTTTATCCTTGGTAAATTTTCAGAGAGTTTAAATGCTGATTACTTCCAGTTTCACTTGTTGCACTAATTATAGACAAAAACCATCACTAACATAGGTTTGATTCTTAAAAGCTCATTTTCTCATATCCGCTAACCAAAGTAAGAGCAGTCAAAACATCAATTCAAATGAAAATCACCTGATTTTGAGACCGTAAAGCTCATATGAACCTCAAATACCAACAGTGTTTTGGTTACATCTCACTATCCACTTTTTGTTTTAACAGAAATTCAGCTCTGCCAGTAAATACGCGGCCTTGCTGATGGACGGGGAGCAGGGAGACGAAGAGGAGGGCGGAGATTAGGAGGTGGACAAACTGCACGGACAACAGTCTAAATTGAATTACAAATTAAACCTACAGCTTTTGTTTCATGCAGCACTGAAGGACCCAGATGAGCCCTTTGAGAGCAAAAACCCATTTTTAGAGCAACCCCTTCCTCTTCAGGACTGAACCGAAAACCTAGTGGGAAAGTACAGGACTCGTTTTTAAAGTAAAAAAGAGTGTGGAAGGATGAATGCTTGACTAATATTTTTTTTTTTCAGGGGAGGGGATTAAAATACACATGAAAGGGAACCTGCTCTTGCATACATCATAAGTTGAGTGCATTTCTCGTTAGCTTAATTGCACGATGAGTGGCGGAGAAGTGTAGAATCAGGGGAAAAGTGCCACAAGATGAATGTTTTCCCTGAACTTTAGGGCTTCCTGAGCTTTCTGAAAGAACGTTTACAGCAGTTGCTTTACCGAGGGGTCCGTGACCTGCATTGTTCACCCATTGGTTATAAATCTCACAACCTTGGTTTTATGTCTTAAACTGGCATTGGCCAACAGGTCTGATGATTTGTATTCAGGGATAACAGCCGCTGAATAACGGCCAGCAACGGATCAGAACCTGTTAGTTTCGGTGTGATATTTCTCTGCGCTGCTTTAAGCAGGAGTCTCCCATTTTCGCACTTATCCTTTTGAGGACTTTTTTAAGCCACTCCTTTGGACTGATGTGCAATAGGAATTGACGTATTCCTCTGAATCTCAATATTTCTACAAAAGAGACTGCTGCAGCTTTGGATTGAGCCTATATCTTAAAGGTAGTGACATGAATTGCTTAATGATTTAAACTGTGCACCATCTAAAAAACAATAAAAGACTACACTGAGACAGTTATGCTTTGGAGGACATTGTGAATTAAATTGCATCTCAGAATATTTTTTATAACTGTGTGTGTGTGTGTGTGTGTGTATATATATATATATATATATATATATATATATATATATATATATATATATATATATATATATATATATATATATATATATATATATATATATATATATATATATATATATATATATATATATATATATATATATATATATATATACATATATTTTACAGACAATTATAGATCTATATATGGCCCATATTAAGAATATATAGTATCTTGTCTAAATAAAAAAATAAAATGGATATTAATGGATATTTGCTAAATATTATATTTAACTTAATTATGCATGTTTTTAAAGATTAACTTAAGTGTGCATTATGCTCTACTTTTTGTAATTCTATGAAAGAAGCTTCTTATGCTCACCAAGAGTTAATTTTTTTGATCAAAAATGCAGTAAAAACAATATAATATTGTGAATATTTTTACAATTTAAAGTAACTTTTTTGTTTGAATGTAATTTATTCCTGTGATGGTAAAGCTGAATTTTCAGCATCATTACTCGGATCTTCATTGTCATATGATCCTTTAGAAATCATTATAATATGCTGATTTGCTGCTCAGAATATTTTTATTATTGGTAGTATCACTAGGTTCCAAAAATTTAGCTGTGGGTTAAATATTTGTGACAAATCTTGGTGGCATTATTAAATATTAAATCCTTTATTTGAAGAATATTCCTTGTGTATCACCCAGACTTCAAAGTTACGTGTATTTTTACTCATTTGGCACTAGGGAAGTATTCATTTTGGACCCTAATGCGAGCTCTCCCCCGAAGCTTTATATCTCCTGGACCATTGGTATACTTTGAGGACAAAGATCAGCTCATTCAGTCTGACTTTGGCCTGCCACTATGTTCAAAGGATCCAGAGCCTTGATACTGCAAGCCATGACGTCTGCAACAAAACCAGCACTTAGTGTTTGTGTGTATATCCTGGATACAAGCTTGGAGAGCTGGAGGTTCTGACAATTCTCATTTCCCATGAAAATTCCAGTGGAATGAGGTGTCATTAATCCCAGCATTATGAGGATGTTATTAAAGAGGGAAAAAGATGTTAAAATGAACAGTTCACCCTGAAGCATAACTGAGTACTTCATTCAAAATAAGTTGGGAGGTTGATGCGATTTTACACTGGCTAATTACTTAGTTAAATTTCTAACTGAAGGGAGTTAAAACAGGAAGCAAGTTATGCTGAAATAATGATTTTGGACAGATTGCTTCTCGGAACCATTCAATGTCACGCATCAAACTATGATAAATACTACTCCACTCATGCTTGTGCGTCCCTTTAACACCCCCTTTATACTGTGACCTTCTGCTGGATGGAGGCCAAAGAATGTGCCCTTCACCCCAGCCTTTCAGACCTCATAAACAGCCCAGGCCCCAAAGGGTCGTCTCTGTTCCTAGTACAGCAACCCTGACAGGAAGCAGACAGGGCCGTGGGATGCGGACGGGACAACAAGAACCCAATGTTCTCAGAACATCTGCGCATGTGGTGTATCTCTTTGACATTTTCTCAGCATCTTTGGGTTTCTGCCTTTCATATCATTCTATTCTGATCTGTGAAGTTTCTCCTGTGGTGAACATCCGCCTGGTACTCTTTCAGTAGATGGGTTTATTGGGCCGGATTGAAGTCAACATGAAATTACAATTAAACCTAATACATGTTCCTGATCTTATTGCTATGGTTCTTCTGTGTACATTATTCCAGAGATAAAAACTTTTAAAATACTTTTTTTAATATTTAACGACTGATACTTCAGATTGTGGAAGTGTGCAGATACTGCCACAGGATGTTTGTAGTAGCATTTCAACATCTGCCACACTACATGTTTCTTGTAAACCACTATTAATAGCTAAATGCTGCACATCCTCCTTTTGTTACCTTGGGATGGAGCACAACGCATCTTTTGTATTCTGCTTTAGTGACACAGGGTATTGATGACTATTTTTCCCCTTTCCTTCCTGGTACTCAGGTCTGTTTTCCAGCCATTTTAGATTAAGTTCCCTCAAACCACAAGACCATGTCTTTAACTGCTAAAAGAAGATTGTTCTTTCAGTCTATTTGTACCCTAGCATTCATTTATTCAAATACTGAAAGCACTAGAGGGAGTATTATTGCAATTTGTATTTTTGTTATAGTGAACAGAACTGCAAAGTTTTAGTCTGATTGCTCTTGTCCTATAAAAAACCCCCAGGTTAATCAGGTGAAGTTGGTCACCATACATATGGACACTATATTTGTGGCCCCATATTGGCAACAGCACATAGCCTAGTACAGGAACCAGGTAGTCGCAAACACTTCTGTGGCCAAGATATATATTTAAAATATATTGTCCTTAGCAGAGCTACTTCATACCAAAGGTAAACAAACAATTTGTGAAGTAACATAAAATACGATTTACTTCTGTTGCATTTGAGACCGTGTTATTGTTGTGTGGTCAAATGCCTGACGAGTTTTGCTTTATTTGGCATTGGTGTGTGGTGCAACCTTTTTTTAGAACTTGGCAAGATTTCCCAGTCTCCCGTTTATGAAAAAGTGACTAAATTATGGTCCTCAAGATCTCGCACCCTCCCTGGTTTGGGCACAATTGGTTTCATTCTCAGTCAGTATGCTCAAGAGTGTCATGGTCTAAATATAAAGAACCAGCCCGAGCCCTGGAAGATTGCAGGACAGTATGTGAAAACTGACCACTTGTTTAGGAGGACACTGTGAAATACGCTGTGGTAAACTTGGAAATTTTCTTGTAAACTCTGAGGGTGTTGAGGTCATGGCTTTGTATAAACAATAGGTGGCCTTTTCAGTCTCTCACACACCCTCTGTGGGTGGGATGTGTTGTGAGATCATCCACATCTAGTGGATCAGTTCAAGCATTACAGCACATGCTGAGGGTTAAATGACTGCTTTAAAGGTTAAAAAACACTGCAAGCACCCTGGGGTTTTACTTCCTCTAAAGAGTTTTAAGGATACAAATGAGGACCACTGTCCCACAGAGTTTAGCCGCAATTCAAATTAAACACACTTGAACCAGCTAATCATGGTCTTCAGAATTCCTAGAAACTTCATAGCAAGAGTACTGGTGCTAGTTGGAGTTAAGGGATTAGTTCACTTCCAAAATAAAAATTTCCTGCTAATTTACTCACTCCCATGTCATCCAAGAAGTTCAAGTCTTTCTTTCTTCAGCTGAAAAGAAATTAAGTTTTTTGAGGAAAACATTCCAAGATTTTCTCCATATAGTGGACTTCAATGGGACCCAATGGGTTGAAGATCCAAACTGCTGTTTCAGTGCAACTTAAAAGGGTTCTACACAATCCCAGCTGATGAATAAGGGTATTATCTAGTGAAATGATATCTTTTCCTAAAAATAGATAGAAATTTATATACGTTTTTTTAACTACAAATGCTCTTCTTTCACTAGCTTGACTTAAATATCTGTCACTTCGGGCCATCATGGAAACAGCCAGAGCCATCGGCCATTCCATGGCAGCTTTTGTGGCTACGGAGCGACACCTGTGGTTGAATCTGTCCAAATTATAAGACAAGGAGAGATTCTTCCTGCTGGATGCCCCTTTATCGCCTTTTGGCCACTTCAGAGGTGCAGTAGACACTGTTGGTTTCAGGAGGTGAAGAAGCAGGCGGCGGCATTCTAGCACTTCCTCCCTCATGTTTCCGGGTCTTTGGGACTGCTGTGCAGGAGCAGTCCCAGCCGTCTAGCTCCTCATATCGCCAGACCCAGAAACAGAGCATCGTGACCCATACCTCCCCAACAGAAAGACCAGGGGGCAGGGTAGCACTCTCAGTCAGGGTCCTCAAAGCAGAAAATGGATCTGTGGACCGTTGTTATGTCTAAGAGGACCAAGCGACCATGTGGTCCTGACAATGCCATCGCCAGGACCCTGAGGGCAGCCTACCCTAGGTTGGAGAGATCAGTGTACGGTGCCCAATCCTCCTGAGTGCCCTAAGGGGTCTTCACTGATACCCCTGCCACCCCCGGTGCTTCAGGTCTCAATGAGCTCCGACGAGTGAATTTCCCAGCTTCCGCCCAGTGGCGGTACGGCACTGCTCTAGTGCCCTCTCAGATGAGGGCACTAGAGCAGTCAGGTCAGTCGTTCCCTGCCAGCCATCCACTTCAGGGCACTGAAGTGGCTCCTCTAGTAACACCAGATGCCAGACTCGAGAGACTGGTTCCCTTAGTAGACTTTCTGACAGCGTGGAAACTTCTGCCAAATGTTTCACAATGGGTCCTGCACACACTACGCTCGCTCCCCCTTTACAGGCTTTACAGGCACCAGAACCTCCTGTGGGCTCAGTGAAAGTTCCTCTCACTAAGAGCAGTCTACATCCCTGGGCATTTCAATCAGGGAGCAGACATACTATCGAGACAGGGGCTGAGGCCCGGGGAATGGAGGCTCCACCCAGAGTTCAGCCAGGCAGAAGTGGATCTATTCACATCGCAGGACACGACACACAATCCTCTCTGGTTCTCCCTCAAGCATCCAGCCCCGCTTGAAGTGGAAACTTTTCACTTCTTGGTGTGGACAGCAACTGCAAGGCCCAATCAACTACCCAGTTGTTTCAGTTCTGGAGTTTCTGCAGGAGTGATTCTCCACAGGGTTATCTCCCTCCAATCTAAATGGTTACGTGGCGGCCATCACTGATTACCATGCCCTTCAGTGTGGTCAATCAGTGGGAAGACATCAGTTAGTTACACGTTTCTTCCGTGTCCCTGGAGGCTAAGGCCAGTACAGCGTACCAAGGTGCCCTCATTGGACCTGGCAATGATTCTGGAGGCTCTGTGCAAAGCTCCCTTTGAACCCATCGAAGATATCTCGGACAAGCTCCTCATGCTTAAGATCCTGCTCGCTATATCCTTGTTGAAGAGGATAGGGGACCTCCAGGCACTTGCTGTGTCATGCCTAGAGTTTGCCCCGGGCATGGCTAGGGCATACCTCATGACTTTACCTGAGACCTGGGTATCTCCCTAAAGTGCCCACTTCCTTGCCGAGTCCCATTGTGCCACAAGCATTTGTTCTCCTCCCTTCCAGGAAGCAGGCCAAGAAAGACTCAATCTGCTCTATCCAGTGCAAGCACTGGACACTTACATTCACTGAGCTGCCCAGTGGCATAAGGCAGATCAGTTGTTTGTTTGCTTTGGTCCACCTAAGAAAGGGGTTCCAGCGACCAAGCAAGCCCTTAGTCGGTGGGTGGTTCAGACCATCACACTGGCCTATGAGTCATCTGCCTCCAGTCAATTACAGGGGTCAGAGCGCACTCAACTAGGGGTATGGCGGCCTCCAAGGCCTTATCAGTGGGCGAGGCCCTTCAGGATGTTTGTGCTGCGGCAGGCTGGTCCTTTCCACATACATTCATCTAGTGGGTATTCTCATTTCCAAAATGTTCGACGCAGCTTGAGGTCCTCAAGGGGAACATCTCAGCAGATACACACCAGACAGGGACTTGTTCGTATGGCGCAGTGGGTATTCTAGTTCCCAAAGCACTCGATGCAGCTCGAGTTCCTAAAGGGGAACATCTTGAGGTTACATATGTAGCCATGGTTCCCCAAAGGGAACGAGATGCTGCCTCTCCCTGCCATACTTCCTGTATCCCTGCTGGCGCTCGCTTCCGCATAAGCTAACGTGCGCTTGCCAGATGCGACTTTATGCTTCCTGGTTGCTCATGTCCCCCCACTCGTGACGTCTCACTTTGCTATTGAACTGCTTTCACACATGCTTCAGACTGTGGTCTTGCCAGGGCTTTCCCAAAGTGTTTGATGCAGCATCTCGTTCCCTTCGGGAAACTATGGTAACATATGTAACCTTGATACGTTTTAAAATTTTGAGCTGGCAAGACTGCTTATTCCAGGTGTGTCTCATCCTTCTCCTGGAGAGGTTAATGTCCTACAGCACTTATCTCCAGCTTGCCCCAGCACACTTGCATTGGAAATTTCAATTATATCCTGGAGGCCTTGATTAGCAGGTTCAGTTGTATTTAATTAGGGTTGGAGAAACTCTGCAAGATAATATTCCTCCATGAGTTTTAGTAAACATCTTTTTAGTCCGGTCTTTTTTTTTAATTGAGACTTCCACAAAAATTGTGTTTTCCTCCCAGTGCAGCACTGTAAGCCTGTTGGCCAGATGCAGGTGCACCACAAAGTTCAATGACCACAAATGTCTTAGGAATTGATAAACTGTGAGAAAGTTAAATCAGCTCAACAACGCCGTTTGCACTGCGCTCTTCAGTTAATTGATCTTTTTTATTTTGGTGCGTCAATCTGTTAAGTTACTTAGTATAGGAAATTATTATTCATACTTACGAGAACAGTCTTCTTTTTAAAATATTTTAACTTTTTAACATTTAGGCTTAAAGCCTTCCTCAGTGCACACTGAGGAAGGCTTTGAGCCGAAATGTTTGTGTCTTTTCCCATCAGTGATGAATGTTAAATAATCCTGCTCCTGGAGGGCAAGAGTTTTGCTCCAACACACCTTTTTTTCTAGAAATCTTGAAGACATTGAATAGTTGGATTATAGGTATCTTTGATGTGTCTCTGAGGATTGGAACTAAACTCTGCAGAACACTGGCCCTCCATGAGTAAGATTGAATGTTCTTGCACAATAATAGTGGTTCTCAACAATGTTCCTGGAGCCCCCCAGCACTGCACATGTTGCATGTCTACTTAAACACTCCTAATTTAGCTCATGAGACTCCAAGACGTGGTATGTCAGGCAAAGGAGACATGCAAAATGTGCAGTGTTGGGGGGCTCCAGGAACGTGGTTAAGAACCACTGCCCTAGAACACCTAGAATCGCCTAACACATCCTGGCAACTACATAGAAATGCATTGCAAAAAATTGCTATTTTCAAGACTTCAGGTATCGTTTTGCACAGGTAAGGACCAGTTGTGCTTTCTTGGGATATGAACCAATATTTATTACATAGATTACATGTTGTAAGCTCTTTAATAGCATGAATGTGGGCTTTGCTGTTTGTTGTTTTGTTTAAGCATTTCAGTTCATTTGTTTTCATCTGCAATTGCTTGTTGCATCTTTGCTTAGGCCAATTCAGGACCATTTGTTTAAAAATGCTGTCTCAAGTGTTCACATAAGATTCTCATCTTCCCCTGTCTGTCTATTTATATTTCCTTTTTTTGACCATGCAGTCTTTGTTTTCTTGTTCTATTTTAAGCAGTCTCTTCAGCTTTTCTCATACGACTCCTTATATTTCTTCCTTCCTCCTTTCCAATTTTTTTTTTTTTTTTTTTTTTTTTTTTTGCAGCAATCAGAATAATAAAAAAAGGTTCAAAAGTCCAGACAGATATCTGTTAAGTCCTATGTAAATTCTTTCTTTTCCACTCAGTTCATAATTAATCTGGTCACTGTGTTGTTTCTCTGTCCTCTGTCTCCCTGCTTGAAAAGCTTCCCCGCACCATTAGAGACAGTGAGAATTATGTCTGCCGAGGCCTCTGCCAGGAGGATGCTCTCTGCCAAAAAGTGCTCGGCAGCTGTTGGCAGCTGGCTGTTTTTTAGATGATAGCATTTTGGAGCATTTTCCTGCTGTGATCACTTCAGGTGTTGAAAGATGCTTCTCAGTGAGAGCTGTATGCTAGGCTCATCGACTTTATGAGGTGCCACAATCTGTGTATCAGACAAACACATTTTATTAGGATCAGTCCATAGATCATTCAGTTCTCTATTTGACGTGTTACTCTTAAAAATGCCTGGCTTTGCTTTTTTAAATATATTCGTTAGTTTTCCCTGCACTTAGTTTTATGGAAAAAGTGCTTGCGTGGCCATAGTTTTGTCTGAGCTTATCTTATGAAACAAGACTGTGTGAATTTAAAGGTGAAATGTGCAATTTTAGTTTGTTGCAGTGTTTGAGCAGGCACATATACCAACATTGGTTCCAGTTTTCAATTAAAATCATACAGGCTTGGAACAATAAGGCAATATATCATTGAATTAAAAAAAAAATCTGTAGGATTACCTCTTTCAGACAGGTTAAAATGTATTTGCATCAAGTCCTAACAAATTTCTAGGCTGCATGGAAACATGCTACATGACTGATGTGTTAATGTTATTTTCCAGAATTTTCAATAGATGATGTTTCCAGGCATGTCTCATGGGTACCTGTAAAGTCACAACAACATGGTTGTACCTGATAAAGTAGTTATAGGGACATTGGTGTTCAGAGAGTTGGTTTATGTGTGCATTCAGAGAAGGACAGAGAACAGGAAAAGAGGAGGGAGGGAAACAAGAGGGGCCAAGGAGGCACGAGTGGAATTTGCCTTAAAAGGGGAACAATTTAATAGTCCCACAGGCCACCATGTCACCCCAACCCCCTCCTTTACTCTCCATTTACAACTCTTATCGTCCTTCAAGAAAAGAAAAAATGTCCTCTGGAAAACTGAAAACACACAGCTAAAAATTGTCTTAGAGAGGCAGAGATAGAGAGTTTAACTCTGGGAGGCCTTGTCAGGGTAAATCGGCTCCGAAGGGCTGATTCTGTTCACACAGGTTCTCAGTTACACAGCATAAGCACAGCAGCTACACATCAACGCTGCCAACTCGCATACCAGCTCAGCCTGAAGCCCTGCAGAGCTGCGGCTTCCCTTGCTTCCCAGCAATGGTTGTTGTGGTCTGATACGCCATTTCATTTCCTGGTGGATAGTCGTGGTTTCAACTGGCCTGCTCCAAGAGAATGCTGGGAAAATATGTGAGGCATGATCTTAGCATGAGAAACCCCTTTGATTCACACTGCATTTTGCTACAATTATCAAGTGGTATCACAATGAAAATGCAATCCTTGTGTCCTACCCCTAAAAATGGGATTTAAATGATAATTTTACCACAGTTTTTGCTTGGACATGTTTAACATATCTAATCAATTTGGTTAATACAATTTCATTTTCATTTTACAACTTATAAAGCGTTAATATATATATATATATATATATATATATATATATATATATATATATATATATATATATATATATATATATATATATATATATATATATAGATCTCAGTTTCTAAAACTAGTGTGGAAAACAGCAAATGCAAATTATATAATTAAATTTTCATTTTGCACTAAATGTTGCACATGTGTATGGGAAAATGTAAATTTAAATACGGAAATACAAAGCCATTTTACATATTGCATTGTCATTTTGCATTTTACATTTCAAAATGAATTTTGCTACCCATATGCTTCCATAGGAAGATCTGTAAGACTTGCATGTTCCTCATTGTGGCCCCTGGAGATTATTTACTTATTTATCTTCATTTCAAAGCCATACTTTGTTCTGATTTTATCAAGAGATCATGTTTAAATTATGTGGTGCAAACTGGTGGAGAAAACAATTTCAGATTCAGTAGAAGCTGTTTTAAGATAATATATATTTTTTTTTTTTTAGCAATCTGATATGTAGCTAGTTAATTGGTTCTTATTAGCTGATAGATAAGAGTGTTTTGAGAGGTTACTAAGGTGTTGCTAATTGATCATTTGGGTGTTCTGGGTGGATGATAGGGTGTTGCTAAGTGATTACCTGGGTGTTTTGCATGGATGATAGGGCATTGCTAAGCGACTACCTGGGTGTTTTGGGTGGAATGTATGGGGTGTTGCTGAGTGATTACCTGGGTGTTTTGGGTGGATGATAAGGTGTTGCTAATTGATTGAACTACAGCTCTGTGTAATAAATGCTGCTACATCTGAAAGCAGGTGAAAATACCACATTTAATAACTTGTTTTTACTCCAAACTCACTTTATAACATCAGTCGAGTGTTTGAAATAAGTCCTTCTGTGAGATGTTGTGGCTTCTTACTAGTGATGGCCCGTTATCTGCGTTAACGTGCTGCGTGAGACTCTTATCGGGCGATAAAAAAAATATTGCCGTTAATCTATTCTCAAAGTTGGGTTGGGAGCTGGGTCTATACTACGCAAGCTATGATGACTTTCACCGTGATAGTTTAGCGCGGATGTATACCTAGACGAATTGCACTGTAGGGGGTGAGAACGAGTCTTCGAACCTGTGTGTATGCCTACTGTGAAATTACCAAGCTTCCCAAAAAAAACCTCAACAAGACTCACGCCTGTTTCACACATACTCCGTCTGCAGTGCGTATGCAGTCCGTGTGCGTTACGTGTGTGGGGCAGAAGCAGCACGGACTCATTGTGCTTTCACACAGGATGCGTTTGCAGTCCGCTACTGATCCGCGGCTGTTTAGTCCACAAACACAACATTTGTTCATTATTCTATATTTCAAACCATGTTAAAAAAAAAAAAATTGTGACTCATCATAGAACAGTAACAATCTTTCATAATCATAGATAGTTTAAACTTAATAAATATAAACATCATATTATTCATGCATTTGACTTCTAGGTTTGTATAATCAGCTGCTCAAGCAAGCGGCAAAACATTTAAACACAACAATTAGCCTACTTTTCTTGTTGGGATATGCAAATATTTAAAATTAAAGCACCGCTGAAACAGTCGACTCTCGTGCCTTTTGCATTTAAATCTTTATTACAAGCAATCGCACGGTTCTTAATGAACTTTGTTTTTCTGCTTCTATAAAAGTGCATAGGCCTATATCATGTTGCCTCGTTTATCTAAAGGTGCTCTTTTTCTTGTTTTAAACCTAGCCAAAAACCCATGTGTTGAGTGTATAACACGGAAGCCTTTAATTAGTATTCATTTATTGTGAAATAACTGCATTTCCGTGTCAATCCATGTTAATTTTTACCGCGAACAATGCGTTGTCATTTTAATTCAGCGCATGCAGTACAGCAAAAATAGACTCGGTACATAAACGATCGCTGCACTGCTGCAGACGCACCGCTCCTGGAACGCACTGACGGACCGCAACCGCGTGAACGCTGGAATCCATTAACATGTGTGCGTAAAAAAAAAAAATGCAACGCATACGCACTGCTGACGGAGTATGTGTGAAACAGGCGTAAGGTTGTTTGCAACTTGTGCAATGCGGAATTAGTTTACTGTAGGAGTTCTTTCAGTCTCAAGTACCACCTAAACGCAAAGCATCCCTTAGCTAATGCGGAAGATGCCGGTCCAAGCAATGTAGCGCAGGGGAAGAGTCGTCGTCAAACTACTATGTTTGAGTGCAGCACAGCTCTATCAGTACTAACAAGTACATCTTATTGAACATAATTTGAATGCATTCGGCAGAATTCAAATGTGCCATTTTAATCTAGATTAATTCCAAGATTACAGTGAGATTAATCTAGATTAAAAAAATTAATCTATGCCCACCACTACTTCTTACACCGAATAAAAAAAAAGCACGCAACACATTTTCTAAGCAGTGATAAAAGCTATGTTGATTAGCATTGCATTATAGATATACTTTATTATAATGAAAATTATAATAATAAGAACTCAGATAAACCATATATTGCCATAGTCCTGTGTTTAGTCACGTTGAATCAATTAATGCAGTTAAATCTTCTGTTTATTCAGCTACCTCTATGGGGATCCCTTGGATTTCTTCTGCGGGGCGTTTTTGGAGTTTAATTTCGATTTATCGTGCAGCCCTACATTGTATGGGGTGTTGCTAAGTGAATACCTGGTTGTTTTGGGTGGATAATAGAGTGTTGTTAAGTGATAACCTGGGTGTTTTGAAAAAAAAAAAGTGAAATATATCTCACTTAAATAATAAGGATAACGAATTTAAAACAGAAGTGTGGCGGCGCTCCATAAGTTCATGTAAAAAAGGATGACAACACGCATTTTGTTTGTTTGCTTTATTTTACAAGAGCACAAATCTTCTGTTTTTTGAGTGTGCACAAATGAAAGTAAACACTTTTGCGGATTATATCTTACTCCAAAAAGTGATTTATTTATTTTTTTTTATATATCTGTTTCGATCACGCTGGTGCCTCGCGTGCACGTATTCTAGTAATTCAAACTTACATCGCAGTTCATTATCAAAATAAAATACAGTCAACCAAACATATAAAAGTTTACACTGGTCAGTTTAAATAGACCGTAGTATACCGGTCCACTGTGCTGTTATGCCAAGGACGTTTTTTCTCATGTGAAGAGGATGATCTTTTCCCTCTATATGCGAATGCGTGTAAAGTACAAGCCTAGTTTACATTAAAAATAATAGTTTAACATTCAAATACATTGTGAATATGGAAACATGTGGATTTGTGCCGAATGAGACATGACCAATGACCTCTAAATACATCCAAACGCGCTCGCTTGTCCTCGTATGCACTCACGCACGCATGCACTGTCACGATCTAATGCACGGTAAATGCCAGATTTTTAAAAACAAATAGGCCTACCTGAATGCAAAAATTCAAAATCTGGCATTTTCTGGAACAGAACCAAGCAGGATCAAATTAAGTACTGGTCATAATACTCCAATAAAAATGTTTGGTGTGGTGCAGCAGCGCCGATGGAAGTGGTTCTCTGACTGCACAGCACAGTCACACGTGCCACAGTTAGGCTTATGTTTAGGATGATTTTATTTTAGTGGCTTTTGTACATCCTGTCATACTGGTGACTGCATATCACTGCAATAGATGCATTTTGCAGCATTAAGGTTAAAGATTAATCGATTAATTGATTGTTAATTTAAATGAGATCGATCATAGAAATGATCGAAAATTGACATCCCTAGTTCGAATTGTATTTCTGCGGTATCCTTGAACACAGCGTCTTCTTAAACATGATGTAAACACATAAAGTAGCGGAAGTGTTTGTGGGCAGGTCAGACTCTGTTTGTATTTCGCGGGGATTATGCAAATGTGTTACCCAGTGACGTATACCGGTAACAGGCAAAAGATTCGAAAATATAATGACTCGTTAAGGCGATTCGGAACCGACTCTCTCTTTTGAGAGACAATATCTTTATTTATCATGCACTTTTTTGATTAACAACTTTGCAGATTGTTTTCATTTAAGGATAGCTACATTATGAAATGCAAAAGTGATATTTTTCAAAAACCCATATGACCTGCTCTTTAATGTACATCTATGGGACTTTTTTTTTTCAATTTTATTGTCCACCTGATGAAAATCATTAATCTCGTTCTTTAGAAAAGTACTAGCACACTTTTTCCCCCCACAACCTGCATGATTCGAGGCATGATTTGATGTTCTCCTGACACTAAACATAAGCAATTAAGGAAAAAATGCATATCATAATCTCAGTTAACAAGGTAAAACATAAAGAAGGCAGCATATGTCTGTTTACAGTCTGAAAGACAGAGAACTTGAGCACAATGGTGTGTGTGTTTCTGGGAAAAGTAGGGGGTGGGGGCTGATATCCTCTGGATGTTGGCTTGTGAGTTGTGTACATTTGGCTGACGGTACGCGTGCTGCTTTAAGAGTGCTATTAGATTTTTGATTTAACGGGCATATTCTCACCTTTGTTTACGTATGTGTGCTTACGAGAGACAGATGAGTGTGAATTGGCGAACATGTGTGTGTGTTTGAATGGGAGCCAGGAAAAGGGAAGGGCCTCGAGTGAGCGGACAAAAACAGCTGCTCTTGTGTGCTTGGGAAACCTCATCCAGAGAAAGCAAGAGTGGAGAGACGGACCAGCAGGGTCCAGATCTCTATATGGGTTGTGCCCTGAGTGCGGATAGCTGTGGGGACGAGCCAGATCCGGTACCCGTGAGAGAGTCTTTAAGGAGGGAGAGAGCAAAGTCCAGGGGAAACATGAGGCTGACCAAGGTGGGTACTTCCAGAATTCACTTACAGGTGAAAGTTCAGAGAACATGTTTACTTGTGTGCCTCAATGTCGGAAGATCAAGACTCTGTTTGTGGTGAAACACGTGAGGAGCTGGGGTCAGTTAGAAGTTACGCAAGTTGTTGTTATGAGTGAAGTTACTCTCTTAAAGTGTAGGACAGCATCAGATAGGATGCATTTACAATTAACCTATGTATATGTTGTGCATTTACATGCTATTTACATATGGAGGGTCTAAAACTGTATTTTGGGTAGGGTATTTTGCATGGTTGCTAAGGTATTCTTAATGAGTAATAAGGTGTTCTGGGTGGTCGTTAATGTATTCTGTGCGGTTGCTATGCTATTTTAAATCGATGCTCTTTGAAAGCCAGTGTCTGTTCCCTAATATTTATTTTAATTTTAATTTTAATATTTTAATTTTATTCTAATTTTAGATAAATATTTTTTTTTGCAAATTTTGTGATATGTCTGTTGGGCCAGTTCTCTGAAGACTAGTGAGTCTTCAGCTGACCGAATGTTTTTATTAATCTTTTTTTTTGTTTTGTTTTTTATTGCTAGGGTACTTTAGATGGTTCCTCTTGCACACTAATGGTTGACGCTTTTTGCATACTTGCTAGGGTGTTCTGGGGGTTTACTAGGTTATTCTAGTGGTTGCTAGTGTATTTTTGGTGGTTACTACAGTGTTCCCTATGTGACCCCAAGGCAAAATAGCCCACCTCTACTTGCCTTTTAATTTTCCTATGCTGGATATGACTTAGATTCCTCCTTTAGTTTATAATAGGTCTATGGGACGTATTCCACCAATTTTATTGCACACAATGTGAAAATTGGTAACATTTTATTTAAAGAACCAATTCTCACTATTAACTAGCATGCATATTATAACATGTAATATTAGCATATTGGCTGTTTATTAGTATTTACAAAGCACATATTAACGCCTTATTCTGCATGACCATCCCTTTATCTTACCCCATACCTAAACGTAACATCTACCTTATTAATAAGCAGCAAATTAAGAGTTTATTGAGACAAAAGTCATAGTTAATAGTCTGCTCACTTAGAAAAGAAATATCACACCTTTACTCAAAAAGCAGTATGATTCGATGTATCAGTGTGAGGGATGAGTTACACGCTACAGTTGAATGCTAAGGATTAGGGGTTTGATCAGATCTTTGTGTGAGGATGAGTGTATGTGTTCTGGAGTAACAAAGTCTCCCTGATTGTTGACACTGACAAAGAAGGCCTGGAAAACTTGAGGAGGGCTTGATTGTGTGTTTACATGCCTGAGAGTGAAAGTCTGTAATGGTCTGGTCCCTGAGGCTCGTTCACGTGTAGTGCAGCGTGGGAACTTTGAGCCCTCTGTATGATGTCACAAAGTTTTAGCTGATCCTGTGAAGCAGGCCTGGGAATCATTATACATCTCTCTCAGCAGTTATTCAGCCATGCCACTTTAATATTTCACCGCAGGTCCGTCATCTGTGCCCAAACACACACATTTTAGTCTTGTCACTATGAGACTGTAAAAGAGTCCATCCACTGTCCTGTTGAGATTTTAATAGCAAACTTGCATAAGGCTGTGGTTATTTTGAATGCTTCCTCCTACTATTGTAACCATAATGTTTGTTTTTACAGACATTTTTTCATTTTAATACCAGGCTAGATTCTTTTCTATTGCTGTGGTTGCAGAGTTTAATGGTAATACTCCTAAATCAGTATATGATCATGTCACGTAGAGGAGGATTTTGGTCTGCTGATGAGACTATAATGAAACACTGTGTTATTCAAGCATATAACTCTTTTATGATGCTATCTAACTAAGCAATCTGACATTTAGCGTGATTCTTTCTAAGCCCCAGTGGAGCAACCAAAGTTTTGGTGTCTTAGTCAAGGGCTTCATAGATCAACCCTCGCAGGATTTGAACCTACGACCCTTCTCATCCTTAACCACTAAGCTGCACCGATGCATTACTTACTCGTCACACCAAATCAATCATTGTGTCCTTTCATTACAGACTGCATTATTCATTGCTCTTGGCTATTTATTGTTTTTTGTAATTTAACAAAGAGAGGCTTTAGCCTGTCAGAATCTTGTCCTCACTGAGCTGCTATTGTCTTGGTGTGACGAATATCAAGGCTTCATTCCAGTCTCTGTCTTATAAGTCTGTGATGTCTGCAGGCTTTAGATGGTTCCTCTTGTAAACTAGTGGTTGACGCTTTTACATTCTGTGACATTCTTCTTTGTCTCTGAGGACGAGCTTTACTTCTGGATGGTCACTTTGACCTGGAACAGAACTCGGGTTTGGTGAATATGAACTTTGGTATATCTAGGACTTGCCCTTAAAGCCAGTGTTTGTTCCAGTGTTTATTTTATTTTATTTTATTTATTTGGCTTGGTTTTGTTTGTTTTTCGTCTTGTTTTGTTTCGTTTGTTTTATTATATTTAATTTAATTTAATTTTGTTTCTTTGGTTTTTTATTTTGTCTATTGTTTTTTTCTTGTTTTTTGTTTGTTTTATTTATTTTTGTGTTTTATTTATAGTTATTTTAATTTTGTTTCTGTTTCATTTTATTTTATCCTATTTTGTTTTGTTTCATTTTAGTTGTTTTGTCTTTTTGTTTTGTTTTCAAAAAGTTTTTTTGTTTGAGGTTCAAAAGTTGCGACAGGCTACTTTGAGCAAAATTTTCCAAATTTTCAAATTATTTAGTGATGAATTTCTGTTAAGAGCATTATTTCAGTCCATCACAAGTTCTAATCAATATCCAGCAAACTGCTGTGCATTATGGTGCATTTCAGTGTCCATTCTTCTCTGCAGTCTAAAAACACAGCTGTTCACAAACTACACTCTTTGTTTATCTTTGCTTTTTGTGACTTATGGTGTATTCCTAGAATATCCATGGAATGGCAGAAACTTTAACAAGTGCTAGTTTACTGCAGCCATAATCCACAGGCATCCACTATAAACACCACACAGGAAAACGCCTGGTCAATGTATAAATAGGCTCTGTTTTTCACAAGAACACACACTCATGCATGCTGCTTAAGCACATACAGGGACATAAACATGTTTTTATTTCTTCCACCGATCCCAACATGCACATAAATATTAAAACATCAACACAAATATAACAAACCCTTTACATTTCAGAGCAATCTGAATTACAATTTAGGCTACTGAAACCACCCAGAACACCCTAGTAACTGCACAACAAGTTTTTCTCACATTGGAATTCTGGAAGCACTTATCACATTCCCTCATTCTCATATGAAATCAAGCTCTGTAAAGCTTGAATGCATACACATATCTACAGCGTGGTGTAACTATCTGCATTTCTCAAGAGGACATGGTCAGACATCAGGGTGTTACTCTGACAGCATGAGGATGTGTGTGTAATGAGGGAACATGAGAAAAATCTTGTGTGCAATGAGGAATGTGAGCTAGAAACACTTGAAAGGAAAAGGAAAGCCATCCCTGTCTTTTTAGTGCCACTTCATCAAAACCCCAGTTTGCTGGGGTCATAAAAACAAATTTTCTCTGAAATCTCTTTGCGCTCTGTTTGCTTTCCTTCACCACTCGGAATACTGCCCTGACGTCTCCCAGCTGCAGAGTTTGTGCAGAACTGAAAATATTTTGGGAGCGAGTTGGGAAATGGGCATTTTAAATATTGTGCGGTTCTTCTGCCTTACAGTCCTTTTTGTATTAAAATTTCAGCTTTTTCATGCTAAAAAAGAAAAAAATGTTTTAAATTGTTTAAGAATGCCTTTATGCATAAATTTTGTTTTATATTTGTCTCAAACCCATACTTCTTAACATACATATATATATATATATATATATATATATATATATATATATATATATATATATATATATATAGTAAAATATGTAAAAATGGTAATATGAAATATTTAAAATCCATTCTAAAATTTTACATTTTAAATAATGAAAACAGAGTGAACTAATCTGATACTTATATTCTGAATTTTTTGTTATTTATTCCCCCATTCTATTTCCATTCTATTGACAATTAGGGCCTACTATTTTATCAAAAGTTAATATACTCATTTATTACACAATGTTAAAAAAAATTAAGAAATATAAAGAAAATCCAGACAAATATTTTATTGTGTCATTGCCAGTCAAGTTGTTTGTCAAATAATTTTTTTTATATATTATTTAATATGTAAATATGATTTAATTATTATGAAATCTCACTTACTTTAAATGTATTTTGGCAAGAAGTGCTAGCTGTTAGCAAGACAAAGGAGTTTGTATTTTATTTGAAAGATGTTAAAAATGTAATTTCCACCACATAGGTCTATTAATCACAAGACGTGATAGAGATGTGATGGAAATGACACTGTGGTGAAAATGATCATGGCTTAAAAATAACAAAAATGACAGTATTTATGCTCATGTTATTAAACAATTAAGTGTTTTAGCAAGTGGACCCATTCCTGTGTCTTCAGATTTCATCTCTCTCCGTCTTTTTCTCATCTCGAGCACGCCCCTTTCTTGGGATCCCTCTACCCCCCGACATTCAGTCCATCCCCTCCTCACCATCCTGCCTTAGTCTCTCTCTCATTCTCTTTCTCCATCATCTATTTCTCTCCCTCCCTCCACAGCTGTATTTAATCAGCACTTGGCTCTTTTGTACCCAATCATTCCTGCGCTCACCCCTCCCTCCATTTCCTCTTTCTGCATGTTCTCATCTCTCTCTCTCTCTCTCTCTCTCTCTCTCTCTCTCTCTCTCTCTCTCTCTCTCTCTCAGCATCCTCCTCTTTTTCAAATGTTTGTGTTGCCCCTTAAACTTCTCATCAAAAACTGTTGGTCAACATTACATCAGCATACAACAGTTTCCAAAGCACATTCATTTGAAAAGGGCCTAAGCTTTAAAAGTGTATGTGCTGACTTGGGCACAGGTGTTTCTAAATATCCTGGACTTCCTGTTTTGTTATTCTGAGTGATTTTAGGTGCTGCGATAACACGGTAGAAACATGGCTCCATTGACACACAGTTCCACCTCCACAGCTGGGGGTGCTGTCTGTGAGTAATGATCCTGCTCCATTTCACCCCACACTGCTGTGTTCATTTCTCCACGGCAAACTCTCTTCCAGTTCCACCTTTTTTCACTCTTCTTTCTTACTTTTTGTCCACAAAAGTTTGGGTGTGTAAGATTTTTTTTAAAAGGCTTCTTTTATTTGATTAAAAAGTAATAAAAATACAGTAAAATAGTAATACTGTGAAATAATACTACAATTTAAAATAAGTTTTCTATTTGAATATATTTTAAAATAGAATTTATTCCTGTGATGCAAAGCTGAATTTTAAGCTTCATTACTCTAGTTTTCAGTGTCACATGATCCTTCAGAAATCATTCTGATATGCTGATTTTATGTTCAAAAAAACTCTTCTTCTTACAATCAGTGATGAAAACTGACTTTTTCATGATTAAAAAAAGTGAATAAAAAGAACAGCATTTATTTTAAAACAGATTTTTTTTAGATATTATAAATGTCTTTACTGTCACCTTTAATCAATTGAATAGATTGAACCACTGACAAATATTTCAACTCGGAAAATTTAAAATAATAATTTAAATCGTATAAAATGGCATTACTTTTGACATTAAAACGGATTGTTAAAGCAGAGTAAAATTACCGCAAAAATTATTTGTATTATCGCACAATTTGTGTAATTTGTTTTAAATATTTAAAATGAATTAATCTCTTGTTGACTTTTTTGTTATTACACCATAACATCAGTAAAGTTAGTTACTTCTTTACTAGGAAAAAAAGTGCCAATGAAGAGCTTGAGAATAAATATGAAAAAAAATCAAGGTAAATATCCCCTAAAAAAACTAAATTTCCCTTGCTGCGTCATTTTCACTTAAGCTCTATGAAAGTAAATATTAGAAGTTTCTTCTATTACATGCATTTTTATAAAATCAGTTGATTTTAAGTGAAAGATTTCAGCTTTTTGTAAGGAAATGACAGTTACAATGCCTTGAATTCAATATGAGTTGTAATTTTTACAATTTATTTATTACTATTTTTTAAATGCCTTATATGCATAGATTTTATTGTTTGACATTTTTTAGAAAACGTCTTCAAATATTTGTTTAGAATTGTTAAATAATTCAAACCGTGTGAAAATACTGATTTAAGTAATAACACCTCTCCTCCACAAGCCACATGATTTGAGGGATCTCTCGTGTTCATAGCACCAACATATGGGAATGGTTTACTTGCCAAAATGTAATGTGCTGTGGGTTTGTTTAAATCCCAAACCTTAAATATGAAAACAGGGAGAGATGGAAAAGAGAGAGCATGTACATAGGAAATGCAGAAAAATGCAGTTCTATTTTTAATTATTAAATGTGTGCTAGACAAAGAACTCTCTCTCTCCTCTGGTTCTGTAAACAGTATAAATTTGTATGCACATGGCTTGGTGAGTGGGACGGGACGTGTTTCTCTAATGTTCACAGTCTGCCTGCTGAAGGGCCCCTCTCTCCTCAACCATGTGCCTTCCACATCCTGTCTGCACACACTCTCTCATGGCCTGTGTGTCCTACACATGTGTCTCTTTACACTTTCTCAACAAGCCACTCTCTCACTCTCCTTAATTGGATTGTATAATTTCTTCTTGCCCTTCCTTATACTTTTGTTTTTTTATCTCTACATTGATTAACTTCAAACACCTCTTACACATTCGTGTTTTATGTTTTGTGATATGGCAGTATATCTAGAAGTAGTCTGCATGCAGTAAATTCTGCATATTGAATTACTTTATTTATTTATTTAAAATTGCATGCATTTAGTGTGTGTGTGTGTGTGTGTGTGTGTGTGTGTGTATTTCACATTTTTTTCCCTGTTTCCAATTCAGACATTTCACAAACATTCATTAAGACGTTCAAGTAAACATTCAATAATACATTGCTATTTGCTGATTTATATTCGTTTGGATATTTAAGATATCAGTCTTAATCTTAATGTTTTCTGTGTTTATATGGAACTTATTTCATGAATGCATTAATCACTGGCACATATCACATGGTGTTTGTCTGGGGATTCATCGCTTGAAGCCACATTTAGTTGGCTGTGTGATTCCACAGAGCGCATTTCTGTTTATTCTGCTCAAGGACAGATGGACTGCATTCATCACTTAGATTTGTGGCCATTTGTTTTAATCATGTAGTGTTTGAAAATGTTTCATAATTGGCGAAAACAAAACCCACTGAGGAACAAATTTGTCTGTTTCAAAATTAAATCTAGGATGTTTGATATGAGGCCTAGCTGAAGTTGCTTTTACTTGTGTTTGGAACTTGCGTCTGTTCAAAAATGTATCAAAAGCGACATTAAGGACGTTTAAAAACTCTTGTGAACGCGCCTGCAGATGTAACTCCACATATGACCAGTTGATGTCGCCATTGTGCTTTCAATAGTTCTTTCAACGCTCCACTTTTTTTGGCGGACAAACATGCATAACACTGATTTTCAGACTAATTTCTGGCTAATTATCTATTATCGTAGGGACAGTAATAATTAATGGAACATTCAAAATAAATAAAATCTGTCTAAAGCATATCAGAAACTATGTAATGTTTACCTTATTCCATAATTAACTAAACTTATTTTGCATAGTCGTTTAATAGGCTATCTGTGTTAATACCACAGTTTCCTGTTGAATAAGATAAAGCATCATAATAAAATGTAACATAATATATAATATCATATGGCAGGCAGATTATATAATTAATTCTAAATTAAAAGTTTAAATATAAGTTTAACTATTCTAAGCAAATTCAGCTAAATATTTAAAAGCATATGGTTTTGAAAGTGATGCTAGAAAGATATGTTGTAGAACAGCGCTACATTCATAAAGGCAGGCGCTTCTAATTTGCATTCCATCCAATCAGCTATCGATTCGTCAGGATGCCGCCAATCAGGAAAGTTTGCTTCCAGTAACAACATTCCACAGTCTTCTTTTCCCGCTGTAGCTCCTCCCACTGCAGGACTATGAGTCTAGTGTGAGTAAAGAAAACAACTCCATCCGTAGTCGAGTGCCACTCCATTGACTCACTGGGAATGTAGCCCATGAAATCTTTAAGGAAACTTTTTTTAGCTGGAATATTCTCCAAAAACATGAGCAAGGTAGAGTATTTTCATTCAGTATGGCTCTAAGATTACATGTATAGAGGTCCTGAATGTGAAGAAATGGGCATAAAATTGATGAAATGAGATGTGATTAGATCTCTTTAGTGTTAATGTATTGAAATTATTTCTGTTAAATGCTATTGTATTTATGTTGTCTGATATATAGTTTTCCTCTGTTATATGTTAGAGCATCCTATAGTGACTGCTTGTGAAAAAAGTGACTTTTGTTTCTGTTTTTAACTGTAAATATGATGCATTAGTTTTGATTTGAGCTTTACAACGCACTGTTGCTCCATATGGTAAATAAATACTCTTGAATAAAATGTATAGTGTGCTTTTAAATGGAAATCGCTGGCATTGGTGCTGCTGTCTCAGTGTCCACGCTTTCCATGTTCACTATCATGGCATGAAACATGTCAGATGCATAACAGTCTCGTTCTCTCTCTGCATTACATAACCACAAATGAAAACCTCATAAACTCTTAAAAGTTTTATCACTCTGCTAATTAAGTCTGGCAAGAACTAATTCAAAACCAGCGTTTGAGTTTGTATGTTTATTGCGTTATGTCGTCGATGAAAGTCTAAGGAAATGCGTACCTTGGTTTTTCCCACTCTTTGCCGGGGGTGAAGCTGCGCTGAAAACTGGAGCAGAAAGAAAGAGTCATCATATGACTTCACGAGCTGGTAACTAATAGTTACTGCGTCATCATTCATTAAACGCCTCACTAGAGACAACAGCTGTCTCAAAACATAGTGAGCTCACTACCTAGACAGCATTTTGGGGTGGAATGATTAAGAGAATCTATTAAACCTGTACTATTAATTTCAATTATAGTCTTTATAATAAACTTCAATAATGTTAAGGAATGCTGTCACATTCTTTCAACATGGCAGTGGCCAAAAATAAATAAATAAATAAATAAAAGCAAAAAAGGCAAGTGTTATTGCTATTGAAAACATATTGCAATGGGTAATTGCCATTGTAATATCATGCATTTTGGATATGCACTACAGGTATGTTAGTATTATTGTATGTTTTGAAGTAGGTAGATAAATATCAATGTGCTGTCATTATTGTGAGAAGAAAGACAATGCAAAATGCAATGCAAAAGAAGATTCTAATCAGAGGATATAATGCTGCAAGTCAGTATTTGGTGTGAGATCATCAGTGAAGGATGTTCTTCTGCTGTACAGCCCTGAATACAGCTAAACAAATATGACCACAATTTGGAGAATGTAAGAGAAGCTTTAATTTTCAATGGGCTGGTTGCTTGTTATAGCTTAGTAAATATTTGATTTGATTTGCCACCTACATTATAATTACTTCTCTCTCTGTTTTTCTCTCTCATGCACTTTCTAAGAGCTGTCACTTCAAATCGGACCTCGCATTGATTATTTCAGCTTAGCATATCCACCTGAATACACAAAACGAATATAATGCAAACCTTATTATATCCCACTCGTCTATAAACTGGTCAGCTTGAAGAAAATCATGCTGTTTAACTTATAGAAAAGCCCAGGGAAAGAGTTATAGATGTGTAAGAGAGCAGTACAATAGAAGTGCTACTTAGCAACACACTGTAATAATTCTTGCTGTTGATTTTAGAGCAGTAAAAAAGTTGCAAGTAATTACTATATAAGCCATAATCAGGGGGAATTCTGTACAAGCATATTGAGCCATTTATGTATAGTCATAAAATGAGTGTGGTCACTGATTAGTGTGTTTTACTTGGTTCTGTCTGAAGTTTCGAGTTTCACATCATATTGAAATGCTCAATCAAGACAGTCTGTAACCGACCGCCACGGTTAGATTATAGTGTGCGAACGTTTACTGACATGAAGGTTCACGTAAAAGTCACGCCACAGGAATTCCTGATGAGTAATCGGACATACGTGTGCGTGATTGTATTTTATCTTTATAGTTTATATCGGAAAGCCTTAAAGTCTCTGACTTTCCTTTGGGTTATATATAGTAACAACAACATTGATAACAGTCTGACACTAATAGACTGCTGTGTGATTTAGTGTGTGACAGGCTTACGGGAGGAAGTGCAAATAATAAGTCACACAATAGGATGTGCAGATTAGCCTGTCATTTCCTGAGGATGCAGCAGGGCTTTTACCATCATGGAACGGGATGCATCCCGTATTCAATATATTTGATTTTTGATGACCAGTTAGTAGTTGAATAGTTCTCATGCTCTTTATGAATACAGAGAGTCTGATTTGAATGCTGCGTGTGTTGTGTTTTGATTATTGTGCATTTGTTTGTTTGTCATGGAGACATATTTGATTAGCGCAGGAAGTGTGCTGACTTCATCACTGGAACAGGCAGTCTCTGTTCTTTCACTGCCTGTCCCACCCTACACACACACACACCTCACTTATAAACACACACTCGTATTCACACACACGGCTCCCTTGCTTTCCCTTTACCACCCCTCAGTGAGGAAAAAGGCCTGTAACACTTTTTTATACTCCCCAGCTGAGATATTCATTCTTTATTAACCCTAAATGTTTGGTGCACTCAGCAGGATGCTGTGCTGCAGATGTGAATGAGGAAAGAGATGTGCTTTTACTTTTCAAAGCAATCAGGTAATAAATCATGCATGGGACCCATTGAAAAAGGAGTATGAATTGACTAAGGACAATTATTTTTTTGACTTGAGCTAGTAAGTTCTCACTTAACAAACATCTGCAATGCTTTATAGTAATGCTCTAGCAACAATTTTTACAACATTGTACTAATGCTACAGTAAAAATTGGAACATATATGGTGAAAAATTGTTTTAACATTGCATTACATATAATTATGCTGTAAAATACTGATAAATTTATGTTTTTGCAGGTAAAAAAGATGAACTTCCAGTGAAAAACAGTAAAAAGACATTCCCAGAAGTCCCTATGTGACACATGAGTCACTGAATGTTTGAATATTTAAATATTTACACTGAATGAATATTTAAATTTTTTATGTCATTTATTTAGTTTGTATATATATATATATATATATATATATATATATTTATTTATATATTTTTTTTTTTTTTTTTTTTTTTTTTTTTTTTTTTTTTTTTGTCATACATTAGGATGTTTTGTTTTCTATTTTATGTCATTTATTTAGTTTGTTGCATTTTAGTGTCATGTGTGTCACCATGATGGACTTTTCTCTTTGTATGACCCTGAAACATATATTTGTTTTCCATATTTAATGGATAGGCCTCTTGTGATAAACTCATTATTTGGCTTTGTTTTATCACCTGTATTATTTTTGTGGTTATCAATAAATTTTGAGGTACAAAGTGGATTTTGATCATTCAAGCAGGTTGGTAAATTAACATTTTATCATTTAATGAAATATACAGTTTTAAGTTTTAAATATACAGGCACCAATGTGCCAGTCTGTAATAACTTTGCTACATTGTCATTTCTGGCAGCCACAGCTGTGCTTTTCAGCATAAATTTAACTGGATATTTTTGACAGTGTAGTAACTGCATAGCAACTGCCCTCTATTGTGGCTGTGCGTTTTGCTCAGAAAGAAAATGTAAAAATCTAGTGGACTTCAATCTGCAATGAAAATAAAATGGCAGGTTTTTAGGGCCATTGCATCGAAAGCCACTATAAACACCTCTTCGGAATTTTTTGGCCAGGAAAACTAATTCTTCTGGCATTAAAAGCACTTTTACAGCAAGTGTAGATTATAGCAGTAGTTAATCCGGTGCTCATATATTCCCTTATTGGCTCATCACATGAGGACAGTTTGATGTCCAAGATCTCCGTTCCCTTCTTCCAGCCCCACTGATGTTTATTCTTCTGAACTGTCTGTTAGATTTGTTTTTTCTTAAAATGTTGTTTGTGCCAAAGTTTCTTTGTCTCTATGATTTGAAATCGTAATTGGTAGCGTCTGTTGGTGGACCACCATCGTTGCACGCACGATTTTGTGATTGATAACGTGGTTATTCGCAGATGCTTTTTGTTTATTGTGACCTACGGGAGACGGATGGCAGGAACGGTCTGCTTGGGGCACCCTGGACATTAATGCCATGCTGATTGGAGAACATTTGTGGCTAAGGCAGGATGGAGATCTGAGCACCAGCACCAATTCTGCAGTGGTTTCTCTTTCTTGAGACTGATCTTCCAACTACAGGACAGATAGTGAGTCTCAGTGGCACATTTTGATTGGTCTAATGGTCAGTGATATGATTCTTTTTTGTTACATGAATTCACAAATACTTAAAAAATTAAAAAATCAGTTCCTACATACAGTGACTTGAATACCATCTCATATGATTGGCATATGTTTCTTTTTATTAAAACATAGGCTATATACATTTTTTGGGAGGAGTGTAAAATTCTAAATTATATCAAATAATAATGGAGAGATTATACAATAAAGAAAAAGACTAATTAAAGAATTCCGTTATTGGACAAAAAAAAAAAAAAAAAAAAAAAAAAAAAAGCCAGTAAAGAAATCACAATAAAAAAAATCACAAGAAGTGATATCTTAAAGAGGACCCCTATGCATCAAGGTCAAAATTTCATGTAACCTAAATTATGACAAATTATACATTTATATATTTATTTAACTTATATATTTATATTTTTTTTATAAATTGTATTTAATTTATCAGATATTTATACAAAACATTTTACTTAAAAATATTTTTAAAAATATTTTTGAAGTTTTAAGATGTGAGAAGAAGTAAAAATAAACATTAACTTAAAATATAAAATGTTATTTCATCTAGTTGTCAAGGCAACATTTCAAATTTTAAATTAGTTTAATTTGGTGTACTAAAATAACTACAACTTAAATAAAAATTGTGTAGACATAAAAAAACTACTAAAAATGACAACACACAAAACAAAATTATTAAAACATTAAGCAAAATTAAAACAGAAAGTATAAAAATAAAAACTGATTAAAAATATTAATAAAAACTATAATAACATCTGTTAAGAATAATATATAACTGCATCTATAATTACATCACATGACATTTGTTACTTTTTTTTTTTAATTGAAACCTTTCTTGAAAATGTTATAAATGTTTTTCAATACCATATGAAACAAACATGAATACAAAGAGTACATTTCAGTCAACTTGGCACGTGTTTTAAGCTAGATTCATCCTGGACACTCTTACATGTCATTGACTCCTGAATGTCAGTCGGTGTTTATGTTCTTGTTGGGCTTCCATTCATAGTTTGCTTGTACTGAGTTGGGCTGGAGCACAAAGTTCGGTTCATTGCAGGATATTGCACACAATGTGAGGATCTGTTAAAGCTGGATCTATTTGTGGAAGAGAAGAGAGTACAGAGGTGAAGAATCATGAGAAAAATGGTATGTGGGTGTGCGTTTCTTCCAAAATACGGACTTGCCTGTCGCTTTCTGTCATTTCTGTGTCTGTTTATATCCAGATTGTCTGTTCAATTCCTCTTCTGTTCTTTCATTTGAGTTTGAAGGGGAGGGTTTTCTCTCTCTCAAAGGCTGTCCTTTTTGCTGGAGAGCTTTGGCATGCTGTTCTGGATGGCTAAAATTAAGTGAACAGTCCCTCCTTGTCTCTGCTCCATGCCCCGGGGGCTGTCCCTACCCTGACAAGCCGCTCTTGGCACACTGTTGGCCGGGCAGTAGGTTAGTCTGTTGACGGGTGTTGCAGTCACACCTCAGAGAGCGCCGGACCTGTGAGACGTGATCTTGCACACTCGGTTAAAGGGGGTAGGGTTATTTGGTGCAGGTAATGGATCGCTGATTATTTCTTCATTTGGGCCCTTGACCCTTGTGGACTTTAGCAGTGGAAAGGTAAGCTTTATAATGTACGTTCTATACTCACCTAATTAGGGTGCACAGAAAGGTCACTTTTATACGAAATTACAAAAACACTGACTTGCAGGCCAGAATTATAGGACAAGTACATTTGGATTCTGTCAAGTGGCTTTAATAGTTTCTTTTTAAGCTTTTAAAGTGTATTTATGTGAATTGAAGGATCTTCAATTTTTAGTTTAATATAACTGTAGTATATTAAATTAGACAAAATGCTGTAGATCAGTGAATATGTTCAATGATATACAAATAAATTAAAAAAAAATGGGACTTTTAAAGCAACTTTTGCCAGAGTAATGTATTGTATTTGTATTATTTGAATTTGTTTTTTTTTTTAAACATTTTTGTTTGAGAAAATATCAATATGTGATTAATTGCTTTTTTCCTGTTGATTATTTACCAGAATATGTAACAAAAAAATGTTTGACAGCCCTAATTGTTTTACATATATCTTCCACATGCACACACAGCCATACATACTTTTATATATATATATATATATATATATATATATATATATATATATATATATATATATTATATATATATATATCATTACACATCAGTTATTAAATCACTTAACAGAACTGCTTTACTGATTTATTAATAATTTAAAAATATCTACCCTTAAATGTATTAAATGCAAAAAATAAAATAAAATAAAATAAATTAAAATGTCACTAAAAGAATCATTAAATTGAAACTTTTCATGAAAATAATATACTGTTAAAATTTTTCAAAAACAATTGAAACCAGCATGAATACAGAGTACATCTGGGAGCTTTATTTTCTTTATCGTGGACACTTTTATACGTCATTGACCCTTGGCTAAAGTTGAGGAAAATGAATAGAGTGAACATGGGAAAAACTAGAAGCTGAAAATAGAAGAAAGAAAGGAAATCCAAGCATTAAGGAGCTGTAAAAGAAAAAGGGAAAAGCAGCTGATGATTTCCATTTGGGTAGGCAAACTGAACTCCTGGAGCAGCCAAACAAATCAACGTGATCTGGGCGAGATCTCTGAGAGGGATAACACGAGATGATCGGGTGTGATTAATCCAGAAAGAGGGCTTTCTTAGTAACCGTGAATGTTTAAATGGGACGCTTTAATGCATAACGCGTAACGTTTGTCATGGGGCACTTTACAGGGCATTTGCTAACGTCTGAAGCAGCTGATCCTGATGTTTGTTCATAGTGAATGAAAGTTTCTCTTGAAAAGAATGAAAGATTTCTAAACCACTTTCATCATACTGAAGAAGTCTTGTGTCAAAGTACAGTTAAAGAACAAGCAGTTATGAATGAGGAGAGGACAGGCTGCAGTGACACAAATGTACCTCTGCTTCTCACTTGCTTTTACTTCAGGACCCATGTTTTACATTGGACATCAAGTGATGTTACAAAGCTGCTACCATTTAACCAGTTATTTATTATAATATTTAAAAAAATGTCTTTAACATCAAACAGGATTATTATTATGAACTATATAGGTGCAGTATGCTAATTAAATAAAGTGTATATAGAAGGTTTTAGTGGTTCTGAAAGTGTAGAAAATGATGGTTGCTAGGGTGTTGCTATGTGGTTATGATGTGCTGGGTGGTTGCTAGGGTATTATGTGTGTTTTGGTGTTCTGGGTGGTTTCTAGGATGTTACTAGGTGTTATGATGTTTTAGGTGGTTGCTAAGGTGTTTCTGTGTGTTATGATTTTCTGGGTGGTTGCTAGGGTCATTATGTGGCAAGTGGAGTATTCTGGGTGGTTGCTAGGGTGTTACTATGTGTTATGATGTTCTGGTTGGTTTTTAGGGTGTTGCTGTGTATTATGATGCTCTGCATGGTTGCAAGGGTGTTAATATGTGGTATGATGTTCTAGGTGGTTACTAGGGTTTTACTATGTGTTATGGTGTTCTGGGAGATTGCTAGGGTGTTACTGTGTGCTATGATGTTCTGGGTGGTTGCTAAGGTGTTACTATGTGTTATGATGTTCTGGGTGGTTGCTAGGGTGTTACCATGTGTTAAGATGTTCTGAATGGTTGCTAGGGTGTTACGCTTTGTTTTGATGTTTTGGGTGGTTGCTAGGGTGGTACTATGTGTTATGATGTTCTGGTTGGTTGCTAGGGTGTTACTTAAGATGTTCTGGAAGGTTGCTAGGGTGTTACTATGTGTTATGATGTTCTCTGTGGTTGCTAGGATATTATTTGGGTAGTCAAGTATTCTGGATGGTTGCTAGGGCAAATATTATATGTTGTTATTATGCTCTGGGTTGTTGGTAGAGTGTTGCTATGTGTTAAGATGTTCTGGGGGTTGCTAGGGAGTTGCTGTGTATTATGATGCTCTGCGTGGTTGCAAGGGTGTTACTATGTGTTAAGATGTTTAGGGTTGTTGCTAGGGTGTTACTATGCGTTATGATGTTCTGGGTGGTTGCTAGGGTGTTAATATGTGTTAAGATGTTCTGGAAGGTTGCTAGGGTGTTACTATGTGTTATGATGTTTTGGGTGGTTGCTAGGGTGTTACTATGTGTTATGATGTTCTAGAAGGTTGCTAGGGTGTTGCTGTGAATTATGATGCTCTTCATGGTTGCTAGGGTGTTACTATGTGTTATGATGTTTAGGGTTGTTGCTAGGGTGTTACTATGCGTTATGATGTTCTGGGTGGTTGCTAGGGTGTTAATATGTGTTAAGATGTTTTGGGTTGTTGCTAGGGTGTTACTATGTGTTATGATGTTCTTGTGGTTGCTAGGGTGTTACTATGTGTTATGATGTTTTGGGTTGTTGCTAGGGTGTTACTATGTGTTATGATGTTCTTGTGGTTGCTAGGGTTTTACTATGTGTTATGATGTTCTGGTGGTTGCTAGGGTGTTAGTATGTGTTAAGATGTTCTGGAAGGTTGCTAGGGTGTTACTATGTGTTATGATGTTTTGGGTGGTTGCTAGGGTGTCACTATGTGTTATGATGTTCTGGGTGGTTGCTAGGATATTATTTGGGTAGTCAAGTATTCTGGATGGTTGCTAGGGCATTATATGTTGTTATTATGTTCTGGGTTGTTGGTAGAGTGTTATGATGTGAGTGGCAGGATGTTCTAGGTCAGTGGTTCCCAACCCTTGTTCTGGAGGCACCCCAACAATGCACAATCCTTTCTCTGACACACTGATTTCAGGTCTTGGAGTCTACTAATGAGCTGATGACCTGAATCAGGTGTTTTTGATTAAGGAGACATGCAAAACTTGCAGTACCAGGGTTGGGAACCACTGTTCTAGGTGGTTTCTTGCTTAGAGCTCACCTGTTTCATTTGTTTAATCATCCAGAGGCAAATTTAATTAGTTATTAGTACTTCTAACAGCAATGGTTGTGGAGTGAGGAACTCCAGTGGCTATATGTGATGGTGCCAGCTTGTTGAAGTTGTGGCTATGGCACCTAGCGGGCACACGCTGCATTTCTCGCCAGCTGTCCAAACAGGGTCGAGATAGAGAGAGAAAGAGAGAGAGAGAGAGTGGAAAAGAGTGTTAAACCCCTCTACCTCTCTGCCAAATGGAAAAATGCACATCCAAACACAAAGCTGCATTATGCTGCTCTGCTGTGGGACGTCATACAGAGTTAAAATCAAATCAAACCCAGTGTACAAACATGCTGCATGATGAGTTTGTGCTGTCTTTTGTTAGTCTTGAGCGTCATCAGAAGTGATAACATACAAATTAGTATTTGAGGAGGATATGTGGCTGTCAGGTATTTCGTAGTCAAGCGCTACACAGTGGGCTTTGCTATCTAGAGCTGTTTGTGTGAACCAAAGCATCCTCATCAAGTTTCTGACCGCAAGATGTGCCACTTTCAGATAAAAGGTTTAGTCGGGTTTTTGTTTTTGTTCTCAGCATTGAAAAATGAGCTGCTGTACATGGAAAGAGAGACAGAGGCCTAACATCCAGAGGAGAATTCAGGTCAGTGAAGGGAATCGGGCAGAAGAGCGGAACGCAAGAGAATATTTATTTGGAGAAACAGTGAACTAATGGCAAAATGACAGGATTACAGATGGTGATGGAGACAGAAGCGTGAGTTTAGCATCAAATACAAAGCCGTTTTTTTTAATATGTTGTGTTTGTCTTTTCCAGGCGGGGAAGGGCGAGCCCCACGTCTTTAAAGAAAAGACCTTCAAAAAGAAGCGGCAGTGTGGGGTGTGCAGGCAGAGTGTGGAGAATTTGGGCTCTTTTTGTCGAGGTGAGTAACATCTGACCATTTCTGCTTTTATCTCAGGGTTTTTGTTTTTTTGGTTTGTTTTTACATTTTTGATGTGAAGGACCCACAAATGTGATGGTCCCCTTGTGATATTTTTATTTATAAAAAATGTATGTCTCACAATTTATACTGAGAAAATCATGCTACTATAAAGAAAACGTAGATTATGAAATTAAATAATTTGCTTTAATGTTACTGTACTAAAGAAAAATCAAATTGTGAAAAAAAATATTATCTGGAAAATAATCATTAGAAAAAAGATTTAGAAGAAAGATTTTCGATGCTATTTTAATACTATTCATCCCTGATACAAACTCCCATAAATTATTAAATTATGTTGCATCCTTTAGTTCACTAGGGGGTTCCCTAAGATTCCCTGTATTCCTCCCTGACCAACACATTTCTCTCTCTTTACCGCCCACAGTCTGCAAAACAGCCACTCATAAGAAATGCGAAGTCAAGGTAAGAACATTTCTCCCATTTCTCATCTGGTCATCATAATGTATTTATCAATGTCTCTTTCACTCCCTCTTCAGATTAACATGGGCATATAAAATGGGAGTTTATGTATTTAAAGGCTAGCTCTCTCTCTGTGTTTCCTGTACTGAAGGCCTCCCTGTGTTGGGGCGGCAGTGTTGGCAGCCGCACCCCCGCACCACACAGCTGTAGTGAAAGACTCATTGATAAGACCAATGGATGCCAGTGCTGGCACACCCATATCAGGCACGTCTCCAGAGGAGCACCCTGGGATCTAGAGTCCCAAGCAACGCTGTAAACCTATTTGATTTATTCATATTTGCTGAGCTTGTATAGAGTAACTACTGTGATACCCAGTTTTATATAACTTTGTTCGTCACTCCTTGGCACTGGCAAAAGTTTGGTCAATGTGCAAAAAAACAGTGAGTGGTTTAACATGCCACATGGTTATTCAATCAGCAAATCGCAACCCACTGAAATGCTCTTTACGACAGAGAGCTGGCAGTTTATCTAGAGCTGTATCATGCTTGGAGTTGAGCTCACTGGCTGAATAGGATCATTTTCAGGCATGAGTTTCTATAATGACTAGGTTAAATGATTATGTGCATTTCATGAATGCATTTCAGTGACTATGTGAAATCAGGGTACAGAATGTACATTTTACCAGACAGAATTCACTTTTTGAAAAAATCTGGCTTGCCATATATATTTTTAATAATAAAAAAGAAATCTAAATATGTTTTTTGTAGCTTTAAATGTTGATTAGTTGATTTTCATTGCAGATTGCAAAAATCAATGCAGCTAATTTTAATAGTGTGGTACAATTGCAATTCTGGCCTGGTAACTGAAATGTTGTAGGTTTGAGTCCCACAGCAGGCTGTCACAGTTCTGGGTGAGAGCTGTTACTGTATCAGATCTTATTATTTATTTGTCCCACTGCTTAATCTATGAATTGATGAATGGTTAACTGATCATTTGTCATGATTCATGTATAAACAGACTTTTCTTCAGATATCTGGTAGATTAAATGTTTAGTGCAAGAACTCAACGGCAGTATGGGTACAGTCGATTGGGTGTGATAGTCATCAGCTTTGCCATAGTGGAGAGTGGCCATCCTCTAGAGAACATGACCTTTAAAAAAACAAACAAATGAAAACCTTATCGGCCCTCTAGAGCATCGACCATCCTTCCCGCTCTTAGCACCTTGCAAGACACAACAAAGACAAATTTCAAGAACACTTAAGCCCTCTTTGGTCAGAGTGCCATGACATCAGTCCAAGTCATGGGTTCAAGGAGTGTCCGGCAAACTCTTGCTCCATCTTAAAGTGCTATTACAAAAATGTTAGAAAAAACACACACAAAAAAAACACAGAGCACTCCTGCAACACAAATCTCACATTTTAAATGATTACACACTGTGTTTGACCCTAAACAGTACTTCATCTCAGAGTATAACCTGCAGTTATTTTATTTAGCGCAGCAGAAATCAGTATAAGCGCTTCTCCTCTGCTCTTTAATATAGAAAATCCACTCAAACACCATTCAGCTGTTTCACGTTGTACTCTTAAGCTTTTGTCCCCTCCCTGGGCTCTGTTGCATTATTAGATGTGAATGGTTTTTTATTCACCTCCTCATAACACCACCCTCATTATATTATATTACCTCCACACACACACACAGTGAATTAAATGGGAATGCCCATATGTTGAAAGCTAGCAGTTCTGTTAGAAATACAGATATGTGGATTATAGAAAACGCGAATGGCTATTTGAATGGTTATTTGACTTCAGGAGCCATTAGGGAGTTATTAAACTCCTACTCGAATTGTAGAAGTCCTTTTAAAGTTCCTTGTGAAGTACAGTGTGATGACATTTTGAGATGTGATGTCTGGCCATATTTTACCTGTTAATGGCAGTTTCTCCACAAACAGTGTTGTAGTTTGTTGCTTGGGTAAAATAGGGATTGGTCAGGGTGGTCATCCACCTACCAACTTGTTGATTATTAATTTTGTAATTTTTGTTTTTATCATGAATATTTCTTGAAAACCTCTTTCATGACTCAATCATCTTCTAACGACACTTACATGGAAAATATATATGCTTTTTTTTGGTTCAGAACTCCATGAGATGACACTTAAATAATACTCAAATAAAGCCACCAAAATCATATAATAGGATAATAGGATATGTTATATCAACATATAATAGGAACAATATCACAACAAGTCAACAAATTTGTGAGAAATTAAGATTCACAATGATGGAGACTGGTACTTACAGTATATGAATCTATGAGTGATACAATGACCTGCACTGATCCGAGTAAAATACAAGGAAAAAACAGTTAAATAATACCAATAATTTTAATAAAATAAAGAGAGATTTAACACACACACACACACACACACACACACACACACACACACACACACACACACACACATATATATATATATATAATTATCTTGTTTAAAGCTGTCTGTTTTATGCTAAATTTTTGAAGTGGGTCCATTGTTTAAACCCACAAACAATTATCTACCAACCAATCTAAATATCTCAGCACTTCCCAGGACAACAGCTGGCAGCAGATGGTGTTTATCTGGACTGACTCATTGCTCTTTTGATTTAAGATATATTCTATTTATATCCGTCATTGCTTGGGTGAACTATTCACACGAGTCATACAGTAGAAATGAGCTGGCTCTGTCTGGTCTGTAACCAATAAAAACATAGTTTATCCACCTCTAGTGTAGCCTGCAGTGACGGTGACTGTTTATGTTTTTTACTTCTACCCACTTACATGGAAATACCCCAGTTCATTTTTCCCGAAATGCATTTCCTGAAAACAAAGCTGAAAGGGAATTATTGTCAGTACCGCTGTCTTTGTTTGTGTGTCTGTCTGGTGTGAAACTCATCTCCAACCTTATACCACAGGAAATAACCTCCAGCCCACTAACAAGCGATTGACTCATCTTTAACTTGCTGTAGCATTTATGATGAACCTTAGCTGTCACTGAGTCAAGTTGACCGGGCATGACAAATCACAGTTCAAGAGCCACAATTTGCTGTTTCATGTTAAGATCACAACTGTGGAGGATGTCATGAAGTTTTAGACTTAATTTTGTAATTTAAGTTGCATAATGCATTTCAGTGGGCTCAGAATAATTTGCAATGGCAGAAGAGATGATTGTCATTCAATACTGGAAAAGACTGATACAAATATTAGAAAAAAGGATTTTGTGTCTATTAGAGTATTACGGCTTTAACTTAGTAACATGCTAACTAAAACTGTATTGTTTGAGACGAATGCTAGTTGAGTATGCCAATCCAGAGCACTAGTAGTGTGGTAAGTGAAGCTGCTGTGTATGTAGAGCATTCCAAATCCCTCACTCTTGAGTGTCCATGACACTTAGCATGCTGTCTTAGCACATAAAGTCAAAACTTGACTGTATTTTTGTTTTCCCCCCCCATGCATTCTGTGAGTGGTAGGATCTTATCTATGTGCCAGAGTGGAAAATTCAGTCCGTGTAGAAAAAGAGAGACGGTGGGGGAAAAAGATTTAAGGGGCCAGAGAGGGGAAAAAAACGAGAGGAATAGATGGCAAAGTAGACCGTCAGATGGAGGAAGAATCATTTCCGCCACTTTTCTCGGCAAAAGGGATCCTGTTTCTCATGGTACTGGTGGCTGAAGTGGGATATGAACTGGTATAAATGAGGGAAGTGAATGGGTGGGCTTTTCCAGTAAATCTTTGATTTCATCACCCCTCTTTATGAGCTCATCAATGCCATGAGTTTCCCAAGCTTCCCTCAGGCCAGTGTGTGTGTTTATATATGAATCCAACTGTGTGTGTTTTAGCTTTGTCTAAATCCGTGCTAGTTTCGTTTTGCATCATTTAGAGGTTGGTGTTCTGACTCAGAGGTCTGGATTAAATCCGACTCCTAATGTTGGGTAACAAGGAGCGGTATATGCAAAAAAACAGAGCTAAAAGGGTATAAAACCATGAAGGAATCAACCCCGGATGCAGCCCAGGGCCCTGTCATGCCATTTAAGCAAAACATTACTTTTTCTGTCGTCCACTGACTTGCAATATCTATCTATCTATCTATCTATCTATCTATCTATCTATCTATCTATCTATCTATCTATCTATCTATCTATAATCTTAAATTGAGAGGAGATACCTGTTAACTGCGTACATTTCGACACTGCCTAAAGATTTATTAATTTAGCCTAGAAGCTTATCTAAATACGTATATTTTGAATGAATTATTATAGGACATGAAAAGATAAGCTTATTGTCATTGATTTGTACTATTTCTACATTTACCAGACACTTTTATCCAAAGGGACTTACAGTGCATTCAGGCTAACAGTTTTTACCTAACATGTGTTCCCTGGGAATCGAACCCACAACCTTTTGCACTCTTAACGCAATGCTCTACCACTGAGCCACAGGAACACATTTCTGAGGGAGCTAATTAAATTAGTTTCTTATTCTCCCAAAAAAAGAAGGAAATAAAAAAAGGTCAAGCCGCCATGAGTTTCCCATTGCATTTTGCCATCAGTGTAATTGGCACCATATGGAAACTATCCGTATGCATAACTTTCAAGTGAAGAAAGATGTCTATAACATCAGTACATTCTCCAATATGTCTACGTCTTTGTATTTATAGCATCCATAAAGGATTGTATAAACACATAAGATCAGAACAACTGCGGCATGTCGTTGTCTAATTACAGAAGCCATGCTAGCAGAGGTGGGATTTTTCCATTGCTGATATCTGCTGATTGTGCACTGTTAATTGTTTAGATTTGTTTCCATTTGGAGGGAATGTATTTTCTTCTGTTTATTCATATCTTATCTTTTTGATTGGTTGCGTCACTCTAGAGATTTGTGACTCTTGCTTAGATGGGGAATAAGACAATAGAAGGGGTGAAATAATACTGAAGCTCCTGTTAGAGAGACTAAAGGAGAAAGATAGTGAGTTAATTAGAGGATGATCTGTGTCTGCTCTGGTCTGTGTGTACACATGTTGTCTGCTGGAGTTTGGAGAATATCTCAGTTATGGATCTCCATGTAGGGAATCAATACAAATAAAAAGATGTAATTGCGTTGTGTGAAAGCAGATTTTCCCAGCCTCTCCTGCGGGATCTGCTCAAAGCTGTGTGTGTGTTAACATGCTCACAGCTGCTCGAGGCTTGAGGTCATGTTAACACACACTAATTCACAGTGAATTGACATCTGTCTCATGCTAATGTCTAATAGTTAATTAACTGGTTTGGTTGCAACATACTTTGGTATTACCTTTTTTTTTTGTACAAATATGTATTGTGTGGCCCCTTTTTTATTTTGTACAAGTTATTTAGATGCTTCTGTATTATTATCTACAAAAGAGCAGTTATTCCTATATTATTCCTATATATGCAGTTATTCCTGCCCGCTGTCAGTATACATCCATACTGGCTACATTTTGTTTGAGTCTGATGCTGCTTTAGGGATAATTTTGTCTCACATATGCATAATTATATTATATTAATTTTAGTAAGTATTATAATAATAATAAATAAAATAACCATTATAAAAAAAAATCTGAAAATAATTATTAAGTACTATGTTTTTTACATTTCTAGATATTTTATTTTCTATTATTATTATTGTTGTTGTTGTTGCTGTTATTATTATTATTTTTATATTGTACAAATTACCCTTTTATTGTTATAAATGAATACTAATTATTAATTATCATTGTTATTTTCTAGATATTTTATTATTATTATTATTATGTTGTTGTTGTTGTTATTTTATAGTATACATTATTATACAATTAATTGTATTATTATTGTAAATAAATTATCTGGAAAATAATTTATAATACTGTTATTTAATAATAATGTTTTATTATCATTATTAATTTATAACAATAAAGTGGTGATTTATAAAATAATAATAATAATAATAATAATGATTAGTATTGTTGTTTTTTCCCATTTTGACATTTTTTCACAGTCAAGATTAATTAACAAATGTATCATTACTATTTTCACATTACAGTAATTGTTTGCATTGCAGTAATGGGAATAGTTATATATATATATGGGAATAATAGAGTAAAAGAAAAAAATGGTCCTAATTTTCTTTAAGGAAAAGAAATATGACCTTCTTCTTGAAATATGGTCTGGACATTGTCTTGTTTCTTGAGATGTACACTCACTATTGAAGAATTCATTAAAGGAATAGTTCACCCAAAAATTTTGTCATAATTTACTTGCCCTCCTGTCCTTCCACTTTCCCTCTTATGTTGAACATAAAAGACTTCCATAGTTTTTCTTTCCTTATTATGGAAGTCAATGGGGGCCAATAACTTGGTTTGGTTTCCTTAAAAGTCTTCAATATATCTTCTTTTGTGTTCAACATAAGTTAGAAAATTATACAGGTTTGGAACGACTTGAGGGTGAGTAATTGATGACAAAATTTTCATTTTTGGGTGAACTGTTTCTTTAAGGCTGTTTTTGGTCATCTCTATTAAAAGCCAGTATCTGCTTCTCCTGAGACCCCTGTACTCTCTTCGGACTAATCGCAGTAATCACACTGTTTACACCCGAGCCCACCATCCAGCCTTTCTCTCCTCCCACGCTTCCTCCACCGCTCTGACATCCCTCCGTCTCTCTCCCCCTATTTCCTCCATTTCCTCTGCTCTCATGTTCATCTCCACCCTTCTTGTATTCCTGCATTGGTTACTGTATGACTGCTTGTTACATATCCTTCTCTAGCCATCCTCTGATCTGCACTTCCTCTCTCTAGCCTTGTTTATTTCTCCACGTACATCTCCAGACCCCAACACACACGTGTACATGCACACAGAGCAGTAAGGAACATTTCCTCTCTGCCTCCGAGGAACTCTTAAAAAAGCCTCACACCTCTATGAACAGGAAACGAGTGCAGAGCGGATGAAGCAGCTGCTACTGAGATGACAGTATCAAAGTCCATGTCAGGAGAAATCAGTCCAGGAACTTCTTAAGAAAAATAAAGTCACAATTTGCATAATATTTGGTCTAAATGAATTGAAATAAAAATGCTTAAAGCTGAAATAAAGCATTTTAAATGCAAAGTTTATTTGGGCATTACAATACCAAAATGTATCATGAAAAAATAATATATAAAAATAAAAAACAAAACACAAAACAAAAACTTTTTTTTTTGGGGGGGGGGCTTTTTTTAACAGTTTAAAGGAATTAAACAGTGAAGGAAATGCAAGGTCTAATTCTATTATGGAAATAATCACTATTTGCATATAATTATTATTTCTTTTTAAATATGCACACATTTACTTTTATTTGTTTGCCTAATTTGCAGAAAATGCCAAAAATGAATCACATAAACAGTATGAAACAGTATCATATTTTCAATTTTTCTTTTAGAATATTAAATTTGGGCGGGGGGAGACAGTACATATTAGTATATGTTAGTATGATTACATTTAAGTGAGTGCTAAATGATGCCATTTTTAAAATGAAATACTGACCAATACCAATACATTAAAGAATCATCAGTCGTGTTTCGGTTGAGTCACTGTAGAGTCAAAACACATCCCTGTCGCATAAATAACCTTCCTTACTGCTCTGGTTTTACATTTGGCACGTGTACTCACTTGTGGACCGCTTCTCACCCTTAACGTCCCATTACACGTGGGAACATGTTCCTCGGGCCTCGCAGCAGAACACAGGGGCACAGAACAGGGGCTGCTGTTACTTCAGAGACAGACGGAGAGAGGGAAATAAGGACAGGGGTTGGGGAAGAAAGAATAATGGATTAAAAAAAAGGGATGAAAGGCTGCTGCAGTAGTCGTGCTTATGATTTGGCCCTCCAGATGTGATTCAGAGTTTGTTCTGGCTGCAGGCCGGCCGGTCTGAGGGAGGTGGAGCGGATTGGCATTTTGTTAAATGAGGGAAGAATGAAAAGCGGAAAGTGTGGATTGGATAAGGAGAAAGAAAATCAGGGAGAGAAAGAAGGTTACATACAGGAAGAAACAAAGGAGGAAAAAGATTAGTTCAAGAAGTATTTTGGATTCAGAAACACTCAGGCTTGTGCGGCAACAAAAATTTACCATGGTAACCATAGTTTCCACCAAAATAGCATAGTCGCTACACTTATTAGTGGTTGTTGCTCATACTGAACAAACCCATAATCCTGCGTATTAAACTTTGGCATGTAGCTCGTCCAGCACTTTTTGTGCTATGGACATGAGTGATACCTCAAATATTGTTTGGAAGAGATGTGATACTTTTCTCAGGAGATAGACAGCTGGACAATGAAACATCTGAAAACTATCCCATAAGCACACATATCTATACTTGGGTGGAGGCCACTTTTGATGGGGTCTGTAATGAACCACCAAGAACATCCGACCCACTGCCTATAGCTATATCATGCTAAAAAAAAACAGTCAAAACACCTTAGTGACCCACTGACAGTTTTGTATAGGCAAATAACACATTTCCTTAAGAAAATTAAAAGGGCACCTATTATGCAAAATTCACTTTTACATGTTATTTGAACATAAATGTGTTGGCAGTATGTGTACACAACCACCCTATAATGATAAAAATCTGTCCGCTCCTTTTTTTTAAATCCCCATAAATCATAAGCAGAGTCTCAGAACAAGCCGTTCACAGAATCTGTACAATCTGACATCACTTTTCACAGGCTCCACCCACAACTGCTGAAGGACACTGCTGTATTAGCAAAGAACCCGTCCTGAGTGAGCCACACACAATCCGCCATGTTTATCTTCACGCTAGAGCTTTTAAAAGCAGCATTACGAAAGTTAAGTAAGAAATGTCTTCTTATTAAAGCTATAGACGTTATTCAGTCCAGAGCAGTAAGTGATTTTTATTGTGTGCTTTTATTTTATCGTTGGCGTCATATTAACAGCATAAACTGCAGTAGGTATCGTTACTGTATATTACGCTGCTGTCAATTAATACACAGATCTAATATATACATGATTTCTTTCCCAGCTGTTTACCTTCACAGAAATAAATGACTGTTTTTGTAACTTATGTTACAATTAAACAATTTATTCTTAAATTATTAAGCAGCACAACTGTTTTCTGCACTGATAATAATAATAATAATAATTGTTTCTTGAGCAGCAGATCAGCATATTAGAATGATTTCTGAAGGAACATGTGACACTGAAAACTGGAATAATGACTGTACATTAAATATATATAGTAAAAAATATGTTCAAAAAATGTTAACAAAGTTATTATAAATTTCAGTATTTTACAATATTACTGTTTTTACTGTTAAATGCAGCCTTGATGAGCATAAGAGACTATTACTGTTTTTACTGTAATTAAATAAATGCAGCCTTGATGAGCATAAGAGATTTCTTTAAAAAAAAAAAAAAAAAAAAAAAACACTTACCAGTGACCAAACTTTTGAATGATACTGTATTTTGGAGGAAACTGTGGAACATTTTTGTAAGTGAAGACCAAACTACAGTTTTAGAGGAAGAGAAAGAGTGAATGAGTGGTGCATGAAAACATGTACAGGATGAATGAGGACATGTTTATGGAATGAATGACATGCAGAGGAAAAAGAAATGAAAGCGGGGGGAAATTTACCAGAGGGAGCAGGAAAATGTTCCCAGGGAATAAAGAAAAAAAAAAAAAAGAGCGAGAGGGGCATTGAAGAAGAAACATCTGCTCATAGTGACAGCGCACAAGAGTGTGTGAGGGTCAGTAATTGGCTCTCAGCGGCTGATGTCTTTAACACAGATGCAGTGATATCTTTTACACCTGGTAAAAATAGTTACACCGTGTTTCACTTAACGCTTATCTTCCCTTACAGTGTTACAGGCAAGTTGTGCAGCCCTCTGTGTGCAGGAAGAGATGTTCTTTTCAAGTGTAGGGAAATATTATCTTTGAGTTCTGTCCACATTGTGTTTTGAGACATAATCATTCGCTTTCTTCATCTGCAACGGCAACTTTTTAGCCAAGAAAAAAGGAAACTTGATATCATAAGGGGATCCTACTTAGCAACACACAAAACATCAATGTGAAAAAAAACAGCCTATTGGGGTAGTGTACTGATTACTGCGCAGTATGCACTGGATACTGCTTAAATTGGTTATTTTACATTTTGAATTCAATTCTGTGAAATCTTTTATATAATGAGTCAAGAAAGAAATCAATATATCCGATGCATTCATCAAACTGGAAATGGAGGGTCAAGTTTAATGCAAAGTTTAACATATGTTCAAAAGTTTGAGGTCTATACGATTTTATTTTAAATAAATGAATACTTTTATTCAACAAGGATGCACTGACCAAAAGTTACAAGAGATTTCTGTTTCAAATAAATGCTGTTCTTTTGAACTTTCCTCAGTTAATCATAAAAAAGTATATTGTGATGTAAAAATCTGGTAACATGGTAATAGCCACCTATGTCTTAATTTATAATTTTTAAAATGACACTGTATAAAGGTTATTAAAAGAAAATGAATTATAATTTCTTTGAGGTTAGTAAGGTTTTATTTTAAATAAATTAATACTTTTATTCAGCGAGGATGCTTTTTCAAATCCTGAAAAAAATAAATAATAATCCAGCTTACAAAAACATATTAAGCAGCACAATTGTCATCAGAAACTAAAGAAATAAGTAATTATTAAAAAAATTCAGCTTTTACCATCACAGGAATAATTGACATTTTTAAATATATTAAAATAAAAAACAGTTTTTTTAGATTGTGTAATGTAAATAATTGACATTATTTAAAAAAACAGGTTTTTTTTTGATTATATATTATACAACTTAATACAATACATTATAATAATAATCTCATTACATTACAATAATAATACAATATTTTATACAACTTTTTACAGTACATTCGAATAATACTGTGCTTATGTAATTATAATGCTCTCTGAATATACTGTATATTGTGTATTGCACATTTTAGCGAATGTAGTTGGTCTTCCAGGTGTTCCGTTCATAAACTTTTGGACCATTTTTGGTCAAATTTAAATCCCCATATTAGCTTAAAGTTAACTTTTGGGCCATGCTAGCATATAGATAACCTCAGTGCTAACAGACATGCTAAAAGCCACAAAACTCCCAGTGTTGGCATATATTTGGAGACACAAATACCAAACACCCAAAGTCCCTCCATCCTCCAGAGCCTCATAAGTTATGTTTCATTGTCTTGTTGAACAAAAACATACAGTCTTTTAATAACTCTCTATCTCACTCCCTAGACTCACACACACACACACACACACACACACACACACACACACATACACACACACACAGGCAGTCATAGGTCAAGGCCTAGTGTAGCGTCTATGCGCTTCTCCGTGCCTCAGCCCTTTTCCTGTGGCCAAACAAACAGGGCAGGACTGGGCAGGGGATCGGATGTGTGGGGAGGGGAGGAGGACGCTTCATGTTACGTAAGCATGAATGTCATTGCACACACACAGACACACACACACGTTTTCCCGCCTGCTGTAAGCAAGCTAATGACGCCTCCGCCCCCTTTACCCTGTGTGACAAAACATGTAGACATGTAAACATATCTGTTTGGATGGGTGAGGGTTGTCTGTCATATACATACTGTCCCACAATTGATGTTGTTGTGTCTTGTTGTTTTGTACGAGATCATGCGAGAGGAATGTGCATACTAATGTGTTCGGTTACTGCCCATCACCCACATCCCTTGCATCTCACTTTTTCTCCAGTCTCAGTGTTATCAGCAGATAGTTTGTTTATCTGTTGCTTTTGGGAAGCATTTCCTTCTCCCCATCCCAACAGATCCCTCTTCACCACTCCTTTCCCCTCGTCCCGGGACGGAGCTGGGAGCAACGACAGGGTTTTGAGCGAATGTGACTGTGTTGGACGGTGGAGTTGATGCAGATTTTGAGTCATGGTTCTTTTCTCCGTTTCAGATCAACACAGCCTGCATCCCGGCGCAGCCCTCCGAACTGGTAAGACTTTGTTTATCTGATTCTTTCCTTCCTTTTTTCTGTTGTGTTTTCACTTTTTCACTTGCTTTTTCATTCACACTGTCATTCACTCACTAGCTTGTGGTAAAAAGTGGTAAAAAATGACATTATTGGCATATTTTATGTTTGAAAATCCTGTAAAGCTTTAATCAAAAGTGTATTATTCTCACCAACGCTGAGTTTTTTAAAATAAAAATTCAGTAAAAATAGTAATATTGTGAAATATTGTTACAATTTAAAATAATTATGAATATATAATATAAATAATTAATTAAATAATTATATGAATATATTGTAAAATGTAATTTATTCCTGTGATCAAAGCTGAATTTTCAGCATCATTACTCCAGTCTTCAGTGTCACATGATCCTTTAGAAATCATTTTAATATGATGATTTTCTGAACAAGAAACATTTATTGATTATTATTGATGTTGAAAACAGTTGTTCTGCTAAATATTTTTGTGAAACTGATACATTTTTAATAGAAATCTTGTAACATCATATACAATATGTCCTTACTGTTACTTTTGATCAAATTAATGCATCCTTTTTACTTTAAAGAATACATATCTTAATGACCCCAAACTGTTGAACATTAGTATATTTATGTACTAATCATTAGCTGAACTAGAGACTGTCTCAATACCTACTGACCAGCATTTTTGAACACAGTGATGGCCTATGATGGCCAAAAATGTTTAGATAGAGAACTTTAACATTCATGAATGAATGTGTATTTCTTAAGGTTGTTAGTTGTGTCATGTACGTTTTTGAGGCACTGCTGGCTCAGTTAAGACCTACACTCTGCATGATGCTTCTGGAAGTAATGGTGATATAATAAGACCCATTTTTGTGTTGTTACTCTGTTTACGATGTTTTATCTGTGTTCTTATCTGCTGCAGCGAAGGGGAACTTCCTCCTCTAGACACATTCAGCATCTGGTAAGAACTTTTCCCTCTCTTTCATTATCTCACACTAACTGGCACATGGATCTTTCTTTAGATCAGGATTTTTTGGTCAGCCCCTTCGACCTAAACATTTATTGAAATTTGAAGTACCCCCTAAGATTTTAAGTTAATATTTCAGTAAGATTTACAGTATACAGTACAATATTACAGGTGTTTCTCTATTCATCTGAGTAGCTTCTTCAGTTCAGGTCAGTAGAATCTTGAACCAAGTAGTTGTAGTTGCAAGAGTTATCAATTAGGATATAAATCAAGACAAAAAACAAAAATGGCACTGCAATATATTTAATTTAATTTAATTTAATTTAATTTAATTTAATTTAATTTAATTTAATTTAATTTAATTTAATTTAATTTAATTTAATTTAATTTTTTTATTCGATTACATTTTATTTAATTGAAGTCTTCAGCTGTGACGTCAAAAGTCATTGTATCAGTATTTAATTTTCTGTATCCAGGAATAGGCTTGATCTTTCAGTGGTTCTGACTCAAGTCCACTGTTTAATCAGAACCATTAGACTTCACTCTGAAGAATAAGGTCTATTCTTCATTTTCGGCCTGAGACAGTGCTTGAGTTTTTACAGTGGCATTTATCTGTTTATATATCGCACATATGTGTCTCCTTAAGAGTAGAACAGAAATTAAGAACAAACATTTCTGAAATAAACCGAAAAGACAATCTTTTGTACCAAGAGTTGGCACTGTCTTGTTAACTAGACAAAAGTTTACTGAGTTTGTTGTGTCCAAACACAATGGTATAATCTTATTTTGTCTTTTTCCAGGGCTCAACCAAGTCTCTGACCTACAACAAACAGAGAAACACTCTCCCGAGGTACGTTTGTCTGAAAAGAGTCAAAGCTTTTAAAGCATCAAATCTCAAACCATGAAGTTCAGCGATCACTGCAGGAGTGGCTGAGCATGCTTGAGTTCTGAGACTTTATTTCCTCATCTAATCTCTACTTATCTCAGATAAGTTACCTCATCTCAGCAGGGTTTTTTCCCTTTGGATTTGATGTGAGAAGTCAAAAATCCCCTTTGGCCGCAGTGCGGTGAGAAGCAGAGAGCTAATATGTGTCAAGGCGCGTGGTTAGTTTAGCTGCACACCACTGACAGCTCAGCTGTGTCCAGTCAAACTCTAGCTATCCAATAAAATATCATTTACTGGACTTTCACATGATTTTTATGATGATTTTAGCAGTTTAGGTTTGGAGGAGCTTTGATTTTTTTTATTAGATATGCACCAACACCGAAATTCTGGTCAATGTGATAATTATAAATGCTAAATGTTAAATATCAAATGTTAAAATTCTGTATTATTTTACGTGGGACAAAAAAAAAAAAAAAACATACATACAAAATTATATATTTTTAATGCTAATTTAAGTGAATTTAGGCATCCCAACATTAAAATGTGCAGTATAAAAAAATTATTAAGGTAATTGCTGGATATTGCATATAACAATTTCAAATGATGAATGTTAAATATTAAAATTCATTATTATTTTATATGGGGAAAAATTCAATTATAAACAGTATCTATAAAATCTATTTTTGAAATCCTATTTTAAGTAAATTTAGGCATCACAACATTATAATGTGCAGTATACAAAATTAATTAATATTGAATCATTTGTTTAATTTTAAATGATAAATGTTAAATGCCAAATATAAAAATTCTGTATTATTTTATATGGGGACAAAAAAGAAAATTGAACACTAAAAACAAAATGCTAATTTAAGTGAATTTAGGCATCGCCACATTGTGATGTGCAATATAGAAAAATATATTTGTTTCGATATTTTTTAAAGATAAACTTTCAGTGAGCATTAGATAATGGACAATTCATTCAAAATATAAAAGAAAGGAAATGAGGACAGTAAAGATTCGTAAAGAACCACCTTAAAGACTTATAAAACTGAAGTTTCATTTTATGTCTGTTAGCTTTTTGAGTCATATTAAACAATACCTAACCCTCCCCCCCACCCCAACTCTCTCTCAGGAGCTTCAGCGTGGATCGAGTGATGGACAGAGTGATGGAGAGGCAATATGATTTCGACCTCACATACATCACAGAGAGGATCATCTCTGTCTTTTTCCCTCCTCTGCTGGAAGAACAGCGGTACCGCCTTAACCTCAGGGAGGTGGCATCCATGCTCAAGTCCAAACACCAGGACAAGTTTCTGGTAAATGACTCAGCATGTATTTACTGTATCTAAGGGAAGTTTACTTATGTCATTGTAATAGAGGCATTTTCATTGTTCCGGTCCATTTTCTTCCCACAGTTATTCAATCTGTCTGAGCGGAGGCATGACATCACCCGTTTAAACCCGAAGGTAGGGGCTGACTTTGTACGATTTTCTGAGTTTATGTTGCTTGTTGCTTTGTGGCTGAACATTTAAAGAGCTGATTACACCACCTGAGATTAAAGTCTCTCTCTCTCTCTCTCAGGTTCATGACTTCGGCTGGCCAGATATGCATGCTCCTCCTCTGGATAAGATCTGTGCCATGTGCAAAGCCATGGAGAACTGGCTGAATTCGGACCCCCAGCATGTGGTCGTTCTGCACTGTAAGGTCAGAGGTCATTGTAGTCTTTGGACAGTTCATGTCAGGGTCACAGGTTACTAAAAGGTGCTGACGTGACTCTTAAGGACCACCCTGTGGAGCGTTGCCACAGATGATAACATGAAGCCAGGTCTGAAAGGATGTCTTGATTTGACAAGCTTTTAGTTTTATGCAAGATGTTTAAAACAGCAACGAAAAAGCAAAGAGTAAGAAATGAGAAAACACTTATACATATTGAATTGTTTTTGATCTTTAGCAGGACCCAAAATCTGGGATTTAAATCTAGTTTAAATCTGGAAATAAACAGTTTTAGAACATTTTATATTATAAAACAAAGAAATGATCAGATGGTCAGATGTTCTTCCACCAAGCTTTTACATAAACTTGCTGTCAAGCAAAAGGGGAACATGCCAAAATATATAAGCAATCAACCTTAACACCCTAGAAGCTGCTTGAAAACAAGCTAAAAAAACAGTTTATTGTGAAAAGTATGTTCATTTTTTAAATTAGATTTCACTAGGAATGTAATGATGCATCTGAGCCGGTTGAAAAATGATAAAAGAAAAAGTGGTTGAATAATTTGGCTTAGATGTTAAATGAATCCCATATAAACTGCTCATGCTGCACGTATGAAACATCTTTGTTTGGTTTGTGATTAAAATGCTCCCATTAAATAGAAAGAGCACAGGCAGAGCCTTAGTTTCAGATTTCAGAGAAATCCCTTTCATTTGTATTATTATTTTATTACATTTTATTTATTTGTTTTAAAATTTCAATTTAGTTTTGTTATTTGACATATTTTAATTTCACAAAGAAATGTGCAGCTTTTTGTCTGCGAAATAATAATTTGTCTTAAATCTCATTTTGTTCAAAAAATCATAAGAAAATCATATTGTGTAATCAGTATCGTGAATCATATTGCATCGCATCGTTACATGCCTAGCTTTCACTCAAATTGTTAAGCTTTTTGAAACCTGACTGTCCGAATGTCTTCTTCATTTGAAGTGCAAATCAAATCTGTAGCAGTTGTATTAATTAGTATTGATTGTTTTTCAGGGCAACAAAGGAAAGACAGGTGTTATCATTGCTGCCTACATGCATTACAGCAAAATATCAGCAGGGTAAGTTCAGCCATTCAACATACCAAGGGGGACACAGACTTTATATAAATGACTTTAAACACATTTATTGATTGATTGAATTAAAATATAATTAAGAAAATTAAAATAATATAACTGAATTTAAATGCTAAAAAAAGTTCATGAAAAAATGTAAATGGCAATCATATTATTTTTTTATTTATTCATCTTTTGTTTTTATTGAAGAGCACAGAGTTCCTGAAATTTCTGTTATGTAAATTGTATTGTGGTTGGAATATGTAATATATACCAATCCCGGTTTGTGTTAATGAAAAAAAAAAAAAAAAAGGGGGTTTTCATACGTTATTACAGCAGAAATACTTGAAGAAATATTTTAGTCATTATGGGGGGCTTTCTGGTTAATTAACAAGCATCTGTCTCTGATGTTTCTTATGTCCTCATCTGCATTTGTGCATACAGGGCAGATCAGGCCCTCAGCACACTGGCCATGAGGAAGTTTTGTGAAGATAAAGTCTCACCCTCACTCCAACCCTCTCAGAACAGGTACATCCCTTTTGATTTATTGATCTTTGTCATCTTTACATACTTTTTTTGCATTGTTTACACTGGTGTCTCTGCAGGTATATCTATTACTTTGGAGGGCTGCTCTCAGGGGCCATCAAAATGAACAGCAGTCCCCTCTTCCTCCATCAGGTCCTCATTCCTACCATCCCCAACTTCCAGGAAGATGGAGGTGAGTGAATATTTTCATGACATCATTCCCTGACTTCTTTCATGCATAAGCCCTCGATGAGGTCACTGAGGTGTCTGTGTGAGAACATATGTATTCATTAAGCAAACCTCTTTCACATTCACACACATTTCAAGTTTGTTTTTAATCTTTTGCAGTGGAGGAGAGAGAGCCACAGGGAGTTTGCCAATTCCTCCTTCATATCTCACTTTTTCCTCACTCTCTTGACAGGTTTCTTCCCTTTCCTGAAGATCTATCAGTCTATGCAGCTTGTCTACACTTCTGGCATATAGTGAGTGAGGATCTATTGGAGACATTTACATAATTTAAAGCACAATTAATGGTGTTTGCTATGACAGGCACCACTATGCTGTTTAATATATTACTAAGTATTACCTAGCATTTTGAAATGGGGTGTTTAACCCTTCATATCTTCTTCAGGAAATGAATAAATAATAAATCTAGTTTAAAGAGTATTTTTGCAAACCGTGTATATATATATATATATATATATATATATATATATATATATATATATATATAATATTATTTTTTTTTTTTTTTTTTTTTTGTTAATAATAGTGATCTGCAGGGCTCTGGGAGCAGACGGCTGATTGTTACTATTGAGCCTGCACTGCTGCTGAAAGGAGACATCATGGTATGTGGGGCTGTTTTTATCTGACCCTGATATATTACAACTGTCAAAACTATAGGCATTTCCAATACTTTAATCTCTTTCTCTCGCTCTCTGTCACTTTTATGGTCTCTTTTTCTGTCTTTCCTGTAGGTAAAGTGTTATCACAGGCGGGTTCAGTCTGCTGAGAGGGACTCTGTGTTTCGACTGCAATTTCATACGTGCACCATTCATGGAGCTCAGCTCTGGTTCGGCAAAGGGGAACTTGATGAAGCTTGTTCAGGTACATTCTTAATGGAACAAGCCAAGAATCATATGCCAAGCTCATATATTTGTACAATAAACCCAGAGGCGCCTGTCCAACTCTGACCGCCTTGAGCTGAAATGGCTTTGGGATATCAGCTGAGCTTGGTTTTTTTACGATGTGCTTTTTATTTCGGTGGTCTGTGTTCTTTTAGCTGTGCTGTAAATTATCACCCTTGTTCCCATTGGGTTACACCTGCGCACCACAGCTGTGTAATTGAGATGAGATACAGACTTTCACGTGACAATAGATTCTCTGTGGGCTTACATACAAGCATGGGAGGCAACTTTAATTGCTTGTAAAACTCTGGGAAAATTCCTAGATATTAATCATCGTTATAATCAAAACCATATTTATGAAGTGTGTAGTATGGAGAGGATATTATATACAAAGCCCATTATAAATGACAAATATTATTAGTTGGCAAGGGTCTTCTGTTTTCCAAATGATTAACAATCTCTATTCCCACTGTTTCCTGTAGATGACAGATTTCCCTCTGATGCCACAGTGGAATTTGTATTTTCATCTGGGCCTGAGAAAATCAAAGGTAACATCAAATCCTTAATCAAACTGCAGATAAAGTTCATACTAACTGTTTGAAGATTAAGGGACCATGAAATTGTTTGACTAACACAATTTTCTTTCCTGAGCTGATGCACAACATTTGCCATTGAAACAGCAGGGTGCTATCATATCATGTGGTCTTTAACTGTGTTATAAGGTAAATGTACTTGGTTGTAATTTGTGTGTGTGTGTGTGTGTGTGTGTGTGTGTGTGTGTGTGTGTGTGTGTGTTTGTGTGTGTGTGTGTGTGTGTGTGTGTGTGTGTGTGTGTGTTTGTGTGTTTGATCCAGGGAGGGTGAGCCAGAGGAATGATCCAGCTGTCAGCGTGGACTATAACACAAATGATCCGGTGGTGCGTTGGGACTCATATGAGAACTTCAATCAGAGACATCAGGACAGCCTAGAGGGTACAACTATTCATTCATACAACCACATACTGGTGTTTATTCAAGCCTTCAAAGGGAAAATACTGTATTATTTTAAACAGGACTTTCCTTTTTATTTTGAAGTAAAAGTTTGATGCTACTCTCTACAATGTTTACAACATCTTGCCAGATCAGATTATTGAAATTAAGAGGCAAAATTGAGATTCAGACATAACCATGGGACCATCACAACCATGGGCACATCAACAAATGGTCAGGTTTACACATTGACACCTTGACAGAGGTGTTTTTTTTTATCATAACCAGTGTTTGTTCAACAGCAAATGAGCATACGTCACGTTATTTAATAAGACTGCTGTTTGCATTTTGAATTCTCACCATGATACATGAGTTCCTTTTTCATTTTAAATGGGCTTTAGGGAAATATAAATGGGCAAAATATGGACCTTTACATTCTTTCTTGCACTAAACATTGATTAAAAAAACAACTCTCATACATTCCTCCAGATATCGCACACACACGTGGACCTCTAGATGGCAGCCTGTACGCTCAGGTTAAAAAGCGCCAAGCTGCAGGCTCCACCTCCCTGCCCTCCACCAATGGGAGTCCTGCAAGGAGCTCTGAGGAGCGTCCAAGTCAACTTCTGTCTGTTAGCACTGATTCTGGACACTCATCCGTCCCACCTGACCGGCTCGATGAGCCGACTCGACAGGCCCCGCCTACTCAGCAAGAGAGAGAGGAGCTTGAGCGCCTGCTGGGTGGGATTGAAGGTGATGGAGGGAGGGATCGTGACCGAGAAACAGCCATTTTGGACGACGGTGATTCCTTGCCTCCTGAAAGGACTGGGTCACTGAGGTTAGGGCGTTCGTGTTCATGTCGGGTGGGCTATCGATCCCAGCGTTGTGCTGAGCCTAGATGCGATGGACTCCACCACTTATCCAATGGGTACTGCCTTGATCGTCCAACCACCACTAATGGACCCACAGGGGCTCCTTCTCCAGGGATGCCATCCGTCATAGGGCTTTGCCAACACCACAGTGCCCATCCTCACCAATCCCTGCCGCCACCAGATCTGCTCTGGGACCGCCAACAAGGTCCACAGCACTACCTTCATCGCACTTGCTCAGATGGGCCATCACGCCACCTGTGTCCATATCCAACCCAAGAGATCAGTCCCCATCCACATAGTCTGTCTCCCCGACTGCTCTGTAGGGCAGACGAGTACATTACATACCCCCACCACCACCACAACCATCCACACCACCCAAAACCCAGCAGCCCCTACCACGATGTCATGATAATAGATGGCCTAGTGACACCTGGCTGCCCCTGTCGGGACTGCTGTCTGCGGCGAGAAGATTTCCACACCCTCCGTTTGGACAGAGAGGAGGGAATACACTGGGAAAGGGAGACAGAGCTTCACCGGGATACTGGGTTAAGACGGGGCAGAGAGGCTGATATGCAAAGAGGGGCAGAGATATGGGACCGGGAGGCAGGGCTAAGAAGGGGCAGAGAAATGTCTCTGCACTGGGAAAGAGACAGAGAAGCAGAACTACAGTGGGAGAGAGAACGAGAGGCAGAATACTGGCACAAAAGGGCTACCGTATCCCCCTACGGGCCTCACAGTCATGAGTTACCAACAATTAACTTCGATCCACTTCCCGCAGGCCATCCTGCATACCCTGAACCCTCCCGGTCCCATTCTCATGCCCATCTGGATCTCAAATACAGCAGCAGTTCCAGTGGATACCAGACACCACACCAGACATGCCCCTGTTCCCCCTACCAGCCGTCACCCTCAGAGAGTCGTGGCTATGCCTCGGGTTACCAGTCTGAGTCCACATCCCCGCTTCCACCTCCCTCCACCTCCTGTCCTGGCCCAGTGCACCATGCCAGTGGACCTACAGTTAACCAACCAGACTCCCACCCTCAGCAGTACACCTCTGATACAAATACAGGTGAGAAATGACTTGGCAGATACAATTAAAGTCCTTATTACAGTGTATTGAACTTTCTTTAAATTATAATCTTTTGCAGACAAGTTTTCATCATCTTATATTAAATAAATGTGTATGCCCTTCATCTGCATTCAGTTTCATCTGTGTATGATCAAATTTTCCATCAGTCTGTATGCTATCCCTATCAGATTGCCCTGGTGCAGATAGCATAGGCTGGCGTAGTCACATTTCCCATGGTTACCTGCGGCGGACACATCGAGATCCACATGCCCCATGTTCAACACCCTCTGATATTTCAGGACCTCCAACACCAGTCCACACAAGCAGCCCCTTGCGAACCCAGGAGAGGTAACTGTATTTATAAGTAGATCTGGGGTTACTCCTGCAGAGTTTATCTCTGACCCTAATCCAACACACCTAAACCACCTGAACCTTAATCTCCAATCCTTCAAACAAAACTGAACCAGCTAATTATGGTGGTCAGGGTTACCGGAAAATAACAGCAGTTGTGTTAGAGTGGGGTTGGTGATCTGTAGTCTGGTATCCCCCAGGAGCACAGTTGGCTACTCCTACAGTAGATGAAAATTTTACCTGCTGACTTAAGTTAACATTGTGTTGATTTCTTCTTCCATTTTCAGTCCTAGTCTGAGTGTCCATGAGTCAAGAGAGGTGAACAGTGAAAGCAGTTTGGCCCACTCCCACAACAGGACACACCCACCTGCCCTACAGTCCACCACTACCAGTATGGGATCTCTGCAAACTGTACTTTCTTCCAGTCAAGAGATTCCTGAGATACATCCCTTTCCTGCCACACCCACCACTGCCCAACAACTCTCTGCCCATTCCTCACCAACGACACCTTCCACACCTCAAATCTCAGCTGAACACTCCACCCCTTTAACACCTTCATCAGAATCCACCCACTCACAAACAAACAGCTCTCCTACTGCTGCTACAGTGCCACCCACAGGGGAAATGGTACCACAATCAACTGAGACTGTTAAACCAGCATGCTCACCAGGTCCCTCTTCTCCCATCCTGTCCGAGTCCATCCCAGATCACTCACAGAGCAATGGAGTATCACCATCTCCTGAACCAGACACCCTTTCTGCTTCTTCTGCCCCTGCGTCCCCTCAGCCGCCCACTGGCGAACACGAGAGCTCTTCTTCCCCTGAGCCCCCAGTGCCTGGTTTCGCGACACTGGGTAGGAAGCTGATGTTGGGCTCTGAAACCTCACTTCCTGCAGGACACAGTATGGATGGCAGCCCCAGCTCCACTCCCACCTTTCCCATCTCTCCAGCCTGCTGCAACCCATCTCCTCCACCAGGCTCCAACTCAGGGTGCCCAGCCGCCTCCGTCCCACAGCCTCCCCTCCCTGAGAAACGCCACCAATCCGGCCTGCCAGGATCACCCAATGGGAGGTCTGGAACGCTGAGGGCATCCATGAGTCATCAGCCCTCTGGCCAACACCACGTTACATTCTCACCTTCAGTAGGAGAGCTGACTTTGCCCGCTGGACAGGGAGAAGTTGGTGTGGAGGGTGAGATGGGCAGCAATGTCAGTGTGAAATTTGTGCAGGACAGCTCTCGATTTTGGTATAAACCTGGCATCTCCCGAGAGCAAGGTGAGACAACCACTGTTGTCTTATAATTTAACCATATAAAACTAAATGGAGTTTAGAGATGCCTTCATGGCCAGCTGCTAATAAGAACAATCTGCATTTGTAAAACATAAGTGCAGTATACTGCAAAATAATGGCAAGATGTGGCTTTTGAGTTGCCTTCCAAAAATATCCCAAAAATGAATTAGAATCGAATCAAAATTGAAATCAGGATATGTCTATCAATAAATACCCAGCGTTATTGGTGATTGCTATTGATCTTTGCATAAACCGTTTTGTTTGTGCAAACGCAGCCATGTCTTATTAGTGATCCTTGTACTTTTGTACCCTTGTACCCTTAGTATGAGCAGTACTAATGATGCTTACTTTTGTGCTGTAGTGTTTTTGGACATGCTGCAACATTATTGTTCCATATGCTTGGATCTTTTTTTAAATAGCGATGTCTCATTAAACTGTCCTGTCTCTGTTCAACAGCTATAGCAGCACTGAAGGAAAAAGAGCCAGGGGCTTTCCTCATCCGAGACAGTAACTCTTTCCAGGGGGCCTACGGTCTGGCCCTGAAAGTTGCCAGCCCACCCCCCAACGTCAGTAACCATAGCAGCAAAGGTACGCCACATCTGCAGGCATTTCCTCACACAAACATTTATCTTGCTTCAGTGTTTCTCTCAAAGCTCTCTGTCTGCACAGGAAACACACGACTGCACCTGAAGTACTCTATCTGAGCTAAACATCACAAGAATTTAGAGCAAAAGCTGAAGTGTGTCATTTCTGGACCAAACAGAATTTCAAAAATGATGATTGTCTTTGATTGGACAAACAAATTGGTTGATAGGGTTGTGCTCTATTCAGATTTGAACTGAGAATGCCATTGCCAATTTGAATTGAGGCAGCAAACACAAAGTAGAAGTGCAATTCAAATTTAAATGTAAGTAGAATTAAAATGAATTCAGTGAAATTATTGTGACACATTTTTAGCTACAAAAGCAAAGTCACGGCAAACTTTGAATTTGAGCTTTTCATTGTCTTGAATATTTTATTGTCATAATTAATACTGGACCAAGTGCACAGTTTAATTTTGTACAATTCAACTAAATATTTAATTGAGAAAGCATTGAGAACTGTTTTGAAAATGTTTTGTGTGACTTTTACCTTTAAACAGTGATATGTTTATCTAAGGTTGTCATGATTTGACTAAAGATATAATTTCCTGTCTGTTAGCAGGAGGAGACCCTCTGGAACAGCTGGTTCGACACTTCCTGATTGAGACAGGGCCTCGAGGAGTGAAGATTAAGGGCTGTCAAAATGAGCCCTACTTTGGTGAGCAGTTCAGGAATCTTCTATGAAAGTCTACGGGTTGGCTCGCCAAAAACTTATTTAGCTTAGTGTTAGTTCAGCTTAAAGGGATAATTCACCCACAAATGATAATTCTGTCATCATTTACTCACCCTCATGTCATTCCAAACCTGACATTTTATTATGAAGATGTTAGAAAGTTCTTGTGGTCTTAAACCTGATCTGGAAGACCAATATCTGAGTACAGAGTTGAAGTTAATAGAACAGCCTCCCTGAATTTGAAAGTTGTTTGAAAGTTGAGCTTAGGTTTGTGTGAAAATAAGTTTGCACTTTCCTGAGATATCTGAGGGGGGGATCAGTTTGCTCAATGCATGCAAGGTATTCAGACAGCAATACTGTCCAATCTCCAGGATACCTCCATCATGTACTCTAGCAGAGTGCTGAATATGCTAAATAGTTCAGAACACTGTTTCATAAAAAGAGCGAAAGGACAACCTTGAGTTGTAGAAATAGAGATAAAGCTCATATCTTTGATGTAGCGTTTGTTTTTCTGTATTAGAAAGCCGAAAAGTTATTTTATGCTTGCAATTAGTTGGTGTCTGGCTACATTCTGGGGGTTTTGCAATCTGGCACATCAGTTTTAAAGGTAAATAAAGTTGAAGTGTTATGAAAGCTAAGTATTGAGGTCCTCTGTGTGTGTTTTGTCATTGGTAGGGAGTCTTTCAGCACTGGTGTATCAGCATTCGATTACACCTATCTCTCTGCCCTGTGCCCTCCGCATCCCAGAGAAAGGTAAACAAAACGCTACACGTCACCAACACGCTGAGATATCACTGAATGATGAAAGCACAGACACAACATGCGCTCATTGTGGGGATAGAGTTTATGAGGAGTTGTAAGGCAAGGCTTTAAAACAACGAAACAGACAAAGTATTTTTCATTAAACTAAAACACCGTAGTTTCCATAATATTCTGCATTCTGTAGATTTTTACTACATACTAAACAAAACAGTATTTTTATTTTCTTTAATTTATTGATTTTACTTCCTTATAACTGTATTCAACTATACTTTGACAAAAGGTAATTTTTTTAAAAAAATTTTCTGATTCATCAAAAGAACCACTCATAAGAATCATGTTTGTGAATCAGACAACACTGCTTAGACTTTATGTTTTTTTGCATGGCAATGTTATAGATAATTTGTAAGTTATAGATAATATACATAATGTGTCATTCATTTTTTGTCTTATTTATTGTCTATTGTATTATTTTGCTGTAGCAGTTATTTTTAGACAGACAGCTGAACTAAAAAAAATATTTATTTTGTCATGGAGCTGTATGTATAATATGCAGTATTATTCATAGACAAAATGGTAGTGAATGTATAATAGTTTAAAGAGGACAAACACATACTCAATACACAATATTATATATACATTACCACGTAGTACTGTATATTATACTATACATACAGCTCTAAAATGATATATACAGGTGCATATTATACATACAGCTCCAATTGTTTTTAAATAAATTTATTATTTTAATACAGCAAGGATGCATTAAATTGATCAAAAGTGACAGTTAATATATTTATAATGTTATAAAGATATGTATTTTAAATTATTGCTTTTCTTTTTAACTTTGTGTTCATCAAAGTTACCTGAAACATTAACAAAAAATATTAAACAGCATAACTGTTTTCAAAATTGATAATAATAATAAATCGAACAGCAGATCATCATATTAGAATGATTTCTGAAGGATCATGTGACACTGAAGACTGTAGTAATGCTGAAAAATCAGCTTTGCATCACAGAAATAAATTACATTTTAAAATATATTAAAAAGAAAACAGATATAATTTGTAAAAAAATATTTCACAATATTACTTTCACTGTATTTTTTTGTATCAAATCAATGCAGCCTTGTTGAGTTTAAGAGACTTCTTTCAAAAACAAACCAAATATATTAAAAATAAAAATTACCACAGTTTTTAACCATAGTGTACACAGATATGATCACAAGATTTGTATTTAAGCAACTGCCAGTGTTTGAATCTCACAGACTGGGCTATAAATCATGATGTCACACTCTCAGACCTAATAGGTGAATTCGTGGAGGTTCAGCCTGTGAGTAACATGAGTACAGCTGCAGACCTTCTGAAACTGGGAGCAGGTGAGTGTGAACCAGTACATCTATCCTCATGTGTTACTTTACTGTAACATCTATAACCTCTGATGTCTCTCCACAGCCTGCAATGTGCTGTACCTGAACTCAGTTGAGACTGAGTCTCTCACGGGACCCCAAGCTATCGCTAAGGCCACAGGGGCTTCAATGTCCCGCAGCCCTCGGCCCTCTGCGACAGTGGTCCACTTTAAGGTGTCAGTCCAGGGCATTACACTGACAGACAGTCAGCGCAGGTACGCCCACTCGTCTATCTTTATAAGTATAAGCATATCATTTTTTCAGTTTTCTCTGAGCAGTAGAAATGTGAAGACAGACTGTCACACTGAGTTTGACTATGAGAGGCTGGGTTTTCAGGATGTTTTTCAGGAGACATTATCCAATCAACAGCGTGACTTTCAGCAGTGTGGACCCACAAGACAGGAGGTGAGAAAATGTGAACTGGTGTACAAGGACTGGTGTACAAGTGTGGTTTATATATCTACTCTACGTTTTCTCAAACGTGGTTATTTGTTATTACATTATTTTATATTAAAGTGTATTGTACAACAGTATGCAAAGTTTGCAGTGCATCCCGCAACCAATGCAATTACAAACCATTAAGTAAACCGTTAATGCAAATATACAAAGGAAAATGTGATATATGAGGATTTTGTTTTTGTTTCGTTTTTTTGTTTCTTTATTTTGTTTTGCTTTCGATATCAGAGAGTTTTTTTTTTCATTCATTTTTTCTTATTTTTTGTTTTGTGTAATGTTTTTTGGTTTATTTTGTTCTTTCTTTGCTTTTTTTGCTTTTGTTTTCTTTTTGTTGATATATGAGGATTTTTACTACATTTTATATATATTTTTTGTTTGATGTTTTGTTTAGCTTTTTTGTTTGATGGTTTGTTTTGCTTTGTTTTGTTCTTGTTTACATTTTGTATTTTTTTATCTTTTGTTTTGCTGTTTTTTTTCCCCAGTTTTTTTCTTTTCTTTTCAACAGTTGCCTGCCTAGAACTAGTAGTAGTTCTAAATTTTAATCAAGTAGTGCATGATTCTGTGTGGGCTGCTCTGTCTGTGTGTGCAGTATGCGCATAAATGTTTTTTTTTAAAAATCATTTATGTGTGTATATTTCCAGTTTTATGTAAAACAAGCTTTGGGGCTTTGAAATGTAAGCCCACCCTGTGCAGACAAAACACTTTTCTTTTCTTAAACCATCACTTTGAACCCTGTAAATTGTTTGGGCTCTATGATTTTTATTTTGTAAACGCTCTTTCATGGCACACAGCTACCAGTCTTGCATCTAAAGAATTTGAGGCAATAACATTAAACCAGATGTTACAGGAAAGAGCATTTTTCATTTGCATGAGCCCAAAAAAAATGTATGTGCCTATGAGCAAACTTAAAGGAATAGTTCACCCAAAAATGAAAATTTACTGATAATGTACTCACCCTCAGGCCAACCAATATGTAGATGTTTGTTTCTTTGTTGGAATAGATTTTTTTTTTTTTTTTTTTTTTGAGAAATTTTGCATTACTTCTCTTGGTCCTCTGCAGTGAATGGGTGCCATTAGAATGAGAATCTAAACAGCTGATAAAAACGTCACAATAATCCACATGACTCCAGTCTGTCATTGTGAAGAGAAAAATTATAAGCAACAAACCCATCAAGACGTCCATAAAAAAAAACAATAACCTCTCACAAAAAAATCAACCAATAAAATAAAATAACTCTTCCTCCAGTGAAAATTTCTCATCAAAATCCACAGACACATTCATGCATATTTCTCTCTTGATTCAGAACACAAAACTTTTTCATTGGCCAAAAGCAATATTATAGATAGAGTACTCATATTTTAACCAGAAGCAGTGGTTTGAAGATGTTTTGTTTTAATTATGGATGTATTACAGAAACTTGTCATTTTTGGGGGAACTAATCCTTTAAAAACAGATTCTCAGTTACAATTCACAAAATATGATTTGACGTAGACCTCCAAAATGAAGCCTCAAAGCATTGTGTGTTACATCCAAAGTATACTCTACACAAGTAAGTGAAATCAAGACTAAATATACACAGTACTCGTGTAGAGTATGTATTTGTCCTCAGACTGAGTGCATGCTCGTGTTTGGCTGCAGCATCCGTGTGTGAGAGTGTTGTGTGTGTGTGTGTGTGTGTGTGAGTCTGTTCCTCAGTCTTGTCTCTGTCTCCCTCTTGCTGCCGTAGGTGGACTAACTCAGACAGCACGACCTCTAAGTAAGTCTAATTGATATGTGTGTCATCTGGACTATTCAGACAGCTTGTTTCGTCAATGTTGCTCCTGATAGGAAACTGATTTTGTGCTTATGTGCATGTTAATTTACTCTTATATTACCATAGTCCCGATCATCCTGTCTGTCCATTCACTCTTCATTTGGATTGCAAGTCTGACCGATATTTTATCCCCAGTCACCCATTCCCGTATCTCTTTGTCTCCTCTCAGAGTATTTGGTTTTGTTGCCAAGAAGCCCGGCAGCGTGGCGGAGAATGTGTGCCATCTTTTTGCAGAGCTGGATCCTGAACAGCCCGCGACTGCCATCGTCAACTTCATTAACAAAGTAATGCTGGCACCACAGAGACGCTAGGGCCCCGGGGACGAGGAGGATGGTTTATCTTCACGTACACTGCCGCACACCACAAGACTGTAATGTTGCACTTTCTGTCAAGTTTAAGACTTCTCGGCAAAGACAAGGGCTTTACTGTTGACTAACATGATGCCAAAGCAAAATATACTACAGAATGTAACCAAACTGAAGCCAGCAGACTGTTGTGGTTTTGCCTTTGTAGAGCTGTTTTAGTGTTCATGGGATTGTAAATGACTTTATGAAATAAAATCACTAAGATTGTTAAACAACCCTGGCAGCAGGGGTTTTCAAAAATATAAAGCACTGTTATTGACCCATGAATAAAATAAATCTGTTATATATATGCACTCAAAACTTCTGAATTGCACAGCTAACAGTCTCCGCAGTATGACAATCATCAGTTTAGAAATATTGATGTCAATTTGGTTTTTGAGTTTTGACACACTAAATTATGGTTGAAAATGTTTATTTTATTCAAAAGCCAAATTCCAGTGTGTTTTTGTCCTTTTAACTGGAAAGGAGGTGCCATGGTTTCTATTGGAAACTTATTTCAGCCACAGTAAAAAAAAAAAAAAAAAAAATGTATAAATGAGTAAGGGTAATTGTGACTTATCTCACAATTCTAGCTTTTCTCTTGAAATTTTAAGTTTCTATCTCACAATTTTGAGTTTCTATCTAGTAAATTCTGACTTTTTCTTGTAATTATGTTTATATCTCACAATTCTGAGTTTCTATCTTGGAATTCTGAATGATTCTCTTCATTCTGTTTATGTCTCAGTTCTGAGTTTATATTTCACAATTCTGAGTTCTGTCTTGTAATTCTGACTTTTTTCTTTTAATTCTGTTTGTCTCACAATTTTGAGTTTCTATCTTGTAAATTCTGAAATTTTTCTTGTAATTATGTTTATATCTCAGTTCTGAGTTTGTATCTTGTAATTCTGAAATTTTCTCGTAACTGTTTATAACTCACAATTCTGAGTTTATAGCTTGTAATTCTAATTTTTTCTCATAATTCTGTTTATATCTCACAATTTTGAAGTTATATCTTGTAAATTCTGACTTTTTTCTTGTAATTGTTTATATCTCACAATTCTGAGTTGATATCATAATTCTGAGTTTCTGTCTTGTAATTCTGACTTTTTTCTTGTAATTGTGTTCACAATTCTGTTTCTATCTTGTAATTCTGTCATTTTCACGTAATTTTGTTTCCATCTCACAAGTTTGAGTTTCTTTCTTATAATTCTGACTTTTATGTCTCACTATACTGAGTTAACATCTTGCGATTCTGACTTTATTTCTCAGAATTGAGAGAAAAAGTCCAAACTGTGTGAAAAACTCTACCTTTGTTTTTAATGCTTTGGTGGAACAAGTTTCCATAGTTTCTGATTCTGGCCCGGTGTCTGCGAATGCTAGGGAAAGTTACTGAGCGTTTGAGATGGAGAAACAGATGGAGGACCAGACATGGCGTAGTCATGATGCTGAGCAGCTGTTGTGCGCTGCTGGAGTTCCAGTATTAGGAAGATTTAAATGTCATGTAGTATGATGTCATAATGGAAGGCTGATGGTCATGTGATAATTAATTACCCAGAGAGAATTTGGTTACCTTTAGAGTAGCAAGGAACTTTATTTTGTCCCCATTTGTTGTGTATTTCATGCACTGTTCATAAATTGAATATAAAATAAGGCAGACAGTGGTTCATAACCATCCACATCATATACAACACATAGCTTTGTCAACTGACCGTCACGCATCATGCTGTATCATTGCCTACTATATTGTGTAGTAGAACATTATATTGGAATGTAACCAGTCTTTAAACTGATTGGACAGGTGAACGTTTCCACTTTCATTATTTGCGTAATGATTTAACGATCTCAAGAAGCTGTTTATAACCAAAGACGTGACCATGTACTCAATCAGTTACTTTAAGCTGTGCCGTTTATTTTACTTACCTTTAGCAACAAGTTATTTCTGTTTTTGACAGTAGGACACGTCTATGACTTTAATATATTGTATTCTGTATTTTCTTATTGATCTTTTTATGTAGTAATATATTTTCACACATGCAGCTGACTTGGAAGGTAAAAAAAATAAAAAAAATAAACTACATGGAAGGATTTTGATAAGTTTTTTTTTTTTTTTATTACCATATGTTATTTTAAGTGTATGCACAAGTGAAAAATATAATAAATGTAAAGTCATGGTACCAAATCTGAATGCATGATGTGAATTATTTCAGTTCTAATGCACTATTCTATTAATTTACCACCATCATCATGTATTACTTTAAATCAGAGAGTTATGTATGTTATACACATATTAATACACCTCAAATTGGATTAGTCTAACTTTTTGTACCCCTCTGTTGTGCATTTAACACACTGTTCATATAGCTATATTTGCATTAACAAATTAAAAGTGAATTTATTCCATTTATAATGGAAAAAGCAGACGTCGTATAATTTTATCACATTTTCATACAAGAATTTATTAATCATAAGGCCATTTATTCAGAATTATTGAACAAACTGACAGTTGATTTGAAACAGATCTATTTCTTTTGGACATATGTAACAAGTTACTCAGTCAACAATTATACATTATTTCCTTGTCATCTACTTTTCTCTGTGATACAATTACTAGTTGTCAGATCACATGATTACAGTTACAAAATGCTTACAATGTCATGAGTTTGACATTAAACGCATCCTATACTCACCGGATGAAGACTTCTTAGTCTTGGCCATATCAAAGGGGACAATGTAAACAGGGTACACAACATCAAAACATCTTTCACAATCTTTGGTAACTGCTGATTCTTTCTATAACAGTGAAAAACTTATACAAAAACTAAAATAAAGAACTCAAATATTAAAGAAAACTTTTGGTATAGCTTTACTAGTAACCGAATGATTGGGACTGTTGTGAGTTTCCTTTGCGTAAAAAATGTTTTGGATAATGAAAATACAGTAATCTTCTGTACACACTAAGTGAAAAACAAATCAAAAACATTCATCAAGTGCTGGTTATAAAATGTTCCCCTTTGGTTTTGTTTTTATCTTGAAAAAAACAGAGGTACAAAAGATAAAGACATTCACAATTTCAATTTCCATTCTACCAATAAGCAGCCCGAAATTTAAGGCCACACGTTACCGGGACCGTCGTCAGGTCCTCTATGTTACAGCCTCACCAAGCTGCCCATCGAAATATCGTCAGCGCCCCGTGAACTTAAGCGACGGCTCTGATGGTGACTAACCCTACAGTATTTGAGGCAGAGGTGATTCAAACTTGCATCAACAACAAAGAGCTTTTCATTCAGCATTCACAGCTGCGGTGAATAGATTTTGTGGAAAGCTAAATATCTCATCATAGACAGCTTAAAAATTCATCTTCCTCAGTTGACAGGGAAATCATCTTCCCTTTAAGCGGTTGATGGAGTTCAGGTGCCATAGTGTTTAATATACAAACCGAAGATGACGTGTACTCTACAGCGCCCTCTCTTGTCCTCTGTAAGCTGATGGGTGACATTCTCAAACACAGAGGAGCCCTTTAGTACCAGTGAGGTCAAACTGCATACAACAGAAACAGGTACATCGAAACAATAAATAAACGGTTGTTCCCAAAAGGAAAAGTTGCAGCTGTCAGTTTTCTGAGTCTGATGGAGGAGGATCTCAGCAGTGGAACGAGTGAGGTGACGAGGAGAACCCCGGCTCGTGGTGGTTGGTGTCTGGACTGTGCTGGTCTTCTGTCTCTGGAGACATGGAGTCATTGTAGTCCTCTGCCTCCATCTGCTCTTCTTTGATTTGAGACTGATGCCTGTGAACACAGACCACTCACGTCAGCCAGGATCAAACCGAGAATCTGACTTCAGTAGTACAGTAAGAAAACTCATCACATCACTTCTGATGAATTGCTATGCTATTTTAAATTTCATCTTTTAATCCGAATATCAACATTTGTGACATTTTGACAGTCAAAACAGTGCTGAGTTACTGATCTATTTCTGAAAACTGTGACATTTAAAAATAGTTACATGTAAAAAAACAAAAAACCAAATTGAAACAAAATTTCAAATGCATAAATACTTTTATAAGATCAATGTTTTACTTTTTTTTTTTTTTAAATGTACAAATACATGTAAAAAAAATGCAATGATACTTTTAAATACGACTAAACCACCAGTAGGTGGCGGCAAATGTCTGTTTTAACGAGTGAGTCATTTATTCATTCATTCAACCGATTCATTCAAACGGTTGATTCATACAGAAAAGAGGCAAGTGACTACTTTCTTTATGAATGGGGCACTGAATCATTGACTCGATTAATTCAAAAACGTGGATTCACACAGTAAAGATTCAGTAACGATTGTGGATTAATTCATTCATGTTGCTCGGAGACACACAACAGTTCTGCTGTGGCTTTGATCGGAACTATTTTCGTCAATGAAATTGAGCAATAACAGTCAATGTTTTGTCTAAAATCTAAGTCACTTAATTTTAACTTCTTGTTTATTGATATACTATTGTATAAAATCAGTGTCACATTGCAATAGTGTTGATATTGATATTCAGAGGAACATCATGGCCTTAATGTTGCTTAGCTAAATCATATTTTATAAATATCTTTTTCTACCGCAGTATGCATCTACAAATATCTGTGAGTTACTTTATGTGTGCTTTTTTCTCTCACACACTCACTCAGGCCGTGCAAGCCTCATCTGGCACGACATAAATACATTATCAGTCGCTGTTTACACTGAATGCAATTAAAATTAGAATCATTCTCACACAAAACAACATGTTTACATGACACAGCGCATGGCTGTGACGTCATTGCCGACTCCGCTGGCAATAAAAGGATCAGCTTGCAATCACCAAGATGTGAGACTGACCGGCTGGTGACCGATCCGGGCTGGTCATGTGAAAAATCAGCCGATTCCGATCACTGGAATCTTTCATTTTGACCTATGACAACTAATTTAGCAAATGTTTCTATTTATTTCCCCTAATAACACACAGTCTGATTTATCATCATCATCCTGCACATTCTAAAAGTAAATGCACTTTGACCTTAAGGGGGCATCTTCCCCCATCTTACTCTACTCAAAATAACTTTAATGCCTAATCTTTGAATATATCCAGTCAGTGGCTGATAGATGTTCTCAGGGTTTATGTGAGTGATGTCGGACAGGCAGGAGAGTGGACTCACAGTGTGGGCACAGGAGAGAGCTCCAGGCTGGAGTCGCTGTGGGAGCCCTCGTCATGATCGTGAGAACTCATGTCCTCATGCAGTGCGCTGGCCAGAGCCTTCAGACTCGACGCTCCCATGGATGCTGAGCCATATAGGGGCAGACTGCTGTCCACCATCGCTGCCTGAGAAGAAACAATGCTTTAAGACCAAGGAAAATAACACTGACATTACAAACAAGTTAAATAAACTACCATTCCAAAGTATAGAGTATGGATGCATTAAATTGATCAAAAGTGTGACAGTGAAAACAATCATATTATAATGATTTCTGAAGGACCATGTGACACTGAAAACTTGAGTAATGATGCTGAAAATTCAGCTTTGCATCACAGGAATAAATTAAATTTTATAATATATTAAAAATCTTACCAACCTCAAACTATTAAAACAGTAGCTAATGTATGAATGACTCCATACCTGCAGAGAAGACAGTGTGGGATTCTGACCCAGACTGGACTGGATGTTCTTCACCAGAGGAGATCTGAAGAAACAGACATCAATGTCATTAACAACAATGACCTCATAGGAATCTGTGCAAATGAAATCTTTGCAATGAGATTTGCAATTACCCAGTGATCTTTTGTGGCCTTCTTTTCTGAAACTCCAGCTCGTCCACAGTCCAAACGGCCCCCTTCACATTCTCGACTCGTACAAAACACTTGTGAAGACTGAGGTTGTGGCGAACGGCATTCTGAGACAACAGAATAAATTAACAAACTGATCCAAGGCACAGAAAATCATTCAAGACACTATCTTTTCAGTTACCTTCCACGTTGCAGCATTGCGTCTGAAATACACAAATGTTCGAGTGAACCAGTTGTAGATTTCATTTAGTGTTAGCTGCTTTTCTGGGGACTCCAAAATGGCCTATAAATGAAAAAGGGGAACATGTATCTCATATGGCAGCTGATGAAAGATACAAATAAACGTCCAACTAAAATTCATCTCCAGTTTGTTCAGAAATCCTGCTTGATGGCCTTGTCAGAAATAATGGTGCAGACCTCGATGATGGTTTCTTACCTGCCTGATCAAAGCTGCGTATGTAAATGGAGGCCTGACCTCAGCACTCAGGTAAAATTCCTTATTCTGCACAATATCTATGAGACACAGGAGAAGGGTGCTGTCAGTTAGACTTCATTTTTTTTCAGGTGTAATTCTCACAAAGAAAGAAGGAAAGAAAGAAAGAAAGAAAGGCAGGCTTGTGCAATACTTTATATAATTTTACAGGCTGGAAACATCTGAACAAATTAAAAACAATAGTAATAAGGTGTTACAAAACATTATAAAAATAAAATAAACGAAGAAAAATGTAGACATTTCGGTTGTAGTTCAGATTTTGCATGCCACAATATTTTCACTTGCCCCAAGTTAAAATAAATGGCCATTTTTTAGCAGTTTATCCTTAAATTAAGCATCAGAAGTGAAATAGATTTTTATGAAACTTGTGTTTATGAAACTTTTGCTGTAAGTTTCTAAACTTTAAATTTAAGTTTGTAGTAAGTAGCAACTTTAAGCTTAACGCATACATAAATACACATCCCATGCATTTTATAGATAGATAGATAGACAGATAGATAGATAGATAGATAGATAGATAGATAGATAGATAGATAGATAGATAGACAGATAGATAGATAAAAAATCTATTTACAAAGAAACAATCCATGCATGAATGTTAAAATAAATTAAGAGTAAAAACTCAATATTTGAAATTCATTTGCTCTGTATCCAAAAATATTTAAGGTTAAATGCTGATATGTTAGCAATCTTCTTTTTTATCACAAATATTATTATTACTGCATTATTACTACAACAAATGTTAGCACTGTGCAGGACCTATCCTTTTCTGCATACACAGCAAATTAATTTTTGTATTGAACTCTTTTTGGGGAAAATAATTTTATGACTTGAAATCATGTTTCATGTGGACTCAAGAAAAAGCAGGATCCTCCTTTTCTAAAGTAGAAATAACCCTACTGGGCAGGTGACGCTCCCACTGGCCCACATTTCTCTCACCCTGATTTAGGGTCATTCTTATTGTAGAGCCCGGATCACTGCACTACACTGACTGTGGGTCAGAGGTCACGGATCTCACCTTGGTCCATGGCTATGTTGTATTTGTCAGAGTAGCGCTTGCGGATGGGTCCCATGCTGTGCAGGCTGGTGGGTATGATGACGGAGGGCATCTGGGGGAGTGATGTGAGGGGTGTAGACGGGGCTGTGGCACTCTGGGAAAGACTCATAGAGGGACTGGTCTTGGGAATGGTTGCCTTGGCAAGCGTGAGGTTGGACACCAGATTCACCTAATAACAACAGAAAAAGGGTAATATTTCACCAGCAATCTTCAGTTTATCTTCAGAACTACAGAAATGTGTTTAATCAAACAGAGTAAATGGCAAATAAAGTGACATACTGGCTGAGGGGCAGGTTTGGGCTCAGTAGACTTGACATGGAGGTGGGCCATCATGGCCTGAAGGCGTTCTTTGTCTTTGGCGAGCTGTGTGACAAACACAAACACAACAGAGATGTAGAGTTTTCTGTTGTCTAGCGTTCACATGGTTTTTCTTTATGTGTACATACAGAACAGGAAAAAGATTAGAGCTCAGATTAGAGCAGGATGTTCAACTACATGCAAAGCAGAAAACAAACATTTCTTCAGTCTAATCAGAATTAAATACACCATATCAAAAACCAGTTCCGTTTGGACGCAAAAGCAATTGTGTTGAGTGTTTGTAAAGCCTTACCTGCAGTTCCAGCTGCTGAACGACCTGCATCTGAACTCTGCACTGCGCTGTGCTCTTGTCATCCAGAGCATGTTCACTGTTCAAATGCCTGAAAAACACAACACACATATGCAGACGTTCAGGAGAAGGACTGTCATTAAAACACATCTTTCATTTTTTTTCTCTTGCACTCTGAATCACCAGTGTATGAAATGTGCTGTATAAATAAACTTGCCTTGTCCTGGCCAAGGTTGACTAAGAATATAAGTCTAGTTTAATTAACAAAAATTTTAATCAGGAGAATACTACAATATTACAGTTATAGTTTGATTCATTTAAGCAATTGAACTGATGATGAACTGGCCAAAAATAACTAAACAAATAAAAGTATTTGCTTTTTTGTTTAATTTGGGTGTTGGTAAGATTAAGTTTTTGAAAATCCCTTATTTTCATGAAGGCTGCATTTACCAAAAAAACAGTAAAAAGTGCAATATTGTGAAATATTATTACAATTTTAACACACTTTAAAAAGTAATTTATTTCTGTGATCAAAGCTGAATTTTCAGCATCATTACTCCAGTCTTCAGTCATATGATCCTTCAGAAATCATTCTAATATGCTGATTTGCTGCTCAAGAAATATTTATCAATGTTATTTTTATTTTTTTTTATGTTGAAGTATTTTTTGTGGAAACTATGATATATCTTGTTCAAGATTTTTATATAAAAAAAAAGTTTAAAAGAACAGCATTTATTGGAAATAAAACTCTCTTGTAACATTAAGTTGAACAAAACTGACAGTAATAGCATTTGTAATGCATCACTGCTGAAGTAAAATATTAATTGTTTAAAAAGTCTTCTAAACTTTTATAGTGTTTTTATAAGCTTAATAATGCATATTGTTGCTACGATTATGATTTCAACATCACCTCCCAAACATGCAATGTGAATGAGTTTGAATAAATGTTTAAAAACAATGAATTCAAAAGAATGATTTGATCGTATATCATTAATTACTAATCAACATGAATGTACAGGATGCAATATTACTATTAAGAAGTAGAGGGCGCTGTGTTCAAAGAAAATCTGTGCAAGGCTTTCATCAAACCAACTTTCTCAAACAACTCCTCCTCTAACAACAACAAAAAAAAATATATATAAACAAACATTTCTTTATCTGTCCAACCCATAACTTGCTTTTGAGAACATATATCCATGAAAGAGTCTCCTTGACAATACAGTACTGAATTTACTATTGAATAAAGAGACGGAGATTCTGACAATCTGAAAAACTAAAATAATACAATTTTCGTGATTACGTCATATTTGGGAATGAAAAATGCTTATCACAAAAGCTACGTGCCTCATTCTCAGGTACGGCACATGAATCTCAGTGTGATGTGATAGTTTGGAACATGTTTATAATAGTACAACTGTGCCTGAGCTGAGGAACAAAGGCAGTGTTGTGGCAATAGACAGGGCGGGGCCTCGGACTGGGAGCAGGGGTCAGGGTCAGTGGAAGGGGCACAGATAAACATCCTCCTGTTGTTTGTTTTGGGAGAGATGGCCAGGATCACCATGGGTACTCTGTTTATCAGTGCACTGAGCTCAACCCTGAGGGGCCCACGGCTGCAACGCCACAGGGGAGAGAGAAAGAAAGAGTGAAAGAGAGAAGGAAAAGGAAAGAAAATAAAGAGACATGGGCAGAATATACATATATACAAGTAAATGGAGGTTTGAGACAGTGGAAGGAGTGAATAGGGACAAATAATACAAGTAAACAGAGTGAAAGGGAAAGAACCACATAAAATGAGCTGTAAAAAAGGCAGCAAGCTCACTCAGAAATGATAATTAGATTACAGCTCCTCCTCACAGATCTGCAAACAGGACAAACAGCATAATAAAATGCAGAGGATGAGAGCTGCTGACTCACTTGAGGAATGACTGGAAGTCTCCGAACACAGCATCGCAGCCCGGCCACTTGCATACGCCGTGGCTGTATAAAGGATGGGCACCCTGGGAACGACTCTCCTGAGAACTGAAGCAAAAACAAACAATAAATGCAGAATCTGAAGCATTCCTGTCGTGTACTTTTTAAAGGTTAATAGTACAGTATTGCACTGGACAATGCCACTATCATGTACTATGTTGTGACACTGTGCAACTATTGGCGCTTTTCCACTGTGTGGTATGACTCAGCCTGGCACGGCTCGGCACGGTTTGCATTCCCACTGCAGTTTAGTACCGCTTTAAGTGGGCGGGATTATACACGTTGCAGCAAAGGGTTGAGCGACTTCCTGAAAAACTTTTTCATTCTGCGTTGCCCCATCAAGCTCTCTCTAGATCCACTCCTCAGCTATCAACGAGAGGAATGTCCACAGACCACAAAACAGCCATTATTTTTTGATTGTTTAAAAAAGGTGCGCTTGTTCAAATCAATTGTGTTCATTCAAAAAAAAAAAGAAAAAAAAAAAATGTTGCGCCCGATCCTACGCTGGCTGTGCTGATTTAAATCTAGCGGGTCGGGTGTCTCGTACCACAAGTTCAATGATGCAGGTAGTGACGATTCTCTCCGGCCAATCATTGACCAGCAGGGTTTATTCATCACATTTTGGTAACTGTACAGCTGTACCCAGTGGAAAACCCCCAAAAGTGAACCGTACTGTACCGTACCATGCAGTGGAAAAGCGCCATATGTGACCCATAGGGCTCAGCTCCTTCCATTTCAACCCAAATTACACTACTACACTTTCATTTGTTCTTGAGCAATCTCTCATGCCATGATGATGTCAAGAAGTTGTGCATCTCACAAAGCCTGTCTAAAATGTTTGCCATTTTTCACCCTTTTTTTGCATCAATCTTTCAATACGGCAATCGAGATTTTTAGGTATCTGCATTAATTTCTATTTCCTACAGTTACTTTAAAAGAAAGAAGAAAACTAGCATACATTCTAAAACCAGAGTTTCTCACTGTGGTCAGAGATGCTTCTAAGAGTAAGGTATGGAAAAAAAGATGAAGCAAACTGCAAGAAAAGACTGCACCTGATACTGCAGATTCATGCTTTCCGCTGAGTGTCTTTCCACTTGACGGGCTTGTTTTCAATTACAATATTTCGATATTGTGATGCATCTTGTTGTAAAGCATGAATCACAGAGTGTGCAGTATCGTTAAAGAACTAGTCATGCAGCTCTATTTAAGATTGTCTGCATTGTTTGTTTTTTTTCCTCCAGAAGTATCATTATTAATGCAGCACAATTACTATGATGTGATAACTAGTGATAACTATGTGTATGGTAGTATGCTGACATGATAGTAACAGCTGATTGTTTTTTATTTTTATTATATATTTTTTATAATTATATAAATAAAGTATTTTTCACTAACTTTTTGGGGTCGGCCAGATTTAATGTTTTTGAAAGAAGCCTCTTATGCTCACCAAGGCTGCATTTATTTGATCAAAAACAGACAAAAACAGAAAAAATATCTTACTTATAAAACATGTAATTTATTGTTGTGACTCCAGTCTTCAGCTTCACAATCCTTTAAACATTCTAATACACTGATTTCTTTTTACCAATGCTGAAAACAATTGTACTGCTTAATAGTTTTATGGAAACCTTGATAAATTCTTTCCAGGATTCTCTGATGAACAGAAAGTTTCAAAGAACAGCATTTATTTGAAACAGAAATCTTGTGTAACATTACAAATATACACTATTTATTGTCCCTTTTGATCTGTCCTTGCAGAATAAAAGTATTTATTTCTGACCCTGAACTTTTGAAGTGTAGTTTAGCAACCTATTTTTAAAAGGGGGGGGGGGGGGTTTTGTCAGATGTTTTCATAAAGCTCTATTCTTCGACTCAGAACCAGCTGACAAACTAGCTAGACATGTTTAGGATTTTGTATCAAACAGTGGACTGTTTGAGAAAGTGATTTATTTTTGTATTTTAAAAAATGCCAAGAATGCTTTATTTGTTTGGGATCAGGCAAGGTTGTGTCCTTTGACCCATGACGTTCTCCTTTTTGTCGCCTAAGAGAGCCCTGTGTGTCTCTGCCAGAGGATTCCTTCCCTTACACCAAAACAAAGAGAGAAAGCATCTACAGTGGGGCATCTTTTTTCTCTCAGTGCTTGAACACAACCCCAGCCTAGGCAAATGACTCACACTTGACAAATTAAAACAGACTTTGTTATTTCCATCCGTATAAGACACTGAACAACCAAAGAAGCTAGCAAGCAGACACAATAAAACGAATATGAGCAATGAACTGTTTGTTCTTGCAGATGGGGCTCTGAAGATCCCAGCCCAATGTTAAATGCTCACCTCTCAAGAATAAGCACTCAACGTTATAGTAGTATACATATCAAAATGCAGCATGGCAGATTTTAAAGGATTGATTACATTTCATCCCTCACTCCATCAGCGGGAAAGTGTGTTTGCATGTCACTCAGTAAGCCAGAAGGAGAGATGGATAGATGATGCCCGCATGTTGTGGTCTTCTAGAAGGGGTGAAGGGTTTGTTCTCTGGTGCCAGCGGCTGCACTTAAGGTTTTAGTTGCAGGCGTCTCTCTGGCGGGCAGGAGTTTACATGACACATGAAACTGACCACAGTCCTTGAGCTCTCACCCTCCACCAATATCATGCAAACAATCACAGGCAGGCCATAAGAAGGCTCTGCTGACAATACAGACCAAATCAATGCAACGCTAGGAGGACACAATGGCACCTACTGTAATCTGAGCATTTACTGTTAACAGGGTAGTGTGGTATAGCGGTTAAGACTCAGGGCTGGGGATCCAGAAGGTTGTTGGTTCTTGACCCCAATTTCTCCACTTCACACATTTTTGGAAACAAGTTCAAGCATGTCCACATGCAGCAACATATTATATAGGCAATGTTCACACAGTGAGTGTTTAAAGACTGACAACAGTCAAGTCCTTCTGACAAACATATAGACAAACAGGTTTAAACCTCGACAAACATGGGAATGGAGGTGTGTTCATGTATGTATATGAAGAAATGCCCACAGGGAAGCATTGACACTGACTGTCACCTTTCACACAGACACAAAGACAAATGCCTTTAAAGACACTTGACATTTGTTAACAGTATTCTTCCAATACAACATACTGTTTTAGGGACCTCCCACAACCTGACTGGTTTGACTACTCATCAAATACTAAATTTCAGTGAGATAAATACTCTAAGAAAATTATAATCTTGTAATTAAGACCATTTTGTCACTAATATAATATGTAATAATTATTTTAGATTTTAATACATTTAATAAAAATGTATTCCTGTGATGCAAACCTGAATATTCAGCAGCAATTTTCATGCTTCAGAAATCATTCTAATATGCTCATTTGTTGCTCAAGAAACATTTCTTATAATCAATGTTGAAAAGAGTTGTGCTGCTTAATATTTCTGTGGAAAATTGATCTTTTTTTCTAAACAAAGTTTAAAAGAAGAGCATTATTTGAAACAGAAATGCTTTGTAACAAATGTCTTTGCTGTCTTTTTTTGATTAATTTAAAAGTAATAATTTCTTCCAAATAACAACAACAAATATTTTACTGGTTTGGATTCTTGCTGATTGGTTAAGGTAACATTTTGGCTGTACCTTGAGGTCTTATTGGTTGGTATGCTCTAAAACTATGGCTTTGAATGTCTGCAGTGATGCCTAGATTCACTCTGATAATGAAAATACTGTTAGTGTAAAATGCGCAGTGTCAATCTGTAATATAAAGTAATAATGAGAACACTACTGAAACAGAATGTGGTAAATTCTTTGTGCCTTACTTGCTGGTGTTTCAGCGTGTTGTTACAGGAGTGCATTAACAAGAGTGCATTAACAACTAGAGTTACACATTCTGACTAACACAGTCAAGTTAACTTGTGCATTTGGATTTATTTTGTGCAGATGCATGAGGCAATGTTTATGTTGGGCACATATCTGATTAATCTCATATAGGATACATTTGGTGAGTAAATTAACCTGCTACTGAAGAGCTTCAGTTTCCTGTTGTTCATTCACTATTGATCGCTCAATTTTAACATTAGGAGCGAGTGAGCATCAAGTGCAAATATCAAGTATTTTTAAGAACAACACACATCTTACTTCTAAACAAAAATAAATAAAAGGCACAAACCCAAAAAAAAAAAAACACAAGAAAAAAAAAAAAAAAAAGTTTAACGATGATGAAGTACCTGTCTCTCCGGCTGGGCCGGTGCACATGGTGTCCATTAGTGCTGGAGTGGTGGTTGAGGATCTGAGTTTTGGGAGGAGAAGGGGATTTGTCTCCTCTCCTCTTCTCCTCCTGTCGTGCATCTGCCGTCTCTTTCCACAGCTGCTGAAGCTCAGCAGGGATCAAGCCTGTGAGTGAGACACTGCCCTCATTAGATCACTAGAAAACTAATAAGACCTCTGTATCTATGATTTAATTTCTCCATTCAATCACCCATTAACCTCTGAAATAAGTAATTGTCAGAAAACCAGCGGAAGTGGCATTATGAAATAGTCCCACACAGAGCTATACTCCAGACTATCCGCTTAGCACGTTATTTATTTGATTAGTTAATTAGTTAAATAAAAACTAGACATGTTGTCCACTGAGGTTGGCCTGCTATTTATTTTATGTCGGACGAAAAAAAGACACTGACAGTTCTTTAAAGGGCATAGAATTTGTCAGTGTGTTTTCGTTTGTCATGTAAATTTGTTATTTAAGTGAAAAATATTTAGTGTAGGCCTATTGATTTTATTCTTTTTTATTTATATAATTTTATTCTGTTTTTCTGTTCTCAGAAGCGGTGCAGGTGCATGATAACTTGACGATGTGTGAATCCAGGTTCTGTTGTTCTGTATGCTGCTGTTTGCATGTTAAAATAAACTTTTTTAATGGGTCACACACAGACATACACTCATCCATTCTATTTTTATTTAAAGCTGCAGTCCGTAAATTTTGCCTCTTTGTCGTCAACTCTGTTTGAAAGCCTGCAACTGCAGCTGTTTGCAGAATTATCTTTGCTGCGTGGGTTATACTCTGGAATGGCTCCCATGTGAACGAATCTAATGTTTTGAGGAATATGTGTTTCAGTCAGTCACCGCACGGTGTGGATATTTACTGTACTTCGCAATCACAGATTCTAGCCTTCGTATTGGAATATATGATCCAAATAAGAATTTTCACAGTATATTGTCATCTGAACAATGCTTGACACGCTTTTTCTGACCAACTGAGAAAAAAAAGCATTACAATAAATCATGCTAACAATGGTGATTAAATCTAAAGATCGGTTAGCTCATATCACATCAAACCATGCAAATGATTATTATTGTTATACATTTTTCTCAAATTATTAAATGTTAACAACATCAGCATTGCCTATAGAGTGTATTAGCATGTAGATTTCAATTTTTGTACAGTCTAATCTCGAATTGTCATACCATTCGAATTTCATATAAAAAAAATTATTTTAACTCAAAAAGCAAATTATGCTCCCTTCGAACCAGTTGTCTTTAAAATACACATCTTGTGTAATCCCAGGCAAACTGTAATCAGAAACACATTTAAAACTGGAATATAATTGAATTTCATTCACATGCGTTTCATGAACACATAATCCTCACTGGATAACGATCCGTGATCAAAATGAAAAATTTTATTATTCTAGCTGCTGTGAGAAAAGATTATAGACAATCTGCCACCTGCAGGATCCTCACATGCGATAGCCAACTAGTAGGGACAACTTCATGTTTACAGACATGACGTAACGATGTGGCAGCATGCTCCAATTTCCCGCAAATCCTACCAGTACAACTCAAATTAGAAAACATTATTATAAGCTACCCGTTGTGAATCGGGCTAAAGTAAGGCAATATTTTTGAATCCTGGCTGGTTATGTACTTGCTCATATATTGATCTGGATAATTTTTAACCAAAAAAAAAAAAAGTTACGAACTGCAGCTTTAATGGCCTACTAATTTACTATTGTAATCTTATTAGTTAACAGTTAATGTTCGGATAACAAGCAATGGTTGTTGGTAGGGATGTCAAATTTCGATTATTTCCATGATCGATCGTCGTTTAAATTAACGATCAATTAATCGATTAATCGTTAACCATAATGCTGCAAAATGCTCTATTGCAGGCACGCAGTCACCGGCATGACAGGATGTGCAAAAGCCACACACAGACACAACGCTTTCTCACTTGAATTAAAGGGGTTTTAGTCTGAATAAAATGCTAGTAGCATGATTCTAAAATGAATAGATGTGATTATGATGATTTTATAAAACGAAGAGGGCGCGCCATACTTTTGAGGTAATTTTAGTTTGTTGACCGTTTCCAATCCCGCACGGAGACCGCTGAACGCGCCTCTTTAAATGGTTTTGTGGTGCTCGTTGTTGTATTTTAAAACACAACTGCAATGTTTTCAACTGACATTATGGTATTTAAAATAAAATTATCCCAACTGTGGCGCTTGTGTGGCTGCGCTGCGCAGTAAGTGAACTACATCGGCGCTGCTGCAGCAAAACACACTGTTGCTCACATTAATTTGATCCTGCTGGATTCTGTCCTAGAAAATGTCAGATTTTTAATTTTTGCGTTCCGGTAGGCCTATTTGTTTTTAAAAATCCGGCATACAGTGCATTAGATCGTGACAGTGCATGCGTGCATACGAGGACGAGCGAGCGCGGCTTTGGCCAGATTTATTTGGAGGTTATTGCTCATATCTCATTCGGCACAAATCCAAATCTTTCCATATTCGCAATGTATTTGAATGTTAAACTATTATTAATAATGTAAACTAGGCTTGTACTTTACATGCATTCGCATATAGACGGAAAAGATCATCCTCTTCACATGAGCAAAAACGTCCTTGGCATAACAGCAGGGTGAACCGGTATACTAGGGTCTATTTAAACTGACCAGTGTAACCTTTTAAATGTTTAGTTGACTATTTTATTTTGATAATGAACCGACTGCGATGTAAGTTTGAATCGCTAGAATATACGTATGCAGCAGGCTCCGGCGCGATCGAAACAGCTGAGACATAAAAAAAAAAAAAACCTTTTCTGCAAAAGTGTTTCCTTTCATTTGTGCGCACACAATAAAAACAGAAGGTTTGTGCTCTTTTAAAATAAAGCAAACAAACAGAATGCGTTGTCATCCTTTTTCTTTTCTTTCAGTGAACTTATGCAGCCCAGCCACACTTCTGTTTTAAATCCGTTATCTTAATTATTTAAGTCATATATTTCGCATATAAAAAAAAAAAAAAAAAAAAAATTATGAAAACAAATTGTTATTTTTATGTTGGGCCTATTACTTAGGCTACATAGGCTATATGTTTTCCTTAAAGCATCCCATTTTGTCCCAGGGCTTGAGAACCTGTGCCCTAGTTAGGTCAATGCAGAAACTTGTGAACGATGCTCGGCGTCACCGTTTAGTGACATCACTGAATGCGCGTGGGAAAACGTATTGTGTCGGTCACAGCGCCTATTAATCACTGTTTTGAATCCAGCAATTATTTATTTACAAATTATAAGCTCTGATTATGACAAGTGTGGTATAAAAGCTTTGTTTATTAGAGGAATAATAGGAAATGTTAGATCGCGACCGTGCCTCTGGATGCGTTCGAGCCCATAGCCTTCATTTACGCGGCTTCTTTCTGGTTTGCCGGTTAGTCACGAATTTCCACAAATTCAATAACATATAGGCATTGTTTCTTTTCCTAAATCTTCACAGTCTAACCCTCTAATTTCGCAGGTTTATTTTATTATGTTTCACTTTTAATAACTGTTTTCGCATCTCTTACTGTGGTAAACATGGGAAGGGAAATCAAAGATTTAATGAATTAAGAATTCGTTCGATTTATTAATTTGTTCCATTATTTCACTTAAAGCATGGGTTATTTAGGGAACACAATTAATGAAACATGGACAGTTGCCACAAATTAATAAGTCACAGGAACGAATTAACAAGTTGTAGGAGTGAATAGACTACCTGTCCTGTGTCCCACAGCCCTGCAAAGCGCACGATATGAAACCGTTATCTGATGAAATGATTAGTTACTACATTTCTATTGCTTTTTATGTTGAAGAACTTTGATGTTGTTTCTATTTTAATGTACTTTAAAGTTCAAATCACATTAAAAGCTTAATTTGTCCATTGTGAATGAATGATGATGCATTTATACCGTCACCGTCACTCAGAGCCGCTCGCACGTGTTTTGCGCATGAGCCGCACGCAGCCCAACATTAAAGCGGTTAACCGACCATCGACAGCCTTAATCGATTGCATCTCTTATCGACAATTAATCGATCATCGATTAATCGTTGACATCCCTAGTTGTCGGTCAGGAAAATTAACTGAAATGAGCATCCCTAGTGAGGGGTTCTTACCTTGGGCCAGTGTACTGGTGAGAGCTGACGGGACAGACAACAGGCCCTGTCTCTGCAGGTTGAGCAGGTGCTGCTGTTGAATGGAGAGTAACTGCTGCTGTATAGCCATCTGCTGGGCCATTATCTGCTGTAAGAAATACAGAGACAGACACTTGACACTCACAGTACAGTCACTGCCTGTCTCTTCATTCACTCATAGCATCGTCGCACAGCCGGCACTTTCACACAAGTGAGTAAAGCTACAGACACCACAGCTGGTGTCTTTACTCACTCGCAGTTCAGTCGCACAAAGCCAACAAAAGACAGAAATGTGGCAAGTGGAAATCTGGCACAGATTGCAATAAATGGCTCTGATGGTCCTCTGGGGTATATTGTTATGCTGTTACCTCTTTACTGGGTTTCCCGGCATGACGTTGCTGCAGGAGCTGCAGGTGGAGATCCTCTTGCTGTTTCTTATAGAACTCCTGAAGCTGTTGCTGAGAAAACATTAACACCAAAAACAAGTCACGTATCGATCCAAGGTATTTTACACACTAGTGAGGGACTAATATATTTTTTGAGACATTTTTAGCTTACATGTGCGGGGAGTTGAGGACCACAGCCCTGAGTCTCTTTTAGTAACTACTTACACTAAATGATATTTTATTGTTATTGCAGTACTGCAGATGCAAAGCTGCACCGCACTAATGTGTGTATGTACCTGCTGTAACATGAGGGCCTGTTGTTGCTGCAGTAACAGTTGGAGCTGCTGGGGGCTCAGGACCTGCTGCTGAAGGATCTGCTGCATCTGCTGAGGGGTGATGGCCTGAGGAGTTATCATCCCCACTGATACAGCCACCTAGAGATACACACATACAAACGCTTCATTATTTACCATGCAGTAGCTGTTTATTAGGTTTACCCTGATATCAAAAATTTAGTAGCCGATACCAATACCAGTGAAATTTCAGGACTGTCATGATACCGTAACAAAATCGAATATGCTTTTATTACATTGTAAAATCATAATTTAAATATTTATAAAAAAAAAAAAAAAAAAAAAAAAAAAAAAAAAAACATTGATTCAAGCTTTTCCAATTAAACAATCTGTAATAAAGATGAATAAAAAAAGTAAATTACCAAAAAGTAACCAAATTTGAAAAACTACTAAAATTATTGCTGTAGTCTTGATCATTAGTGATAATATATTAGAGCTGCACGATTATGACAAAAATGTCATAATTGTCGATTATTCCCTTGAAATTGTAATTGAGATTATTAATTATGATTATCACAATTTACATTGAATGATGTTTATACCATTGTTTGATGCAACAGCATGCCGTATTTTTATATGAAAATAAACAATCTGTAAACACTAACTGAAAAACTTTAAGTGCTTTTCTATAGTATTAAGCCTCAAATGTCAGATATACATCGGATTGGTTTCTTCTTTAAATTACATATATAAAAAAAGTAAAAATATGAATGGTATTATAATGTTACACTAAAATTAAAACAATGGAAAAACCCTTAAGATAACATGTAGAAAGAAAAAAAAAAACATATCTTAAGCGTGCAGAATAACATAAGAGGACTTTGAACGATTAATTGCCGCTTACGTAATTGTGGCATCCATAACTGTAATCGCGATTAGAAATTAGATTAATTGTGCAGCCCTATAATATATTATAACTAATTCAGCACTGTCAGAATTTAACCGAAAAGCAGGTATGTGTTTAAAATTAGCTGTACATTTTCTTCCCGTTATGTTTAATGTTGTGTTAATACTTGTTTTTAAAATGACTTAAAGTTAATACATTTATCCAGCCAAGTGCAGAGAACAGCTGCCTCTTATTCTTCAATATTTGAAGTAATTAATATTAACAACATCATATACAGCAGCAGGTCAATTAGGCTGCACTTTCACTGCAAGCTATAAAGCACAAGTCCAATATTTTGACAAACACCGAATGTTTTGTAACACTCATTTATATTCACTTAAGACAAAACTGACTGAGCTTTCACTAATAACAAGACACGCATTTTAATAATCCATACACACAGCCAGATCATCACAAGGTATGAGTGTGCATCCGGAAGTAGTTAGAGTGTAGGTATTGAATTAAGTCAGACACTCTATGAAATTTTTTTAGGTGTCACTATCTTTTTATTTGAATTACTGATTTGGTGCCAAAGTCACTGTATTTATGAAACTGATGCAATATGGACAATATGTCAAGTTGTAGGATGACGATACATTTAATAGCCTTTTCAAAATAGTTTTGATAGATTTCATCAAGCTGAACATGACTTCATCTGTACACCTGATGTAAAAAAAAAAAAAAGCACATCACTAACTCCGAGAACAAAGGGCTTTCCACAAACCCAATTTCAATCCTCTTCCCCAAGGATATTAAACACTTTGAAAACAAGTGAATAGCTAAAAAGAGATACCAGAGTAGGACTATGCCAGACCTCTTTGTATATTTTATTGTTTAGACATTCAGGGAATAGTTTCAAGTCCTCTGGGCCTCAACGGTCAACATCAACAAAACCAAGTAAACAAATACACAAACAATTTTGAAAACCACAATGAATACAGTCCTCAATAAAATGCAAGGACAAACCCCTTTGCCTACAACTGGGAAAGTATGGAAGCATATGGGTAGCAAAATTCATTTAAAAATATAACATGCAGAATGACAATGCAATATGTAAAATGGCAATGTATGACTATTTAAATTTACATTTTCCCATACACATGTGCAACATTTAGTGCAAAATGAAAATTCAATTATATATATAAATTTACATTTGTCATTTTCTACACTCTACACTCTAATATGTAAATTAAAAACATTTTAATGCTTTATAAGTTGCAAAATTAAAATGAAATTGTATTACCCAAATTGATTAGATATGTTTAACATGTCCAAGCAAAAAGTGTAGCAAAATTATAATTTAAATGCCATTTTTCCTAAATGCACTTAGACCTACAGGAACAACACATTGGATTGCATTTTCATCGTGATACGTGATAATTGTAGCAAAATGCAGTGTGAATTGCAAAATGTAATGGTAGTAAAAATGGTTGCAAAAATGGTGATTTAAATGTCTTTTATTTTTCTTAAATGCACTGACACTTACACTTAAGAGCTTTGAATTGCATTTTTATTAAATACTTTGCGATCAGTGTAGACCAGTTAATGTGGATTCAAAAATGCATTCCGACCCGTCAATCATTACATCAAAGCGGGGTTCGGCAACAAGATGCACAACAGGTCAATATTCCCCATTAATAGGCCTGGCGCAATAATCAACATATCGACTTATTGTGCAATATATGTACATGACCTCAATCATTTTTGGAGACGCAGTATATCACCCATTATATTTACAGTCGTGGCCAAAAATATTGGCTGTACTTAATTAATGTCACCATGTTTTGTACATTCCACTTGTGCCTGTGTCTTTTGCGGCTTCTCGAACATAACGTGGTGTAGTCATGAGGTGCTAGTTTCAAATTTAAAAAAAGCTTCTACAAAAAAAGTTTCATCTGCAGATATGGTCTTGTTTAGGCATCTGTGCCTTTGTGCATTTTTTTAAGGTATCTAATATTTTGATACTTAATTTCCATGATGTAAATATTCTTAAAAATTAAAAAAATTGTCATTTGGAAGTGTGTAGGCCTTCTTGCATTATTATGCTGTTACTTTATGATTATATATTCAGTGGCATAAAATGGTCTTTAAAATGACAATAATATCGCTTATCACAAATATTTCTGGGGCAATATATTGCACAACAAAAAGTTGTTATCGTGACAGGCCTACCCATTAACAAAACGCTTTTCACCTGCCTCGACATCTCTCACTGTTTTACACTCCAACTGATGCACATAAGCAAACAGACAGTGCAATTCTACACTTATTTACTTGCCACCTTACACCGTGGCTACGCCAGACGCAACTGTTTTCATGTCACATCGTGCCACATCCAGTGTAGACAGCATCGCTGATTATAGTGGGTTCAGTACTGTCACTGTCGCGCTGTTCGCGTCCAGTGTTGACACGGTGTTGCCTTCCTATCTTTTAACCCATAATAGAGCACACGTCCCGTGGCACCTAAGCATCGAGCATGCCTTAAGATCCCTAGGTCTGTTTACACTCCGGTTGATGCCCGTGACCATACAGAAAACGCTGCTGCTCCTGCCCGCCCCAGTGAGATCACTTAAAGGGGTCATGACATGGGTTTTTTTATTTTATTATTATGGTCCCCTAGGTGCAATTATAGTATTACTATAGTTTTTTTAAAAAAAAACCTTTTAAAATGTAGTGAATTATGACATTTTCCCACCCTGTTTCTCATCCTTTGATTCAAACAGTCTGTTTTTGGGTTGTTTCCCCTTTAAGAGTTCAGTGTTAACGCCCACTGTTATGATTGGCTAACGACAGTGCCTATGGATCAATTATTAACACCCCCAGCCAGAACATTTGCGATTGAGCGTAACTGTTTAGTAGCGGGCGATGCATTCGAAGCGATGGCTCTTGCAATGATAAAACCTTATATGTTTGAGCACATCTGCGTGGCATTGTAATTTTCCTGTACACAGACCCACTCGCTGTCCGTCGACTGAACACTTGTGAGGCGCGCGGCGCGACAACGATACGAAATGAACGTAGTTGTCTTGTGCTGGAGGCGGTCATATGCAAATGGTTGGAACGTCACTTCGCACCGTGACGTCACTTCTTACCATGGATCCAGAACGAGCTGTATTTAGAGCTTGATTAAATAAATCGCTCGTTTATAATGGGGAGGACGTCTTAAGCTATGAAACTTGCAGGATGTTTTAATGGTACAAAGACCTCTTATATTCCAAAAGATCAAGGCAAATTTGGTTTCTCATTTCATGACCCCTTTAATATTAAAAATCATGGGCATCAATCCGGTGGCTTATTATTATTATTATAGATGCTCTGGGACACACAATCCATTATAGGAGAAGAATAAAGTATGGTAACTTAGTAAAATTTTGTTAATGAGCATCAATCAGAGTGTAAACCTGTGAGAGATGTTGAGGCAGGTGAAAAGCGTTTGGATAATGGGGAATATTGACCTGTTGTGCGTCTTGTTGCCAAGTCCCACCTTGATATAATGATTAACAGGTTGGGGGCGTGATCAGCTTGGAATGCATTTTCAAATCCACATTGACTTAAACTACATCATCACAGGGTATTTAATGAAAATGTAATTAAAAAATTTTAAGTGTAAGTGTCAATCCATTTAAGAATAATAAAAGACATTTAAATCACCATTTTGCTACCCTTTGGCTCAGAATGCATTTTGAAATTCACACTGCATTTTGCTACAGTTATCACGTGGTATCACGATGAAAATCCAATCCCATGTGTCCTATCCCTAAGTCTAAATGCATTTAGGAAAAATGGCATTTAAATGATAATTTTGCTACAGTTTTTGCTTGGACATGTTAAACATATCTAATCAATTTGGGTAATACAAATTCATTTTAATTTTGCAACTTATAAAGCATTAAAATGTTTTTTAATTTACATATAAAAACTAGTGTAGAAAACGGCAAATGTAAATTATATAACTGAATTTTCATTTTCATTTTCATTTTGCACTAAATGTTGCACGTGTATGGGAAAATGTAAATTTAAATACATAAATACATTGCCACTTTACATATTGCATTGTGATTTTGCATATTACATTTCAAAATGAATTTTGCTACCCATATGCTTCCATAGAAAAACGTCTCTCACAAGCATTCAATTCGGTTATCTCCATTTAATTTGCCCATAAACCGAGGCAAACAACCAGTCAAGATTAAAAAAACAAATACATTATTCATTTGTTGACAGCAGCTCAAACACTGACATTAAAAATGCTACCAATGAAAACAGACAAACAAAAATACCCACAACAGAGGGCGAGTGTTTTAAATGTAAATGCACTGGATCCACAATGAGTTAGCCCATGCTTCACTTGGCCTCTAGCAATTACCACATCTCAAGCCAAACACACACACTGTGCTTTTAAGATGTTTACAATAAACAAACAGAATAATTATAGTCACATTTACGGATTCGTATAAATAATACATACTGGGATTCACAGCAACTGTAAAAACAAAAATGGAGATTGCATTTTAATTAAGTCTGTGAAACACAAACAAACACAAATTTCCAGTAAAGAAGTCTGTGTACAGACTCATATAAACATACTGCTGGACTGAGATACTGCAACTATGAGAGAACAATAATAGCCGACTGTTGTACTCACAGGTTTTCCCATACAGTGTGTGTGCGCATGCATGTAGAGAGGTTGATCATGACACTAAATCCGGAAAATTGAAGAAATAGTTCACCCAAAAAAGTAAAATTCAGACATTATTTACTTTTATAACCTTCTCTTTGATGGAACATAAAAGGACAGTGGTGGGTAGTAACTGATAACATGTAATCTGGATTATGTTATCAGGTTCCAAAAGTGATGTACTTGTAATTAGAGTTTATTACATTTTACAATGCTCATTATGAGATTACAGTTAATTTTTCATGGATTATATGATTACATATTCACACAATGGCAGTAAATTATAATTTACTGATTCCCCCTAATTCTTCATTTTTATCAACTCATCAACAAACAACTTATCAACAAACCCACTGTAGTTCTTACATTAAACTAGGGATGCACCGATCATGATTTTTCATGGCCGATTCCGATACCGATTTTTCACAAGCAAACTGGCCGATTCTGATACCGATTTCCGTTTTTTTTTTCTTTAAGAAAGAAGGAAAGTATACATAAACAAGATGTTTATTTGGTATTTAATAGGCCAAACTGGCTTTTGGCTATTGAAAACAATAACTGTAACCATCTGAAATTAACGGCAGTGAGTAGCCTACATTCAATACAAACATAGATGGCACAGACATCAGCATTTAGCTTTTGTTTTTGAATTGGGTTGAAACTACATAGAACTGGCCTTAAGTGAAAACATTAACTGTAACCATGTGAAATTAAAGGCAACAACTGCATAGTTCTTCAATCCAAATTACACAATCAACACACATTTAGTAAGATGTTTCGTAATCAGCATTAAGTATTTGTTTTAGTTTTTAAATTGGTTTTAAATAAAAAAAAGTATTTACCAAGTATGCTATATAAATAAATTATTCCAAAATGTTCAAATCAAATAATGTTGGTGCGAATAAAACAAAGATGAAAAGTGTTTCATTCGTCCAATAAAAAAAAAATAAAAAAAGAAAAGGGTAATGATTCACATCTGTATTTTTTTACTTGAGCCAATGAAAAATAAATAACTATTGTCTCAAGTAAAAAAATATAGATGTGAATCATTACCCTAACATTTTTTAATTGGATGAATGAAACACTTTTTTTCAGTGTGCCACACCAGGTAATTTTTTAAATCAAATTAAGTCGATGTAATTTTAAGGTAAAATAAAAATAATCATCCTATACAGAATTGACGTTTACTTCTGGGTTTTCAGACGTGTATGCAAGTTCTACTTTACAAAAAAAAAACAAAAAAAAAAAACATTTCAGTTTTGTCAGTTTAATCCATTTAGTTTCTCATCCAACACGCGAGAAGTTGAGCTGAACATCCCTTCACTATCTAGTACGCTTGTGCAGGGCAGGACAGGTACAGTACGCTCGCGCAGCTTCAGTGCGCGCTGGAAAGGGGCTCTTATTTGTGCACCATTACACCAACGTCTGTTCGCTTCCTGCTATCTGTGCCTCAGACATGTAACTCTGCACTTCCAGTGCCGAACGGCTGCCCGTGTTCTGCGCACAGATTCTGAAATACTTCCACACAAATGACATGATAGCGAACGATTACAATGTAGTCTGTGCACGCGGGCGCACTTCCGGAAAAATCGGCCGAAAAAAGACGAAAAACCGGCCGATTGTCGATTGCGTATTTTAAGCAAAAACCGTTCGGTTCCGATTTAAGGCCGGTTAACCGGTGAATCCCTACATTAAACCCACTTTGGGAAACCCCAGTGTAAAGTGTAATATTAAAGCATTAGTTCATTTTAAAATGAAAATTTCCTGATAATTTACTCACCCCCACGTCACCCAAGATGTTTACGTCTTTCTTTCTTCAGTCGAAAAGAAATTAAGGTTTTTGATGAAAACATTCCAGGATTATTCTCCTTATAGTGGACTTCAAAGGCTACCAAACGGTTCAAGGTCAAAATGACAGTTTCAGTGCAGCTTCAAAGGCTTTACACAATACCAACACATTACATAAAATGTAATGCAAGAACTGGAAAACTAAAACCCTACAAATAATTTCAATACTTATAAAATCTAAATATTATTTATGGTGATATATTTTGCTTAATCATAACTATTTATCTATTTTAGAATGTATCTTTAATTACATGTTGTCATAAGAACAACCAGTATGATTTTGCCTCATGAAAAACACAAAACCCAGTAGGCCCTAGAAGCTCTTGGTTCAGTTAGAGTCAAACATGACTAAAATTAATGACTTGCGGTTCAGTAAGCGAACCAGATTAATTCAGTAACTGCAGCAACTGATTCATGCGTGCTTTCCTGGTTGGCCGTGTGCTGCATGCAACAAAAAGGGTGTTCATTTTTATTGTTTATTGTTGTTATTGTAATATTTCATATTGACAACTCAGCTGAAATATGATTTCTTCTGTCATGGTACTTTGGATTCAATGGTGGCCCGCTGCCAGCCTTGCAAAGTGGTGCAGGAAACACAGTGTTACCTCTTCATCAGCAGAAGAATACACCTCTAAGAAGCTAAGAGGCAGCCTATATGCTGTATACATGCCGCATGCCTATACTGTATACATAACCACAGGGAAAGATTTTACATAAAAATAATTTATTGAAGAAAAAGCAACAGTATATTTTACAAATTAACACCAACTGATATTCAGAAGTACTACACTTAAAAAAACAGCCTAAAAACAAATTAAACATTTGCTTGTGAAAAAGCTCCTAAAGGCAAACTACTATGCCTTCGAGTCACAACACAGTATAAACATTTTAAATGTCAAAGTCTGAGAAGAACATAAGCATGCCAGCAAATTAATGTAAATATTCTCTCTCGGGGGCACAGTAAGCACTGATGAGTGTTGTCTCCATGACAACAGACAAGTCCAAACATTGTTTTGTTGTTGTTATTGTTCTTGCCAGTCTGTCAGAGAACCAACACCCCATGAGTGAGTACATGTCAACAAGCGATCGCTTCTGAAAACACACGCCATAAATCAACAGGCTTCAGCAGCCCCAAAACAAATAGAGCCCGTTGTTATTCCCCTTCAATACCTTGAACAATTTTGGTGTGGTTCCCTGCCCAAAGTAAAAATAACATTCTTTCCTGCATTGTGCATCTGGGTAAATATAAATTGCAAAGGCAAGGGGAAAAAAAAAAAAACAAGAGGAGAAAAAGGCTCAGTTCTGTGAACACTGCCTTTAAAAAGACAAAGAGAAGTAATTCAGGGAATAAAATTACAGCTCAAAGCCAGTGAGTCACAGAAATATAAGGTTCCAGTGACCATTCAAAGCTTTCAGCCCTTTGTCAGATTGGATACCACGGACCCTAGTGGTCAGTCACTTCATTAATCACTCCCTCTTAAGATCAAAAACAGAGTCTGGAACAATTCTGAAACACTTCTACAATGTCAGCAACAAATGATACAAAAAAACAAAACAATTCCTCAATTAAGAATGAATCTTCAACAAATGAACAACTCAGTGCATTTTAAATTTATGATCTCTAAGTTAAAGCATAAAAAAAATTACAGCAATTTACGAAAATATGCAATAAAAGTTTTAAATAGAAGCACAGTGGGGAAAACAGAAAATGTGTATTAATTTAATAAACTGCATGAAAAACACTCATAAAACTCAAACAGACATCCAATACCTGAACAAACTAAAGCAAACATTATATCTTTTGCCCTTTCCATCTCAGTACTCACAGACCTTGATAACTCCATGGGCGGCGGGAACAGAGAGCTGCGCAGAATGTTTGAAGACTAGAGAGAACACTAGTATACTCCTACTGATCTTTCAACTACCCAACCCCGATGACCAACCCACCCGCTCTCTCTAGGATCCTTAACCTAATGTAACCATCCAGTCAGTCACATGGCTGAAGCTAGTAACCCCACCCCTTGCACTTGCCATAGTGGCATGTTGATTTGAACTACTGACTATCTGAACCCTCGTTTCACCACTTGCATGCACATTCACACGAGACGCACGTACAAAGCATTCAATTCATGATGAATAAATAAAGGCAGCTGTGCACTGGGTAGCATATATTGTGTTTGTTTGCAGCTAAAGCTCTACAGCTGTCTATTTCTCTAAAGTAATATAGCCTTATCTGTTAACTGACATGACAGAAAATACTTTTACAATAGGCTACACACAATAAAAGTGAACTTGTAATCTTCCATCGTAACAATGTGTAATAATAAAACACCCTGATTGCCCCATCTCTTTATGATCTGTTGAAGGCAGCATAAACAAGTCGGTTTGTGTAATAGTGTAAACAACATGGTTCTCTGGAGGTGTATGTGTGTGCTGTGGGTGGAGGAGGGTACGGCTCTACCTGTGCGTCTGCCTCTTTTTCTTTGCTCTTGGGGGACTTCTCACCACTCGGTTGCTGCTGCTGCTGATGTTGTTGTTGTTGAGCAACTTGTAGTGCCTGAAGATGCCAAAAAAACAATTTTCTGACTGGCTTCTGAGCTGCTCTGCTCTCCCAGGACTATTCACATTGTTTTCAGGAACACAGATGCAAAGGCAACATATTTCGTAATCAAGATTGGTAGATAAAGTGAAAGTTTTTTTTTTTTGTGAAACTGTTAAAACGACAAAAAAAAAAAAAAAAAAAAAAAACACCAAAAATGGAAATTGTCATTATTTACTGACTCTCTTGTCAATCCAAACCTGCATTACTTTCTTTTTCTTTAAAAACACAACAGAACATTTTTCCACTAATGCCTTTTCATCAATGTTTAAATGAATGCTTTTGTTCAGTAAAGATACATTAAACGGTTTAAAGTGACAGTAAAGATGCTTAAAGAAAGATTTAATTTAACATAAATGCTGTTGGTTTTTTTTTTATTATTATTTTGATTCAAAGAATCCTATAAAAAAAAGTATAACCGCAAAAAAAATTAGAAGCAGCTGTTTTTAACACTGATAACAATAAGAAATGTTTGAGCAGCAAATCAGCATATTAAAATAATTTCTCAAGGATCATGTGACACTGATGACTGATGTTAAAAATTCACCATTAACATCATAAGAATAAATGACATTTTAAAAATATATAAATACACTATATAATTATTTTACTGCATTTTGATCAAATAAATCAAAATGCAAACAGCTTTGCCCCCCCCCCAAAAAACAAAAAAACTTTGGATTTTTTAGGTTAACTATCCCTTTAAGAACAACTCCACTGGATATATCCAAGCAAATGACGCTATGGGATTGATTTGGGTTTGATAAAAATGATCACAGCCATAAGTCTCCTGACAAGTCCTCACAGAACAAATGAAGTGATGATTGTGCAACATTTTTGTTTTAATAATAACCTGTGAAAATCCTGCTTTGATAGTCCCACACTGCCAGTGCATAAAGTGCAGAGGATTCAACCTTTGGCTCTATTAACAGCCGCAGTCCCTTGGTGATTGGATCCTGTCACACATTCCTCTGAAGACTATCACATGGTAACATTTGAAAAAAACATTAGCATAAGTCTTTGCATGAGACAATCTAAACCTGCTCTTTATTTAAACCAGAACATTATACACCTTCTGAAATGGAAAAAACAGTTGTCAGGAGGAAACAGCCACAAAGTAAATACCCCAGCTGTGCCAAAGCAATGAGAGGTCTCCAAAAGTTGTTAAAAGGACGCCTCTCTCACTCTCTGTTGCTTTTGTCTTATTTTCCATTGTGAGGCCCTCCAGATAGAAATCAAGGAAAGAGAAATGCAAATAGTGCAAGCGAACAATATCCACAGCGGTGGGACCAACCTCTCGGATCTGACCTCTTACACCTCTGAAGGGTCACACATCTGGCCCGTGGAACTCCCCTTTTTTAAAAGGAGGGTGGAGAGATGAGCAAACGGATATGGGAGACTTAAATAGAGAAGCGTGAACAGAAAAGGGAAAGCAGACAGATCATGACACAGTGCTCCTTGGGAGATGAAAACAACATGGGAAAGCATTTACAGGAGCGTTTTAGAGACTTCTCTCATTGTTTTAATACAGGACGGTGCCCTGAACCCACAGCTGTCTGGCCGATATTCCAGAGGTGATATCACACATCTGGAATCTGAACATGGGGCATCGGAGCAATGTGTGGGTCTCTCTCAACATCAATCTGCAGTACTTAGTCACTGCTGTCACAATTTTAGCATGTGCGTTCATTTTATGCACACACATATGCTGATAAAAGCATGCATAAAGATTTTTAGTGACAACAGGACTATTTCTGAGAAAAAGAACACACATCAATGATTTAAATGAAGACGGGTGTGTCATACAATTGCTCAATTTTTCTAATAAGCAACAAGGCTATTGTGTAATAAATGCTGACATACCAATAAAAGCTTCATACTTTGAGAATGCATTTCCTGGAACATTTTCAACACGTCAGTCTCATGTACTGGCACAGATTTCACAATTTCCGATTTAACTGCAATTTTGCTTCAATTCGATATGAACCTCTCTGTGAGTTGACGCATGCAAAAATAAAACAAACTGTCATTTTCTCACACACATGTTGTTCTGAACCTATATGACTTCCTTTTAAACACTACTTATACTATTTTCTCATTCCACTGAACTACATAAATCAACATTAGAGCAAATTTACCATTACAGCTTTATACAATATTTGACATATTTGATGAGCTGCATGTGTGCACAATGATAACTAAATGAAATCTGTTCATATAAAGTCTCTACAAAAGACTTGGATTACACTGCATGATACATATGGATGACTTTTAAGATGCCCTTTTGGTTACACAGACTTTCAATGAAGGAACAAAAAAAAAAAAAAAAAATTAAGATTTTTAAAAATATCTTCATTTGCATTCCCAAGATGGGTTTGGAATGACAGGAGGGTGAGTAAATTAGGACGATTTCCATTTTTAGATGAACTAACATACAAAAAACATATTACACAACAGCAGGAGATGACAGTACATCAATTCTTTTTAACTCTGTTCAGCTGGATTCGTGGTATGAATCACACATTAAAAGTGGAGGGTCACATGTTCATGTCCCATATAATTACTAATGCAAAATTATTTAACATTAGGATTATTATTAAACAAATCAAGTATGAATTGGTTACATTTCATTTTGATGAACCTGTAACTGTACAGGGCTGTAGATCCATTGCCACTAATGGTCGCTACAATCAATGGAAATGCAGATTTCAATGCAGACAAGAAACCATCAGCTAACATATTTTAAGTTAGTTAAGGTTCTTACCTGTGTTTGAAGTGTCTGGGCTGTGGCTGACGGGGATGAAGATGTTTCTCTGGTTACACTCTTCTCGCTCTCTGAGCTCTGACCTTCCTGCCCAGCTGGACTGCTATTGGTTGTTTGATCGGTCTTGGACTCCTGCATGTCGATATGACAACCTGAAATACAGGAGGGGGAAAAATAAGGCGGCTGCCAGCAAAACAAATTACTTTTGACACAGAAGTGCATGCTTTAGAAAGCCTTTTCTTTTCTTTTCTTTTCTTCCTCCCCCCACATAAGCCCACAGAATAGATCATGACAAATCATGCGTGCCAGCAGAGTTGACATCACAACACAAACATTTGTGTTTGTACTGTTCACAAATATGATGGCCGCATTATAAACAAACAGTTCTGAGAATAAAGCATTTGATGCCAACCGGCATGTTAATGCCAATAACAGACAATCACTCTCTAAAGACAAATCTTATATAAGACAAATCAAAACTTTTCTTTATGCGCCTTGTCTTTGTAAGGGGCCTTTTGATATCAGATAAATATCTGTTTTTCTCTTGAACAATCAATATCCTGCATCTTCCTTTCTTAAATTCGACAAACATCTGTGTGAAACAGCCTGATCACATCAGAGTGTTTACAAAAAACTGACACGAACAAAGACAACATTCCTCACAGCCTGATACAATCAGCAAAGAGAAAGGCCAGAGTTCTAACTGTACTTCACTTTCAGTATCAGATCTGTTGATGCAGGTTAATTATTAGAATGTTAATTTAATGCATTAATTATTGCAATTAATTATGAATACGTAATTAATCGCGCATCCTGATTCGCACTGCAAATTCCGTGAGGGATTTTTCTACGTCAGATCAAGTACACGTCATGGTTTTACACCTTAAAAACTTAAGGCTCATGGCGTGGGACCCTGAAAAAACAACAAGACATGATGCAGCGGCCAAATACGCCTGTTTAGGAGTCTACAAAAAAAAATGATTGCAGATGGAACACAAGAACACATTACACTCAAAAAAAAAAAATGCTGGGTTGTTTTTCAACCCAAATGCTGGGTTGAGACCGCTGGGTAGAAAAGTGGTCTTCAGCATAACCCAGTGGCGCTGGGTTGGGAACGCTGACATGAAAGAGCACGCACGTCACGTTAACATCGGACGACAACAGTGCGAGAAGCCGCCATTTTCTCAGCGTGAAAGAAGCAAGAAGTGAGTGAAAGACATTATGGTAAGTAAAGATTCAAAATGTAAAGTTTTCATTCATTGAAAAATACGCGGACACGGTTTTTGCCTCAGAAATGGAGGTCTTAACGCCCTCTTTTACTGAACGGAAGAGGTACTTTTAATATAACGTCCTTGAGTGTCTTATGTCATAGTTACATAAGATTTTACAATATTTGCACTTTTTGAGGTGTTAATAGATGGTTATGGTTACGGTTATATTCATGTTAATTTGTTATCTTATTTTTCGAGGTTAAACTGAATGTATGTTAGTTTTCTAAAGGAAACGGCGTTAGGTAATAAAGACTAGCATAATTATTTTGAGGCTGTTGAAGTGGTATTGTTAAAAAAAATTTAAATTAATGTTTTGCATGTAATATTTCAGACTTGTTGAGCTTGTGTCTTCATTGTGCCCGCGCCGGGAGTTAACTAACGTTACACAGAAGCCTGCTTTTGTGAAGAGGAGGTGGTTTTCTCAGCTTCTTCAGAAGAGAGGGAAAGATGGTTTAAAGAATGTTTGTTTTTTGTTTTTGTAGATGTTGAAAGCCTGAGACATATGAGAGCATCATTATTTTGAGATTTATGCAAGTTATTTTTAGAAAATAATTTTTTCTGTTGTCTCATGCCTGTTTACTTCACATTTTGATGCACCAACAGTGTGATTATGTGCTCATATTTTATGAAAACCATTGATATTTTATGAAAACCACTGTGTTTTTCATTGCAGAACTCAAACCAACTTTGGAGTTGTCTGATTTGGAGAGTCATCATTCTTAGTCCTCCTTTCTTAAAGGAATAGTTCACACAAAAAATCTTTTACTTGCCCTCATGTCATTCCAAACCTAAGACTTTTGTCTGTCTTTACAACAGAAATGAATATATTTTTAATTTTCTCATAATTTTTTGTTAATCCATTGAGAGTCTAGATAATTGGTATTTTCAAGTAGTAAAAGATGTAATAGTATGTAAAGAACTTAACTAATTGTACAATTATTGTATAATAGTGTTTTTGTATATTTTTATACAATATATAAAATTTACCAAAAAAAGTCAAATTTGATCTTAAAAGTTATATTCAACAAATGTTCAGTGCTTTATTTATAAACTCTGTAGCTGTTAATGCCATACTTTTCCACATTTCTTCTTACATGCATATTACTTTTTGACTGTTTTCTCTTGTTTTTAATAAATATTAACCTTTTGATAGTTATTATTTGTGTGTAAAAGTGATTTTAAAATGAACAAGATTTGTAGGTTCAATGCCTAGCTCGATTTGGGTTCATTTTAGCCTAGCAATGTAGTAATTTTAAACCATAAAAAAAGCAACCCAGCATGCTGGGTTAAACATAATAACTCAACTGAACTTAAAATAACCCAGCACTGGGTTCGTCCCTTTTTGACCCAGCGCTGGGTTGCCAAAATAATCCAAATTGGATTGTTTTCAACCCAGCAGTTTTTAGAGTGTATAACACGAACGCTGTAAAATTATTAATTGCAATTAATCAGATTCAAAATAAGTTTATGTTTAAATATTATGTGTGTGTACTGTGCATATTTATTATGTATAAATACAAACATGTATATATTAAAAAATATGGGTATATATTTATATATAATATATAAATATAAATATTTTATATATAAATCTAACATATTTTCTATTATGTGTATTTATACATAAATATACACAGTACACACACATTTAGTATGTAAACAAACTTAGTTTGAAGGTGATTAATCGCGATTAATCATTTTTCAGCCCTACATAACACAAAACAATATAGTTACGATATTATCAATATAGCATTCTAAATGTGCTTTTTGTCTTTGAATAATGTCTTTTGAGTGCTTTCTCAGCAAACACTGATATACAACACAGAAAACAAAAAGTTGAAGCATGCCTGTTTCAGAAGGCACAATTGTAAGAGGCAGGTTCTTATGAATATCAGTATAACCTGTCTTCCTGCCTTCCACGAAGCTTAAAATAAACCATTTAAGACAATGCAGCTGCGTGGGCTATGTGTACAGTTGAAAAACGATGACCTCACGATGGCAAGAAACCACTTGTTTAAAGATGAACTGGTCATACGAAAACTCAAGAGCCATATAAGAATATAGATCTTAACTTAAGAAAACTAATTTTTAAGCCCTATACACTTAATAAAGCTATCTGTTGTCTGGCTGAACATTTTTTCTGGTTCTTACATAGTTAAACACTCTCCCACACAAGGAAGCAGGGGGCCGATATTTGTTAAATAACTGATTGCCACCATGACTACAGTAAACACTGGGGCCCTAGGTTTGGTGTTTATTAACAAACACATCTTCCTTCTGGAGCAATTTAACATTAACCAGGTGGTATAATCTGCAGATCTGGCAGGTGCCATAATACACAGGGAGGGCCTTATGTAAACAGCTGAGAAGGGTGGGGGAACGGCTCGAAAAGCAACACAGCTAGAGTAAACAGCGAAGAAAATATCTAGACAAACAAGCAACCCCTCTCCTGACATGAATGTGAACCAGAACAGAGCTCGTGGGATTTGAGTGCTTGTTATTTAGTGCTGCTAACATAGCCGCTGCCTGTTTCAGCTGGCAGAGACACAGAGTTGTACTTTCACTGAGAACGAAGGACAAATTTCAGATTGGTGTAGGGTTGTATACATGCTGTTGAAGTCCATGAAAAATAAAATAGCATGGAAGATATGGACCAAACAAGGAATGGGTAAACTTCTCCAATTACTGAGTTCTCATAAAACTTGCCCTTTTCCTACAATTGACGGAAAGCTCGCACGAAGATCTGCCTCTATACAATCAACAATTGATGGATAGCACCAAGTGCCCACCCTACATTTTTTTAATTTTCGCTAATCCATTTCACTCAGATCACAATATGGAAGAAAAGATCCGTCACTACTTCCATTTCATCATGACTTTATTCAATTCCTTAAGTGCCATCCTTCCGTGGCATTAAAGGTGAATAGTTGGCACCTATGGGCGCTGCACAGTGACAACAGCTAGGTGAACAGATGTTTCACGTCATGGTTGAATGCTGAATTCACCAATCAGCATCCAGGACCAGAACTACTATCTGTTTACATAAGAAAAAATGTGCACTTGCAGAAAATCCATGCAAGAATAACATGCCACAGAGGAGGAAATCTGGATCAAAAACAGCATCCAACGTAGATTGCACAAATATCCAACAACTGAGAAAACATTTTTGCGCTTGAAAAACATGACAAATATGTACTAAAACATACACTCTACTAATGAGAGCATTACATTGTAATGCAACCTGTCCACAAATGTGGGGGAAAAGCAGGCCTACATGTGAATCATGCACAAACCTGTGAGTTACAACGTGTCATTCTGTCATAGGCTGACACCAGGCATGTTTGCTGTAAATAGATGTGTTAGAAACAACTACAAAATGCCAATCTGAACCAGTATTGGCCTGTTTGACTGTTTAAAAGAAACGCTGATGCAAGTTTGTTTTGGTTAAATGTTCTTACATTGTCAGAAACATGAAAGGGAACAAAAGCTCGTCAACAGTGTAACTGCTGAAGAAACAGTGCGTGCCTGTTTATTTGACTTACACTGGCATCGGTCTATTTGCACAGATGATAGGCCTTCGTCTCATGAACGTTTCTCTGCATTCCTAATGCCTCATTTTCTCATAGACACAAACTTTAGTCGACAAGCAACACAAACATGCGGATTTTAGGGGAAAGGTGAAGCCTCTGAGGACTTCAACTGTCAGGAAGGAAAAACATACACCAACCTGAAGGAATGCCTTTGAAGTCTCAATGAGGAGATATTGATACATATCACAAAGAGGGAGGGGAGGAAAGCAAAGTCATAAACACACACTCATGAGCTCTAAAGGTGCTTAATGTGATGCAGCATCAAGACGTGGCTCTGAAACTGAGTTAGAGTAACTAAATTAGCAAGAACATCAACAACAACAAAAAAGGTTGTTTGTTGTGTAATTATGACTAGGTCTGAGGATGGTGGGGATTATCACCCCTAATGCAACTGAACATTCAACTGTACAATTAATATTCCCAGGCACGGCTGTCTAATGTTGTTTACTTCTAGGTATTGATCATATATTAATCAATTCACTAGACCAAGTAACGATACAAAGAAAACATATTCATCAGACTCAGTCTACCTATTAATTCTCCATAATAGCACGTATCTGTGCGTTTTTCATCTCAGCTATGGAAATTAAAAACCAGTTCATCAATAGCAGCCTCAGGCTATTCAGTTACAGGAATTTACAATAAACATAAAACAAACAAAAAAACAACACCTTGTGTGCAATCTAGGAATGAATCACTAGAAAAATAAATATTTTAAAAAGAGGAGCAAAGAGAGCTCCTCCTATTAGAGGAAGATGTTGGACAAAGAGTCCAGGGAAAGAAATAATGTTTGGCTAGTTAAATACATTTGACTAATAATTCACAATATGATTTTTTTTACTTTTTCCATCAGATGAGGCATGACTGATGGCACACCATCTTACTGACTGGACTGTTATATTAACTGTTATATGCTCTGAATAAAAGTCTAATAAAAAGCAAAGGAACACTTTATAAAGTAACAAACTTCACAGGGCACAAGTCTATACATAATCTTTAAAAAATTCTTTCTCCTCAAATGTCATTATTTCACAGATCTTTGTAAACAGCAATGCCTTTCAACTTGCTATTATTAAAGGGGTCATATGATGTTGCTAAAAATAACATTATTTTTGTGTATTTGGTGTAATACATTGTGTTTATGCGGTTTAAGGTTAAAAAAACACATTATTTTCCATATAATGTACATTATAGTTTCTCCTCTATGCCCCGCCTTTCTAAAACTCATTTTACTAAGAAGATCCGGTTAAACAGAAAGATTCGTTCGCGATCCAGACATCACTAGACGAGGCAAAACAAATAAAACCCATTACAAACGAGGCATTTGTTGCATCCAGTGGGGACATAATTACTGATTATAATGACATATACTGTCTTTTAGGCGTTGTGTTGCGTATCGTGCTGCGTAAACATAAAACCATGTCTGCATTTGTGATCTGAGAAACAACAAACAACAAGCCTACTCTCGCATTTGAATCATCAGTGGCAAATTATTTAAATATAAAAAAACGTACATACCGGCTGTAAGTCAGAAGCGCAAGACTGTACTTGCAAAGTTAGAACTGGCCAACTTTTTAGAAACAGCCTTTGTGCAAAAGACGCATTGCAGGCTACTGGTGCAGGAAACAGCCCTCATCCTCCATAAAATGCGCAGCACACATCTGAATATTTGGGTTGAACTGTTCTGGAACAGTGTTGAAATACAACTGAGCCACTGATTTCTAGTCATGTCCTCTTTTGGAAGGCCAAAGTAGTTTCGCTTTCACAACGAAACATACAGCCACTCCACAACATGGCAGCTGCGGCAACAGAGAGAATAACGCCTTCTTTCTTTGCATGAACATCTAGGTGGCGCTATGCAAATCTTCACACATAGTGACGTAGAGATGTGGGGGAGTGTTAGAACGAGCCGTTTTAGGGGGGTTTGATAAAGAAGATCTCTTTGGATTTGAGACTTTAGTCTTTGCAACTTTACAGATCTTCTTTATGCACCAAGAGCTTGTAACACTCCAAAGAGAAAGAAACAATTTAAATCACATCATATGACCCCTTTAAAGCAACTGTTTCATACGTTAAAATTGTCTGAATGTTTAAATTGGCAAGGCTTAAAAACACATACAAATAATAAACTTTTGACATGGATTTATCAGTGGACGGGTCGGGCCACTGACAATTCTGTCAACTGTCCCGAGCATTGTTCACGCTGGCCCCGAGCTATAGGGTAGTCCTTTTTGTTAAGCACTGTAGAGCAGCAATATGTAAAAGCTGAAATATTAAAAATGTGTCTCTTTCTTAAACTTTACTACTGTAGTAGGCTTTATTTGTCACCTAAGAACACAACTCCCTAAACAGCACAGAGAATTCAAGTCCAATCACCCAAATGTAATTACTGGCTTACATTTGATGACTAAATGATTTTTTTCCCTGCTTTTTGGTTAAATGGAAACCTTCATTTCGGTTTCAGCCAAAAAAAATTAGGTGAATCACTAATTAATGGGATAATCCTCACAAAAATTAACATTTTGTTAGCATTTGCTCTCCTCCTTGTCATAACACAACTGGTGCACCCCAAAAAGTGATTTTAAAGAAACACATTTTTTCCCTCCAAACAATAATAACAGTAGGGTCTAGTTTTGTTTTGGACCCCTTTAACCTTTATTGACTTTTGTTGTATGAACAAAAAGAGTTTCTTCAAAATATCCTCTTTTGTGCTCCACTGTTAAAAAAAAAAAAGACAGTTATACTGGTTTGGAACAACATGAGGGTGAATAAATGATGACAAAATATAGTTTTGGTTGAACTGTCACTTTAAGACAAGCAGCTAAGAAACATACAAGATGACTCAAGCAGGTGCCTGCTAGCAGAACTACCTGAGTGTTTCACATTACATTCATATTCCATGAAGTTTATGAAGCAATCAATCATTTACCTGTAACCTGTACAGACTTATTTTTGAAGGCTAAATTCTAACACTCATGAGAGTTGTGTTTATGACAATTGTGTACAACTGTCTAACTTCATTCAAGGCACTTTAAAACTGCTGGACCTGTCTAAGAATGATTATTAAATGTGCAGACAACTAAAAATCAGCAGCATGAGTTCATTCAAACAGGTTCTGACAGCCAGACGAGGCTGTTGGGAGCAGTTGGCAGAAAGAAGGGGCTAATGGCACTTTGTAGTAGGCTACAGCATGGTGTCTGGATGCATGGGTCTATTTTTAGAGAGGTTTCTGAGATAATGGAAGAGGCAGCCCTCATAGAATATCGCATTTCATAGCCAGGCTACAAACGCATGACAAATTACGCAGATACACAAAACCACACTGTACGGATACAAGCCAAGGAAAAGATAGGCAGGTTGCATCAGTGAAATTACAGGCCAGACAATATTATCGTGAAAATGTGTGACAGGCTTAGTACAGAGAGCAGTTTGCTATAGTGCCTGCTTTTCATTCAGGTGTACTACTATGTAAATACACTTTACTGAGATGGAAATGATGTGGTTTCTACATAGATACTGAACATGAGGGTGATGAAGGCTTGTCAAACATTAAACTTTGAGTTCATTCAAACTTTTTAAACTTCATTAACAGTGTGTGCAGATTACAAACAAAGTCAAGGCTGAAACTTTTTTTTTTCCTGAAGGACAAAGATAAGGACAGTAGTTTGGTGATATTATATTTTAATACACTGTATTGCTTTTTTTGTCTTATTTGCTTTTTTAATTTATTTCTATAAGAAAATGCATAGGGATGCACCAAAGTGAAAATTCTGTGCCGAAACCGAAAATTCTGCATGCACTTGGCCAAAAAACAAAACTGAAACTGCTTTGTAATGATTATTTATTATTTCATTAAATAATATAAAGTAATTTTATAAGACTTTTTAATTTAACTCAATTCTTATGATAATAAAAAAATAACACAAGCTAATAAAATAACCACACTTTTACTGAAAGTAACAATAAAACTGGACAGAATTTATATTAATATTGCCAACACTTTACAATAAGGCTCATTAGTTAACTACTTTAGTTAGTACAGAGATGAACTAAGAATGAACATAATAGTCCTTCATCATTTATTAATCTTAGTTAATGTTAATTTCAACATTTACTAATGCATTAATAAGATCAACACTTGTGCTTGTTAACAGTTAATGTACTCTGAATTAACATGGGCCGTTTCTCAATATGCGTTCTTCAGCGATCTTGCGTCCTTGTGTTCTCGCTCTACGTCATCATTAACCGACGAAGTTCAATTCCAATTCTCAAGAACGCAAGTACAGAGGATGCATGAAAGTTCCCGGATGTGTTCTTGATATCAAGGTGGCATCGAGTACAGACTTGAGAGAATCAAGCCGTTAGAAATCCCAGAAGATGCTGTGGGCAACCGGTGTACGGAAGCATGCAAGCTTTAAACTCGCTCTAGCAAATACTTGATGGCTCTATAAAAGTAAACCTTTATCGTTTTGTTTTGCTTAATTTTAATAAAGTTATAAGACCCGGAGAAAGTCTGCAGTATTTTTATTTGCATATTAAAATGGATCGTAACATAGTCATAGTTAAACATATTACGCTGTAAAATAAAACGATATACAATTATACTGTATGTAAAGATTATCTATAATAGTATGAAATGTTTTAATAAGCTATGACTAATAAGTTATTTGTTTGTAATGTTATGTTATATTTATGGTTCACTGGCCGCTGCTTATGCTGTGACTAGGCGATCAGTTAAGCAAGAACGCAAGACCGGAAGACCGGTCTCCACGAGAACACAAGTCCGTTCTTTGCGTTCTTGGAATTGAGAAACAGCCATAAACGAACAGTGAACAACTGAGTTCCTGTGGCTCAGTGGTAGAGCATTGCGTTAGCAGCACAAAAGGTTGTGGGTTCAATTCCCAGGGAACACACATACTGGTAAAAAAAAAACAAAAAAAAAAAAACAAAATATTTGTAGCCTGAATCCTCTGTAAATCGCTTTGGATAAAAGCATCTGCTACATGCATAAATGTAAATATCACTGTATTATTAACTAACATTAAGAAAGATTAATAAATACTGTAATAAATGTATTGTTCATTGTTCGTTCATGTTAGTTAATACATTAACATTAACTAATGGAACCTTACTGTAAAGTGTTACCTTAATATTAAATATCAATATAATATTTTTATTCACTTCTATGTAACAGAATCAGATACAAGTTGTTGTTTTTTTGGACTAATTATCCAAATAATGTATAGTCCTACAAAGCTATTATTATCAGACCATGTGAGCAGAGCATAGCGTCACGTGTCGTGAAGGTAGCATCATTTTACCAGCGTTGTCCAGTACAGCTATACTACAGCATGTTATAGCACAGTCGAGCTACTACAGGAACAAGTATACTGCATAGAAATCTCCTGTCAGCGCGTTATTTGAGTGGACTTGAAAATGCCATTTTCGGCACAAAAAAAAGAGAACTCTGCTTGATTTCTGAACAATTGCATTCAAGAACAAATCCTACAGGACACCCAAGAATGAACAATATTACAAATATGAAAACTCTGGCCAATAACAAATAAGCCAATAATTATTTCATATGGCCTATAATGGATTTTTTAAAATTTTTATTTATTTTAACCCCTTAACTGTCACCGTCCCACCTGTGGGACGCTTGGTGCTCTTTTTTTTGTTGTCCTTTTTCTCTATAAAATCTTTTAGTAATCATCAAAAATTATATATCATTTGAAAGCTTAGAAGCTCAAGATTCATCCTGTGAAAACCATTTTGAAATCGGACATTGTGTTACCATGGAAATCATACTTTAAAATCTTATGGCGGTCTCCTCCCCTTTAGTGGGTAGTGTCAAGTGTCATATTACAAAATGCATTACGGTCTTTTAGAATCAAAACATTTTATAATCTTGGCAACAAACATATCATTGGAAAGCTCTGAGTCTCAGGATTCCATATTTGGTGGTTATTTTGAGAATTGAAGTAAAATTGACAGAGAAATCTAGAGAAAAATTCATTAAACAAAATTCAAAGGAGTTTTGGTGGCTCCCAGTGGCTGTTTGTGGTATGACGCCCTAAATACAATCTCACAGGAACCTCATTTTTTTTTATATCAACTTCAAATTTGGAACATAACTTATTTAGACAAGGCTTTAATTTTTATACCAATTTTAGAGTAAAAACCTGTTATGTAAAATAAATTAAATAAAATTAATATAGCACATTTTATTTACAGTACATTTAAACTATAACTCTTTGATACTTAAATTTTTTGCCAAAATCTGCTAAAAAAAAAAAGTTCCACTTTTGCCAAAATCTGCTAATTTTCTTCTTTAAAAAGAGACCAACCTTATGTCTATATTCCAAAGTGTCATAAAAAAATACAACAATTTAAGTCTGGATAGTGCACTTTAATGCCTATTTTAAAAATTTTCAGCAAAAATTAATTAAAAAGAATTTAATACTTTTCAGCAAAAATGAATTAAAGTGAATTGATCAAAAGTGATTTATAATGTTACAAAATGTTTTATTATATTTTGGATCAAATAACTGCAGCCTTGGTGAGCACAAGACACCATTCAAAAACAAAATAAAAATCTTACCATTCACAAATGTTTGAACAGTAGCTTACATAAAAACGTTTACATCTGTGTGGCGCGGACGACACAGTAGAGCATACACAGCATACGGTGATATGGAGAGACACAGAGGAGACCGTTGACAAAGGAATTATTGAATAAAGTCCTTATTTTTGTTTTCTTCCCTTACAAAAAGTGTTCCCGTCGCTTCATATAACCCAGATTGCACATCTAATGGCAGATGGAGTATTCTGACGATGACTTTCATACCTTTTATGGACCTTGACACTGTTATAGGGCTGTGCAAAAAAAACCCTGCCCAATTGCTTCTCAAAACTAGTCCAATCGCGGTTCGTTCCTGCCAATAAAAATACACGTTTTTGGCAGGGTTCCCTTGGTAATATTCACATTTTAGGGGCTAAATATCACGTTATTGGTATTGGGTTCGCTTCAACCCGCGAACATGAAAAACAACCACAGACTTGGCAACACTGGTTGGCATTTACTACACAGAGCCGTAATTCACTGACAATCTACACAAAATCGATTTTAAAATCGCAGTCGATTCTTTGTCGATTTTGAAAGCGATTTTGTGCAGCTTGTCGGTGGACTACGGCTCTACCAATTAGTAAATGCCGCTCCACCTGAACCAGTGTTGCCAAGTCTGCGGTTGTTTTTCATGTCCGCAGGGTGAAGCGACCCCGATACCAATAACGTGATATTGAGCCCCTTAAAATGCTAATTTTACCAAGGCAACCCTGCCAAAAAAATGTATATTTTAACCCCGGGATTCCATTTTTTTCGGGGAACCTCCTGGAAACGTGATTGGGCTAGTTTTGGACTAGTTTTGAGAAGCAACTGGGCAGGATTTGTTGTGAAAACCTGGCAACCCTGATCTTTACACACGTGCTGGAGATATACTACTAATTACAGGAGTGTCTTTACTGATGAGATGCGCATGAAAATCGCATTCGATTTTTTGCACAGCCCTACACTGTTATTTATTTGGCAGTCTATGGGACAGTCTCAAGCCTCCAGGTTTTCATCCAAAATATCTTAAATTGTGTTCTGAAGATGAACTGAGCTTTAACGGGTTTGGTACAACATGGGGGTAAGTGATTAATGACAAATTTGACATTTTCATTTTGGGGTGGAGTATCCCTTTAACCTCAAGCAAAAAAAATCATAGAAATTAATATTCTTATATGAAGCATACATGCTTCAAACTCTCCAGGATGGCAAACACAGATAGCACAACCACACTTTACTGTTCCAGAAGATTTGAATAGGTGTGCGAGTCAGTTGAGATAGGACAGCAGAATTATCCCCATTTCCATATAGATTACACCAATACACAACATGGTGTGACAAGCAATTCTTTCACTCTTAAGCAACACCTTCCCAGTCCACAAAGTAAACTTGTGCTTATTTACCAGAAACTGATTACTATGCACACACATGAACTATTAGTTTTGTTTTTTTAATTTTTAAGGTGTTTGTTTACTTAAAAATTAACCTACACAGTGGTCTAGGCTTATTGACTCTGCCAAAGGAAATGATAGTGACTGAATAACGCTTATCAAGAACAAACCTGTCAACTCCTCACCACGACAATGTTAATGCACTCATCTGGAACCCCTTAACTAAGGGGAAACCCTTGGTGAAGCCAGAACATAAGAAAGGGGAAACAGAATCTAAGGGAGTATTCACACTCAGCGATTTGAACCGTGCCCGAGTGCCTTTGACCCCCAAACCCAGTTTGTTTGACTAGTGTGATCGCGCCTTACTATGCCCGGGCGCGGTTGGTTTGGCCGTCCCTGGCTCGCTTGGAAGAGGTGGGCCAGAGCACGGTTCAGTTGGGCTCAGGCACGGTACACATGTAGTCTGATCGCTAACCGCGCCGGAGCACAGAACAGCTACTATTTTGTGTGCGCTATGTCATCATTACGACCACACATCTTCTATTACTACAGTACACTTATCAATTAATTGAAAAAAATCAAGTATATTTAGGATTATAATGGGTCTGTTTCTCATCTTATTGATGAACAACTGCAAATTCCTCCGTCAACGTCAGCTGCGTCCGTAATAATCATCTGATATGTGCAGCACAATCAAGTGAAAATCGCTGCACGGCATAAATGATAAATCTATTAGGCAGTCTATTAGCGAAAGTGATTTTCTACCCATTTTTCTTTTCAAAACAAAAAGTTGCATCGTGAATGAAGTAAGCGTAAGTAAGCTCTAGCCCGGAACATTAAAATGCAATGTAAGTGCAGGCCAGTGGGGGAGTGGGGAAAAGGAACAATCACGCTCGGGCTTGGTTCAAAGCAACCCTAAAAAGGAAATATCTGTCACATTCATCTACACATCCACGCCTAGGAGCGCCACACGTGCTGCTTCCTCGGAAAGAACAAACAGCATTACACTTACACTTACTCCCACATTCTCTCATGCTTGAGGCACTCCCTTCAACTATCACATCATTTGTCTCAAGAGTGCAATATAGCAATTTATGTACTAGACTGTTGTTTATTAGGCAGTCGGCCATCACAGCAGGACGTCTGAGTATGATATGCCATAAAGGTGTTTATCTAGACATGTCAAGAAAACTGCTAATCATTAATCGGATTATGACAGTGACATTACCGGTTCCTGACTTATACACTATCTGATTCACTGTGTAGCAGGAGATGAGGGAAGTTATGTCATTAAGAAATAAGGCATCACTTTTGTGAAAGTCATTAAAGCTGTTATTACGCAAGCAGGGCAAAATCTGTCAATCGTTGCATTATGCAGGCAGATATAAAAGTGACAGAGAGAAACAGGCAGTTTATAAACACTATTTAAAGGACAATAACTCTTTATCAATAACACAGTTGTGAAACAAGACAGGCCATCACAGGTTTGTTAACAATATGTCAAAGCTCCAGGATACAGAAAAACGCCTGAAGGAGTAAGATCTAAAAGAAGAATGTACTAATGCAGGTTTCCCAAACAGGGGTTCATGTGTTGGAAGCTAATATTAACCCTCTGTTAATAAACATGAGTAAGTCTTTTTTTTTTTTTTTTTTTTTATTAATCGACTTGTATTAGTTTTCACACAACTTGTACACATTTTACTAGTTAGACTTTTTCCAAACTATAATTCCTGACTAAATGTATAATCATGTGAAACATTATGAAGTTTCATTCACATAATAAAAATTTTTCACAATGCCAGGAAGGTTTTTTTTTTTTTTTTTTTTTTTTTTTTTAATGTTCTATAACAGACAGCAATACGATATAAAAGTAATATGAGCTATAATGTTGCTAGCTTAATGTCAGTAAGAATGATTAGAAAAACTTGACTATTCTCTGTTCATGAATATAGCCATATATGTTTATAACTATATATATTGTATAGGCCTACATACAAAGCATGCTTGTATGTAACTAAGCTTCTGTTCATGAATATCTGCTCTGGTGTAAATATTTTGAATGTGTTACACCCCAACATTGGTGTTTTGCGAACGTTTGAGGTATAAATGTATCAAGTAAGCTGTAAATATCACTGATAATAAATGTGCTATGTGGAAATTGTGTTCTTTTTTCCCTATAAATTACTAATAGTATCACAATAATGTTAATAATGCAGTTTATTTGTGTAAACAGCATGCTTACTTTTTTATTTCAGATGTGAGGATAACATTGCAAAAGAACCTGTTGCAAAGCGAGGTATGTGATGTTCATTTATATATTTCAACATGACAATACCAGTCAAAAGCTTTTGAACAGTAAAATTTTTCATGTTTTTGTATAGAATTCTCTTCTGCTCATCAAGCCCGCATTTATTTGATCCGAAATACATAGTTGCATTTGCTAAAGCAGTAATATTGTGAAATATTTTTACTATTTAAAATAACTGCTTTCTATTTGAATACATTTTAAAATGTAATTTATTCCTGTGATCAAAGCTAAATTTTCAGCATCATTACTCCAGTCTTACTCCAAGTGTAACAATATACACTATACCATTCAAAAGCTTGCAGTCAGTATATATAGAAATTAAAACTTTTATTTAGCACACGTGATGATAAACACAAAAATCATGTTACAAACGATGCTGTTCTTTCAATTTATCAAAAAAAAAAAAACTGAAAAAATTATACTCAGCTCTTTTCAACATTAATAATAATAATAAATGTTTTTTTTGTTTTTTTGAGTAGCAAATCAGAATATTAGAATGATTTCTGAAGGATCGTTTTACTGGAGTAATGATGGTAAAAATTCAGCTTTGAAAGTCAGTTTTGATTGTTCCTAATAAACTGTTTAGCTGCACTCGCAAGTGAATCTCAAGTAATTTTGTGGGATAATTAAATATATTCTAAATAAACTACAAACATAAAAATATACTGTCCTCACATTCTGTCTTGTAACTCTTTCTTCTTGGTCACACACCTGACTGAAAGGCTCATTATGCAGGTCATTATGCAGACCTTTGTCTTCTCAGGTGTAAATCACACTAAAATCCATGATCATTCACGCCTACTCGCATATGTCCTTTCAAAACAAAAAGTGTCTTAGAATTTTTTAATCAATCTACTGTTTTCTGTGAGCAAGTAAACAAGTTTTTTTCACATCATTTTGAAGCAAAAATTCTAGGCTACAAGATCACAAGGTTTGACAGTCTTGTGAACAAATGTTCTGTATGTGTTTTATTACTTTATTTCAGTGACTTCAAAATTTTAGTTTTTCACTAACCACACATAAACGTTGTTTTCTCAAAAACACAATCATGTACATACATGGTATTTACATATTATTGTAGCCTAGTTTGTACTGATTACAGTGTTTTCAGACTTTAGCCATGTATATGTTTATAAGCAACTGAAAAAAAGCACAAAATCAGGGCATGTCAAAACTTCTCCAGGCCCCCAAAACCCCCTTAGACCCCAGAGCGTTAAAGGGATAGTTCACCCAAAAATGAAAATTCTGTCATCATTTACTCACCCTCATGTCATTCCAAACCTGTATGAGTTGCTTTCTTGTTGAACATAAAAGATATTTTGAAGATTGCTGGTAATCAAACAGTTGGTGGTTGCCATTGACTTTCATAGTAGGAAAAAATACTATGGAAGTCATGGCAACCATCAACTGTTTGATTGCCAGCAATCTTCAAAATATCTTCTATGTTCGCCAGCAATCTTCAAAATATCTTCTATGTTCAACATATGAAAGCAACTCATACAGGTTTGGAATGACATGAGGGAGAGTAAACGATGACAGAATTTTTATTTTTGGGTAAACTATCCATTTAATTCATAAATCCTTTGGTTTTAAATGCCACATCTCACAGAAGGATTTATTGCAAACACTTGACTGACGTTATGAAGAGAGTTTGGAGTAAAATCATGCTATTGAATGTGGTATTTTCACGGGCTTTCAGATGGAGCAGCATTTACTACACAGAGCCGTTGTTCACTGAAAAACTACACAAACATCTGTCATTATCAAAGAATGATATCTTCGATTTCATTATAATTGCGATTAAATTGTCTGTGTTAATGAATGCAATATTGCGTAGCTGGTCAGTGAACTACGGCTCTGTATAGTAAATGCTGCTCCATCTGAAAGCGTATGATGGAGATTTACTACTAATCACAGAACCAGCGTTACTAACAAGATGCACATGACTATCGCATTTGATTAAACGTGCAGCCCTAATTCAATCAAATATAACATTAAAATAAACAAGTGGGGTTGCACAATTTATAAAGATGAACAATCGATCTTATCAAATTGCAATGTTCCAATCAAAGACTGCTATTTAATTGAAGTAGAAGTTTCAGAGTGAAGAGTGGCACTGTGTTTATTTATACGTGTGCAGCTCATAATACAAAATTTTCAAAACTGGAAAGGGGAATGCATTTAGGAAATCAATGTGCATTAGGTTCACTTGACTTTTTATAAATTCACGTAAGCAGAACTGCCAACATTTTTGTGGACAGACGTTTACAGCATGCCAAAAAATAAACCACAATTAAAGCTTGAAGATTTGACATGTTAAAAGCATGAGAGGTTGAACATCTTAAAATGAATAAGACAAATATTTGTAGTAACTTATAGTGTTAGCTTTTTTCTTGTAAAGACTGAACCCAAGTAAGTGTGGGCGATCTGACAAATTTGTATCATGATCAATCTTGAAGACATCCACAATCTACTTCTCAAACGAACTGTAGAGATTGTGAACAAAAATCTTGACAATTTTTGTAGCTGTTTACCAAATCTGTTTATATTTCATTCATACATGGTTGTATTATACATTTAATAACTATTAATTTTAATAATTTTCTTTCAGATATATACATATAAAGGCCTTTCCACACTGAGCTTGAAAAAGCAAAACAAATATCGGTCGTGATGACACACTGGAATAAAACAATAGTTTTCTATGGATGCTTCCACACAGACCGCAAACATTCATGCACCGAAAATGCAAATGTTTTTTTTTTTTTCGAACCAGTCTGATGAATCTATTCAGTTTCGCAAAGCAAACACATGAAATATGGAAGCAAATAGACATAAGATTATGACGATATATTTTCTGTAGGTGTTTTGTATGCAGCTCATTGTATATTTTATAGCAATAAAGGATGTTATGACAAATATTAGCAGTGTAGCATTATTAAACATACAAATAGTTCATGTATCTGCTTATTAATCAAAATCAACTATAGATCACAAGTTTATCTGCTTGCATATCATGCGACTATTAACTGACATCAGAAAAGTGTGGACATGCAAATGTGTCATTAAATTATTGAAATATTAAATTAAAAATCTCAAACAGGTACTTCAGGTAAATATTTTAGGTGAAAAGAATTCGGCATTAAAAAAAAATGATAATTTGGGAACCCTCTGTACTAACAAATGAAATGCTCTTTAACGCTCTACTGAAATTGTTTTCCAGTTGTGCTGAATGAACAGATCTTCACAAGTAAAGTGAGGGAACCAGATCCTAAAGGCAGGTAGGTAACACCTGGTTAGAAAACTAAAGTAAAAAAAAAAAAAAAAGATGGAATGGGATGCCTGTAAAGAGCTGCAACAAATGATTAACTGAATTGTAAATGCTCAGAGGTGAAAAGGAGGAATGAAACCTGTCAAGGGGCGTAGCTTTTTTGTGTTTGTTGTAGTTTCAACAACTTCAAAATCAAACAATGAAACTAAAGGAGAATTTTTTTTTTAACTCTTTAGTACACTCATGAAGAATTATGAAACTCTGTAAACCAAGTAGACTAAAAACGCTGGCTGTGATCTACCAACCTACCTAGGTAGCACTTCTAAAAGTGCCCTAAAATAAGTCTAGGTAGATACTTCACTCAACTATGAGACACAGCCAAAGTGACACGCCTCTATGAGAGGATGCATGTGAGTCCCTGTTTAAACCTGCTGACCAAAATCAAACCACCCAGTTAGGATTAACACTCAACTGAATGAGATTTGACTAATGCCCACTGACAAACATTGTAATACAGGCTGCTTAATTGTAGTGTGGAGCAAAAAAATAAAAAATAAATTGAATGGGTAAAGATTACATGTCCAAAAAGAAAATAACTGATTTAAACAACATTACTACATTTTTATTTAAAGCCTAAATGTATGATTGGGTAACTGAAGATGTGCATTTAAGTTACTTGATTAACTTACAAAGATAATATATATATATATATATATATATATATATAATATGTGTGTGTGTGTGATATATATATACATATATAACATATATATATAATCCAATATATATATAAGCCATGTATATTTTGCATGAACAACAGTCCTATAATGTATGTATTTGTAGACTGTATGTATTTATGTACAGTATGCATGTAACTTTAGTACATGCTGTGTTGTTAATATTTGTTTTGTAATCGTAACAGTTTAATAACAAAAATAAAAATAAAAATTAAAAACTGTGGGGATTTGGAGGTTAGATGTGATTTACGAGAGAGTGCGTGCAGTGTCTTGAACTGAAGTTACTCGGGCTGTTTTTGTTATCCACATGAACTGAACCAAAGGCACATGTTAGCCAGCTAACACTCCCATAGGGGGTTTAAATGGGATGCTGCCACAATTACGAAGTGTAACGAAGGACACCGACTATGTTCAAGGTAAATTACCTGTTATAAAACACTAGATAAATGGCGATTAAAGTGTGTAGAGCTTTGAATTAGCTGCTCCTCCTGTCTACTCCCCAGCGCTGCCGTTAGTTCTGATAAAGCTAATAACTAGCAAATCAACCTCGCAATGTAAATTACGAATAAACACAGTGAAGGAAACTTGATAAAAAGAATAAACTTACCGGGGATGAAGTGGTTTCTCAACGGACAGAAATTAAAACTTTAACAGCGACCCTGGAACGAACTTTTGCGAGCTGGAAAGTGCGGTACGTCGGTCTCCCATGAAGCTCGCGCAGACGCGCGCTGGACGCCAGACTGCCGCGTGCTGCACAACGTAAACAAGTGTATTCTTCCGCAGTGCGCGTCCCAGGGACTACTTTACGGACCACGCGACTGGATTTTGCAAGTATACGGCACCGTTTATAGCAAGAGTTGAATTATAAACGATAAACAAGATTAACTGGATAAATTTAGTGTGTGAGTCGTGTCAAAAACGAGTTTTTGAGATGAGTTTGAGAGCAGAGTAGCTGTTGGGGCGTGACGTCACGTCCACCTGCTGAGGGCTGTACTGCGTCGTCGCTCAAGAAGCGAGAAATAAATAACATTGCGCACTAGACTGGATATTATTTATTCAATGAGGCATTAATCAATAACACATTAAACACGAACTAGCGGGAAAGATATGTGGCGCTAAACTGGTTAAATGTGAATTAAATAAAAGGTATTGGAGATGCAGACAAGTTTAGACATTAAAAATTGCGTTTAAAGGGTGTGCAGCGCCACCTAGTGGTTACTACATAAGTATTTTAAACATATAAATGCATGCATTTGAAATTAAAGAAATTAACTGCAATAGTCATATTTCGAATTCTGATTTGTATTTATTCAATATTTCAAAACCTATAAGCAAAAGAAAAGGAAAACAATAATATAACTGATTAAATACATAGAGATAAACAAAACATTCTGTGAGTGAAACCCTGGGAGAACACAAGGCACCATTCCAGAAGATTGACAATCAGTTTGAGGTTTCAGATCCTGATTGGGAGCCTGGAAAACCTGCACAAAAGCTCCTAAAAAATAAACCCAAAAATCCACGTCAGTATTCGCATCTCATTGAGAGATCGGGGATGGGTAGGAAAAGGCTGAAATATGAAAGGTCAGCTGCATGTACAGGTTATTTGAAGGACAAACTCATAATTGTGCTTTTTAGTGCATTAAGGAACCTGGTTCATGATGCAGGTCTTTTTGGGCTTGAAGTTTCCGACTTGGCAAACCTAAATAAAACCGCCACACAGCAGAAAGTGAGCTAATGAAAAAGACATCAGTAAAGACGAACGTGAGAAACACGGTTTAACTCTCTCTATGCGAGTTCAGAAGGACATAGACACGTGCAGATCACAGGCGGTGAATTATAACACCGGAAAACAGAAAGGAAATCTCTTTGGTACTGAAAAACTAAAAAATATATGCTCTGATGATTACACAGGACGTTTTCAGTTTCATAGTTTGACAATATCTACACTAGCTCCCCTCGACTCACAAGTTTTCCAACATAAGCATCCATCCAAACACAATAAAACAAACTACAACAATAACAAGACACAGTGTGATTATAGTGAATAAAAAAGGCAGTTAGAAGCAAATGCATAAGTTAAGAAAAATAGACTTGATGATTTCAGACAATGAAAATACGAAGCATTTGGACTATTTGGACAAAGACGAGACACTAAGCGCCTACAGCAACACATAGAACAAAACGCAGGATATCAACCACGAGGCAGTAACCGAAAAAGAAAAGAGAAGTTCAACAGTGCTTTGGCGCCATTCTAAAACAGCTTTCATTTACATAAAATACTACAGGAGGAGGTCTGGATACAGTTTTCTAAATCATAAAAGCAAAGCCGTTCGCAAGATGCAAGAATTTACCCTCATGTGATTAATACAGGATTATTTCAATTTACTTAAATGTCAAATTTAGAGTGAAAATGTGGAATTGCATATGCATTATATAACCAAGGCTGTTACACCCACTTACATTTGCTCTGAAATCATTAATAACCTTCGAGACAAAGAGTTTTTTTCCAAAGAGAAATGTGCAATACTTTTGCATAAAACAGTTCCCAGAAGCAGATTAAGCTTAGCCTTAGACCTTTTTTTAGTCTTAGGTTATGCCTAATGTGTGTCTAAGGAAAAACAGCCCTAAAGAGTTTGAACCAAATGGATTTCTAACGCAACGAGTATATACTTTGACAAGCAGCAACTGTCACTGTCCTGCACATTTGAACCTAGAAATGGGGGGCCTTGCTTAATCGTGATGATTTATATTACATATGCTACTAGCTATGTGAGCTTTATTGATATTGCCTAAATATCTGTTATGAGAAAACTCCTTACGAAAAGCATGGAGGGATCATCGGCAATGCTTACAGCTTAAAAACAGGGCTGTAACATTCCCTATGTGATATGAAACAACCGCAAAACCCAAGTGTTCTGTTCGCCCAGGAGGGATTCTTTTTCTGTTTTCAGTCCATTTTCTAAGATCAGTCCAAAAACAGGGAAAACTGTGGTGAATGTACAAAGCTTGCTAATGTCTTGAGCGACCACCTTCAAATGCATGGTGCTCCTCGTGTGCTGAAAAAAAAAAAAAAAAATTAAATCAGTCAATAACAATTTTATGATGTTTTTGCACTTAAAATGTGTTAATTAAAGGGATACTCCACCCCAAAATGAAAATTTTGTCCTTAATCACATACCACCATGTCGTTCCAAACCTGTAAAAGCTTTGTTCATCTTCAGAACACAATTTAAGATATTTTGGGATGAAAACCGGGAGGCCTGTGACTGTCCCATAGACTGCCAAATAAATAACAGTGTCAAGGTCCACAAAAGGTATGAAAGACATCGTCAAAATACTCCATCTGGCATCAGACGTGCAATCTGGGTTATATGAAGCGACGGGAAAACTTTTTGTAAGCAAAGAAAACAAAAATAATGACTTTATTCAATAAATCCTTTGTCAGCAGTCTCCTCTGTGTCTCTTCATATCACCGTATGCTGTGTATGCTCTTCTGTGTCATCCGCACCACAAGGAGGCGCAGTTTTATTTCAAATCAGAGCTAAATACACAAAGAAACAGCGCATCCTTGTGGCGCGGATGACACAGAAGAACATACGGTGATATGGAGAGACACAGAGGAGACTGTTGACAAAGGAATTAGTGAATAAAGTCGTTATTTTTGTTTTCTTCGCTTACAAAAAGTGTTCCCGTCGCTTCATATAACCCAGATTGCACGTCTGATTGCAGATGGAGTATTCTGACGACGACTTTCATACCTTTTCTGGACCTTGACACTGTTATTTATTTGGCAGTCTATGGGAGAGTCACAGGTCTCCCGGTTTTCATCCAAAATATCTTAAATTGTGTTCCGAAGACGAACAAAGCTTTTACGGGTTTGGAACGACATGGGGGTAAGTGATTAATGACAAAATTTTCATTTGGGGAGGAGTATCCCTTTAACTGAACCAAATCTATAAATACAATTAATTTAATGTATAACACTGTATCAAGCCATTAGGGTTTGCAGTGAGAAGAATGTAAACCGCTGGCACTTACGTTTATAAAATACTGCTTTAAAAGATATCTGTGGAAGAAGTTCGTAGATTCTTCCTAAAACGTTTGCCTCGTTGGCAAAAGAGGCGTTTCCATTCCAGACCTGAACCACATCTTCTCGTTCTCTCACACTGACACTTACTCCTACCACCTCATCCTCTAAAAGACAAACAAATATTGAATAATTTATTTAAATGTTATCAATGAAATAAACAGAATTTAACAAAAACATATTTCTGTACTCACCTGATGCACAGTAATCTGTGAACTGTTCACCAATTGTAGCCAATAGCAGCTCCTTCCACACAGCTGACTGGTAGAAAAAAGGATATGGACAAATTATGTTTTGGCAGTGAAAGCACACACCAGAATGTATGGGAAAATACTGAATTTGTGTTTGTATTTAACATATTCACATTATGCAGTCAGTCTACAAGTCAAAGTGTAGCAGACTTACTGTGCTCTCCTTTGGCACTTTCATTTTCCAAACACCTCCCTTGGCATTGCTTTCCTCTTCCCTGTGTAGACAGAAAAAAATATTTTTAAACAAAACGGTTTATATAAATGGTCCCAAATGCATTTCCCAAGCCAAGGACAGATATACATTCCAGTTAAAAAGTTTGTGGTCATAAGATTAAGCTTTTAAAGGAAGTGTCTTGTGCTCACAAAGGCTGCATATATTTGATCAGAAACACAGTAAAATCCGTAATATTGTGAAATATTATTACAATTTAAAATAACTGTTTTCCATTTTAATATATTTTAAAATGTAATTTATTTCTGTGATGCAAAGCTGAATATTCAGCATTATTACTCCAGTCATCAGTGTCACATGATCCTTCAGAAATCATTCTAATATGACGATTTGCTGTTCAAGAAACATTTTTATTAACAGTTTAAATGAAAGAGTCTGAAAGAGCAGCATTTATTTGAAATAGAAGTTTTGTAACTTTATAAATGTCTTTACGGTCACTTAATATCAATTCAATGCATCGTTGCCGATAATAACAAGTATTAATTTCTTTTAATAAAAAGCACTAAAAAAAGAACTTTTATCATTAATTGGCTGAAGACTTACCATAGCGGTCTTCTTTCTCCTCGCATTAAGTGGTAGCTACACCTCAGAGGGAGGCAGGACACAGCAGGGATGTTGTTGTACACACTCCAGAAACTCTTTATGTTATGAAAAACAGGTGATGCATAATATATGAGCAACAATATTTTTCCCAACTGCAACAGTAAACTTTTTTTCCTGCTGCTTTACAAAACTATTAAATATAATATTTTGGTGCCTAATTTCATTCAAGTCATATACAAATCTAAATGGAAATACTGAACATGATAATTATCAGTTATTAGCATCGACTCATATGACTCAATTAACATTCAACAAAAACTGAAATTTCCCCACATCTTGATTAATATATCAGAGGACTAGTTTTTTCAGGTTGATCAAGCAAAATATAAAATTACAATTACAAAATTACTTGTAATAAAAGTGCAACACCTACCTGTACAGTGTGGACAGTGTATATCTTTTTGAGATTTGATTCACACTCTGCTGCCGTTGTACCTGGTAATGACCTTGAAGATATAAAGAATGAAAAAGAATCACAAAATGCACACTTGTAAATAGATTTAAAAGAATAATTCACTTAAAAATAAAAAAAAAGTTGTCATCATTTACGGGCACTCATGTCATTTCAAACCTGTATGACTCTCCGTCTTCTGCGGAACAAAGGTGAATTTCTTAGTTATATAAATCAAAAGAGTGGCCAAGATAATGAAAGTGAATGTGAACTGTTGCTGTCAAGCTTCAAAATGACAAAAGGTTGCTTGAGGTGCTGTGCTTTTTGTCATTTTGAAGCTTGACAGCTTCATATTATGTGATAAAAAAGCACATTCTTCAGAAATTCCCCTTTTGTATTACAGATATTCCCCTTTTCCATGGCCAAAGGAATATCATACAATTTTGTAATAACATGAGGGTGAGTAAATAAAAACAGATTTTTGGGTGAACTAAACCTTTAAACAAGACATTTTTCCACTACATTAAGCTTGTCACATCATCCATATCTGTGTCATAAACCATAGATTCATAGGGGTGTTATCTCCGTCTTATGTCAAGTGCAATTCAGTGCTTGTGATCGTGCCATGAGACACAGAACACAAGCATTTCACAATCGTTATGGCAACCAAATGTCAGTCTGATGGTAAACAGGACTTCAACGCTTTGAAAATCATTGCCAAAAAAGTGAATTTTACGAAAGAGAAGCTTAAGGAAAAAGCAGCCTACCACTTGTTTTATTTATATCATAATAATATTTATATTTATATTAAATTTATATTAAAATCGCATGCAAATGAACAATCAACTTAGAAGTGGTCATTTCACAATTTCAAAACTTATCATGCACTAACAGTGTCCTACGTTTTGAAAAAGCAAACAAAACTGAAACGGGCTCCTGACAAAGCCTTGAGGTACACCCTTCCCATATTACTCTGTTGATTTACAGAGCTTCAGAAAGAATATGAAATCTGATATTAAATAACAACCATGACCTACAGGTGCCTCGACCTACTTTACTTAAGTTATTATATCAGCTCTGCTTTATGACACTCTTAAAGCTTACAAACACTTAATACAGGCGCCTGAACCATCTACTAGTGTTAGCTGTGCTCGTTTAGAAACTGAAAATAGTAAGGTTAGCCATAAAAAGAGAAAAAACCCACAATCTTAGGCCTTTGTTGACAGGCTTGTGGATAAGTTATAGAAAGTCGAATCTTTAATAGCAGTAATATACCTACCGATCCAGCCAGAAGGTCCAGGGGGAGTGCAGCGGCAGCGAGGTGCCGTCCTCGATGTGGTTGGTGATGTTTTCCAGCTCTCTCTCGTCGATGTGGATGTCGTTTTCTGCAGAGTTCACAGGGCTGCTTTGTCTCGCCGTGTTCAGCTGCAGATTTGGGGTTGCAGGAACCGCCATTTTTGCTTTTATTACCGCTAATCGATGTGTGAGTGTTTTGCTGGGAGATCTATAATAGTCTCCACATCCACAGGTAGGCAGATTATTGATGCTGACTCATTTGCCGATCGGCCGGCGGGACTTGCCGCGTCACCGACACAACAACAACAACAGAGTCGCACTGGGGAGGGTGACGTCAGACGCAGCGCGCCCCGTCTCAACCGCGCTTCAAAATAAAAGCATTCAGACGCATTTCAAAACAAGTGGTATTCATTTTAAAGGTTTGAGAGTTTAATCAGGCAAACAAGCTATCTTTAAACTAACAGCGGTTTTCTAGCTGGTTCATTTGCTGGTAGACCATTTTTGCATCGTCAAACCGTGTTGATATTGTTAACAAAAACTTGAAATAAAGCCAAAATAAAATAAAACAAAACATGAATATTAAATGAAAAACTTAAAGTGACAATTAAAAATTACTAACTAAAACCAGTGAATCATTTCTTGGCAGTGAAGTTTAAGTTAAACTGAAAAAAAAAAAAAAAAATAGAATGTAGTAAAGCTTAAAATGTCAAAAGCCCACAAAAATACTAAAATCAAATTAAAGCTAAATGGATAGGTAAGAAATGGCAAAAGCACATACATTTACTACCATTAAAATAAAGCCAAATAGAAATATGTAAAAAGACAAATGCACATAATTACTAAAACTAATTTATATTAATAACTATTTTGATTATAATAGTTATATTTTGAATTTGCTTATTATTATTATTTTATTTTGGTATATTATAGTATAAGATTATGATTAGGGTTAGATTACGGTGATAAAGTTGATATTTGGAGCATGGTAACAACTAATGACCAGTTCAGACCAGCTAGAAACCAGCTATTATGTTCCAAAACACAGCTAAAACTAGGGGGTGGATATGACGTGTTACTGTATCAACATCCTTTGTTTGCCCTCTGATTTAAGGGTTAAGAGGTTGGGATTGAGACCTACAAAATTCATTGATATTCCAGTAATTAATGGAACAACAAGAGCCTGTTGATCAAAGAGTATATGTCTTATCTAAATCACACTGAGAAGGTTTGCTAAGATTGTAGTAGATTCAGTGGATATCTAATAAACAATTAATGAACGTGTTAAAGAGCTTGTGATTATACGCATCCATTTTAAAGTCCAGATGAAGCAGAAGTAGCGACGGACCTCTTCTTCTATATTGTAATGTGCGTATATGAGTTTAACGGATTATCAAAACAGAAAAAAAAATGTTTGGGAGGGGATTAGCATCAGGTGACTGGATGTTGAGATGTGGATGGAGTTGAGCATGAGCTTGCAGTGGTGGGACTAAATGAAGAAGTCCTGCACATGTCACCAGAGAGAAGGAAGGTCCAGTTATGACACTGTGAGTAAACATCATAAGGTCAAAAAAAATCATATGCATGGATGATTTGTTCACAATAATAACAATAGCATGCATTCAGAAAACAGAGGATGCATTTGCACTTCACACCAATTTAAACACAATATGCATTGGTTACTATACAAGAACAAACTGCTTGTAGAAAATCTAAACGATCACATCAAAGTCTCCAAGATGCTTTGAGACTGTAATGAGTTTCAGAAGTATTTTATTAGCTTCATAAGCTTCTAGATTGTTAACAAATGTCAGAATGAATGTGTAAACCTGTGCAAATCATCCTTATGGGTAAGAATAAGCCAATTTTTACAACACAATGCTACAGTATACTGGAAGTACTTTCCAAATTTTTAGTAGAGATCTTAGTAAACCGTAAATATTCTGTAAGAAATCTCACAAATAGATAAGCTGCTTCATACTCCAACAACTGCCGGTTTCTCTCTCCACCCTTTCGTTGCCATGAAGTTGAATAATAGACAGTACTGTGAATCTCTATATAATTTTACAAGAAATATGCAAAGTTTTAAAGTCTAAAAACAGAGCAAGATAAAGAACAATATTCTAAATAGTCTCTTATCATCTTGTGAACCACAAAACATGTCTACATGGTACACCGTATGGATTTCAAAGTTGGCCTTGTATTTATAATACTGTAAACTCACATCATCACAGTTTGTGTTTCCACCATGTACACACATAAGAGTTTGTCATTTGAAATAATAAGGGAACAAATCTCCCTGTACACGGTGGTCTAGCGTGATCTTATTGAGAACTTGCTTTCTACAAACAGCCGCAGCAACGGATCGTTGACTCAGAGCTGTCTGAGAGATGGAGGAATGAGCTCAGATACTGTACATTTAGCATAAATGATTCTACGTTCTAAACACAAAGTCAAAACAGCCGTCTGCACGATTTAATGACAATCAACAATAATAATGCAAACTTGGGAGCGCTGATTTCCGTGGTGCACGAACATGGATTATATCTGGAAGGAGTAGGGCACAGAATATACAGAGGTTCCCGGAGTGACAGTGACTCACGTGAACATCAACACATCAATCTACAAGGTGCTCCACGAGGGTTTTCGACAGGTACACTTCTGCCGATGTGTCAAGATGGACATTGTCTGAATGGGTTGAAAAGATCCCTCTTCCATGTACAGTTACGAGTGTGGAGCTCTGGGCCTCGCCAAGTGAGACTGCGGTGTGTGGATCTCTTCCCTTTCACATGGCCTCATTGTGGCCGGAAGAATGGTCTCTTCTGGGGGTGGAGGCGCGGGACGACCCCTTGTCTGTGCTCTCTGAGCTGGAGCTCAGGTGCTGCTGCTCAGAGCCAGCGCTGGAGGTGACAGTAGAGGAGGAGATGGAGGAGGAGCGAGTCTTCTCCTTAAAGTCTGTGATGATGACAGTCACATTGCCCACTGTTATAGCGAGCTGCTGAGCCGAGCTCCTGTCCACGTTCTTCAGTTTAGGTCTGAAGTGTAACAGAGGAATAGAGAAAGAAAGAATTACACATCAACTTTATTACTGCAGCGTTTATTGCGTAAAGACTATTAAATGGATAGTTCACCCTAGAATGGAAACTGTCATCAGTTATATATAATATAATATATGATATAATAAAAACTACATTATATCAGTGATATCAAAATAACACAAATGGTTCCAAAACATTCTCATGAAGATATTTGTGAAATGAAACCTGAGAGATTTCTGTCCCTCCATTGAAAGTTCATACAACCAAAACTTGCACACATCATAAAGTACAAAAAGACATTGTAAAAGTAATCCATATGAATCGAAGAGACACAATTGCTTTATATATTTAAATTTTACATTTTTATTCACATAAACACACCGATTAACACACATACATAGAGCACACTGAATATGGTCAATTGAAGCTCAAATGTGCTTGACTGATGTACGAGAACCAATCAGGTTTGTTCTTGCATGTACAGTTGAGTTTCTGTAAATGATTGATTTGTTTTATGTATGTGCACATGATTTTTTTTTTTTTTTGTCTTTCTAATGTCTTTTGATCCATCACATTAAAATGAACATTCAATGGAAGAACAGAAAACTCTCAGAATTCTTCAAAAATATCCTCATTTGTGTTTTAAAGATGCGGGTTTGAGAAGTAAGTTATAACAAAATTTTCAGTAGTGGGCTCTCTCGTGTACAGTGAAACAGCTTTTTCTAGGACCCTAATATGACTTTATGACTCTTTACCTTATGTAAGTGTATACTTTCATATGCTTTTGTCAGAAGTACGTTTCACTTCATTTGGAATAAACTACCGAGTGTATCTTTAAATGCTTAATTCAGCCCAATGTTCTGAATATGATCATCCAGTTTTAGCTGTATATATTGCAGCAAGTTAAAGAGCCCATGGATTATGCAACTAAAAAGACTATTAGCCGCTCACTGGATTTCCTCTTAATAACTCAAAGCAGTAACCGTATAAATTGAATATGAAGTCTTAAGTAGGAATCAAGAATACTCTAATGCAGGTAAATGCCTGCCTTAAAATCACGATGTAACATAAGCGGCAACAGATATTTTTACGTATTGTGATGAACATCCAAATATAATGGATTATCAAAAAAAAAAAAAAAAATGTAGGGCAGGGACTAGGTTCTATACACTAACTGTTGACTGAATGGAGAAATATCTGAATGCAAGCTTGCAGAAATCCAGCAAACGCCACCAGAGAGATGTCTCCCATTTTACAGAAAAAAATTCATCAATTACAACAAGCTCATTAAGATGCATTTAGAAAATAGATAAAGTGAATTTTTATTTCATGCCAACTTTAAGAACTGTTAAAGAGCAGATCAGTTCAGATCAGTTCTGAACTTACCGTGAAATTATAGATTTGTTATTCTTCGTGACAGACTTGCCAGCCTTCATGCTGTTACTTTCCCCAGCTGGACCTTTCTGAATCAGTTTGGGCCTGTAAATGTTGATTCAATATGCCATTAGTAACAATTACCATACAACTTTCCCCACACTCTATGGACTTAATCATTCATGTGTAAATGTATTTTTATAGCAATTCTCCACTGGTGTTTTATTTAACATTTACATTTATTCATTTAGCAGAAGCTTTTATCCAAAAGCGATTTAGAAATGAGCAACATGCATTTCTCATTGAAGATTAGCAAATGAAATATCACCAGTTGAGTTATTAATTTAATAAATTATCCAATAAATGAATACTTTTGTGTGTGATACTTGAACTGCTCCTGTTTTAATCAGCTCTCAATAGAAATAATCGAATAATATCTTTATAGAGTGAAACAGTAGCCATCTACTTCTCAGTGGCCTTGGTTCCAGAACTACTTTTCCCATTCATTTTTCTCAAAGGGATATTAAAAATGTTTTTCTTTAAGAATTCTAAGCCATGAACCAAACCAACCAGCTGCAAAGTGAGTCAAAACCTTACAAACTAGATATAAAAAATCTTACAAAAAGACAAAGGTACAAGACTGTGTACTTAATGGCTTTAATGAGGGAAAGAACTACAATCCCATGGAGCATTGCAAAAAAAAAAAAAAAATCTAATTAAAAATGGAGAAACTATTAACTTTTTAGATGTTGCTTATAAAAGCACATAACATCTATTAACAAACTTGCAGCTCACAGATGGTCTGTCTTTATGGATTTATAAATTATTGTTAAAACACAGTTCCCCTGTGGAGAAAATTGATGGGATTTTTAATTCTAGAACCCAACTGTTATAAAGTAAAAATACATGCATTAACAGAATAAAAAGAATTTGACATAATGAATTAATTGCATGTGCTTGTTAACTTTGACAGCCCTAATAACAATATCTGATTAGATCGATCTAAAAGTAAAAAGACCACTTGCAGAGCATGGCTGGATAAAAACACTCACTTGATCTTCTTAGCAGTGGGTTTTTTACTGGGCGTGAGGCTTTTAGGTCTCTCTTTGTGTTTCTCCATCATGGCTCTCTCTATTTTCCCTTTTTTGAGTTCCTCTCTCTCTGCACCCATCCTCTCTGCCGGCTGCATCCCAGAGCCTGCCGTGTGTGGATGATCTTTATCCATGTGCTCTCTGTGAGGCTGAAGTTTGTCCAGCATTGCTCTGTCCGTGTGCTCTCTGTCTGTTCTGCTGTGCTGCTGCTGCAGCAGGTCTGGGGTCAGTCCCGCTCTCTCAGGCCTCCTGTCTGTATGGAGCAGCTGCGGTTTGTCTAGACCACACTCCTGTCTCTGAGACTGTCCTCCATCCAGACCTAATCTCTCGGGATGGTCGGAGTCAGGGTGGAGACTGCTGAGTCTATCCGAGTCGGAGTTGTCCATGTCGAAGTGGTCGTCGTCAGGCAGGTCTCTGTCTGTCCTTTCCCTTCTGTCTTTCTTGGCTGGAGGTGGTCCGGCGTACTGTTGAGCGACCTGCTGTGCCACGAGTTGAGAGTTTATCCTAGGTTTTCTAGAAAAGAAAACGTTACCAGAAATCAAGTGCTTTGTCAATACTGATGTCAATTTATATAGTCTTAACCACCAATGACCCTGAGAGGGATGAGAAAAAGTGATGAAATTCTAATTCCAATATGAAGTGCTCTGTTTGCTGTTAGGACGACAAAAGGTTTAAAAGTTACATTTTTAGGCTTGGCTGCCTCGGGGGTCTAACAGAGCTCATCAATGTCAAAATGATTAAGATGGCCAATCAAATCAAAGTAGGTGCGAAGCATTATAAGAGCAGACTAAGATGGATGTAGCAAAACATTTCATATCTCACAATCATTTTACTATAAAAATGTTGAATGGCCGATAGAAATATCCAGGGATGCAAACTACCAAACTCACATATGGCTGTTCTGAAGTGAAAATATGGCATAATTTACATGATTCATGTAATTCCGAACTGAATATGATGAGACAAGAAACATTTTGACACGTTTTTGACATGTTAGGCGTACAAATAAAAGTGCATCTGTTTAAAATATTATTTGCAAATATTTCAAAATGATTACTTACCAGCTAGAATTAGACTTAGAATTTTCTTCACAGTTCTATTTCTACTAAATAAATAAATAAGGTTACGGCCTTGGAGGGCAGGACAACAGATGACCAAAAATTGCTGTTTTAAAATATGATGCCAAACAACCCTCACACAACACCATTTGAAATAGTAAACCTTTTGAAATAGAAAAGAAATCTTAAACACAAAACCTTGTGTGTCCCACTTTGCCAGCTTTTGCCCTAATATATATGCGTTTTGGACACATGTACTGATTCTTTATTAAAACTAATTTCCATATTAATATTGATAGTAAAGTTTATATTACATATTATCAAAACTATGAAATTATACAATGTTTTGGAATTATAGAATGATTTCTGAAAAACCATGTGACACTGAAGACTGGAGTAATGATGCTAAAAATATAATGATGCATTGCATCAGGAATAAATGACATTTTATGTAATATATGCAATATATTACCATAGAAAACAGCTATTTTAAAATGTAATAGTATTTCAAAACATGACTGTTTTTACTGTATGTCAATCAAATGAATGCAAACGATCACATAAATAAATCTGGTAGGCACAAAAGAGCACTTTCCAAAACATGAAAAAAATTACCTGTCTCAAACTTTTAACTTTGCTGTAGTGTATTACATGGGGTATTATTATAATATTTTAAAATGTGTATTGGCCCTTTTTAAAGGTTGTCATTATATATGAACTAATGCGAGGGAAACAAAAACCACTTCTGGAGGTTTGGAAAAATGCTGCGCTTATTGACCAAAATGGCAATTACTCGGATGATGCATTTGGTCTATCAATTCAATTCAAACACATGAAGTTCATATCTCAATACTTTTTTCATACTGGCACAGCAGAAAGCATTGAGAGATGCTTTAAGGTTATAAGCGAAGGGAGTATTCTGGGTTTACAACATTACCTCTCTGAGTCAGTTTCAGTTGGAGAATCACAGTAAGTACATGTGGAGCTGAGTTAACAACACCCTGCTGACAGTTCAGGTCTCTGATTGGTGGCTCTCTATGATGTTCTTATTACATTTCCTGTTCCAGATTTAACTTCATACTGACAGCACTTAATCACCATCCCCTAATCATATTAAAGAACAAAACTGTGCTAAATAAATACAAATGAACATATTCACTTTGCTACAACATCATAAACAAACACAAATCCTTTCTTACAGCACCTAGACTGGAAACATCACATTGTTTTGCACCAATTAACTGTGATTATGGAGTATTACCACAGTTTTGACAAGTGGAAAAACTACTTGACATTTTTTGCATTATTGTAAGTGTGTGGTCCACTTCACAGCATGAGGATGGCTTAAAAGCGAGACAGAGAAAGGGTTTGTTTGTGTGTCGTCTGTGTGGTGCCCTGCTGATCCCCTCAGCTGTTGCTACTCTGGTGTGTAAGAGTGGACAGACACAGTTGAAGCTCACTCAAGTCAGCAGAAGCACATCTCAGAACGGCATTATAACCCGGCCTCATCAAACAACCTCTCTATGAGAGAGCAGGGACTGATCCTGTTGCTTTAACAAAGCCAGAAAATCAACATTCAAGCATGCAATTTACGCCGAGAGAGATGTCTGCGTACTTCACGCTGTACACAATACATGAAAAGACTGTCACTTTGGCAAAGATATGAACACCTGTGATAAAGCCAGTGAGCACTCGACTGGCCACATTCATCCCACTAGAGTATTTGGCTGAATACAGGTAATGGAGCAAAACATAAAAGGATATGGCGTTGCTTTCATGATGTGTCAATTTTAAGAACACATTTTGAAAAAAAAAAAATGAAAGATGAAACACTTTACATATACATTGGACTCCAAACGTCTGAGACCACCAGTGAATCCTTTTTTATTTTCACAATTTAACATAAAAATATCAAGTATAAAAATGTGAAGTTTAATTAAAAAAATAAATAGCCATTTCAAAATTCCTCAAAAAGCATCTGATGTTTGGTGGAAACATCTGATATTTTGTACAGAGTTCTATGCCACAAATTTGCTTATTTGATTAGTGACCTAGAATTATCCCTGCTGTATCCCATAATCCACTTTTGGGAAATCTTAAACAGCTAAAATAATTATACACTACCATCTGTGCTGTGCTTTTGCAAAACAGCTATGAACATACTGAATATCTACTACAAAAAAAATGCATGCTTTTTCCACATTGGCCTATATATCTTTAATTTGACAGACAGACCCCTCTTCTAATCCACTCATCATTTCAGAGACTATGGCTGCATGCCATAGGCGCCAATAATACCATAAATCCTAGCACATAACATCAGCAATAAGATAACATCAGCGCATTAGTGACCACAGCAATACATCAAGCCATGTGTTTCATATTTTGCACAGTACTGAACAAACAGCACAGCGTGCATAACAAAACAACAATGCTGCACTAGCAAATCTGAGATAGTTAAAGCCTTCATCTTCCCATTTCCCATTTCCTATAGGATCACATAATGGGGCCCTGCGCACAGACCAGGACACCAGATCCTGCCGCCTGTCCAAGAGTGTCATTGAAATTCTACAGGAATCACATGACGTCAGAGTGGATAAAGACACAATCCACAAGACAAAATATCAATGTTGACATCTTTACTGCATGCATGTGCATTGTGTTTATGATGGATATGAATGCATAGCTCCCTCTTATATGCTGCAGTGTCACTTTACCTTGTAGATGTACCTTTCCGCACATCACATATACTGCATTTGAATGCCTCTGCACTGTTTTTGAAAGTGCAGACGCTACAGTCCCAAAATCCGTTGTCTGCAGAGGGCTTGGCTTGTCTTTTTGGCCTACAAGATTTAAAGGGAGAATTGGTTAGGGTATTTAAATAGCATGCTGCACCCTAATTAGTGCAAATGTCATTGTGTGCACTAATTCTACGTGCTGTATTCAGACGCCTGTCCTCCACAACCACACTATTACACTCGCTGTCTGGGTGCGGTAAAGTTGGTTTTATATTGGACATCCGTTAGACATTAGCAGAGCAAATTAAGGGACTGTCTCAAAAGTGCATGAAAATGATAAAGATATGCATTCCAAGATTCGAAAATATGCAAAGCATCATGCAAATAAAATGTAAAGATGTGAATTAAGTGGAAAAACATTAATACGTGATTTTAAAATGTGAATGGAATATTCACTATGAATTGTTACATTTTTATTACACTGTTTTCCAACATTTTCTTTTAACTGTTAGAAACAGGAGATGATATGGCATCTGTAATTTATACAGTAACATTTCTAACACATCATACATGACTTGGATATTTTAAATATGATTTTGTGTTTTTTTGGTAAATCTTTCAATTATTCAAATCTATATAACTTCCTGGTCATGTGACCTGATGATGTCACACCAGTTGTAATATATTCGCACAATCCTAACACACATCATACCTTTAAAATAAATTGGATGAAGACTTGTATCAATAAGCTGTCATCTATATGGTATCTGATCTCTAATGGTTTTTTTTTTTTCACATTTAAGTTTCTTATTAATGTGAAATTAAATCATTCTGAAAATCCCTATCAAATTGTCCCTTTATCATATGCAGATGTTATTAGCTTGGTATCTAATTTTTAAACACAATTTTACACCTCACTCATATCTAATCTGGAATAATAAGAATCTACTGTATAAACACACACACACACACACACACACACACACACACACACACACACACACACACACATAATAATAAACAATAAGAAAATTAGAGTTTTATTTCAGGAGGAGTCTATTTGTGTGCCTTATGTAATCTCCAATTGGAATGGTTTTGTAAGTGATATTCCCTGGAAGAAAAGTCATTACCTCGCAAATACCTGATAACCAACAAAATTAGAAAAGTTACATTTAACCCTTTCATGGATGCACTACAGTGGACAGATATTCGAAAGCCATTTTGAACCATTTAAGTGCCATGTCCCAACCACCAACTGCAGAACCCCCAAAGTGTTGTCTACAATTGCATTTAATTATTGTCTTTGTATCCTTTTTTTTCTGAGATATTGCAAAATTTATTAAGGCAGAGGGAACTGGAGATGCACCCAGAACATCAGGAATAAGTGTTAAATCTTTTTATTCTCAAAAAAAAACACACACACTCCTGCCCCATACACACACACTCTTACCTTTTGTTTGTTACACTTCACTTTTCTGTGCTGTCATGACATAAACTTGTCGTTATTTAAAAGTTCTTATGTGTATTCATACAATTTGCTTGTAGTAAATGTTTTTTTTTTTTTTTTAAAGACCACACATTAAATTCTATTGATTCACTTTTTATACCATTGATGAATGTTGTCCACTACAGTCAACAGATATGTAACTCCCTCAAATAAAATATATTGACAAAAAAAGTTATTGGCATAAATTTTTACTTTGGTTTTAAAAAATGGTTTTAAGTCAGTTATTTGTATCTTCTGCTGTCGTGTGTCAGTAGGAAATATTATTTTACATTTCCGAATAATTATTTTGCCATTAATTGTAATAATCCAGTGAGATTTTTGTCTGACAGCAGCCAGTGCTGCACACAGAGATCTGATCTCATCGTCATCCAGTCAGTCCGGAATAACATGAAGAAACAGAACAAACTGAGACAGACTCAATCCAGAAGAACTGTGGCAACGTCTGCAAGATTTCTATTGGAAAAATCCATTAAAAATACACAAAATCATATTTCCATACAAGTCATGTATCATGTGTGTCAGGATTGTGTGAAGATATTAGATAGAAAATATTATTATTGTGTAAAGAGTATGGTGCAAATCACAAAATATTACTATTCTTAATGTATATCGATCACTCCTCTCTTTATTCTCTGCTAATGTCTCCACTTCTATAAGGAAATACTATCACAACAAAATTAACAATTCACCTAACTCTCGCATGTTCTTTAAAACATTTTCCTCGCTCCTTTGTCCTCCTCCTCCCACTCCTTCATCAACTCTAACAGCTGACGGCTTTGCCACATTCTTTATTAATAAAATTACAAACCTCAAACACATCTTACCAGCAAACATACACTCGTTTTCATCCTTCTCTCCACTCTCTGAGGCAGAAGTCTCTAAACTCATCCTTTCTAATCATCCTACTACTTGTCTGCTTGATCCTATTCCATCTCATCTCCTTCAAGCCATTCTCCTGCCGTTGCACCTGCAGTCACTCACATCATTAACACATCCCTTCAGACTGGTGTTTTTCCCTCAACATTTAAACAGGCTCGTAAAACACCACTTCTTAAGAAAACCACTCTTAACCACACTCTATTAGAGAACTACAGTCCAGTTTCCCTTCAACCTTTCATTGCAAAAACACCTGAATGATTTGTGTTCAACCAAGTCTCTGGCTTTCTCACACAGAACAACCTCCTGGACAGCAACCAATCTGGCTTCAGAAGTGGACATTCAACTGAGACTGCCTTTCTCTCAGCTGTTGAAGCCCTAAAGCCACCTTTCCACTGTCTCTGACGAACGACAAGCGACAGACCAGAAGTCATTCATTTCCAATGGAAAGTAGTGCAGGAGCTGCTTGGAGTTCCGATCATATGCGTATGCATAAATTTTGGATCCGATTTGAGCTTTGGATGCGTTCAAATATTTGAACTTCTGCGGCTAGACCATATGCAACCGTCCGACTGGATGTGATGTATTCTAATCAAAACTATCAGCGCGAGGTCAGAATTACCAATATTTTGTTCACTTTAATTTCTGTGACATGGTGCTTTAGAATAATTATGGCAGAAATAATTATTTTATAATTATAAAATCATTATTTATGTTGATTAGCCCCATAAAACCCACTGTTTTCATTTTGGGGGGTAATTTGATTTGTGACAATGCATTCATACATTAATTATATTCATTCATATTCACAATGGTGAATATGCCGAGGTAACAGTTGCTGCACGACCAGTTTGAAAGTTCTGCGCGACTGCCACTAGAGGGAGAAATGCGGCAGCCATGTCCGAATGTCGTGTGCAGTGGAAAGGTGGCTTAAGACTGGCAAGAGCAGATTCCAAATCTTCAATACTTATCTTGCTGGATCTGTCAACTGCTTTTGATACGGTGAACCACTAAATTCTCCTGTCAGCCCTATTGGAAAATGGCATCTCAGGAAACGCACGGCAGTGGTTTGAGTCTTACCTCTCAGATAGGTCCTTCAAGGTATCTTGGAGAGGTGAGGTGTCACAACATCTAGCTACTGGGGTGCCTCAGGGCTCAGTTCTTGGACCACTTCTCTTCTCTGTCTACATGGCATCACTGGATTCTGTCATTCAGAAACATGACTTTTCATGACTGCTATGTAGATGACACTCAACTCTACCTCTCATTCCATCCTGATGATCCGATGGTAGCTGCTCGCATCACAGCTTGTCTAACAGACATTTCTTGCTGGATGAAGGACCTCAACTTCAACTCAACTTGGCTAAGACAGAACTGCTTGTGGTTCCATCAAACCCAACACTTCATCACAATTTCACCATCCAGTTAGGCACATCAACCATAACTCCTTCAAAAACAGGTAGAAACCTTGGCGTTATGATTGATGATAAGCTGAATTTTTTAGACCACATTGCTAAAACTGTCCGGTCCTGCAGATTTGCTTTATACAACATCAAGAAGATCAGGCCCTTTCTTTCAGAACATGCTTCACATCTCCTTGTTCAAGCTCTTGTTCTGTCCAGGCTGGCCTATTGCAATGTTCTCTTGGCAGGTCTTCCAGCCACTTCTATCAAACCTCTACAACTAATCCAAAATGCTGCTGTAAGATTAATCTTTAATGAGTCAAAAAGAATGCACATCACACCTCTGTTCATCAATTTGCACTGGCTACCAGTAGCTGGTTGCATAAAATTCAAGGCATTTATGTTTGCCAACAAAACCACCACTGGCTCTGCACCCCTTTACCGAAATGTATTACTTCAGAGTTATGTTCCCTCTAGAAGCTTGCGTTCTGAAAGTGAACAACACATTATTGTGCCATCTCAAAGAGGCACAAAATCACTTTCACAGACTTTTTCTTTAACTGTTCTCTCCTGATGGAATGACCTGCTTCTATTGTCCTCATTTCTAAGTCGCTTTGGATAAAAGCATCTGCTAAATAACTAAATGTAAATGTAAATATTACAACTGGTGTGACATCATCAGGTCACATGACCAGGAAGATTTAGAATTTTTTTTTAAAAAGTGTTACCAAAACTACACAAAATCATATTTCCAAAATCTAAGTCATGTATGATGTGTCAGGATTGTGTGAAGATATTACAACTGGTGTGACATCTTTGGGTCATATAAGCAGGAAGTTATATAGATTTTAACATTTCAAAAATGTATAATAGATGCACAAAATATATACATTTTTAAGTTGTGTACTATACTGCATGTATGTATAAATACATTGTAGGTTATTTGAGCTCTTTCAATAAAACTACCACATAGTTAAAAACATTTATTTCATGAAGACATGCAGTTTACTTACATATTTATAACAGATATAATAATCATTTAAAAGTAAAAAATAATCTTAATCTATACTTAATATATTTGCCAACATAAACTACACATGTGAAAGGATGGAATAATGCACATATTTAATCAAGTTTATTGTGGATTTTGCACTTTTGAGACGCTCCCTAACTTGACATGCGCAAGCGGAGATCATTGTGAGGACTTTTTCACTTTAAAACAATTACATCATCGAATGATATTATTATTAATTTTGCTATTATGCTTTTTAAGGTGATCTGAACGAGACACATTATGATCCATGACTATTATATGATTGCATATAAATTAATGCTTAAGTAAAGATCGAATGTCTAACGAATGTCCAACATAAAACCAACTTCACCGCACCCGCAATCTGACGATTTTGCATGCCTAAGGCTTTATGTGTTGAAAAACTGCGAAGAGAGGAGGCGTTTCCTAAATTCCCTTTGTCCGAAGCTGGATACCGGGAGTCAGGCAAGGCTCCGTATCCGCCATGGCTGCGCTTTTTATCGTTAAATACGACCAGGAAAAATAAGTAGACCTCAACCGCATTCCGCGGATATTCGCCAGTGTACACAAACGCGGAAGATGCTTTATGAAAAGACAGAGCGAATGAGTGTTTCTATACCTGGATGGGCTTTTCTTGTCGCCCATAATGGGAGAAACACCGTCTTCCAGAGGAGGGGGCTTCTGTAATGTACAGTGTGAGCTCCAGACAGAGCCGCTGCTGCTGTTGTCGCACACTTGCACTCGCTGACCGCTGCAGCGCGAGGCGTCGCTTCGTCACGTGACCTCGCCCTGAGCCAATCACAACTCGCGCACGTTTAAAAGTCTAGTGTTTTATACAGAAATGTGCTCGTTTGAAACTGACCACTGCAAATGGCATACCTTTACTGTAACCCATGAAGAAAAATAGCAACAGTTTTAAATAAATAAATAAATGCTTCATAGGAGAAATCCAAATAAGCTCAGACACTACACTGAAAATGAAATCTAATTAAATCATGGAAACAAACAGAAAACATCACACTCTCTCTCTCTCTCTCTCTCTCTCTCTCTCTCTCTCACACACACACACACACCCTTAGATAATTCAGATTTCATTTAACGTTACAGTTTAATGACACTTAATATATGTATAAGCTCTCTCTCTCTCTCTCTCTCTCTCTCTCTCTCTCTCTCTCTCTCTCTCTCTATATATATATATATATATATATATATATATATATATATATATATATATAAAACAGCTTTATTTTTTCGTGCATACACTGCCTCCCTCTGGTTATAGCTTTTAATTTACAGTGTCTTGCAAATATATTCAGACACATTTAAACTTGATGATAAGTGCTATTTCAATGCAAGCCCATATGCAAGACATAAAGCATCAGAACCAACCAGAACTGTTATATCATGCTTTTTCTGAATTTAAAAATCACATATATCAGTATACACACATGTTACAAGTTCAACTTGTAATTTTACCCTAATTTTTTAGTAGTAGTAGATAGAAGCACAACTGTTACAGACTGATATATAAACAAAACACGTTTGTTTCTCGCTCCTCTGTGCAGAATGAAGAGTTTTCATCAACACGGAGACCCCGCGCATGCGCCCCAGCAGCAGCAGGCAGGCAGGCAGTGACGTCACCGGCGCCATATTAAAGATTTGCTGCTGTTTTCTCCGTGTCGCTGTTGCCATCTTTCTGTTTCCAGCTGGACTCAGAGAGACCAGAGAGTAGCAAACATACCTCCACAATGGAAATCGACACACTTCTGGGAGCATTCAGAGGTACCGCAGGCGCCATCTGACCAATAACGCCTAACAGAAAAGCTTTGGTAGATTCGTTAGCTTGTAAGCTAAGCTGGGAACTAAAACTAGCAGCCGATGCTAGGCGCTGATCCAGCGGGGGAAACAATTAAATATCACGAGTAATCGATATCGATCGGGTTTCAGCAGTACACAGAAAATGTGTTTGAGTTGATTTTGTTGCTGTACCTGGTCGGAAGTTGATAAAGTGCTCTGCAACCCAGCAACAGACAGAAAGCCGGTAACGTTAGCTCTGAGCTACACTGGCTAAATCGCTTATTTAAACCTTACTCTCAGAAACTTCTTACTTGCATTAACTTAGCTGCATAGTAAGCAAAAGAAAAGTTTCTCGGGCGCTTATTTGTGTGGTATAACTTTGTAGAAAAGTGTGAGTGGATTATATAATAATTACAGAAGAGCCAAAGTTGCTGACTGAGTGATGCATTGAAACTGTCATAGATCATTGATGCTGACTTTGTTTATAAACTAAAATATTTTTACATACCCATAATCCAGTTTTCCTCCATGATCATATTGTAAATTCTCCAATTCAAGCACCAATGTCGGAAATGTCCGTTTCAAAGTGCTCCATTGGCATTCTTTATACAAAACTGCCAAAGCATGAATGCACATAACAATAAAGGAAGGTATCAGTAATGTTAAACTGAATATGCACTACAGTAAAAGTATTTCTGCAAGAAGCATTATTATTTCCTTTGTTGTACACTGTAGATTTCGAGAAGAGAGGAGAAAAGGAAACCTGCCCCATTTTGGATCAGTTTCTATCGCATGTTGCAAAGACAGGAGAGACCTTGTAAGTTCAGTTCTTGCACACAGATTCTGCAGACGCTGTTGTAGAGAATATTGCTTTTATAGACAAACTTTTTTCAAGGACACTAACTTAGTTTAAACCTCGGAGTAAAAAAGGTAATTGTGACTTTTCATCACATAATTCTGACTCCGTCTTACAATTCTGTGTTTGTATATTGCAGTTTTTGAGTTTATATCTCACGATTCAGGCTTTATAACATCTCACAATTCTGATTTTCTTTTCTTTGTATAACTGCAAGTGAAAGCATGGATCATAAAATGTATTTTTTGAACAAAATGTTTATTTCACGAATGTAGTATTTGATTTTGTGCATTAATATGAACATGAAATAAATGTGCAAAAACATCATCTGATCCAGACAGAGACATTTATCCAAAAAATAATCACACTTTAATAGAGAGAAACTGAAAAAGCCATGAGTATATTTTTATTTTTATTTTTTAAATGGGCTTCTATGGGGTTTCAAACAACAAATCAGAATTGGCAGTTCTAATTTTTTTAAAGAAATATTGCAGGGTTAATTCTAAACAATTAATCTGTGCATTATCTTTATTTTTTGCTTAATGTGCCTTTTTGTTTTCTTTTTTTTTTTTCATCAGACGTTAACTTCCCCTCACAAGGATGTCTCTTCTCTGATAACATGTCAATTAATATTAAGGCAGCACTTTACAATAAGGTTCCATTAGTTAGTGTAAGTTAATGTAGCCTATTAACTAACATGAACAATACATTTATTACAGTAGAAGTAGTTTATTCGTTCATGTTAACTAAAGTAGTCAACTAATGTTAACGTGTTACTGTCAGTAAAAAAAAAAAGTATGTTGTGTTTTTTAAATTCAGTATCATTAAAATTGTTAAATTAAAAAGTCTTACAAAATGACTTTGTATTATTTAATAAAATGATAAATAATCATTATAAAAGCAGTTTGGGTTTCAGCCCAGAACTTTCATGTCGATGCATCCCAACAATTGAAATGTAAATGTGAAGTTTCAGATTGTTCTATTTCATCATGTTTATCTTCATTTAAATCATCAGGATTCAGTGGTCTCAGTTTAAAGGTTACTTCCTGTTTAAACTGGAGAAAGTGATGGATGATTTTAAGGCCTCGTGTCCAGAGCAACGGGGACCTGCCAATCCAAACGTTGAGTACATTCCCTTTGAGGAGATGAAGCAGAGGATTCTTAAAATCGTCAATGGATACAACGGGTAAGAGACGACATGCATATTCCAAAGTTGTTCCATAGTCCTATTTTAAAAGCATTTCAATTAAATATATATATAGATATATATATATATATATATATATATATATATTATATAAATATATAATATATATTATTATTATATATATATTATATTTATATTTTAATATTATTTTTTATTTTAGGATTATATTTATTATTATATTTTTTTTTTATTAGTCTTTGTGAGCTTCTTACTGAGCCAAAAAGAAACTACGCAGGAACAGAAAAGTTCCTCAGGGGTGTGGAGAAGGTACGTTGCATTCAGGGAAACAAACAAACAAAACTTTAGGAAGTAATTTTATTTGTGCCTTGTTTTCTGAAGGTCTTAAAGCAGATTAACTCTCTCCGCTCAGCTAAAGGAAATATTTTTCTTTTTCAGAATGTGATGGTGGTCAGTTGTGTGTATCCTACCTCAGAGTGAGTTCAACTCTTTCCTGCTCTGTCTGACTGTTTTCTGAGTGGGCAGCTTTCAGTGAGGCTTGTAATGTGTTCAAAAACTGTTCTGCAGTTCTTTAATGCGTCTTTTATTTTTACAGGAAAAAAGTGTCAGGTTGTGTGAATAGAATGAATGGTGTCATGTTCCCTGGCAACACTTCAGCGTTTCCTGATAGGTGAGTTTATCACTTTAACCAGCATTGTGGAAACATTGATATCAGCTTCATGGGTCACTAAACCAATTCAGTTTGAAATGTTAGCGCTCACTGTAAAGAGAGGCTTGTTGGACTTCATTTTACTGTGTGATGGCTTGATGTGCCTTTGATTGTCTGTGACAGAAATGTGAATGGTCCAGGAACACACAGGCCACTGAACAGACCAAAACTCTCCCTGTCCAGCAGTGTAGCTACTAACGGCCTTCCTGACAGCACAGAAAACAAAGAACAAGCATCAGAGCAATCAGACAGAACAGTCAAGTAAGTTCAAAATGCCAGGATGTGATACTCTTGTTCAGTAGTTGTAGACCTATTGTAGATGGATGATGAAAGAAAGGGAGGACTGACCATTTTTCTGTGGTGAAATGACACCACAGCTGTGGGACAATCATTTTTTTTTATTGATAATTTTCACATAATGGCTATTAAAATGGTTTATTTCTCTATTTGTTTAAATTATAATTAATAATAATTGCATTTTCATTGGTTGGTCAAAGTGTGTGCCATAAAAAAATCTATACTTAAAAGGCATTTCAAAGTTACAAAAAATAAATGGAGTAATAAAGATTCCAAGACCGTTTTAATGTCCCCTTGATATAATAAAAACCTGAAGCCTGTTAGTTCTAAAATGAGAACAAAAAAAAAAACTTCTAACTTGGCATTAAAGCTACAAAACTCAAATTATGATTTCAAGGTCCATAGATGTGTGCATTTGAATTTTAAAAACATTTTATTTTATTTTTTTTAGTGAGCCTTCAGCGTCAGAAGCAGAAAGTTCTCACGGTGGTCCAGTGAAGTGTAAACATCGTGAAGATGATGATGATGATGCTACGAACACTGACACTCATGAAGCAAAGAGACTCAAGTTCGAAGATGAGGAAGATGACAGTGAGGAAGGAATGAAGAAAGAGCCGGATGAAAAGCAGTCGCCCTGCACATCGGTAGCAGAGAGCTCATCGGATGTACCGCAGTCCTCATCAGACGTCTCTGCAGAGGTGAAGGATAATAAACCTGACGAACTCGTCACTGAAGACCAAGGTACAGTGCACTTACTACCAGCAGAACTATGTTGAGAGGATTTTGGCATACACATAAAGAGATATTGCTTCTAACATCCTGTATGGACTGAGATTGTGAATATCAAATCAATTGTAATTGAAGCATCTGGACCTTGCCCATTCATTGAAGGTTATTTCTGTTGTCTGGGATTGTCAACTGCTTGTCCCAGGCTGTTTTCACATGTGGTCTCATCCCCCCCAAAGGTCTTTTTAATATTGTATTATGTGACTCATCTACAATGCATTGTTGTATCAACATCAGAACCACCACGAATACTAGAGGCAGCTGTTTACCACTGTAGCTAGGTAACTGTTCCGGGGAACATGCCAAAAATGGAAAGTGCTGTTTGGTTCACTTTTTTCACTCGTGTTTTTGTTCCTTTGCTGACAAAAATGAATCCTAACATGGACGGGAAGGCCAGTTCTGCAGACATGAGCAGCAATGAAAAATGCATTATACTATAATAGGCTTCCACATAATAAACCAGATTACTTTCATGCCATTTGCTAACCGTCCTGGAGTTCACCTAAACCCTGTCCCACAATCCCATTTTGAAGGTTTGTACGCAGCCTCATCCAGAAAATGTACTCGTCCCCCTCTGCCGGTCAGTCTGGTGTTTAAACTGGCAATTTAGCATGTCTAGATGAAGGCTATATCTAGGTAATTGCAGGCTTTTAAAGCTTTTTTATGTCTAGTCTTTGTTTACTTTAGAGGTTTTAAAACAGGGACGTCTCCACTATCTGATGGCTGATGAAGCCAACTGGATGAGCAGTGAATGTTTTTAATAAATAAAGAGATGCTTGTAATAAATGCTAAGGGTCAGAAGAACTACCAGCTAACAACTTGGTTGTTAATGTTTTAATTTTTTTAAATTATTTTTTATATATATATATGTATATGTATATGTATATGTATATACATATATATATATATATATGTATATGTATATATATGTATATGTGTAGTGATATATCTATATATATATGTATATATAATATATTGGATGTATATATATATGTATATATGTATCATATATATGTATATATGTATATATGTATGTATATATGTATATATGTATGTATATATGTATATATGTATGTATATATGTATATATGTATATATGTATGTATATATGTATATATGTATGTATATATGTATATATATATGTATATATGTATATATGTATATATATATGATATATATGGTGTATATATATATATATATGTGTATATATATAATATATATATATATATGTTATATATATATATATATATGTGTATAGGTATATATATATATGTGTATATATATATATATATGTATAATATTTGCTATATAATATATGTGTATATATATATATATATATAATAGATTCTGGATTATCATTCTATATATAATATATCTATATATGTGTGGTATATATAGATAAGATAATATATGTGTATGTGTGTGATATATATATATATATATGTGTGTGTATATATATATATATATATATATGTGTGTATATATATATATATATATATATGGGGTTATATATATATATATATATATATGTGTGTATATATATATATATATATATATTAGTGTAGGTATATATCTATTATAGATGTGTGCTATATATATATATGTGTAATATATATATTATATTATATAGAGTGTATGATATCATATATTGTATATATCTATATTGATATATAATGTGTGTCTAGATATATATAGTGGTGTGTATATGATATATATATATGTGTGTGTATATATATAGATATCTACGCGTGTGTGTGTATACACTATATCGCATATATTATATGTGTGTGTATATATAATATATATATATATATACTATGTGTGTATATTCCGTATATATATATATATATATTGTGTTATATAGTTATTATCCTATATATGTGTGTATATATATATATATATATCTATATGTGTGTATATATATATATATTATTATATATATATGGGTGTATATATATTATATATTTATATATATCTATATGTGTGTATATATATATATATATATATATATATATGTGTGTTATGTATATATATATATTATATCATATGTGTATTGTATATATCTATATAATAATATATATTATATAGTGTGTATATATATAATATATATATATATAATATAACTATGTGTGTATATAATATATATATATATTATATATGGTGTGTAATATATATATATAATATATATATCTATATATTACTCTTATCTATTATGTGGTATGTGTGTATATATATATCTATATATATTATGGATGTGGGTTATTGAAAATAATAATGGGTATGGATATGGATATATGGATGTGGGTTATTGAAAATAATAATAGACCATAGGATTTGGGTTCAATCAGAATAAAATAAGCCATTAGTATTATTTTTTCTTGTTTTATTTCAACCAGTTTGGTCATGTGAGTAACCGCGGTGCTAATATTTGTATATTTTTGCATATCAGCAGCTGTTTGCATACATTTACATTTTCTGCTCCTCTCCCTGCAGAACCCTCGAGTACACAGTCAGAGGTCATAGAAAACGGGGTTGACAAATCCACTTCAGAAGATTCACCTGACCCTTCTCACAATCAGGCGACCGGCAGCGAATCAGATCTACCAGAACATCGGTCGGAGAGGGAAGAGAGCGCCGAGGCTCAGGAAACGGACGAGAGAAATGACCCAGTCAGCAGTAGCAGCAGCAGCAATAACAGCAGTGACGAGGGAGTGTCCAGTGCAGAGACACCATCTGCATGCCCCAGCAGTTCCACAGAGCTGACGGCAGAGGGCAGTACCACTGCAGAAATCAGTTCAGACAGCTCAGAGACTGCAGATGACACCATGGAGCAAGACTGAAGTTTGGCCGCACATTATTGATTTTTACACTCTACTGTACAAAACCCCAAAAATCACTTATACTGCGAGTTTAGCAGATCCTTTATAGACCAGGAGAGGAGGGCATTCTGATGACCTCTTGTGACACATCTACTCCTTATGACCCTTCTTTGGGCATCTTCTCTTAATATGGGCTCTTCTCTGAAGAACAACGACAAAAAAAAAAAACTGGAAGCTCATCTTTCTGGTGGTTGAGCGGAGCGTTTGCCATTGAGTAACTCGAATGCCTTGTGTCCATGGCGGTTTTCTGTAATCCTGTTCTAATCATGGGCGTCCATCAACTCCACATCAACACATTCTAAAGCTGTCGGGTAAAACATCTTTCAGCTCTCTCCTGCTCTACTAAGAGTGAAATCGTGGCAAATCTTTGGTTTGTGTGAATGTGTGCATATGTTTGTAGGGGTGAGGGGTGTGTGTGCACTTCCTATAGTTTAGTCCAGTCAACGGATGATCTCAGGATTCCTGTTGACTGGCAGACCAGTGTCTAAACATTCCAGGAGAACACCCCTTTCCCCTCATATTGCCTCCTGCATCCATCTGCTGGCTTGTAGCACAAAGTGCTCAATAGCAGCATTAGACTGATTTCCTTTCTTTGCTATTTTTCTTTTATTTTTAGATCCTTTGATTTTAACTGCCTTCCCAGCATAGCACCGACATGTATTAATCCACTGATGCTGGTAAATAGATTCTAAAATGGACTAATGTGATTTTCCATGCACTAGATGCTCGAGTGCTCTTGGTTGCGATGTGTAACTGAATATAGTGAGCCTGTCTTTTCGACTGACATATTATGCTTTACCACTATTGAGCCATCCTTATTTGTTGTAAGATTTTCATTTTGTTTCATCAAACAATGGCAAACATTTGTAAAAAGGTTCAAATGAGCAACACTGTCAACACCAACATCTCTTAAACTGTACTTTTCATGCTTCCTACAGACATGTATACAGGCTGTTCTACCCATACCTATTTCCACAGCTCCTTTTTGATATGTAGAATTTTTAAATTAGATTTTGTAGATTATAAGTGTTCACTGCTTTTGTGAAAAGTGAAAATTGTATGATCTCCATCATGTGAACTGAATGCTTGGGCTTTGAACCGTATTCCTGAAGAGCAATAAATGTTCACATTAAAAGCAGTGGTATGCTTAATCTGTGGCAACCAGAGACATTTCTAACATATCTGAATAAAACTCTTTGGAATATCAGGTCATAGACACAATTCATTTTCACCACAATGTTTAAGTGAAACATAATATTGCTAGCCGTCACATTTAATAAGTGGGTGATATGCAAGTAATGGGCAGTAACTGCAAATAAGAGCCAGAATTTCACATAAAATAGATTTGCATCTGTTCTTACATTAAACTATGAGTCGTTCAATGAAATATTTCAGTACAAACTGCAATGTTAGTGCACCCTCAAGTTCTATGAAGTATTAAGATAGGAAATCTGTAGTTTGCTTGAATTCATCATTACGGTTATGTACTCAAACTACTGTGTCTCACAAATCTCTTTCATACTTAAGTCCCTAAATGACCCACCTCTTGAAATGAGGCAAGATTTCCCACACCAACCCTATCTTAATTTTACACAGTAAACTAGTAAAGTGCCCTAAACCATGCAATCCCTTATACTGTAGTCACAGAAAGAAAGGAATTATATAGTCTTGTACCATCTGTGGACATTGTGCCATGTGTCAGCAGCTCCTGAATGGTCATCCAATTGTCAAATATCCTCTTGTTCCTCCTCTTCATCATCTTTTTACGGCTAAGCTGGATAATATCAGGCTCCTTCTTGTCGTCCAGTGCCCCGGCTTGTTCTTTGCTCTGTATGCAGCACTGCTTCATGAGTTCCCGCCGTTGACGCTGTTCTTTGGCTCGTGCTGCATGCTGTTTGCGCTCCTCCTTGTTCCAGTATCGACCCAGTTTTAGTTCGCTGGCTGCATCGTCATCTGTAGTCACACTGCAGCGTTCTTCTCGAATGCGCAAAGCTCGCTCCTTCAGAAGCTGGTCCCTGATAGGCCTTTTGGTGATGTACCTTGTTCCATCGCTACGGATCTTCACCTTCCACCCAGTCTTGGGCCTGGACTGTGTGAGGGTGGTTTCTGCATTCTTGCACAGGCTGGCTAAGCTGGCTTGACTCTGGGCATATTCCACAGCTGACTTCTGCTGGATAAGTTGCATGTAGCTTTGGTAATGTTGTGCATGGGCTGGGATGTAAGTGTTCTTGTATGAGGAATGGTGCAAGGATGTCAAAAGACTCCTCCTTGGGTTCTTTTTCTTACTCTTTCTTTTCCCCTGATTTGTAACCTCTGGATCTCCAGGTAAACTCTTGGTAGGGCTGATCTCCTGAATGGGAGAGAGGTTATGTTTGGAGCATGCTGTTGTTGAGTTGCGTCTATGCATGGGAGAACCTTTACCCTTGTCTCCAGCAACCATCCTTTGGGATTCAAGAGAATCTGGTTCCAGAGTAGGATGTAAACTCAAGCAGCTCTCTCCAGTGTTGTAAGCACTAGTAGAGCCTTCATTGTCCACTTGGTTATTGATAAGGTCCTGATCGACTTGCTCAAAAAAGTGCTTGGCACTAGGTTTTTTGGCTTGCTGATCACCACCTTCAGCCTGAAGCCTGTGTGCTTGTATGATACTCAGGCATTCCAGCTCAATGCTAAGCAACTCCTCATTAAGCATCTGAATCTCCTGATCATCATCCAGCAATCCCTGAAGATTGTTACCATTCACCAGAGATTTCAATTCAAGCAGTTTCTGGAAATGTTCACATGCCATGCCAGGTATACCAAGGAAGATTTCACCATCTCCATTGTCAGCCGAAAGGAAGGAGTCATTGCTTAAGTGCATGTCGCCACTTTCAACAGTTTCCTGATTATAGTTGTACTTCTTGTGGCTTTCTGGAAGAGTGTCACAGAGGGAATTCTGGTCATCCCCCAAGATGTCCTGCTCTGAGCTTTCATCATTACGAGTGCTTTCATCTGTGCGGCCTACACCGCTGTCTTTCTCATGCTGGTTGGATAGTAAAGTAGCCGTATCTGTAGTGCCTCCATCTTCTTCATTTGTGCTCTGTTAAATAGAGTGGGAATAACTTTTAATAGCTTGCAAATCACGTTAATAGTAAGAATAGCTCCTTTAATTGGATGAAGCAAGCAATACACTGTTGACTCGACCCTTATTAACTTGCCTGCTGCAGCATACTTGTAGTGAACTCCTTGACCTTGTGATGTTGCTGCTCCAGTGTGCCCATGTGCAAGTCATCTAAGTTGTTTCTATCCTCCAACCAGCCAACATCCTGCAACCCATACCAAAATGCAATGTCATTCTTTTACTTCAATCATGGATGTCCAAACCTGCTACAGTAGGGCCACTTCATGCACAATTTTGTTCCAGTTAGTTGAGGTGTTTAAAATGGGGTTGAGCTTAGCTCTCCAGAAAAGTGGTCCTACAGACCTATAGTGGCCCAAATGTAATTGACCAAAATCTTTATCTGCAAGTGCACAGAAGAGTTAGCAGACCTGACTTTCTAGTCGAGCCACTAGGAGGGTTACATTCTTACTCTCCACCTTGGTCAGAAGTGTCACTGCCTCCTCATGGCTCTGGATATCCCTTCCATTGATCTTCAGCACGTGAAGAATAAATAAAATAAGCTTTGTTTTATGTTTGAGCCAATATATTCAAAACAAACCCAATAGAATAAATTCTACCTGGATAATCCAGTCTCCTTCCTGGACTCTGCCATCTTTTGCTGCAATTCCTTCAGGATCAATCTAAGCAGGGTAAGAACAATGCATTTAGCCTTAACTGTGAATAGACTTGAACACCTAAAGCTACACCAAGCAAGTAGTAAACCATAAATGTAATTGTTGGAAAAACTGCCTTAATTATTGTCCTGAGAAATTCCCACTGCAGAACCCTACCTCGCTAATATAAATGGCAGACTTCTCATCATCCGTCTTGTAACATAACTTCAGGCCAAGCTTATCCTGAGTGGTGTTCCTCTGCAGATCCACCTCCTATTAAAACACATGTAATTGATTTTGATGATAAAGATTTAACATTTTAGTCATTGTTAACATAAGACATAAGCCAAAGCCAGTCTGAGAATTTGTAGTGCTTGCTGCACTTATATAAATGATGATTCATTTGCATAGTAAATCCATGTGTAATTAAAATGGTCTTGGCAAAATATTAGCGGGTATATGAAATCAAAATTAAAATGACCTCAGAAGACACACAGGTTAAACATGATTTAAACGTGCATTGCTCAGGAGAGTAAGTGAATACAGTCTATGCAAACACTACCTCATATTCCAGTCCCCTACTCTCACTGTCTTTCTGTACACCATCATGGAAGTCTGAAGGGCAAGGTGAGTCACGTCTTGCCATTTGATACCTTCAATACAATGAAAAATTAGCACTAACTGATGCTGTGTTGACAGAATATCTAATTTTAAAATGAAAAATTCTATTAAGATTCTTTGTTTTGATACAGTTGGTGAAAGAAACACTCATTAGCACTTACTGTGAAGGTGAATGGAAACTATGGGGCAACGCCATACATGGTGGTGAAGGTATCTTGGCCAAAGTCTCTATATGTTTCGAGGTTTTCAGCGTAATGTTGGTCTGAGTACTGTTGTCCATTCCCTGGGCTGGATTAAGAGTCTTGCAAGTCTTGTGTGCTGTCCTGCGCAGTACCTGAACCTCAATAGGGTTTTTGGCAGTTTGGAAAGCCTCTACTGCTTGATCATGGGTGGCAACAGACATGCTTCTTCCATTTACCTACAGAATAAAGAGTCCAACATCCATTTATTATGGCTGATAGACTTCACGATGTTCCATATTTTAAGAGCGAGTGAGACCACCGTTCCGCTATCTGTCCTGCTGTGAGTGCATCGGCATCGTGACCCCCCCCCCCCACAAGTTCACATGACCGAGACAGCAGAAAGCGCATCTTGTTTGCTTTATTTTACAGAAGCGCAACGTTTCGTTGTTATTCTGAGTGCACACAAATAAATGTAGTCTTTATGGATTCGAAAGATTTATTACTTTTATCTGTATGACCAAAAATTACGGAGTATTTTAAGAGCGAGTGAGACCACCGTTCCTCTATCTGTCCTGCTGTGAGCGCGCTGCTGTTCAGTTTACACACACACTTCAATAGCGCATATTTCTGTAGGTTAACATTAGATTGAGCGGCCATGTAAAGTTGATACTACATACATCTTTTAGATGAAAAGCTATATTTGAGGTCGATGAATGATAGGTGGGCTTTTGGATATATGCTACTGTATTACCACATAGACCAGCCATTAACAATCTGTCCATCACACATACGTCATTCACTTAACCAGCCACACCAAAGCAAACAGGAGGAGAGCATAAAGAGACAGAGCAAGTAGAATTGAGTTCAAAATTAAAATATAGGCCTACAGTTAATAGTTTATTTATTTAAAAGGTAGGCTATATTTGTGTATAAAGTTGGGAATCAAAGTGTTATTACGATTCCTGTTCCCACCCACTCCCGCTGGCATTTTTACCTGTCCCATCCCAATCCCGTGATTAATAGTGATTTTGTGACCCGCGGGAGTTCCGAAAAAATGTCAGCCTCTAGTGTAGACACAGTGTTAGTAATCGATATGTTTTCACTTATAAGGATTCATGCTTCGGGCACACCCCCTAACTCCACCAACGATTTAATGGAGTCATAAACTAAACAAGTTCACAGAAATTTAAATTGACATGACGTGGCCAAGTATGGTGACCCATACTCTGAAAATGTTATCTGCATTTAGCCCATTAAGGTGCACAGACCCACACACTGAACACACACCCAGAGCTGTGAGCAGCTGGTGCCTGAGGAGCAATTGGGTTTTTCTATGCCTTGCTCAAGGGCACCTCAGTTGGTACTGAAGGTGGAAGAGAGTGCTGTACATTCACCCCTCCCACCTACAATTTGTGCCGGTACAAAGAATTGAATCTGTGACCTTTGGGTCAAAAACCCATGACTGCCCCCTAATGATGAACAGAAATGGAATAATGTGTCCCTGAACAAATAGAGGCTAATATCGAAAGCCACACTGAGTATCTTGTGTGTCCACCAGCTGCTTTAAGAACTTCAGTGCATCTCATCCTCATGGACTGAGCCAGATTTGCTTGTTCTTGCTGTAAGATGTTACTCCACTCTTCCACCAACCCACTTGCAAGTTCTCAAACATGGGGGACACATGTGGTTTGACACTGCAAGGATGATCAGCTGCCCTTCCTGTCGAACTGTAGAACGAGGTGTCTTATACTGTATTACAAACAGTGCATTTTATTGCTCTGGTCACATCTGCAATAATTGTTTATGGTTAATTGGACAAGCATGTAAAACACTGTTTAAACCCTTTCTAATTAATATTTAAAAAGTGTATTTGGATCTCACAATTATCTTTAAAATGTAGTATCCTAAATAAGAGATGTTTCCTTTTTTGCTGAATTTTGTGTGTATAAAAATTTAATACAAAGTACATCAATATGCATTTTCCCTTGGATTCGAACCCATTCCCAACATTGACATTGCTTTAACATGCTCCACCAGTCGAGAAGTCTATTCTATACGAGATCTGTTTTAGTAAGGTTCACTTCACATTATACAGGCTGTAGAGCTACATAATTTAAGGAGCAAAACTCTTCTATATACTTCTATGAAATGCAACCAAGCATTGATATTTTTGAAAATACACTTAAAAAGTCACTTTAATTGTATGCATTGTCATCCCAACTCCAACAATGTATACCGAACTTGAGTGCCATGTGTGGCTGGCTGTATATTAACCTTAAAACCAGATCTGAGGTCAAAATCCAAAAACATGCGGATTTCTGAGGAGGGGATTCAGGATTCCAGGTAATGCATAGCAGGTGGGACAGCTGAGGGTTGTATTACCCAAACATTTTTTTTTTTTTTTTAAATCATGTATAATAAAAATCCTCTGGTATAAATCTGAATATTACAACTATAAACAAACCACTGGGGAAGTTGTGGCCTAATGGTTAGAGAGTTTGAGTCCTAACCCTAAGGTTGTGGGTTCGAGTCTCAGGACTGCAATACCATGACTGAGGTGCCCTTGAGCAAGACACCGAACCCCCAACTGCTCCCCGGGTGCCGCAGCATAAATGGCTGCCCACTGCTCTGGGTGTGTGTTCACGGTGTGTGCGTGTGTGTTCACTGCTGTGTGTGTGCACTTTGGATGGGTAGGGTCACCAAGCACTAATTCACATCACTTCACACCATACTTGGCTGTATGTCACGTCACTTCACTTCAAACAGGTGTATGGTATGGAAAGACAAAGCAGGTCTAATGCCATCTATTCAACACTTTTAATTCAGTTACTAGGCTTATAAATATTTCTAGCTGACTGGAGTGAGAAAAATATATAGACACATAAGAACAGAACCTGCAAGATACAAGTTAATGATTTGGTAACCAAGAACAAAAGACTCGAGGCAAATGTTGTCATATGACACACTGACTTTTTGACCTAAAAACTGTTAATTTGGCTAAACATTGCAAAGCCGTTCCTCATATGCAAGGACAAATTCACAGAGATATTTATGACCGGAAGCTCGGTTTTAACATTATCACACAGTTAGTGCGATTTCATTCATTGATTGAAGTCCAACAAGGTGTGTAAAAGCTTTTGAATTGCACAAGGAAATGGCTATGTGCCAGTAAGCTAATGGGAGAGAACTTCATTTATCAAAGCGCTGTAAGACTCAAATCTCAAAGCTAATGTCCTCAGGGACCTCGACTCAATCTGCTGTCTGTTCTGGAATCTTGCAGTGGCAATAACACACATGGGAACTTTGTCAGTGTGCCCATTCATGTGTGAGCTGACAAACTACTTTAAATTCACAAGGCAGAAAATTCACTGCATATACTTGAGTTTAATTCAACAAGACATCCTTTGCCTGACTACAGCCACTTTTAAAGTTGCATTAAAGCAAGACACATTCTGCATGTAGTGGTTCAGCTTGTTTGTTAACCGATGAACCTGTTGATTTTTTTTTTTTTTGCATAAATTAATCAAATACACTTTATTTCCATCTTTTCATTGAAAAGCATGGCATTCTATATTTTGCCTACTTCTCTCCTTCATACAGTGTATAAAATGTAGGTTGTACTTTTTCACTTAAAAACTGCTAGCAAATTTCAGAAATAATCACAAAGAAACTGCAAGTAACACATTGAATAAAACATCAAATTTTGAAGTAGAAAGCCTGAAATAATATTTTCTTGTCAAATATAGTCCTTGTTTTATTTAAAACTTCAATTGGTTTTTTACACAGGCCTACACAGTATCAAAATACAAAAAAGTTTTTAAAATCAAACAGAAATGTAGTGTATAATTTTTGCCAATTTTGCTAGTTTCTGCTAAGTGATGCACAAAAATATTGAAGTTTGAAGTTAATAAGCCTATTTATTTTGCAGTTCTAAATATGCACAAAAATATGGCTTGTTGCATTTTAATATTTGCATTTAGCCTCAATTTTCCTTTTTTAGCCTCTTTTAAAGAGTTCACACTTTCAGCCATACAGGAGGTCATCTGGAGGGTAAATTACAGTGGGAGCTAATTACTCGAGGATTGTGGGAACGTCACTGATCTATAATAAACCAAACCACACAAACAAACACACATTCATTAAGTATTTTGATGAGATGCCAAACATTTCTCTTCAGTAGAGTGTGACCCTCTCATGACCCTGTCAAATGTACACAGTCTCCAAAACACATTCCTTCCTTCGGCAAAATAACCTTTCACAACCTTTTTAGCATGCAAAACAACCGTCAGAGACAAACCGCGTAAGCCATTCGAAATGTGTTCATTCAATGGTCTTAATCAAATTGTGATTAATTAAATAAAAAAAATTAATGGCATTTCTTAATCAATTTGAATTTCATCAGACTATGAAGCCATTACTCCCAGCGTATGTTAATGAGGAATAAACAAACCAAAATGACTCTGACAAGTCAACCACGACACAACATAACTTCACAACTATGCTTCTTTTTTTTTTTTTTACCTGACATGTGCTTTGTAGTAGTTTGTAGTTCTCATCTGACCGCTGTATAGTACAGAGACTGCAGCCCATGGTGGAAACACATCAGCAAACAGCACACCGGCTCCAAAACGTGATCACAAAAGAGACTGAAGCTCACAGACACAACAACTCCAGCGTGAGACTGTGTTTGTGTCTGTAAGCCACGCATGTGAGAGCTTGTTCCCTCCTCCCATTCACTGCAGCCCTCTCCCCTCTCATAAAGGAAAGTGTTGTCTATATCCTCAACTATGTTGTTTTTATGATCATGAAAACAATTCAAACCCGTAATCAACAATCCACCACATTACCCAAGATTATAATAACCGTGTTCCTCAGGTGTGGAGCAAAAGAGGCTGTTTCGTAATGTGCGGAAACAAGTCGTGAAAATGTTTTGTTGGGGGCTAATTAAAAAGCTCACTTCTCTAATTACTGGCACAAGCATGTGGATAGGAAAATTGTTGCAGTAAAATGAGCAGCTTTTGTTATGTCAGAGCACTCAACAGTGGTACGAGCACAACTGGAGGGTGTTGTTATTTGTTATTCCTCTGAAAGTACACCAATGCTCAGCATGTGATGTAATGTGGCATGTCACAGACAGGGTAAAGGTCACTGAGGAACATCATGCGTTCATTGACTTGGACCACATTACTGCAGAATTGAACAGGACTTGAATGGTTCATGGTATGAGAAATCAGAATTTCCTTAAAGGTGCAGTGTGTAAATTTTAGCGGCATCTAGTAGTAAGCGTGCGAATTGCAACCAACGGCTCAGTCCCCCGCTCACCCCTCCCTTTAGAGAAGCTACGGTGGCCGACACAGGTAAAGATGTCGTCGGTAAAGACAGCAGAGAGCAATGAGATTTCTTTACAAAGGTAAATCAAGGAATTATATTTACTTTATTATTCAATAACTCGATGGTATTGCGAATATTAATGTACTTGTTCATAATTGTGTCAGTGTTTTATTCGCAAGAACAAGAAAGTGACGAAACACACTGATTAAATTACATAAGTCAATAAGATAAAAAAAGACGTTACTTTTATACAGTAAGGAGGCATTAAACTGATCAAAACTGACAGGAATATATAACGTTACACAAGATTTCCATTTAAAATAAATGCTGTTCTTTTGAACTTTCTATTTAGCAAAAAATAATAATAATAATAATAATAATAATAATTCTGTAAAAAAAAGTATCAGCTTCCAAAAAATATTAATGTTTCTTGAGAAGCAAATCAGCATATTATTATGATTTCTGAAGGATCATGTGACACTAAAGACTGGAGTAATGATGCTGAAATTTCAGCTTTGCATCACAGGAATAAATGACATTTTAAAATATATTCAAATAGAAAGCATTTTTTAAATTATTATAATATTTCACAACGTTGTAATTGACGAAACAAGTGTAATTGACTAAATAAATGCCGCTTAGTGAGCATAAGAAGCTTTTAAAGACATTAAAAATCATATTGATTTTAAACTTTTGAACGATTTAGTGTAAAATAATTATATTTTAATATATAAATGTACATTTTTCATAATATATATATATATATATATATATATATATGTGTGTACAAAATTTCATGAGGCAGATTCAGTTGGCTCTCTGACTGATTCAGTGAGTTAATTTAGGGTTCATTTACATTTGTTTTTAAAAAGCTTCACGTACAGACGACAAAACTATTTCCATTCACACAGATCCACAAAAATTACTAAAAACGCTGTATTATGCATGCCAGGCCAGTAGTTGGCTATGTTACTTTGTGAAGAAACACTATGCATCTACACACGTACTTAAAAAGCAAACACGTATTATGCATGGGCCTGATGTCACCGTTTCCACAAATTCGCTTTTTCATAGTTTACAAGGAGACGATATCAGTGTTGTTTTAAATGAATGGCCAAAATGCAGACGTTCTCCATTTTTAGATGAAACCTATATTGTGTGAACTTCAGTGAAGGCTTCATCTGACTAATTCAAACCAGTCTTCTTGAATGATTCATTAGAAGATCCAGCTCATAAGAGTCATTTGAATTTGACTTTGAGTGCAGCCTACAAGAAAAAAAATCAACATAAAGATGTGTTTTTGTGAACTACTGAAGATTCAGCGATTTAACCACTAGTTGGAGCTGTGGCTTAGTGCTTAGCCCACATGCTCTGACACAATGAGCTCTGGTGCTCACATGGGTGATGTGAGTTTGAATCAAACGTGATGTTTACAGATCCTGTAACCCTCCTCATCATCTCCTGCCCTATCTCCATTATGCTACAAATAAAATGGGTGAAAATACACATTTACATATGACAATACCAAGTTAAGCTTGGTGAAAGGAAAGAAAACTAACAGTATAGCAGCTGTGTAATCTTGGTGGCTGTCAGCCATGCAAACTCACTAGACAACCAGACACATGGTGTTCTCTGGGGGAAGAAAATGCAACATTCAATCCTTCCAGATCACTGACTGCATGCAGTATGTATTGGGCACATACATAATATGTATGCAAACAGTGAGAAAGCACATGGTATAAAAGCAGCGGTAAAGGGTTGAAAGTCCCTTTACACTTCTGTGTACTGATATCCAGATATCATTAAGCTGTTCCTCAGGGTCTATATAATCCTCTCATATGGCTTCGTGCTCCATCAGGCTAATGAAAATCTCTGCTTGAGGTTGTGTATCACTGAGCTGCAGTGTCTGCCGCAGTGCATACAGCCAACTTAAAGGTGAAGTGTGGGTTTTCACTTTCTCAACCAATGGCGTTAGTCATTATTTTTGCAATTACGTTTGCAAAGTGGTGCAGAAATTAAACACTCCATTTCTAAAAATAATTTAGTTGCAGGAACCTCCAGTGTGGAATCGATATTATGCATTTGTCATGTAATTTGCAGCTGGCACATAATTGAACCAATTCATTACAGAAACAGAGAGCTTTATCAGTTCTGTGCTTTGTAGAGATTTGTAACGTCTTTGGACAGCTGTGCTGTAGTTCAATGTGGTCATATCTTCTATTTCTGCCTGTAAACGAAGCAGAGAGGATTCAGTTTGTGGAAGAACAGTGTCAGGACTGAGTCACCTTCTGTGACTGTGCAGAGAGAAGCTCTGTCTTTTTTGAACATCTCAGGAAAACCATGACTCACACTTTTGTTCTATTCTGTTCTAAACCATCTGGACAGTTATATGAAAGTGTTACAAACCCTATTCTATTTTATTAGGCCCCAGATAATACCATTCAAAATTGTAATAGTGTGAAAGATTATTACAACTTTAAAAATGTAAATAATTTAAAATAATCCAGTATTCTTATGATGGTAAAGCTGACTTCAGCATCACAGGATCCATCAGAAATCATTCTAATATGCTGATTTGGTGCTCAACCAAGCTTTTTTTTATTTATTTATTTATTTATTTATTATATTTTTGTGGAAAACACCATAATATTTTGTTCAGGAAGGTCTGATAAATAGAAAGTTCAGTATACAACAGTATATTTATTTGAAATAGAAATATTTTGTAAAATTATGTCTTTACTTTTTTAAATCAAATTAATGCACTATAGCTAACAATTAGTTTATTTAAAAAAATCTAACTCCAAACTTTTGAACTGTAAAACTTTATATTAGTTGTCCAGTAATGACTTATTTTGGTTAATACTATTCATAAATGACTTTATTTAACACCTGCTATTGGCCATTTTATGCAAACAATAATTAAAAACTCAAGGCTCATTATTATTATCCATGTAGCTTTCCTGTATTTAAACAACAAGTAACAACAAGGTCATGGCTTTGATTCCTAGAGAATGAATTTTATGTCATTTTACCATGTCTTTTCACTCTTAACTGTGGTAAAATCATTGAAACACTCATGCTTTCATGGTATATTGCATTTATTCTAATGAATCATGATTCAGTGAATCGTGATTCTTGCTTGCAAAGGAGCTGCACTCTCCACAATCACTTTCTACCTCATCATGAGATACTCTTTCAACACATCAACACAATTATCATAATAACACAGTCGCACTGCACTCACTCAGGATTTCCACAGAAGACAAACCTGTCCTGACATGAAAGCACTTGCCAGAATGACATTTTGTTGTGCACTTTTAGGACAACTTATTCAACAACAACCACAAATAAACCCATTTAGCTTCCAGGACCAGGGCTTCAGCTGCTTTTAAACACAGTAAGTGAAAAAAAGTGAGTGAAAAGTGTGAAAGTGACGTGACATGCAGACAAGTATGGTGACCCATACTCGGAATTCGTGCTCTGCTTTTAACCCATCCAAAGTGAACACACACACACCGTGAACACACACCCGGAGCAGTGGGCAGCCATTTATGCTGCGGCGCCCGGGGAGCAGTTGGGGGTTCGGTGCCTTGCTCAAGGGCACCTTGCGGGGAGTGAATGAACAGCGCCCTGTGCACCTTCACCCACCTCAATACCACAACTGAGGGCCCATCTGAGGATCATCTTTAAGACAGATTTGAATAATTAGGGAAGTTTTGGGTTTACCTGAGTGCAATTGGACGTTTACTCAACCCCATACCTACATTTGTGCAAAACTCCAAAACATACCTAAACATACAATTCACTATGAAATGAAAACCACTGTAAAATGGTAGTAAAACACTATCAACTAAAACAACACTTAACATAATACCACTTTCAAGTTTTAAAATGGCCTGAACGGAACAATGGAAATTCTACAAAAGAGCCGCTCAGCCTTCTTTCCACAAGAGAACAGAGTATGCCAAGAAAAGCAAGGCTGAACTTAAGACCAGAGTCCCATTTCACGAAGGTGAACGCAGAGGAACTTCTGGGCACTTCAAGCTGTAGTAAATGGATGAATCTACAGGGGTCTGCATTCACAACTCTTCATACCTCTATCCATTTCTATGAGAGAAAACAGACTCATTAGAGTCACCTTTTGGGATACATATGAGGAGAGTTGCAAAACAAAGTGAATCAAAAAATTTTTTAGAGCAAGAACGGCTGAAAAGAAGAAATTACAGGTACAACTATAACTAAACTTTAGAGTTCCATTCCATTCTACTTCCTTAAATACATATTCAAAGCACAAATCTGTATTGTGTTCGCAAGGTCATCCAGATTCATCAATTGGGATTTCTCAATTCATTTCAGAATGAATACATTCAGAATTCTACATTGTTTGTGCAATCAGTGACATCTGGATGGTTGTATGGTTAGCAAACATTGTTTATAATTCAGAAGTAATGAAGGCATGTGGCATTTGAACTCATGCACACATATTAATGCAAATTAATTGGCTGGCTGCCCCATACATCATGCTTTTTAATTCAAACCCTCTTTGAAATGACCAGGCATAATAGAGATAAATGTCTATAAGTCTATATTATAAAACCCATAAATTAATATTACAACCCACCGATATTTAGACAACATTTGTGGATTTGGGGCTATTTAATTAGCCTTAATCACATACATATCACTTCCTAATTTTTTATAGATTTTGTCTAGACACAAATCCATATCAGTCAACCATTATTAATTTTTCAAACATGACTCTGTCATAATCTATATTTAATAAAAGCAAAGATTTACATTCTACATGAACATATCATGTATTCTGAGTCTCTTTTTAAGTTTCTAACAGAATTTTAAGTGCAATACTTTGCTCTGCACGCCACTGAGGGGATTTCTCACATTTTTCCTTCCCCGAGAGGCACAAGCAGTCAAATCTGTGGAGCACAAGAGCTTCTCTGTTCCAGACTTTTCAAAGTGAACTTGCCAAGCCTACAGTTCTGGCGCTATAAATGCATGTCTAAAATTACCATCACACCACCAAGATTTTTAGTACCTAGGTATACAGTTGTGTGGTTATATGGTCAAAGCTGTGTGAATCATCCTACAGTAATTTCCATACTGTATATTGTACACATGCAGAACAATAATTTAGGGTGACATTTCTATATGTATAGGAGACAAACCCATAAATGTTGGGGTGAGACATGTTATGCAATAATTTCATTAGTTGCACACTTTTGTTTGAAACAATCCTTTGAATACAGAGCCCATTTTCACATTGCTCTTCAAAAACACAAAAAAACTGGAATTCAACCATTGTTTCAGTGCAAACCAGGCTTCACAAAAGTATGTACTGTGATTATTTTTAGATGTTTATTTGTGGTTCATTACCAATATCTACCATAGTTTCTGCCAGCTACCATAGTTACTGAAATTATTGCTAATAATATAAAAAGTTGTTTTCATGTTTAATAATTGTTCATTTAATTTTCAGTGACTGTTGTGTTTCAGTTTAACAGTTGTATTGCAACAATAGCTAGAAATTATTGTATTTCTGCCAGAAATAATGGTTACCATGGTAAATTTCTGAAGGAAATAAGTTATTTTAAGTTCAGTGTGGTTATTACTGATTGTGTTTAATCAGTTCCAACATAGACTTTTATCTTTATATCCAGCATCTTTGTGTTCATGTGCAAAAGTTTAACTTTAGTTCAAAAGTAATTTTGTTGAGTCTGTGAAAGGAGGAAGCAATTTCAATTGCTTTAGATATACAGAGCAAAGAAATTAACTTACATAGTAATTATGGCATATTTCATGATTTTGTAATTGTGGCTCACACCAATTGGCCAAGAAAGACTGAAAAAAACCCTGATGTACAGGATTCACTCTGGCATTAAACGTGATGCCACTCCTAAAACATTGTGTGGTCACGTGGTAAATGACACATAATATTTACATCAGATAATCTCTTGCACAAGACACCATAAACACAACACATGCATAATTTGATGATATATTACCTGAGGAATGTTTATAGATCTGCTTGAAAGACTGATGAATGCTGACTGATGGGAAACTCATCTCCCTGGTTTTGTTTATGGTTGTTTGGAGATTACCGTATCAAATTAAACATCTAATGTCAATTCTGATCTTCATTCCATTTTACGGTTTCATGACCTTGTTAACTAGCCAATATATATCTGGTCTTAAGCAATTATGAACAACAATGCACATGACCATTGTCAGACATGGTGAGATTTGCACTGAAATATGCCTGCTGCCATTACTCGACATCTCAAAAATAACTCTACTTTAAAGTGAGATGCTTCCCATGCAGATATCAGCATGATAAAATCATAAGGTATAAGTCAAATCATGCAATTCAGACTTCTTGAGGTTGATTCCAGTGTAAATGCTGGTGTTAAATGTGCTGCTGTCAACATTAGAGTGTGAAATAGGTCAAAGCTACTGCATGACAAAAAAACAAACAACAACAACAACAAAAACATGATATTTTATATTATGAGCAAACACACTGATAAATGCTGTTCTTCTATACTTTTAAATCTTAAAAAAAAAAAATCTGGAAAAATTAAAAAAATAAAAATAAATAAAATTTTGCTGCATCACCTAGTTCTCTCTTATGTTTATACCCTTATTTGTTTTCCTTTCTGTCGCTGTTCCTAATTGTGTTTATTGATTCCAGGTGTGTCTTGTTAATGCCCTTATTTAGTTCCTGTTTTTAAGCCCTGTGTTTCTTGAGTCCTGCATCCAGTCTCAAACGTCATTCCCCATGCTATGTGTGCATTCTTTCATTGTGAATTAATAAAGCCTGTTCGTGGTGATATTCTCTGTGTCCATGCTCCTTGTTCCCGCACAGTAGTGAACCATGACAAATAATATTTAACAATATTACTGTTTATTTAATCAAATAAATGCAGACTTGATAAGCTTAATAAACTCATTTCAAAAACATTAAAAACCTTACCGACCTCAAACGTCTGAACAAAAACAAAAAAGAATGCAAAAATGAACAATGTGGCATGACCACTAATATGAAATAACAGCAGCAACTGCATTATGTAACAAACAAGCTGTAAAACACCACAGTTTTTTTTAAGTCCTAAGGCCCAACAGAGTTTGCATTATCTTCATTCACTGAGCTTGCTTTCAGCTCAGTGACCATTGTCAGAGCCCTGATTCCTCATTCCTTTAATCTTTCCATGATCCTTTCTGATGTTTTTCTCTGTATCTTTAATCTAATTCACCACGTGTTGTGATTATTCTCAGCAGTAGTTGGAGATTTGAAGTCGAGAAAGGCGGTGTCAAGGTTTAACTCGCATAAACAGCACACCGAGATCAAAGGAGTCGGTCTCAACACTGTTTCCTCAACGAATAGAGAGAAACTGAGGAAGACCTCTACATAAAGCACCCAGGTCATAAATGAACATTAGACAATCACTTAACAAGGACACATCCTTGTTTCTGTAATGAGGACAGTGTCCTTTTGGTCCCACAGGCTTTTGCTGATGGATCATAATATGAGTTTTCTGAGAACGTACTGCCACAGGAGTGATTTTCTTCTGAATCTCTTTTCTTGAGGGGAGTTATTTTGTGGTCTGTCAGGTTCATAGACAAGGCCTGAGTTACAGAGAGCCTGTACAGATGGCTGTTTTCTTCTTCTTCAAGATCTAGAAAGAATTTCCTTTCAAACATATTTCCTATTTCTTCCAAAACCTTTTCGACCCGGATCGCTGCCTTCTACCCTTGTTTTCCTGTAGGATGCAACAGACCCCCTAGTGCAACATATGAGTTCAAAGCACATTTTATAAACTTTTCAGGCTAAAATATCATTGCTGTCCTGCTGACACTGACCTCCCAGGCTGGTGGTCTTAACCTCTGAATTGGCTCACAGCAATTGTTTTCGCCACACACTGGTGCACTTAATGAAAGTATCAGCGGAGGAATGCTTTCTTAACCCCACAACCTGAAGGAGGAAAATAATGTGCTTGTAGCTGTCCTGCCCATGCATATTAACTCAGGAGAAAAACATTCCAATAGTTTGTTTTTCCAGATTTACTGGATGTCACAAACATGCTTACTGTATATGAATCACCTGGGTATGTCTTTTAGCATATGCAGGAAAGCCTTTAGGTAATCCATCCACAAACACATCGAAATGTCAGTGCAACATGACAGGGCAAGCAGATTTTACTGCTATACCACACAGCTAATAAATAAAGAAACATAAAACAAAGAAATGAACAAACAATTGCTCATCAGAGATCAACAAAAAAAGAGGCTGGCATCAAAGCTCACATTTTTGGATTATGTACATGCATTTTTATAGCTTGCGAAATTAAATATTTTGGGCTTATGTGAAATTTGGCCAGGCATTCTGCTGTCAACACTTTAAATGTGTTGGCTAGGTAAAATTATCTGAGCTTTGATGAGGTTTTGTCCAGAAGAATTAGCTAGTTTAAAAAATGTAAGCCATCATTTTCAATCAAAAGTGTTTATGACTTTAGCTGTTTAAAAATTGTTGAAATGATTCAATTTATGTATGAAAAAACGAATAATAAAAAATAATATAAATATTTAATCAAATATGAATATATTAAATGTTAGAAATATGTATTAAATATAAAATGTAATATTACATTTAAATATCTAGTTTAGCATTGTAACTCTAGCTGGTCAGGCTGATGTGTCCTTAACATGCAATCTGCTAGCAATCACATTGTTTACTACATGGCACAAGCTGATTGGAGTTAGACACATATTCTGCAGCCAATGAGATTGCTTTTTCAACACTTAAATAGACTGCTTTAGTGTTCACTTTAAGCTAGTCCTGCTGCGAGTTCCTCTGAAACCTTCCACCTCCCCAGCTCCACCTGTCTTGTTTTTTTTTGTGTGTGTGTGTGTGTGTGTTAGGGCCTATGAAAATGTTGGCAGGGCATGCAGAAATATTATTTCTTGAGCCCTGCTAATCTTTCTAATGGCTAATATAGTCATGCATAAACAGTACAAAATTAGGTAGTCTAATATTCATAATGATAACAAAGAAAAAAATACAATAAAAGAAGTAGAATTTGACTTTGTGAGCGATATTCCAAGTATTCAATGTACCACAACAACTTTGTAAGAGTAGAACAAAATTCAAGTCATTATTCACTAAAAAAATCCAAACTCAAAACTTAAAAAAACCTGCAATACACCATAGAAGTCATATTAATTACTTATAATTAAAAAAAAAAAATTTTTGTGCTTCATAGAAAATAAAACCAAAAAAAAAAAAAAAAAAAAAACAGCATACATTTTTAAAATGTCATCTCTGACCCAATTGTACCTTCTGTTTATAAAAGCGAGCCATGAGACCACCACAAAAGCAACACGGCTGACTTCCTCTTTGAAACTAGCAGTTGTATCATGCACTCTTTGGGGAACTAATCGAGTGGGATGCACAGATTTCAAAAGGCACTGCTGCCATTGTTATGTTCATCACGTCAGACAGACAGCAAAGAGCCCACATGAGACAAAGTGAGTCAAGAAAGGAATCATCATGCTCTGCTCTGCTCATATAAGAGGCCACTCTATGAAAACATGTTTTTTTTTCTTAGACATTTAATGACAAGCTGATGTTTTAACAGCATTCTGGATGGGCACAGATGTCACATTTCGTAGATATTTACAAGTTACTATATCTTGATGTTGTGTTGTCATTGTTAGAAAGCATGTGCCCTTACAGAAAGCATTCTCTTTTATATGTGAAACACTTTGTTCCTGTTAGATATCTGAAACAGTACTGCTGGATGAACAGACTAACACCCTTTTTAAAGAAGTCTGCCCAGTGTGAAATCAACCTACAATGGCGCCAACATTGTTAGTCTGACTGGATCTGACAAATCTAACAAACAGACTGTGAAAACATTGGCACCAGTTGAGCAGCTCAGACGAGTGCTATGATGTCTATCTCATTTGGCTTTCATCTGTCTAGTGGTTGTCTTGGTGACCTTTTTCTTCCACAGTGTGGAGTTTGATTGCATTCAGCATTTTGGTCCTCATCCTGTCTAAGAAAAAGCTTGCGCTACCTTCAATTAAAAAGCTAATTCTGCATCCATAAAATCAACTGACAAACCTCAATGATCCTGTCATGAACATGCAGTCCAGCCTTGTCAGCTGCTCCGTTTTCAACTATCTTGGATACATAGATGCCATCACTGAAATCCCCATGCTGCTCTGTTTCCTTAGATAGAAGCAAATGTTGAAAATTAGACTAGTTCATTTAAATAAAGTTTAGTTGAAAGTAGTTTAAATTCAATTTGCATTAAAAAAAAAATCAATACATTGTTAGATATTCTTGCATTTATGACAGTGTTTCTCAACCAGGGGGCCTCAGCAGATTCACAAAGTGGCTGAAGAATGACTAAAGTCTTCAAAAATAAAAAATTTAAAAGAATGTAAAGTTTAATTAAAAATATCACTAATATATTAAAGAATCTAACTCATATCTAAATTAAAATGATAAAAAACAAACTATCAATAACAAAAACTCCACAACTATTGTTTTTATTGAGGAACATACTAAATTAATAATGATAAATGCATAAATGTAACTGTAAACATTTCAAAGTTTGTAAACAAGCAGCTTTGCCATTATTACACAATGATAGCAGAAATATATTAAATACAAAATATATGTATGGGCTCCGAACATAAACCTTTGAAATAATAAATGAAATATTAGAATAAAATAAAACTCTTCATTATATATTAAATTGTAATAAAAAATTTAATTAATAAAAAATCAAACAAAATAAAAACAAAAACACAACAAAAAAATAAAAACAGATTATTCTTAACAAGTCATGTCTCCATCCATTATACACAAATTAAATCAAAACATAAAATTAAATTGAAATATAAAGGCAATATAAAATGCAAATCTCTACTCTCAACTTAATTCTGAATGGAGCATGAGCCTGACTCAAGGGCATGCTCTCTATACATAAATGTATGTATAACATGCATTGAAAAAATGTTAATACGGCTGTCCATTAAGACTGAACAGGTGGTAAACAGCCTGTGGTGATTCTCCACTAGATTAGAGAAGAGAATGTGATGCGAGTGAAAGCCAAACCCACAGCTTGCTCTCTTCTCTCCACTTGGACACAATCTATGTGAGAATTTAATGGCTCCCACGCTCGCATTTCACACAATGTACTCGAGAGAAATGTGTGGAGCTCAAACTGTGCAATCTGTAATTATCTTTTAACATGTGGCTCAGTTGCTGATTTTGTTTTTCTTCTTACAATGGCGGGGTTGGTTGAATTAGGAAAGACTGCGCAAATGCATTCTATGGCTAGAAGACAAACTAACCCACTTTTACAAATGAGTCCCGTAGCATAACATTTTTATTTCTGTCATTTAAATATAAACCGGGTGAATTCGGGTCATTTCAATGGCAAAAAGTGTCCCACACAACCTGAATTCAAACACAGAACATTTCAGAACTTTCTTTTGCCATTATAACTCAAAATTAGTTAATTACAACACTAGCTATATAGTGTCCAAGCTGATTTCATATCATGCAAAGTAAATGGTGAACATGGCTCAAAAAGCATGTTTTTCAAAGATTATCAGTGAATAACAACCTACATTTAAAGCTCTCTCACACAAAGCTATTAAATGGTTTCAGAAGACTTGAGAAAAAGTGTGTATAAGTCATATTAACTACTTTTATAATACTTTTAAGGTGCTTTTGTGTCCTTTTTGGTTCTTGATGATTAAAAAAAATGTACATTTTTGATCTTTGCACAGTAAGCGTACATACCCCACACAATCTTCCTCCAATGATACTGAATCCAAGAGATCCTGATGATGTTCTGTGGAGGGTGACTTTGAGGCTCCTTGTTTCTTCACCCTGGGTTAGAGAGATAGGACAGAAAGAGAGAAACACAAATGACATATTTCAGATGCTGCAACAGACTGCTACAGCAGGTTTCAACACAGCTTCACTGACCCTACTAACCATCTCTCCCCTAAGAAGCAGGGCTCTCTCCATTAGCTACCTAATGAAACGGCAAAGCCACACGAGATTCAGGGGATTATCATATATCAAGCAGTGGAGACAGATCACACCCTCAGAGATACCTGGCAAAATCACAGTCAAGGTGCTATAAATGTCTGAAAATAATTTATGAACGTGTGGCCAGGTGTTTACCACACTCACGACACAGTGAAGTGTGTAGAAGAAATTACAGAGGAATTAAACCACACTGCTTTCCTTCAGATCAGGGCAAAAAGATAAATATTTATTGCTGGTAAGAGAATTTTCGGCCTGTAAATTCACTCGCTATCAGCAGCAGGTGTGGAGGAAGGTTTATTTTAGACCCTAAATGCAATTTAATTGGATTATGTAATAATATTTGTTATCTACAAGGGAAAGGCGAGTAAAATTAAATCCATATTTGTAATACCGCTCCATGACAGACATCAAAATCTCTCAGCAGATGGGTTTGATCAGCTGTCATGAGGCAGATGTTGCCGAGTTAAAATCAAGGCAGGGCCTGTGACTTTTCAAGAATGACAGATTTAAGATAGCCTTAAAATATCTGAAATTAAGTAAGCTGTCGATCAAACAGTCCTAGCAGTGGCATCCACCGCTGAAACAGAAATCTGTCACAGTGAGTGAGACAAGCATCATGAGCTCTTGATTAGTGTCTGACTCAACCACAGAGAGTGCAAAGAACAAGAAGGGACTCTTTTGTTTACATATTATGTCCTTGAAGTCCACAAGACATGCCTCCTGTCAACTCAATTAGACTTTAGTCTTAATTTTGTTGGTTTCACAGACCATTCAGATTGCTTGAAACGGTGTAATTATGTGAAAGCATTTGAAAACAGAATGAGGACGTTCAAGTTATGTTTCTTTTGTTTAGATCTGAATCATTCAAGTGTGAATGTGTTAAACTGACATGAAAATGAACTGACAGTGCTGGCTTGGTGACAGTGAAGTGTTTTTAGTTAAGAGACAGTCTCAGTGTGGATCAATCAACAGAAAAATCTTATTATATAAAAATACTTCACATAAAAGATCCAGATTCAAACAAACATTCCAGCAACTATTATTTATGATGGGAGATTGGGGCTTATATACTGTATCAATTATACACTGTTAGAAAAACTGTGCAAAAAGTTTGCTTGTCATTGGGATAGTACCGGTAAAGGGATATCATTTCACCCTATCCTATCTACTCCTAAAAGGTGAATATTAATACCTTGCAGTATATAAAAAGTGAAATGTTTGTTTTCCAATTGTATCATATAAGTCATCATATTTTTGTAATATTTGCTCTTGGGTAAACAAGAGAATACAAAACCACTTGAAGTAACTGTCAGCAACACAATAGGAATTTTATACAGTGTTAATTGCAATCCATGCCAGTGGTTTAACATTTTTGTGTGTTTACTTTTGTTTTCAAGAGTGGTATGAAGTATATTAATCAGCCTATAATATGCAATACTATGTGGAAAAAATTGCAATATTTCAAAAGAGTTACTCTGCTCAAAAAAAAAAGTGTCAGCTGGTTGACTGTCATAACATGCCACACTACAGCTCAGTGTTAAATGAACTTTAGCTTATCCACCTTTTATCTGTTTCCCACAAAACATTCATAGCAGGCCTTGTCGGTAGCATCAGTCTGCACTTTTGAGTAAAATGTTTACCACGTGTTATGACAAAATCTTTGTTCCCATGGATTTAACTTGTCAAAGTGATTTCAGGTCTACTCGGGTTTCCACAGTTTCAACTTGATCAGTAGTTAAATTGAAAGTGAACAGGTAATTAACTCCGCTACAGGTTGTCACTTTGATTTGACTTACAAATTTGAACTGAAGCTTCCAGTTTTTGAGGGTTGATTTTTGTTCCACGGTTCACAACTCATACTGACCTTCTCGAGAGGCATCCAGCTGTTTGACAGCGAGTCAATCCTGCTCTTGTACTCGGTGATTTTCTTCTGAAACGTGAGCGCTGTGATGTGCAGCTCGCAGTGGAGCGCGGAGAGTTTGGAGAGGAGAGATCTCTCCCTCTTACTGAAGCTCAGCGACCGGCGCTTCAGCTCCTTCTCCAGACTCAACACTTTGGCTTGGAGGAGACCGCTGTGTGTCTTGAGAGCTTGGAGACAGCTGTGATCCTCGGACTTCTCCTTGAGGGTCAGCGCGAGTCCACATCCATCCTTACAGACATCCACGGCCCTGCGCTCGCATCCCTCCCGCATGTGCGAAGCCACATCCTTCAAGCTGAGCACCGCGTCGCATCCTTCATTCCCGCATCTCACCGGAGAGAATTCGCAGGTCTCCGCGTGCTCTGGCAGATGCTGGAGCTTCATCACCCGGTTGCAGCCTCGTTCACGGTGGTCGCATTTGATGTCCAGCTTGAGAATTATGTTTAGGGGCAGGACGTGGTTCAGCTCTTTGCTGGTGATCTTCTGGCACTGGACAGGGCAGCTGCTGACTTTGGAGAGCCACTGGAGCGCGCAGGCGGCGCAGAAGACATGTCCGCACGGAGTGCTGAGAGGATCCTCTAAAACTTTCCCACACAGTTTACAGATTAGGTCCGGATCCACAGGACCTTCGAAACGGTCTAGGTCAAAGCCCATAATCTTGACGTGAAGTTCTGCGACGGCTCAGCAACAAAGAGAGAGAGCTGTCAACCCACGCTCACGAAATGAGCGATTAAACTACTAGTTTCACTCAGGACGAGAGGCGCGAGCTACCGTAAACACTGAACGAGCAGAGCAGTGTGATGAGTGCGCGGTTAAAGAATGTAGATGATGAAGTGGCTGTTGAGTAGCGTCTAAAACTTGAAATAATAATAAACTAACCTCACCTAAAAATTTCCTTGTAATAAAAATTGGTAACAGGAATTTTTTTTTTGAAGAGATATGTGGGCTTCATATGAATAAAATTACCTTGTTCTCTTTATTGATACTTGGTACTTTCTCACCAAGTCTGCAGTTATTTAATCAAAAAACAGCCTACAGTAAATCCATTAATATTGTGAAATATTATTATAATTTAAAATAACAGTTTTTACTCTAGTCCATATGATGCTTCAGATGTTTTTCTAATATTTTGATTTTAATTATCAAAGTTGAAAACAATTGTGCTGCTTCATATTTTGTGGAAACTGTGATACTTTTTTTAGGATTATGTGATGAATGGAAAGTTCAAAAGTACAAGTATTTATTTAAAATAGAAATCTTTTGTGACATTTAAGTCTTCACTGACACTTTAGATCAATTTAATGTCCTTGCTGAAAAAAGTATTAATTTCATTAAAAAAAAACTTACTAACTTTTGAGGAAAATTTTAAGACAGTGTTTGCCTTGAAAGTTTTTTTTTCTTTCTTTTTAATTTACTAATTCTGTAATACAGCTGTTCTCTTCACAATTTTTTATTTTAATTACAAAAAAAAAAAAATTAAATCACTAATAATATAGCAATATTTTTGAATATTACACTAATTAGAATGGGGAATGGTGTTTACTTGAATGTCCTGAAAGTCCATATTTATAAAGTCTGTGTGTGTGTGTGTGTATTTAAACATGTTTAATACGGTTTTAAATTAAGAAAACTTAATTGAATTTAATTACATATTCCTTATCTGACAGACCAATCCAGTTCATGCCGCTCTCTGCTAATGAGCTGATGATAAATATGGGAGACACGCATCTTACATTTTTAGGAAAATTGTAATATTTCATTAATGTCAGGTTCTCACATTTTATCAGTGTAATGTCATAATTTTATACAATTGATTATTAACCATATCTGTTGGCCAAAACAATGATTTAATATTTGTTTTTACATGAATCTTTATACATTTCAGAAATGTTGCAGTTAACATCGTAACGTATAGCACAACTACATAAAAAAAAAAAAAAAGATAAAAGCTACACACTTTATCTCAGCATCGCATGGCCACTGACTAATAAAGAGCATGTTTAAGCCAGCTGGATGTTGGTTTAAGCTGCAAGTTTGTGGCCTGCTCATGTCAAGCATGCACTGCCTCTTATCAGGCCTACATTTCCCAAGCATCAGCACTTGCTTGACTCCCCTGTGCAGATACAGCAGTGTTAATATATTTCCAGCTCAGGGTCAAATAGCAGAAAGTGTTGTGAGCGATGGGTTACGGCCTTATCAAACTCCTAAAGATTGGAAGGTAAATCTTCACATCTTACATGACAGCTGGTTTATTTGCTGGAGGAAGAGGAAGATGGAAGAGTGCGGAATTAAAGGCTATCTGTTAGGCATAGGCTACAAGGAACAATTCATTAACATCTCATTTTTCAGCACCTAATTAAAGGGGAGGTAAAGGGCACTGTTTAAAGGCATGTATGGGTAAACAGCATTTATCTCAACCTATTAGGTTTGTTATTCTCAAACAGGCCGTTTGACAGTTCACCTTGTACATAAATACTAAGGTCTGAAACATCCATCTGGATCTAGTTTGCTGTGGTGATGTCTTAGGAACGATTTATAAAAGAGACAAACCGAAACCAGACCAAACACTTAATGGGCATACGGAATAGCTACATTAATGTATCAGTCACACTACAATCCAGAGACAAGTAAGTAAAGTAAACAGGTAAGGAGTCAGGCTTAGTTCTGCCAGGTGAACTGTAGACCGGACAGTGTGGGACTGAGTGGAGTGTGCAGATATAGCCAGTTTGATGAGTGACTGCAGGTGCGGACTCAGGTGATCGGGATCTGGTGTTAGTTGAGGTAGGTGATGACGTTGACTTGAGTGACTGAGGTGTTTTCCTGACATTACCCCCTCCTCCAGGGGCGGCACCTGACACCCTCATGTGATGACCAGGGAAGCCTCAACCTCAGGGTGTGGGACAATTAGGATGGGTGCGGTGGAACTCCTCCAGCAGTGATGGTCTAGTATATCATCCCAGGCCACCCAGGACCTCTCCTCTGGTCCATATCCTTCCCAGTTGACTAGATATTCCAATCAGCCACCCCATCGCCATGAATCCAGAAGGTCCCTAACCTGGTAAACAGAGGGCTGGTCTCTGGAGGAGGTGTTTACGGCTCTGTGGGTCCTGTTGTGGAGGAAGAACAGGGTTTGAGGAGGGAAACATGGAATGTGGGCTGAATTTAAAACCATTCTTGAAACCATCATAAGTCAATTATAACACCATTTGCAATACAAGCCTTGACGCAGCAGCAGAAGTTGGTCTGAGACAGATAACATTCCTGTAGCAGAGCCAAACACTTCCTTGAAATGATTGGTGAAAGCATCATGAGTTGATTATGACACTATTGGCATTCCATATTGCTTGTGCCCACAACAGTACTCTGCCGGTTAACAGGGGAATCAAGAAAGCTACCTTAAAGCATTCCGTAGAGAATTTCTCCAGCTGTATCTCAATAAATAATGCCACTTGAAGGAGGAAGCCACTGCACTCAGCTGCGCCACCAGCATAGGAAGCAGGAATGGTCATGGGACTTACAGAGGCAGATTGTGAGGTAGTGACTGGCGTGAAAGAGGCCCAGAGAGTGCTGACCAGTTCCTCTGCAGGAGTGGGAAGCCAGGGATCCATGGAGGTGTATGTTCCTGGACCAGTCTTTTGTCACACTACAAGCCAGAGCAACAAGGTTTGGATGCAAACAGGAGGGTTTATTGACAATGAGGAGTAAGAGCAAACTGACAGCAGGTGAGTATGAGATGATATCAAGAGTTCTTGGGTTCTTAGCTCTGGGTAATGGTAGGTTTGTCTTTTGCAGGCATCCAGGGAAAGAATGGGATTGGCGGAGGATCATGGCAGCTTCTATAGACAAGTAACAGATAAGGAGTCAGGCTTAATTTAACCAGGTGAACTGTAGACCAGACAGTGTGGGACTGGGTGGAGTGTGCAGATATAGCCAGCTTGATGAGTGACTGCAGGTGCGGGTGATTAGAACTCAGGTGATTGGGATCTGGTGTGTGTCGAGCTAGGTGCCGGCGGTGACATGAGTGACTGAGGTGTTTACCTGACAGTATCCTTGAGACACAAGCAAAAAGCTGAATGAGTTGTTGAATTATGTGATCATTTCTGGTCTGACATTAAAAGAAATTAATTGTTAGAAAAAACAATGACCTTTTTTTCATATTTGCTTTATCTAAACTGGTTAAAAAGCTAGCGTGTACAGACTGCAGATGTTTTGCTTCATGTTCTCATGTTCTTGTAGGCGATTGTGTTAAATGAAGTTTAGAAAAGATGAAAAATAAACTGACAACAGACCACATTTAACAGCTAATAGTGAAAATGAACAGGCATCGCAAGTCATTGTCTGCATGAAGCCTGCATGACAGGATAGACAAAAATGGAAACATGTAACAACTTAAATTGTCACCTCATTAGTGTGATTTGATGCCTTAAAGGAATCGTTAACTCAAAAGAAAAAAAAATCTGTCATTATTTTCACAAGTTCCAAACCCATATGAGCTTTGTTAGTCTGTGAAATACAAAAAGAGAAGTTTCGATTAAAGTTCACTTTTCTATACAATGAAAGTGGGTCAGGTTACAAAAATAAAAAAGAAGCATTATACTGTATGCTATATTCTAAGTATCTACAATAGATACAATGTGAGAAACAATTAAATTTAAATTGTTATTCTAAAACAATTAGAATTAGACAATTCTAATTGTTTCTAATTAAACAATTGGGGGGTGGGGGGCAAAAATACTAAGTAAGAAAGTAATTTTTTGCTGCACATGTTCAAAATATGAAAAAAAAAACAACTTGGACATTCTGAGAATTAATACTATTATTTTATTTCATTTATTTATTTGTTGGTTTGTTGGTTGATTGGTTGGTTGGATGGACCGTCCTTTTAATAATCAACAGACACATTTTAAAATAGGAATACTTTCAACATAAAGACAATACCATTGTGTCCTACTCTCTCAAAAGAGCATGCAATGCTTTCTGTATAATGGCATTATTAATATGACAAATGTAACATGAATACAGAGACGCAAGCAGTCAAGAAGAGATTCTTGCCACAGGCTAATGTTTGGCAACCTATTTACATCTGCAAGAGGAAACAGCTGCTGAATTATTGTGTGACCTGATGACTCACACGCTGCTACCACACATTAAATCCTCTGCCTTGAATTACAGCCAAACCAATATATCCATCACATCCACGGGCAGTCACTCACTCATGACCGATGCTTTGTGTGAAACGACAAAGACAGAGAAAGAATATGAATCGGTGTGTGAAAGGAGAGTTTCTAAAACACACACACACTCTCTCTTTTTCTTTAAATTCCATTTCTGAGCAGATGAAAAACTGGTAACTGCATCTCTGGTTATTTGAAGCGGTGGGCTTGATTTAGGCCTTATAGAGCTTCTAGATCCAATTAGTTCCCTAAAGGCCCATTAGAATGAGTAAATCATGCTAAAATCTGCAGAGCTCACAAGTGCACTTCTTAAATTAACAGTTTCAAATGCTTGAGGATGGTATTTTTTCTCTTACGGCTCTTATCTCGGGTAATTTCTGCTCTTGATTACACAGCAAATTCTGCCGATTAAATGCACTGGGTGCTTGAATTAAACCGAGATAACCATTTTCCTGTCTTTCACAAAACACACGTAGAGGTCTCTAAGATACTGCTGATGAGATAATTTCAGTCCACCTCCAAAGCTCAAGCTGTCCTGCAGTAACTGACCTGATACTTCGTGCAATAGCGCCATCTATTGAAGTGGCAACAGTAGATGCAATTCCCATCACACACTCTGGGTGGCACTGTTTTGCTAAATATCAGCATGAACAGCAGTCACCTGTATGCTGCAGAAAATAACATTTGCTTTGTTTTAATCCGACAGCAAATCATTGGCTCACATATCAAGAATCCTCAGGCTTATATGGGAAACATGAAATCAGTACAGTCTTTCTCTTTGTACATATGGCAGTGACAGCCTTTGTATAATTCCACTATTATTTATTCAACCAACTGTCCGTCAAACAGTTATGATTAAAATGTCAGCATGCAAAAGTTCTGCTTCAGTGAGATTTAATCTCAGAAATTTTGTTTTCATCTCCACGCTGTTGTACCGAATGCAAATGATGCAAATGCTTTCAAAAAATTTTGACAAAAACATTTCTGTTGCTTTGTGGAACTACAGTTGATTCTCAACTGATTTAGCACTCAAAACAGAAACATGATACCCAGGGTTCCATGTGAAAGGCTTAATGTTATTTTTTTTCTTCATATTTTATTCCCCTATTTTTCCATATTTTGTTTACTTTAGCATTGCACATCCTCATATAGGCTATATATTGTCACCTGTTATTCTACCTAAACTGACTTCTCGGACTATAAATGTAACAATAAATCTACTGTATCCCTTCTTCACATTAGTTGACGCATTTTTTCCCCTCAAAAACTAAATCTATTTGTTTCCATGACTGTCCAAAGCACATTTCGTGAATATGAGGCACATGATTGGCTGTCGTTGCATAATCTTATGAATAGATCTTCCTGTTGTTTTTCATAGAGCCCTGAGACCAGTAAGCAAAGCATCTCCTCTATGTCTCTTTGCTGTCTCATCCCTGTCTCGCTCAAACCTTCAGGCCATGAAAGCTGACATTTTCGCTGCAGACGCCTATCTTCATGAGCTATAAATCATGAAGTTTTAGCTTCACCATCCGTAACACACGTTGGAGCAGATTTCAAAAGTGTATTGATTTTTTTGGAGGATGGCAAAGTACTGTCACACTGTCATCCATTTGAGGTGGGACTGAAGTGTCAAGGTAAGCAGAACCCCCCCCCCACCCCCCAAAGAGGCGCCATTTCAAAATGAGGCCTCTTGAACTGAAACCCATCATAGCATATTACTTGCTGAGGTGGTAATAGGATTTATCGGTGAATGTGGTTAACGCAGTTAACATCGCACTTTTTACATACAAGACTGCACATGGACACTCAGACCCCAAGCATGATCAAAGTGAGAGCTGCTTCTTAACTGAACCAAATTTGCCTGATGCTCGGCCTAATTCATGGTAGAAAAATATAGCACACTTAAACATTCTGTAATTGAGCTGATTAATCAGCCTGGGTTCAAATTTAGCATCATTAATAAGAACTAATCTCCAAATAAGTACTTGATTAGACTAAAAACCTTCAAAATCCACCAGTTGGCAAAAGAGAGGAGTGACTAACAGCCCCAGAGAGGAAATCATATATGCAAGAACTGACAAAAGTGTTGTTAATTACAACTAAATTGCTTAATATTAATGTTAATATTAATGTTTTCATCAAGGTAGCTGTTTTTTATAGGTTGGATTGCAAAATAGATCAGATATTTCTGATTCATTGATTTTGATTGACAGCAGAACTGAAATTAATGCATTGTAAATGGTTGAATTTCTAAATGATTAATTAATTGTTCTATTTTTTACAGAAATATATTAATTATTAAAATATATGCATATTACTTGAGCTTTATCTGAGAGTTTATCCAATTATCTTTCGCTTCAGTAGAAGAACATCTGAGCAACTATACAGTAAGTCACGTGTTCAGTGTCAACAGGTTACTTATTTGATTAGTGACCTGGAAATATTCTGCATTCACGCCATGTCGTAATTACAGAGATTACTAGATGGCAACCTGGACAGAGCATTTCATGTCCTTGGACTTGTAATTATGTGTTTCTATGGCAACACTATAAGGCTAAATGTATCTGTGTAATTTGATAGTTATTTAAATCTGTGCTAGTATTATTGTATGTCTAAATGTTGTATATTTTCAGATTATTCTTGCATTAAGACATTAATGATAATCAATTACAGTAATTATTAAACAGAAAAAATACAAATAATGACTTATTTATAATTTACTGCTGAAGCTGCTTCGGTGTGTTTTCACATGATGTTGTGCAATCAGATGGTACAATTAAGAGCTCAGAAAATGTAGAGTTTACAAATTGTGATTACGAGTTTCTGCAAGAACATGAATGCTTACGGTATTTTTGACATGGCATGCATTTGTGGTATTATTTTTCCCCCAAAACATTTGTTTGTGTGGTAAAATTTCAAAAATGAACGAAAAAAGAAAATGAAAATAATAACAATGAAATAATATTTTCAGTATGTAATCATAGTTTGAGTGTCAGCACATGCACATGTTTCTAAATTAATGCTAGGTTATAAGGATGTGAAATTCTTCTGATTGATGCTTCTTTATTTAGCTCTGTTGATAGGTGAAAATGAGGTGTAATTTTCTCTCCACTGTGTCCAGTCATTAACTTACTGTCAAACTTACATTGGTTTAAGCCCAGAAACCCTATAATAAAGACTATGTAAGATGACTCTCAGGTCAAGAAACATCTATACACTCTTAAAAATAAAGGTGCTTCAAAAGGTTCTTCAAGCGATGCCACAGAAGAACCATTTTTGGTTCCACAAAGAACCATTCAGTCTATAAGGTTCTTTAAAGAACCATCTCTTTCTTACCTTTTTATAATCTGAAGTACCTTCTTTCGCCAAAAAGAACCTTTTGTGAAACAGAAAGGTTCTTCAGATGTTAAAGGTTCTTTATGGAACCATTTAGACAAAAAGGTTCTTCTATTGCATCGCGAAGCACCTTTATTTTTAAGAATGTATATACATGACTTGGAATTGAAGTTTGACATACAGTATATTTTATTCTGTTTTATTTACTATTCTTATATTTCTCATTCTTATTCTTATTTTACAATATAATAGTGAGCTGGATTAATGGGTAAAACGTAACATCTACTGTATAGTCAATACTAAAAGAGACCTAAACATCGTCAGTCAAGCTGATTTTGTGGTTTACTGTAAACTAAGTTAATAACACATATTATTTATTATTTGCCTGTCAAAAACATTTACACTGTTTCTCATACCAAACATGTTGAAATCAGCATTGAACAAAGCTAATCTAGATTGCAACTATGCAGATCAATTTATATATTTTTTTCTTGTGTTGTGTATGATTTAATGTTCACAGCCAATCATTTGCCAGCATCAGGAATTTGCTCCAAGTAAGTAAGTCAACTGCCATTAAATATTTTGTGACAATATAAAGTTTCTGTTGTGTTTAGTCTGTGCCATTTCTTCATCACTTGCTCAATTGGTAAATGATTTCAAAGAGAATTTAATATTAAAAGAAAGCTTATTAAAACAAAACCAATACACACAACAGAAAAAAATTCAATATATCACAAAACATTAAAAAATTAAAAAAAAAAAAATTTCAAAAATTCTGTTTCTTTTTGACCACCTGATGCAATGTGAATCAGTGGATATGGAACTATAAAATGCATGTCGGTCAAGTTACTTGTTTTAGTTCTATTCTATAAGATTAACATATAAATGTAATGTATTGTAATGTAATGTATTGTACATGTATTGTAAATGTCAAATGCAAATATTCTGTGCTACAGATTTATTGACAAATGTGGAGAAGACATGAAATGAAAGAGTTGTTTATGTCTCCATAGGCACATTTTGTCAATGTTATCAAACAATACAGACGTAATATATATATATATATATATATATATATATATATATATACATTAAATGGCTGTTGGCTCATTTGGAGCGTATGACCGATACCTCTAGCAAATCAATTGCTGTAATCTTATCACACATAACGCATGACACAATCTATAAACTGCCATAGATTACAGTTTCAATTTAATTGCCTGTCTGAAGACGGTGTGATCCGGGAGATCTAGTTCTTACTGATTTTTAATGCTTTAACAGGAAAATGATGAAGATTCATATATGCTTCACCCAGTGCAACTGAATATTTTAGAACACCAGACAAAGTCTTGAATTATTTCTTGTCTCTGGATTGTTGCCGCATCGCCCCTGGTTATGACATCTTGTTACATGTCCTTAGATTTTAGTATTTGATTAATTCAAGGACTCTGAATGCACTCATTACTACCTGCCCCAAATAATTAACTTTTCTTGGAAACACTAGAAACTTCTAAATCAATAAAGACTCTCCTAGTCTTTTCTGATTAATATGGCTGATCCAACTCGCTTCTCCCATCCAGTGTCCTTCTATTGGCCTTCACATAAAACCATCATTTCTGCTTCTGTGCCTGCAGGATAATCAATTATTTACTTCTCATCACCGTCTATTGTCTAAAGCTGATCATCGCTATTACAGCATGCTGGGGAAGAAATCTCATTAAACAGTTTTCTCATCAGCAAGAACATCATTCTGTCACCTGCCTGACTGGACCGTGGGCTGCAGGAAATTGGACACATCGTCACATTTTCTCCTAAATATTTGAGACTTCACTTTGCAGAACACCTTAATGGACACAATGGTCTGTTTTTCAGAGGTGAACCTGAGGCAAGGTGGGTCCTTCTGTGCTGCGACGTCTGACTGAGGTAAAAAAAAAAAGCAGTTGATTTATCGCCTTGGCATTTTTGGTCTGAACACGTTACTTTATTTCAAGCAGACATGCTTTTTGCTCTGTAATGCCTCCAAACTTTAGTGAAGTCCAAGTTGTGTTATTCTGGCTGACTTGCTTCTGTTTAAATCTTGATGTCCATCTCGCAGACCTTGAATTTTCTCAGCGGGCCGTGACACCATGCTTTAGTTATGAAGCTAATGATAGAGCGAGTGTCTCCTGAATTAAAGGAGCAGTGTTACAGGAGCTATCAGTCCAGAGCTCATTAGAGAGGATGTGATCTGACAGTGTGTGTCAAAGCATGAACACCGTACACAAATAAAAAGTGAATGTGCTGCCTCAGCAGCCCTTGTGGTCTCTCCGCTCTGAAAGCAGGCTGACTCAGTCAGAGGAAGAGCCATGGGTGGATTAAAGGCCTTGTATTCATCTTCCAGGCAGGTGGACATAAAGACCAGCAGCCATCCACAGTTCAGCCATTAACCACAGTATACTGTGTTGGTAAAAGGAGTAATTAAGACAAAAGAGATGCTGGAGGTGCTAAAGTTGTCACAGGGGAATCATTTCTTTTTGGGGAGGCAGAATGTCTGTGTAACTATAGGTTTGTGAATTTTGGAGCTAGCAAACAATTCTCTTACCCATAGGGTAGTGTTTAATAAATTTTTAAAGATCTTTCATCTTCATTAAAAGATTTGTTAGACAGTTAATATTTTATGCTACTTACAGCAGCACATAACACAAGCTATGCCAATGCAAATGCAAAACTGTACAATCTGAAATTTAATGCAAAACGCAAAACTGCACTAATGATGTTGCATTTGCTTTCTGCTTGTACAACCCATGCATTAAAATTATGTATTGCATTAAAATACACATACAGAATCACCTGTGTATTTTGTATGTGTATTTTATGTATACCATAACATGCAATGGTCCCAAAAAGTATTTGGAAACTTAAGCAACAATTAAAATGTATACATGTATTTGCATCAGAATATAAAACAAGATTCTTTAATGTTAAAAAAAAACAAAGCACACCTTTGAATTAAAACATTTCACAAAATGAAGCTTGCTGCAAAATATGAACCAATCTATTACAAGTATGCATTTAGCAGACTTTTTCATAAAAAAGCGACTTAAAATCAGGAACAAAAGCAATTAAAGAGGCAGGAATAATCTTAATATACTATGCAAAGTTTATTAGACAGCTAAATTAGAAAGCAAGCTTGAAAAGAAATGCTGAAAAGAAATAGCATTTTTGCATATGTTTAACATGTGAGCATTTTAATGAACTACACCAGGGGTTATTTTCCTAAGACACCTGTGAACCTGAGGGGATATTACTTCATACATCCACAAAAATTACCTTGAGATCATTTAATTAAAAATATTTGAAAAAAAAAAGGCTCAGAAATTGAACACAGTTCACAGAAAATGTATTCATTTATTTATCTTTTGCAGGTGTACATTTAATGGAATGAAATTCATGCATTATAATGTTATATAAACTATATTTTTGTTCACACCAAGGGTAATATATAACATTAGATAACATATTAGGTATCAGTTAACAATATTTGTAGAGCATTTATTAAAAATTTTTTTCTTTATTTTTTGTTCAATTTCAAGTTTTGATAGTATTAACATATACAGCCTAATTGTATTTGTTATTATTATTATTATTAATTTACTATGTGCATTTTATCTTTAATATATAATTCTGTGAGTGTTTATGTGATATACATATGAGAATTTATGTATATTTGTTGGAAGTTTCGACACTGCTTTACTGAAAAAGTTGTCAGTTCTTGGCCAGTATAAGCTGCAAAGTGGACCAGACTTTACACCAATAATCAAAAGTCTGGTTCTACACGACCAGCACTGAACAAACAATAGCCCTGATGTGAGAATAGAGATGATCCGGCCTACTTCTTACTTACGGCTTTACAATAGAGCTTACAGCCAGTGACATCTGAATAGTGCTCCTGTGATGCAACAAAGGAGTTTCTAAGCTTCTCCCTTCTCTGCGTCCCACTGCCTGCTCTGAAGTAGTTGTCATCTCTGATTGTACAAATTAACTGCTGTAGCTAAAAATCTGGAACAAAGACTTGAAATGTGGTATACGGAAAGGTGATAAAGCGACAGGCTTGTGGAACAAGATGCTCGGCTCAGATTTAATCCACCAGGCAGATCATGCTGCCAGAAAATCACACCTCATAGTGAGAGAGAGCGAGCGAGCGAGAGATTGGTGGCATGTACTAAAAATAACTTGAATGCTAAAATGTAGCCTATTTATTTATTAATTTCTCTCCCGATTCAAACATCTGTTAGTTTTGCATCAATAGACAAAGAGGAACAGAGAGCAGCAATCAATAGTAATTTAGTGTGGACCTTGAGGTTCCCCTCAGTTTAATCTGAAAACATTCCAGGATGCAAGTCTGTGAATTTACCATTGCACAATGAAATCTATTATTATTCTGAATCACAGGATCAGTGTTGCATTGACACAGAATGTTGTATATTATGACTCAAAGATCAATTTTAGTCCCTGCTATAGCGAAACCTCCAGCGGGACATTATCTTAGTATCTGTGGTGGTGTTAGAATGCCGGTCATTTCTTAAGTATGATTATTATCTTCAGTAAAGGGCAAGCGGTGAATTTATATATCAAATAGTGTTTTCTTCTGCTTCAGAATCTTGACAGTGAAGTGCTTATCTGAAGAAGAACGTTCAGCAGTTTGTGAGATATACATTTCCTGGTGGTAGGGTAATATGTTGTTTGATGATACAAAAAAATCAATCATGCTTTATAGCCATGATATATCGCTTGTGGGAATTTACAGGCATTTATTTCATGTAAAAATAGTCAGTCTAAAAAGAAAATTATTTAGTCAGAAACATTTGGATTTAAAATGATACATTTTCTGTGGGGGCAGGGGGGACTGAGACTACGACTGAAAAAAAAAATGCCTTGGAAACGATTTTCATTTAGAAATTGGTAGTAAATGTAACATCCAATTATCTTTGTTTTATTTACAACTCAGGCATTTTTAAGTGTGACTTAAAGGGATACTCCACCCCAAAATGAAAATTTTGTCATTAATCACTTACCCCCATGTCGTTCCAAACCCGAAAAAGTTTGTTCGTCTTTGGAACAAAATTTAAGATATTTTGGATAAAAACAGGGAGGCTTGTGACTGTCCCATAGACTGCCAAATAAATTACACTGTCAAGGTCCAGGAAAGTATGAAAAGCATCGTCAGAATACTCCATCTGCCATCAGTGATTCAACTGTAATGTTATGAAGCAACGACAATACTTTTTGTATGCGAATAAAACAAAAATAACGACTTTATTCAACAATTCCTATCCTCGGTGTCTCTCCGCATCAGCGTAGTGACATTTTGGAGAATATGAGCTGTACGCAGGCAGCGTATGCTCTTCTGTGTCAGCCTATAAATTGTAGTTATTGTAGTTATTGTAGCATATAGTACATGTAGTTAATTAATATGACTTAGTACTTAAATGAATAATTACACTGTAACAAGGGCACCTTAAAATAAAAATAAAACACCCTTTTTTTTAGTGTAAAGGTCCTTTCACACTATGAAATTTAAATTTTTTTCTTATTCATTTTTCCATATTCGTCATCCTTTCCTAACAAAATGCTTGCTACAGATGCAAAAATGTCTGCATTTTTTATGAGGGACAAAAGTTTCGAGGTAGTGCTTAAACATGATTGACACAATGTGAGGTCGTATTTATTTTGTAATGCACGAAAATTTCAGATGAGAATTTCAGACTCAGTGTGAAAAGACCTTAACTGTAAGATATTACCATATCTTCACTCAGAAATTGCTAGTAAATTTCACATATATTTACAAATTGGCAAATATTTTTACATAAAATTGTGAGGTAGAAAGACTAAAATAATTATTTGCTTTTATAATAAACTCTAATAATGTTTATTTACAAAACCATTTTACAGTCTACAGAATCACGTAGTTATTTAATAATACACTAAATATATAATATTACAACAAAATAAATGCACAAAAAATGTCAGAAAATCTTAAATACAACAAAAGCACAGATGAGATGAACATTTTAGAGTTTTTCCAATCATGAGTTACACGACAGAGTGCGTGAACCAGACATTTTAATAAGTATCCGCATTGATTTGGAAGATAAAGAGTGGCTCTTCATTACAAGCAGAGACCCTGAGGGCCCATGCACTGTTAACTTCAGACGGAGAGAGATATGGATTTCCGTGCCTCATCTCACCTAGGTCACTCAGCTCAGATATGTTTCAGGTTTAATATGTAGAAGGACCTCCGTTAATGACGTGCCCCAAACCCAGACTAATTCATTTCCTTATCTTGCAGCCGAGCAGGAATGCAGGTTGCGTTCAAATGAAAATGCATTAACTGGCATCATGATGGATCACTGGCCCTCATGAAGTGAGAACATCCCTGTCCGACTACAACACTGATACATTGTCGAATTATCAGCACTATTTGCTGTGATGCCAAATAAAAATAATTGGTGTGTTGTGAGACAGTGTTATCGTGTAGGATAATTAGTGCTTTTTGCTAAGGCAGACATCTCTTTATGCTCAAATGCACAACAGAATTAAACTTCCCACACCGCATGTTTACGAACACGAGTGTTACCTCAGATCATGCGACTTGTTGAGGAGAGCAATTGATTTTGAGACTGGCATTAGCATGTTGCTAAGTTAACGACATAGTACTTTCGTACGCATAAACACTTTATCACGTTTGAAGTGTTTCATGGGACTGGGTGGATGCTAAAGAGCTCTTTTGGTTTGATTTGCTTATTGTTTTGATTCTCTGATTCGTGGAGATTTCTGCAGAATAACTTACAAAAGACTAATAACAGTAGTTCACAGTACATCTTCATTTATAGGCTTATTAGTTATTACTAAAAAATATTTTTAATATGGAGAGAATGAATGAGAAGTTTCTGTGACTTTTACCCACATTAACATCACAGGTTTAGGTTACATTCTATTTTTCTTTTTTAACGTCTTCATGTTTGAGGTCTTGAATACTAATTTCAATAAAACATGTATCTAATAAACTAACGGCTTGATAATCTTAATAAGCATAAAAATATATAACACACAATATTAACCTTTTCTAAATAATAAAACTATTAAACCATTAAACTATTTACATAATAAGCATTATTAACTTTTAGCTAATATGCATAAAATATATGGCAGGATTATTTTTGTTATTTTTAAAATAAAATAAAATAAAATAAAATAAAATAAAATAAAATAAAATATTTTTTTTTTGTAAAATGTTTTGGCAACTGAAAGTCAACTAAAACTAAAACTAAAACTGAAATAAAATAAATAAAACCTAAAAAGCAATATATATATATATATATATATGTATAAAAAATGACAATAATAATAATAAAAATGACAAAAGCACAAAACAAATGTTAAAAATTTAAATTAAAATGAAAACTAAAAATATAAAAATAAAGCTAATTCAAATTATTAATAAAAAACATAGTAGCATATAAATAATACACTCAAATATTGGGCAAAATAATACATCTTAACTACATTAAACTATTTTTTTAAGATAACTGTATTTTTATTGTATTGCTAGGCTGTTTCTCTCGCCTAAACCATTATGGATTTTCTTTTTTTTTCAGCTCAGCACAGTGCAGGGTTGACTTTTCCACAAAGAGTACAAGCAATGTTTCAGCAACTGCATAGGAATTTTCTTTGGAGTATTGTAACATTTTGTTTGTATTTTCTGTTAACCCTAAAACACATATTTATTTTTGCCACCGAAACACAAAAGAACATTCGGATTCATAAAATAAATTTGTGTTATTCCATGATTGCTTGAATATCCCGTGATTGATTTGTTGTGGTAGTGTGAGGGGCTCATTCATGTCATGTGGGACAGTTCAGACATGCTTAAGATGCCGCTGGCTAATAGGCAGTGAGTTGTCACAGTCGCTGTCAGACAGTGTAATCATAAAGAGCTCCCTGGTGTTTAAAGAGCATGGAGCTCAGGCTCTGCTTGTTTCTGATTGCATCGGGGCATCACGCATTGATTGCATTGACCCCCCCACTTTCCAGAGAGCCGGATTAGCTGGAACTCTGCAGTCTAGCGAGGCAGCTGATGAAAGAGATGGAGAAATCTCTCTTTCCCTCCCTTTCCCATACTTTTGTTTTTACAGTGAGAGTCATTAGTGCATTACTGGCCAATTGTGTCTGCTCTGAACACGTGCCAGCCTTCTCGCTACTTTGGAGAGATTTTTGGCATAGTGTCAGCATATTATTTGGAGAGTGCAACAGTTTATATTACATTCATCTTGTGCTGTGTGAGAGCCATAAAACTCATTTGATGTCAGCACTCAAAATCAGATGTCAAAATAAGCTAAGGGGAATTTAGAATCTAGAAATGAATTGATAAATAAGCACACTACTGTAATTAAGCCAAATTAAACATGCTACAGGAATTAAACCAAATCAAGTGTATTTTGGCTTCAAATATCCTACAAGATTCTGTCCAAATGGAGAATCTGGGATTCAAAACCGAATAAATAAAACAGGGCAATTTTCTAAATGTAAAATGAATTTGCAAAAAATAAGTGGTGCAAAAACTCTTAAGAATATTTTAACTTTTTACTGAAGCTATTATGCAAATAATATAATTTATGATAAAAAAAAAGTGTATTAGATTAGAAAAAATGCTAAAAGCATTGTCACTAGTTGTGTCAAAGTTTTGGACCTCATCTCAACACATTCACTGTGATGATAAATGATTTAATAATGAATGCAGTCACATTAAAATTCTGTGATCATATTTCCAGAAAATTAAGTGTAACAGCTGCATATTTCAATTGTCATATTTTATATGCACACGAATACCTTTAAATCTAACTCGTAAAACTACAGACTTGAAAAAATGATTTATTTTTTTTATAATTATTTTTTAAATATATGCCTTAGGCATCATCGAAAGCCGTGGTGCCATTCATCACATTTGCACTTGTGTGAAATTTTGGTCACAGTTTTGCTGGTTTCATAAAGCGTAATATGTAAAATTTTGCACCCTCACAAAATTAGAGACAATTAATCTAAAATGGCTGCTATGAAATGCTTGGCTGTCCTCCAGAAGAAAAAGAAAGATAGAAAACAGCGCATCTTTTCTTTAAATCATATTTGTGGATTTGGCCTATATATTAATACTAATACAATATACTAATATTGAAACCTTCTTCGACCCCTGTATTTGATATTAAAACTGTGTTTTTGTGTTCAGCACTGAATTTCTTTTCCATTCTGAAAAGATACAGATGAAGATGAGACCAGCGCATCCCGGCTGATAGGACAATATAATAAAATAAATTAAATACTAATACCACGATAAAAAAAAAAAAAAAAAAAAAAAAAAAAAAAAAAACATTTTTATAGCAAGTGACACTTGCCCATGCAAAACTGGCGCAATACAAGGTTGCCAGATGTTGGCTAATGAAAGTAGCTTAACTATAAGAAAGCATCTACAGCTCACCTTAAACCAGAGTTAGCTCTCAAACCTCACCATGATATCTAGACGTACTGTAGCGGTTCAAGATAAGCAGTTGAGTCAGGCGTTGGAGGTCTGAACCGTGAGCATTGACTGTGCAGACAGATAACAAGTTTTAGCAGGGTGCTAAGGCACTTACAGCCCTCAAGATGAGAGGAGATACATTCATTAGTCCATGACCTGCAAGGTCCTTCGGTGTCACTATTCCCTCAGATCCAAATCTCACTTTATTGAATTCTTCTCTAAAAAGCAATAAGCAGCATCCTCTTTCAGAGCGGCTGGGGACATGGATGTTAGACAACACGCCAATATTAAAGAATCACAGCTCAGGCAAATGAAATCATAGAGCCTCCCCCATCTCCGATTCAGCTAGTTGATGCTTTTCTTCCTTTTGCTCCCCTGGAATTAGAGTTTAATGCTTCTCAAATAGTGGTGTGGAGAGTAAAAACACAGAAGTCACTCATTTGGAAGAACAGTGGGTGAAGAACAGGAGAAGAGCTATTTGAGGAAGGACAACGATCTTCCTTTAATGACCTGAGCCTTGCTGGCTGTCTTAAAGGAGCCATGTGTAATGTCTGGCAAAAAAATCAAGTCATACTCCACATTCCATACCAGATGGAGGCAATATGCCTCAATAAAGTGAATTGGTCTACTCTAGAGTAACAAACGAGAAACGGCATAGTCTCTATGCTCCGCCCCTACCTTCACAACAACCCTAGAGCCATAGCCGAAGCCTAAGAGGACGTTTTGCCTCCAGAGGAACGTTGGGTGATGTCAAGTGATTTTGAAACATGACATCTTCAAGCTACTCCCCTTTACCTTTACCAGTGAATATGTTCATATTCGTTTTGTTCATATTACATTTTGAATTGTATATACACATTATTTGAATTAAATTAATTTGACAGACAGCATTCTGTCAACATCATTGGTCAACATCAGACAGCTGATGTTGACCAAGCTAGCGCCAACCAACGTAACCAGAGCTGCCCACTCTCAAGCATTCACCGTGAGACACACGCAATTGACTCTTTTCACACGCTTTCAAAAACTTGACCGCTCTGAATATAGTGAGTGAGTGCGCGCGCGGCCGGGGCTCGCTCGCTCTCTCTCTCGCTCTCTCTCTCGCTCTCTCTCTCTCTCGGGTTCATTATCATCGAAGACATTTCAAGCTTCTTAGGTAATGTTACATTTTAGCATCAGCTTGGTAGAGACGGGCTTTGGTAGATAACAGGTGAAAACCGGATCGGATCTGTGGGTAAGTTATAGCTAGCTAACTATCAAACGCAGCTACGGTTAGCCATCGAACAGCCTTCGATACATTTCTATGTTATAACTTCCCGAAAAAAAATACGCAAACATATAAAACAAACTTCTAGCGAAATACTAACAGCATCTTACTTACCAATTTAAAAGAAATGTTGCAAGTTCGGAGTCGAAGCTCATTTCTTTCAAGTCCATCAGTTGTCTCCAGCGATGGAAAGCAGTGCCGATGTTTACTCTGTTTCGGCTCCTTTTCTTATCGGATTTGATTTGTGATTCCGAGCGCGGTTGCTTGACATCAGCTTCAAGTACGCCCACAAGCCGTGCGAGTTATTCGTGTATTGCAGGTTGGCTGGTGGGTATATTGCCCGCATACCGCCTCCCATGGCCGAAACTGGTATTACGACACCTGTCGGGCCGTGGCTAGTAATGCTAATGCTAATTAAGGTTGATATCTCTGCAGCACTATAACTTGACATTTTATTAATGACATCATCGCCCTTATTTCTTCTCATTCTTTTGATGCGTGTAGGTCATTTTTTGGATATTTTTACCTCAATTTTTACACATGGCACCTTTAAGACTGTAGAATCTATTTTGGGAGCAAATGAAGCAATGTTTCTTCTTATCTGGTACTTATAGTTCAGACTTTGACTAAAAACTAAGAAAATGAACTGATATAGACACTGATACTTTTCATTTCCCAGGTGCTTTGAACGAGAACAGTCAGGGACGGACTGAGAGTAAAAACCAGTCCTGGATTTCTTCCCAAATGGGCCCACCACAACTACAAACAGCTGCTGCTATTCACATGCTGCTTGAACTGAGGTGCTACAGTGATCTGTTGGTGTGAGAGAGCCGTGGCTTATTGGACATAGCAACAGTAATGAAGAAGGGATTTTGCGAAGGGTTAATTCTTGTCAGTATAATATGCTGTACTGTGAGGCATTGGACAGTAAATTGGCTCTTATATTGTACTGAAATATCTGTATCTGATAACTTTTTTGTCAAAAGCAGTGTTTTTAGACCCCCCTTCCCATCATCCCACACAGCGAACATCCAAACTTTCACGTTTTGAATGCAAGAGAGCATAGTTTAAGGAACTGTTAGATTTCATTCCAAACTTTCTGGGATTGTGCTTATGTGGATGCGTTGTCATGGCAATGATATTTAATTCCCCAAAGGCAGGTTACTTTTGAGGATCTGGTGCTAACACACATTTGGGAAACCCACACAACACATGTATAATGTGATAATATAACAATAAACTAACCTTTTTCTTACCACTAATTTATTTTCTGGCAGTTCCTGCGTGTTAACTTTAAAAGTCGTGTCTAATACTGCTCTCAAGGGATGTTTTTATGCTAGTACTACATTCTCCTGAGGGAGGGCCTGTATTTTTATCCCGTTTCTTCAGGAATGACAAAGTGTCCCATGAGTCTTGCTAGATTCTTGTCCAAATATACTCCAGGGTTGTTTTGCTGTCTTACTCAGCTTTAAAGTCAACATGAGGTACAAAAATTTAAAGGTGTCCTTGTTACATGTTAAATGTGCTTACTATAACAATATATTATGCATAATTACATGAAGTAACCCTAAGCCAAACCCTAACCATATAGTAGCCATCTATCTATCTATCTATCTATCTATCTGTCTATCTATCTATCTGTCTATCTATCTGTTTATCTGTCTATCTATCTATCTATCTATCTATCTATCTATCTATCTATCTATCTTCCTTCCTTCCTTCCGCTCAGGTCCATTACACATTTTAACACTTATGAACACCAACACACACACTTAAACACTGTTACTGTTGTGTTTCACATATAAACGAGATCATCTTGAAGTGACCAAGTGAAGCGGACAGCGTAAGGAAAATATGCATGGCAACGGCTGTATTAAAGCCACGGGTCGTTTAGATCAGGACTCAGGAGACACTTATAATTGAAAAATTTTATCTAATAAGGTTCTGCGAACTGCTGGCTTTCTCCCTTTAAATCACCTCTACCTGAGCCAAGAGGTTGTAAAATACTCACTGGAGATATCGATCCGAAAGATTTACTTAAATGCCAGGCGGTTCTAGAGGGCGCTGTCATTGTTAAATTTAGAGAGAGACTTCAATAAACCCTCAGGGCTTTTTCCTCATATAGGCCTTTCTTATGAATTAATTGGATGGAAATAGAAATGCACATGCATATATAATGAGGTCATTTTTAAAAATCATGTTTTGTAATAACATTTAGCATAAAATAGGCCCGTGACGTTCAATATTTGCCAGTGCTCATAAATGTGATCATTTTCCAGTAAAGCAAATTAGAAGCAAACAGATCGGCTGAAATGGGAGGCATGTTTTTGGCTGACACGCAAAGCATTTCACTGTGGTTGACGGTGGAGTTTGTTTGTTTGTTTTCCCCGTGACAGCTGTTTCAGATTCAACCACACAGCAATTTATGAGGGCACTATGGACAGTTTATCATAGACAGAGCACAGAGCATACAGCATTCATCACAGAGGGAGCCAGGACATAGCCAGGAGAGCAATTCTAGGGGCTACCGGTTTGCAAGGCATGGCATGAATCACTGCCAAAGCAAAGGCACAGAAAAAAGAAAGAAAGAAAAAAAAAACACTTAAAAAAATATAGTTCACCCCAAGATACATAAAAAGTCATGTGGAATGGACTGCAGTAAATCCTTCTGCACATCACGGCTTTAGACACCAATAGAGTCTCCTCAAGAACAGCACAGAGGCAGGAGCAGGGATGATTGCAATGCTCAATAAATTTCGGTAATAACACCGAATGCACAATCCGCTCACAATGGCCATATCCAGCTACATGCAAGCACAGTTCAGCCCTCCTCCAAAGTAATGGACATGTTCAGTATTGACTGATACAGGTAAAGAAGAAATATATATTTGGTTGTTGTTTTGTGCCCAATTTGGATGCAATTACAAAGAGTGTTGTTTCTGTTTGTATGGATGTAATGGCTGCCTCTAGGCCAGTGGAAATGAGTCCAGCAAATGTTTAATAAACAAATACACCATCAAACAAACATCCGACATAACTGTAGCTTAAATATTCAAATGTAGACGAGGGGTTGATTTTAAACTTTCACTGTTGGTGTTGTCATTTATTTGTATGGGGTTTAAGTAGGCTCACGTACAGCCAGCCCATCATTATTGCAAAATAAAGCTCTTCAGGATTGACCTCTATCACTTATTATAGGACCACTCACTAAATAAATAATATGCAGCATTGTGCTTTTTCCCATTTGACTGCTTGTGCCTAATAACATTTATTATACATACACTGTAAAAAAAAATTAGAAGTTGATTACTCGAGAGAATTTTACAAGAAAATACTATTTCAATATTTTGAATGTTTAATCCAATGTGTTACTTGCCATTTCTATTTGAAAATTGTGAAATTTACTAGATTTTTCTGAGTTAAAATGGTTTCTGCTCTTTTTTCCCCAATATACTGTATAATAAACATAAATTAAATAAAAAAAAAAAACGCGTTCAATGTGAATGGCCCCTAAAAGCATTCATTATTTATGTATTTTCCATATCGTGTTTGCTGTTTGTTTACATGTATTTTGATGTCACTATTAAAGCCGGCCTTTAATATCATGTACATGTTGAAGTAAATGGTTTGTGGAAATACTGACATTAATGTGTAGCATACACACACGTCGCTTCACATAAGCTTCCTCAATTTACTGTTATATTTATTGCATACCACCATGAAAATGATACCACATGGGTGTTATAGCCTTAGTCTAACCGCATCAGTCCCAAAAAAGTTATTAATTTACCTGACACTGTTAATTGCTAATATAAAGATGTTTGAGCAAAGATTTCAAAGCTGTATGCTAAACATTTTCTCAACAAATAGCCAAAAATAAAATGTGTTGCAGTTATCCCTTCTTCCTCTTATCCAGAACATCCAGAAAGTACCTGTGTGTGCTTTGTATTTCAGAGTTCAGTTATCCTCTCACATGCCCTATAATCAAAATCAGCTGTTAATTCAGGTCAGAGCAGCAGAGTTATATCGTGCTATTCATCTGAAACTGGATCAGTAGGTAACACAAGTGTCCCATGGCAGCCTGGCTCATTTGACCAAATTTGTAATCATGACAACACAGACATGTACAAGAAAAAATGGTATTAGGCTAATTTTCTAATTGTTTACAAGCCTCCACTGAGACCGAGTACAGCATGGGCACACCAGGTTAAAAAAAAGAACGGTTTAATCCGGTCCGGCTATTGATCTAAAATGAGTGTGACACCCCTGGGTTAGAGGCTGTCAGTGAACTGCTAAGATGAATAGTGAAGTTTCACTGAAACCTATTAGTCATGTAACAGGCCTAAACAGCTCATGCATTATTTCTAACTGGTTTAACAGTGGAAAAATAGGACAAAGGACAAATTTGAAAGGGCCGAGTTATCATGATTCAGCTTTTGTGACAGGTATTTCAATAATAAGCACAGTTAAATAGCTTGTGCAAAACTACTCCCCTTCCAAAAAGGACTAATTATCGAAAGCATGTGCACTATTTTGACATTTGTAACGTAATTAGGGTGAAACCCTGCAAATGGTACACTAGGATGAGCTAATAATGTTATAGTTTGTCTGTGGCTTTTGGACTAAGGTAATAATTTGATTTTGATGTTACAGAAGGCAGTATGATCACATTAGGCACTGGGCAAACTTGGTAAAGCTTTTTGTGGAGGAATCATTCTTATGGTATATAAGGGTGTAAATGTATAAAAAAGTATAGACTTACTACTGCCAATACATCCACAGACATGCTGCTGTGAGCATGTGAGAAATACTAGCATATATGAAATTACCTCCATATATAACCTACATAACATCCCCCCGTAGCAGATCTATACAGGTGGAGCAGTGTTAATTTTGGCAGGCGTTTTTGATTTAGTCTTAGTCTTAGTCTTGAGACGAAAATGCTTAATAGTCTTAGTCACATTTTAGTCATTTGAGTCCTTCATAGTTTTAGTCTAGTTTTAGTCGACGAAAAGTCATTGCATTTTAGTCAACTTTTAGTCACTACTTTTAGTCAATAGTTTTAGCCAAACTGTAAGTTACCAGAATTTATTTTGGTGGCGATTTTTATATGTAGTTTTCAAATTAAAATAATCATTATTTCTTCTATCTTTAGACCAAATCAATTAAGCTTATGAGAAATTTGAATCAAGGACTGAATTTGGAAAATCTTGAATAAATTATGACAATTTTCATTTTTTGGGTGAACTTTCTCTTTAAGTGAAAAAAGGAGCAACTTATAAAAATAGTATATATACATATATATATATATATATATATATATATATATATATATATATATATATATATATATATATATATATATATATATTAAAGAAGCACAATAAGACAAATTACAATAGAGATACAAAATAAACTCATTTTTCAGATACTGTAGGTTTTACTTAACATGTATACATTTATTTAACATCTTTTGTTGGTTAACATTAATGACAGATAGGTATTTAATTTGGAATGCTGTCCTTTTAAGACGGAAGGTATGCAAGAAATACTGACACACGTTCAGTTTTCACCCACCTGTTTACGTTCACTTAATCCATAACCGACTGTATTTACGTGAGATACTCTACACGATAAACATTTGGACTGCTGTGTGTATATTTGAGCGCTGAGAACTGATCGCGCGCTGTATATGAGAACTGAGGAAGTGGAGCGTGCGTGCGAGAGAGAGAGAGCACTTCTATCAGCGTGATTTCGCCTATCCCGCCTTCACTTTAAGTTAATCGACAACGAATTGTGTCTCCCGGGAAAAAACTGGACGTCTGTTTACCTTATCCCTACCCCTTCGGGTACTGAGGCCATTGTTTCAGATCGCTGGTTCGCGTTTTATTAGCCTATCCATCCACTGCGGCTGTTACACTGAGACTAGATAAGCAAACGCCCCTTATCCGATCGCAATCCACTGACAGGGACGCACATTTGAAGGACAATAGCCTATAGGATGCATTTTGAATGTCTGGTAGTCCTCAAATAACATTATAGTCCAGTCTCGTCTAGTTAACGAAAACGCGGCATAAATTTCGTCATAATTTCGTCATCAGATATTATTTTTAGCTCGTCAACCTCTTGTCTTCGTCACAGAAAAAATGTTCGTTAACGAATATTTTTCGTCGTCGTCTTCGTTAACGAAATTAACACTGAGGTGGAGCTGGGGAAGGTGAAGGGTTCTGAAGCACACTGCAAATGAAGTTCTTAGCGATGCATATTACTATTACTAATAAAAAATTAGGTATACATTTACGGTAGTAAATTTACAAAATATCTTCACAGAACATGATCTTTACTCAATATCCTAATGGTTTTTTGGCATAAAATATTGATAAATTTGACCCATACAATGTTTTTTTGGCTATTGCTAAAAGTATACCCTTGTGACTTGACTGGTTTTGTGGTCCAGGGTCTCTCTCTCTCTCTCACACACACACACACACACACACACACACACGTTTATTTCAGAATAAAAGGACCCACTACCTTGACATTATGGAGGTAAATCTCCAGTAAGTTGTTTTATTAAATTTGCTTTAGAAAATGTACACACATTAAACAATCAACATGCACAGCTTTACTATACACAATCCAATTCTTTTCAATATGAAAACGGTATTCAGCTCCAGTACATCATCTCACAGAGATGTATTCAATAAACAATGTATTAATACAGAAATATCAAAACATTAGGTCAAGTGTTGTTACATGTATTCATATGGAAGGTGGATCTATTTGAATCTAACACACGAAAACACAAGTTAATCTTGATCAAAGAGGTACAAAATATCATCTTGCATTCCACGACATAATCTTTCCACAAATCAATCTGTGACAGCCATAATCAAATTACTTTACTTTTAAAGGACAACACTTGACCTTTAACAAAAAAGCCATTACAAGTTGATGTCATTAAACTGAAACAACAAAATAATACTTACAAAATACAAAACACTTTTTTTTTCACCTTTTTCAGACACGATCACATAAACAAATGTTAAATATTGTGCAGCACAACTGTTTTCAACACATTTATAATAAGCACTTAAGGATCTCAGATGAAGTACTCTGAAGCAACTCCAGAGTAAATATGAATAATATTCACAAAATGGGCTGACAATCCAGAACAAAATACACAAGTCCCAACAGGCACCCAAATGTCAGCAGCCATTATCAAAGGTTAAATCAAAATCATGCAGCAGCCTTCATCCCGGACACAAAAACATCCAAGAGCTTCAACAGAGTTTGATGTGACATCTATATTGTACGGCAAGTCTGTAGGGACAATGCGACTTTTCTCACTCAGAGAGGATTTTCATTTACTCTCACTTCAGACTGCTTCCTATTTGACCTTACAATTCAAAACCAAGGCCGAGTGTGCGGGCGGCCTTGAACAACACCCTGGAGTCTCCTCAAATGTGCGGAAGTGAGAGTCGTACAAAGGCCCTTTGAGTGCGGTCATCCTAAAATGACACAGATAGGTGGCCACGTCCCTTTCATGAGGAGAAACAAAAGAACGAAAAGCAAAGCTCGTCAGCTGTCTGGTCAGTCCTGATACAGCTCGCCATGCTGTTCATCTTACATCCATCTTGTCTTCGCCTTTGCTAATAACCATTATTCCCTTGCAGATTTGGTCAAAAGCCACTGCAGGGCTCACTGTAATTTATTAGCACGGTTTAATGGCTTCTACATCACGGTAAGGATCAGTCAAATCATGTGATTTCAGGTCATGCTTTCTTGTGTTTACATCTTTCGACAGCAATGTTTTAGGCCATATTTTATTTTAGGATTGCAATACCCAAGCATAATAATTAAAGGAATAGTTCACCTAAAAATACTGAAAATGTACTCACCCTCAGGCCATCCAAGAAGTAGACGAGTTTGTCAGTTGCTCACCAGTGGATGCTCTGTAGTGAATGGGTGCCGTCAGAATTAGAGTCCAAACAACTGATGAAAAAAATCACAATAATTCACAAGTAATACAAGACGTTAATTGATAGACTGGAGTTGTGTGGATTGCTTGTGGATCATTGTGATGTTTTTATCAGCTGTTTGGACTCTCATTCTTACGGCACCCATTCACTGCAGAGCATCCATTGGTGACAAAGTGATAAATTTCTCCAAATCTGTTACCTCAAAAAATAAACTCATACACGTTTTGGATGGTGCGAGGGGGTGAGTAAATGTTCAGTAATTTTTCAGTTTTGGGTGAACTATTCCTTTAATAACCAGGACTGAAAGAGTGTAAAGCAATTTGAGCGCTACTGTGTAAGCAGTTTTTTTCCCCCGAACTTTCCTAAACACATCTGATTCAGCTGATTAAGGCCCTGAGGAGCATCTGGTGAGTGGCCTAGAATCTGCGCCGCAGTCCAGCACAGTGAGAAAGTGACAAATAAAACACAAACTATTTATCTGAGGTTTGCTAAACAAGCTTCGAATACATAAAGTACCAGAACTTTTAACAGTCACAGAAGAACAAGTCACAATGTAGACGTCCAAAAAAACAAAAAACACAAGTGGCTTTTAGCAACCATTCAGCATTTCTGGTTTAAGATACAGCAGACATGTGCAGTATCCAGCGCTGCCCACCCTTTTAAAACGAATAACAACTAGGGATGTGCTGATATCTGTACTATCTGTACTAAAAGCAACAGCCAATACAACACTGTTTGCATCCTCTGCTGTGTGAAGAAACACCGGCAGCAGACTGTGTATGCTTGCTCAGATCTAACAGTGTGCAGATAAACCAAGGGCAAAGAAAATAACACTAGCGGGCATCTAATTTGTTGTTATATATAATAAAACAAGTTAAATCAGGTCAAGAATGTAGTATATGCTGTAGTGCTTAACAGATTATTAATACAATAAACCTGCCCTCTCAGGCTCATTTTACTGTATCTGAAAATTGTAACATTATTAAAAACACTGATATCATGTACAGGAGACTCATTTTCAGTTTTCTAAAAAACGACAAAAAAGTATAATACTTGGGTCATCCCTTGTAAAAAAGAAGTAAGTATCCTTATCATGGAAATAATATACTTTAAAATAATTTCATAATCACTTGTATTGTCTTGGAAATATGGTTAAAGTGTACTTCTGAATAGAATGTACCGCTAAGCATTTAAAAGAATTTTTTGTCATTTATCGAAATATATTTGTAATTACACATTTGCAATGAAGCAATTTAGTATAAATCTATTAACTGTGTAATCTTAACACACTTAAAACTAAAATTTTAAACACGTTGTTTGCATGTGCTTTAATGTGTCAACACATTAAAATAAGTGTACTTCTTTGAAGTATGACAAAAGATTATTTAAACAATTACTAAAAATGTACTTTATAGTTAAAGTCATTAAAAGTGAATACACTAAAGTGGCCTTTTTTATTTAATATTATCTGCAAGTACTTTTTAAAGATTGAAAGTACACTACAAGTGCAAATTGAATACAATTAAGAACCTTTCTTTTTCACAAGGGATAATTAAATGAAACTAATAAAAAAAGGTCATTATAATGTGGCTTTAGCACTCCAGAATTTCTGATAGTGAGGAAATAAAATCTAACATCTCTCATATTGTAATACTGTAATAATTGGTTGCTCATCTCAAAATTACATTTTCACCCACCTATTACTATAACAGTGCATTTTGATCATCAAAAATTATTAAATTATTCTTTATTAAACCAAATCATTATGACTGCATTAAGTGTCTAAATGCTTACTCAAATTCTAAACTAAGAACATTTCCAGCATATTTATAAAAGTCTAATAAAGTCCCTCATGACACTATTATATGATATCATTACTTTACCGTTGTGAGTGTACACAGATTTACTCATAACCTCTCCTAGTGTCAAAGAGTGTAGATATTGTTGTCACAAACCTGTGAATGTACTGTAGCACTTTGACAATCATGAATACTAGAGGCTTGTAGCTGCAACATGATGCCTGGAGCAAACATACACAAGCCTTGTGTGTGCTAAAACATAGATAAGGCACAGAGACAACTCTTGAACAAATAACTGAACTAATAAGCAAAGGCTAAATGTTAACTGATGTGATTACAGAACAATCACAAGTATAACAAACAGCTTAAAGGGATCATTCACACAAAATATGAGCCTTCTGTCATCATTAACTCACCCTCATGTTGTTCCAAATGTCTTTCTTTCTTTCTTTCTTTCTTTCTTTCTTTAACACAAAAGGTGAATTTTTTGGCTTGCTTCTAATATAAAATTATAATTATTATAATTATAAAATTATTAAGAGGTGACATACCACATTTATGATATTTTTACATCTCCTTCATGACTTAAAAAATTTAAATTAGCTGGAAATGTACTCATCCTCAGGTCATCCCAGATGTAGATGAGTTTGTTTTTGAGATTTTGAGTTTTGTGGAAATTTAGCATTACATTACTTGCTCAACAATGGATGCTCTGCAGTGAATGGGTGCCGTCAGAATGAGAGTCCAAACAGCTGATAAAAACATCACAATAATCCACAACTAATCCAAACGACTCCAGTTCATCAGTTAATGTTGTGTGAAGAGCTGAGTGTTTATAATAATAAAAAAAACCCATCTCTAAGATGTTTTTAACATCTTCCTCTATATATAATATTGCTTTCTCCAGTGAAAATGTTGTCTGGTCCGAATCAGGAAAGAAATATGCACAGATCAAGCAATATCGAAAAGCAAAAAACAGTCTCAATTAGTTAGGACAACAGGGGATGGACTTTTTCATGGTACGGTTTAATAGATTTTGGCCAGAAGTCATGGTGTAAAAGTTAAAATGCCTTAGTTATGTATTTTTTTCTTATAAACAAATGTTTTTTCAGGTTACATGATGGACTGGTGTGGTGTGGATTACTTGTGGATTATTGTGATGTTTTTATCAGCTGTTTAGACTCTCATTCTGACGGCACCCATTCACTGCAGAGGATCCACTGGTGAGCAAGTGATGTAATACTAAATTTCTCCAAATCTGTTTTGATTAAGAAACAAACTCATCTAGATCTTGGATGACCCGAGTGTAAGTGAATTTTAATTTTTGAGTGAACTATAACTTTAAAAGGCCTCTCTCTCTCTCTCCCCATTCATTGTAATTGCATGGGAACATTCTTTAAAATCGCACTCAATAAAGTCACATGACAACAACCTGAGGGTGTGTAAATGATTTTTGGGTGAACTAATCCTTCAATTAATGATGTGATAACTACCAAACAATTATAAGTTTAACAAACAGTAGCTTGGGAAGAAGTAAAAGGATGTGAACTACTTTGGCATGTACATGGAAGTAAGGCATTTGTTCCGACGGATGAATGAGAAGATGAAATCTTAGTGCAGTAACATGACTCATCCCTCCTCATACACCAATATGCTTGAAAAACCTTCAGTTGAAACCTTGTTAGGGTCTCGGATCACTTGCAAGGACACAATGATACACAGTACATAACACATGCACATGAAATCTGACCACCGTGACGCTGACGTTTTCCCGTTACGCTTCTTGAAGGCCTCACCGGGCATTGCCTCAGATAACTATGGAGAGATAGATCGATAATATCTCTTCAAAAGTGTTTTGGTGCACCTCTCCAACGATTCCACAGCGAGGAAGAGTGCAGGCAATCAAAGCGGTCAGAGGATGTTCGATCCTTCGGACCGTTAACACAAAGCCGGTCGCAGTGTTGATAATGCGATGATAGAAAGCAAGGAGACTGGGATGGTGTTGGGTCGCCAGGCTCTGGACCCTCGTACACTCATACCTGGAACATAGAAAACAGGATTTAAAAGTGCTGAAGCTTATTAACTTGTAATTGATGAATAAAAATAGACTGGGAGTAATATAAGAGCAATAAAGGAATGCATCGTTGGGAATTGAAGGATGAAATTATAGCTTTATCAGAGTTTAGCTCTACGTCTGGTTGTGGACAGTCTTGTGCTCTAAGCAGATTTACATTGACTTCCAGTAGACGTTCACTGTGCTGTTTTTCCAGTTTAAATGACTAACTAATAATGGTAAAGCAGGTTAGAAAACCTTGCTTTTGGCACAGCTAATAATTTTCTACATTAACAACTGAAAATTGAAAATAACATATTCCCTTCTGTTACACTGAGTTTTAAATGAGCGTTATGACAGCAAAGTAATTTTTTGAAAAAATAAAAAAAAATAAAATAAAAATAAGAATAGTTTAAACCAAAAATGAAAAATTATTCATAACCTATAAAAAAGTCCTGTAAAAAAAAAAAGGTCAAATGACTGCTAGGTACAGTACGTCTGCAAAATAAAAACGTAAAATTAAAGTAAAATATTGTAATTGAAACAAGGAAAAATCTGTAAAATATATATTTTTTTTCCTGTAAAAGCTTTATTGAAAATTTCTGTAATATTGTTTTTGCCCTTTATTTCAATGAAGATATTTTACTGTAATTTTACGTTGTATGTCTGCCAGTCATTTGACCGTTTTTGAGGAGTTTTTTTTTCACCTGAACAGATTTTGAAAAATTTAGCATTGCATCACTTTCTCACCATTGGTTCCTCTGCAGTGAATGGGTGCCGTCAGAATGAGAGTCCAAACAGCTGACTAAAAAACATCACAATAATCCACAAGTAACTCACACTACTCCAGTCCATTAATTAAAGACTTGTGAGGAGAAATGCTTTGTGTTTACAATAAACAAATCCATCATTAATGATTTTTTAATTTCAAATCATTAGGTCTGGCTAAAATAAGATTCCTTTATCCATAATATTGCTTTCTCCAGTGAAACAGTTGTCTAGTCTGAATCAGGAGAGAAATATGCACAGGATCAAACACCATTTGCAAGCAAAAACAGTCCAAGACATATGACTGTGGATTGCTTGTGGATTATTGTGATGTTTTTATCTGCTGTTTGGACTCTCAACCTGACGGCACCCATACACTGCAGAGGATCCGTTGGTGAGCAAGTGGTATAATACTAAACTTCTCCAAATTTGTTCCAATGAAGAAACAAGCTCATCTATATCTTGGATGTCCTAAAGGTAAATTTTCAGTTTTTGGGTGAACACAACTTTGCACAACTGTTCATAAGCTTGGGGTCTATAAAATTCTTTCATTATGGAAGTATCATATGCTCAACAATTATTAATTTAATCAAAATTTGAGTAAAAATATTAGCATTTTCACTGAGGTCCAGCTGATGCTCACCGAGCAGTTTTTCCTAGTTTAAATGACTAACAAATTCATACTATAGCAGGTTGATAAACCTTGCTATCGGCACAGCTAATAATTTCTAACATTAACAAAAGAAAAGAGTCAGGGCTTTATCTTGAAAACGAGACATTGCAGGCCATTAGATGAAAAATGTGAACAATAAGCCACAGAGAACAGTTGTCCCTTGCAGTTGCATCAGCCTGTGACGTTGAATCCATGGGGGAGCGGAGACCAACGGGCAGAGATAGATGGCGGGAGCTTGGACTAGTTAATAAAGATCAGACTGCTTAGCCCAGTGGATAATAAAAGGTGTACGAGGAGGACACGTCAAATCAGTGAGAACTCATTTAGAGAGGCACATTAAACTCTGTGGGCTGCAGTAAGAGAGCGTCTATGCTGCAAACTGCACCTGCGCTGTTCACTCGGGGGAACAGGAGGAGAACATTATGAGGTCAAATGTGCATTGTTTATTTTATAGGGGCCTATGTGTATAATATCCCTTTGGCATTGAATATTTATCTTTTACATCACAGGCTTTGAAAGAGGAGGGCAGTGGATGTGCTTTGTACACGCCTGCAGGTTTAACTCACCTACGGAAATGTAATATTATGTATTGCAGACATGAAATAAATGAGCCGAATATAAACAACTGATAAAATCGAATTCATAAATCGCTCATTTTTCTAAAGTAACAATGTCCAACAGAAACACCAGGATGGTAGCATTTTTTTGGGCCTCCCTTGAGCTTGTTACATTGTCATAAAGGTCTTGATGGGTAATCAGCAAATATGAGCAGTGACTTCACAGCACTGTGATTGGCTCATTACCCTTTCAGTGTCATTCCCCCGTATCTTTGTTCACAATCGGTTCACAAGAAGAAATGGACGAAATAAACAACGAGTCAACTATTCAGCCACAGAGAAAGATCTGCGAGTCAGGCGACCCGAGTCAGATTTTTAGTTTTTGAATGAAACAGGATATTTGATTAGAAAAATGTGCGGCAGGACTTAATTTGATTCATCTGGAATTGATTGGTTGGTGAAAAGAAGATGTTACATTCCAAATATTTTGCTATTGGTTAACCTTATCTAATAGCCTATGCAGCCTAAGTGATGTCAGCAAAAAAGGAAAGTTGTCTGAAAAGTGGAGCACATTATAACATTTCCCCTATTGTCATTAGATTTCAATCATGACAACTCT